>NC_057803.1:357884895-358510963 GCF_018294505.1 Triticum aestivum
TGAGAGGATTGCTCTTCACTCGGTAGGATTTTTATAACTTAGGTGAACACGAGGTCGCGGCTAAGCCTCCGAGTGGAAGGCTGGCTTACCACTCGGTAGGATTTTCACAACTTAGGCGAGTGCTTGGACTGCAGCTAAGCCCCCGAGTGGAAGGCTGGCTTACCACTCGGTAGGATTTTGATAAACTTAGGCGAGCACGAAGCTGCAGCTAAGCCCCCGAGTGAGAGGATTGCTCTTCACTCGGTAGGATTTTTATAACTTAGGCGAGCACGAGGTCGCAGCTAAGCCCCCGAGTGGAAGGCTGGCTTACCACTCGGTAGGATTTTGATAAACTTAGGCGAAACGGATTCGCAGCTAAGCCTCCGAGTGAGAGTCTGGCTCACCACTCGGTAGGATTTTTACAAACTTAGGCGAAACGGGTTCGCGGCTAAGTCACCCACTGAGGGGGAGTTTTTATGTGGACAAAAATAAAAAGTGATGACACTATTATTTCTAGACCCATGAACTACAGAAGTACTTTATTGCAACTCATCCGAGTGATAAAACTTAAGTGTAAAATGGGCGGAGTAGCTCCGCGTTCCAAGCTCGGGGCTCGTCGATATTATGCTCGACGTTGTAAAGACGGTACGCCCCGTTGTGGAGAACCTTGGTGACGATGAAGGGGCCTTCCCAAGAAGGAGCAAGCTTGTGTGGTTTGTGCTGATCCACTCGGAGAACCAAATCCCCTTCCTGGAAGGCTCGACCTCTCACATTTCGGGCGTGGAAACGGCGCAGATCTTGTTGGTAGATGGTCGACCGGATCAGAGCCATCTCCCTTTCTTCCTCTAAAAGGTCGACTGCGTCCTGCCGCGCTTGTTCAGCTTCTGCTTCGTTGTAGATTTCGACTCGAGGAGCATTGTGGAGAAGATCACTCGGCAAGACTGCTTCGGCTCCATAGACCAAGAAGAATGGAGTTCTTCCGGTCGACCGATTGGGCGTGGTCCGCAGTCCCCAGAGTACAGATGGAAGTTCGTCGACCCAAGCTCCAGCCGCGTGTTTGAGATCACGCATCAGTCGCGGCTTCAGTCCCTTGAGAATCAGTCCATTAGCTCGCTCTGCTTGTCCATTCGACTGCGGATGGGCGACTGATGCGTAGTCGACCCGTGTGCCCTGGGAGTTGCAGAAGGTTCTGAATTCCTCTGAGTCAAAGTTCGACCCATTATCCGTAATGATGCTGTGCGGGACTCCATATCTGAATATTAGTTCCCTGATGAAGCTAACAGCAGTACCGGTGTCGAGGCTCTTGATTGGTTTAGCCTCGATCCACTTGGTGAACTTGTCGACTGCCACCAGTACATGCGTGAAGCCACTTCGTCCTGTTCTCAAAGGGCCGACCATGTCCAGCCCCCAAACTGCAAAAGGCCAGACGAGTGGGATGGTCTTCAAAGCTGACGCAGGTTTGTGCGACATATTCGAGTAGAACTGACATCCCTCGCACTTATCCACTATCTCCTTTGCCATCTCATTCGCCTTGGGCCAGTAAAATCCGGCTCGGTATGCTTTGGCCACGATGGTCCGGGAGGACGCATGATGACCACAGGTCCCCGAGTGAATATCATTGAGGATGAGTCGACCTTCTTCTGGTGTTATGCACTTCTGGCCGACTCCAGTCGCACTTTCTCTGTATAATTGTCCTTTGATTACGGTAAAGGCCTTAGATCGACGGACGATCTGTCGAGCCTCTTCCTCATCCTCCGGAAGCTCTTTCCTCAAGATATATGCGACATACGGAATCGTCCAGTCGGGAATGACCACCAAAACCTCCATGATCAAGTCGACCACTGCTGGGACTTCCACTTCAGTCGGATCTGTGGCGCTCTTAGGCTGCGGAGTTTCTTCGGTGAAAGGGTCTTCTTTGACTGACGGAGTATGTATATGCTCCAAGAACACACCACTCGGAATGGCTTCTCTCTTGGAACCTATCTTTGCTAGATCATCAGCTGCTTGATTTTTCAGTCGGGGTATATGATGGAGCTCCAACCCCTCGAACTTTTTCTCCAGCTTCCTCACTGCACTGCAGTATCCAGTCATGGCTGGGCTTCTCACGTCCCACTCTTTCATCACCTGATTGACCACTAAATCCGAGTCGCCATAGACCATTAGGCGACGGACGCCGAGTGAAATGGCCATGCGCAACCCATATAGGAGGGCCTCATATTCTGCCTCATTGTTGGAGGAATCAAAGTGAATCTGGAGCACATATCTGAGCTTATCTCCTCTGGGGGAAACCAGGACAACCCCAGCACCGGAACCATTCAACATCTTAGAACCATCGAAAAACATGGTCCAATGCTCCGAGTGAACTTCAGTCGGCTGCTGCTGTTCGATCCACTCGGCGAGGAAATCTGCTATTGCCTGGGACTTAATGGCTTTCTTTGCCTCAAACTTGATATCAAGGGGAAGAAGTTCAATCGCCCATTTGGCCACTCGACCAGTTGCATCTCTGTTGTGCAAAATCTCTGATAGTGGAGCGTCGCTGACGACTGTGATTGAATGGTCAGAGAAATAATGAGCAACCTTCTTTGTGGTCATGTATATTCCATACACAAGCTTCTGATAATGAGGATATCTCTGCTTGGATGGAGTCAAGACTTCAGACAAATAATACACTGGGCGCTGAACTTTGAGAGCTTTTCCTTCTTCTTCCCGCTCGACCGTTAGCACAGTACTGACGACTTGTCCTGTGGCTGCGATGTAGAGCAACAGAGGCTCTTTGCTGATTGGAGCAGCAAGCACCGGCTGGGTGGAGAGCAGAGCTTTTAGCTCGGCAAACGCTGCATCAGCTTCTGGAGTCCACTCGAACTTGTCAGCCTTCTTCATCAGTCGGTAAAGAGGCAATGCCTTTTCACCGAGTCGTGAGATGAATCGACTTAATGCGGCCAAGCATCCAGTAAGCTTCTGGACATCGTGCACTCGCACAGGGCGTTTCATTCGGAGAATAGTGCCAATCTTTTCTGGGTTGGCGTCGATTCCCCGTTCGGAAACGAGAAAACCGAGTAACTTGCCACCAGGAACTCCAAATGTGCACTTTGATGGATTGAGCTTGATATCATACCTTCTGAGGTTGGCAAATGTTTCGGCGAGGTCAGCGAGCAGGTCGGAACCTTTTCGTGACTTGACAACAATATCATCCATATAAGCTTCCACATTCCGACTGATTTGAGTGAGTAGACACTTCTGGATCATTCGCATAAATGTGGCTCCGGCATTCTTGAGGCCGAATGGCATGGTGATATAGCAGAAGCACCCGAATGGAGTGATGAAAGCTGTTTTTACTTCATCGGGCCCATACAGACGGATCTGGTGGTACCCGGAGTAAGCATCTAAAAAAGACAACCTCTCGCATCCCGCGGTCGAGTCAACAATTTGATCTATGCGAGGGAGAGGAAAGTGATCTTTCGGGCAGGCCCGGTTGATGTGCTTGAAATCAATGCACATTCGGAGCGACTTGTCCTTCTTAGGAACCA
The DNA here is from genome assembly GCF_018294505.1 of Triticum aestivum. Taxonomy (NCBI): domain Eukaryota; kingdom Viridiplantae; phylum Streptophyta; class Magnoliopsida; order Poales; family Poaceae; genus Triticum; species Triticum aestivum. The sequence goes on from NC_057803.1 coordinate 357,888,402, forward strand.
TGACGACATTAGCGAGCCACTCGGAGTGGAATATCTCTCGGATAAATCCTGCCGCCAACAGTCGAGCCACTTCTTCACCGATGGCCTTTCTCTTCTGGACGGCGGACCGCCGAAGATGTTCTTTGACTGGCTTTGCAGACGAGTCGACTCTTAGGCGATGCTCAGCCAGTCCCCTGGGAACACCTGGCATGTCAGCGGGCTTCCATGCAAAAATGTCCCAGTTCTCACGGAGGAACTGGATGAGCGCTTCTTCCTATTTTGGGTCGAGTGTTGTGGAGATGCGGGTCGGAGCTGCTTCGGGGTCGGTCGGGTGAATGTGAACAGGCTTCGTCTCACCGGACGACTGGAATGCAGATTCTGTGGCGGGCTTCTTGGATCGCAGCAAGTCACTCGGATCTGCGTTTTGCTTGTATTCTTCGAACTCGACCGCTGTCACTTGGGAATCGGCAATTTTGGAGCCCTTCTGAAAGCACTCCTCTGCCTTTTTCCTATCACCGGTGACAGTGATCACACCTTTGGGACCGGGCATCTTCAATTTGAGGTACACGTAACATGGTCGAGCCATGAACCGTGCATAGGCTGGTCTCCCCAAAATGGCATGATATGCACTTTGAAAATCCACGACCTCAAACGTCAACTTTTCTTTGCGAAAATGCTTTGAATCGCCAAACACTACGTCCAAAGCTATCTGGCCGAGTGACTCGGCCTTCTTCCCTGGTATAACTCCATGGAAGCTCATGTTACTAGTGCTCAGTCGGGACATCGGAATGCCCATACCTTTCAACGTGTCTGCATATAACAGATTCAGCCCACTTCCACCGTCCATCAGCACCTTTGTCAGTCGAGTGCCTTCGACAACTGGATCGACCACCAAAGCTTGCCTCCCAGGGGTGGCAATATGAGTCGGGTGATCAGATTGGTCGAATGTGATGGGTGTTTGAGACCACTTCAGATAATTTGCCTTTGCTGGGGCAACCATGTTAACCTCTCGGTTAATCACTTTCAGTCGACTTCTGCTTTCCACATCTGCGAAGATCATCAGAGTGGAGTTGATATGCGGATATCCTCCCTCACTGTCCTCTTTGTCTTCGGCCTTGTCCGACTCCTTCTCCTTGTCCTTAGACTGTTTTCCCTGAAACTGCTGGATCAGGAGTCGACATTGGCGAGTGGTGTGCTTTGGGTAAATGATATTCCCCTCTTCATCTTTCTTCGTGTGGATGTGGCACGGCATATCCATCACGTCGTTCCCTTCTTTATCCTTCACCTTCTTGGGGTTCCAGGATCCTTTTGGTTTCCCCTTAGACTTTCCTTGAGTCACGGCCAGAGCCTCTCCAGGAGCTGCCGGTTCAGCCTTCCGCTTCTGTTTCCGACTGGTGTTTCCTTTTTCCGACTGACTCGGCTTGTGCTTGCCGCTTCGGAGTCGGTCTTCTTCTTCGCCGTTGGCGTACTTGGTAGCAATCTCCATCATCCGACTCAAGGTCATGTCACCGGTTCGACCAAATTTCAAACTCAGTTCTCTGTTCTTGACGCCATCTTTGAAGGCGCATACTGCCTGATGGTCAGAGACATTTTCCACAGTGTGGTGCAAAGTGATCCACCTCTGAATATACTCTCTGAGAGTCTCATTGGTTTTCTGCACGCAGACTTGCAACTCTGTCAATCCCGCTGGTCGCTTGCAAGTCCCTTCAAACGTTCTGACGAACACTCGGGACAGATCTTCCCAAGTGTAAATGCTGCTAGGAGGCAATTGAGTCAACCATGCCCTGGCAGAACCTTCCAACATGAGGGGCAAATGCTTCATGGCCACCTCGTCGTTCCCACCACCGATCTGAACTGCCACTCGGTAGTCTTCAAGCCAAGTTTCAGGCTTAGACTCACCAGTGAACTTGCTGACTCCTGTTGCCAGCCTGAAATTGGGGGGGATAACTGCGGCTCTGATAGCTCTGCTGAAACATTCAGGACCAGAAACATGTACTCGACTGCTCGTGGGCACATCTCTGTCGAGTGCGCCTCGATGGGCTCTGTTCCGGTCGACCAACCCTTGCACGATAATGGATCGCGCGTCGAAGCCTGGCTCTCTGGGGTCAACTGGAACCCTACGCCCTGTACTGTACTGACGCCTATCATCTGGCTGCCGAGGAGCGTAAGACCCACCCCTCGGAGGGGAATAGGGCACTCGACGCCTATCATCTCGGTCGAGTCTGTCGCCATATTGATCTCGCCGATTCTCACGCCCTTCGCGCCGCGGAGGCGATCTGGGGCTGTGAGCCGACTGAACCGTATTCACAGTGACAGATCGACTGTGAATTCTGTTGCGCGACTGAGACACGGCTGAATTCTGATCTCCTGCTGCCCGGAGCAGATCCCTGATCTGCAGCAAACCTCTGCCAGCCTCTGACTGCGAAGGCTGAATGGACTCTGCTATACGGGTCGCAGCTGCTAAATTCTGAATTGGGGTTCGATATACCTGAGTCGGCGGGAAGAGTTGACGTCGACTGGTGTCGGGAACTCGTTGCCGCGCGCGCTCGTCGAGTGCTCGCTGAAGGTTCTCCAGTCGAGTGCGCTCGGCCAAATTGGCCAGACGCGCCTCCTCCAAGGCACGAGCCTCGGGGGTTTCTCCTGCGATGGGAATACGCAGGGGATCCTCGTTCCTGCGGCGAAGCTCTTCTCTTTGCAGAGAGTCGAGTGGCTCGGGCTGGTACTCTTCGTAGCCTCGAGCAGGGTCGCCGCCGTCGCCTGCTCCACCACCGCGGGCGAAGCCAGGAGGGCTGTGGGGCCCGTCGACCATCAAGATTTCCGCCGCTGGATCACTGCTTCCGCACTCGGATGCAGTCTCTCCGGAGCCAGTCGACTGATCGAACAAGCCGTAGAGAGATTCGTTGGGCTCGATTGCCGCAACTTGTGTAGTGGTCGACTGGCGAGCCACCGCGTGACTCACCCATCGCTGAAGCCTCGACCGGCCTGAGCGCTTGCGCTGGCGGGAGACCGGGAGGGTGGAAGATGGAGGAGCCGACCGATACTGGGTCGATGGTTGCCGCAGCAGAACGCCGCGGACACATGCGCGAAAATGCGTCGCACCGCGGACGGGGAGCGCATCTACGTCGAGTGGAGCCTCCTGGAGCCATGCGGAGTCGTCGGCGATGAAGGTGAGAGTGCCGAGACGGATCTCTTGACCCTCGATCAAAACTCCAGCAGACACCATGATGAAAATACTCGGAAGAATCGCAACTTCTCCACAAAATCGCTAAAACACCTGCCCCACGGTGGGCGCCAACTGTCGTGGTTCTAAGCCTGACAGTAGAGTGGGGGGTAGGTATGGAGAGGCAAGGTCCTAGCTATGGAGAGGTTGTAAGCACAAAGGATGTACGAGTTCAGGCCCTTCTCGGAAGAAGTAACAGCCCTACGTCTCGGAGCCCGGAGGCGGTCGAGTGGATTATGAATGTATGGATTACAAGGTGCCGAACCCTTCTGCCTGTGGAGGGGGGTGGCTTATATAGAGTGCGCCAGGACCCCAGCCAGCCCACGTAGGAGAGGGTTTAAGGTGAGTTAAGTCTGGGGCGTTACTGGTAACGCCCCACATAAAGTGCCTTTACTATCATAAAGTCTACTTAATTACAGGCCGTTGCGGTGCAGAGTGCCTCTTGACCTCCTGGTGGTCGAGTGAGTCTTCGTGGTCGAGTCCTTCAGGCCAGTCGAGTGAATCCTCGTTGGTCGACTGGAAGGCGACCTCTTCTAGGGATGTCCTAGGGTAAGTTACTTGGAACAGGTCCATGACCCTACCCTAGGTACATAACCCCATCAGAGGAGGCGGCCAAGAGGTGGGGGCGCCCCCCCCCCCCAAGCCCAATCCGAATTGGAAGGCCCCCCCTTTCCTTCTTCTCCTCTTCCCCTTCCTTCCCCCTCCTATTAGGACTAGGAAAGGGGGAAACCTACTCCTAGTAGGAGTAGGAATACCCCCTTGGGGTGCACCATGAGGGCCGGCTGGCCCCTTCCTCCCCTCCTTTATATATGGGGGAGGGGGCACCCCATAGACACATAGGTTGACAATTGTTTTAGCCCTGTGAGGTGCCCCCTCCACAGATACACACCTCGGTCATATCATCATAGTGCTTAGGCAAAGCCCTGCACCAGTAACTTCATCATCACCGTCAACATGCCATCGTGCTGACAAAACTCTCCCTTGGCCTCAACTGGATCAAGAGTATGAGGGACATCATCGAGCTGAACGTGTGCAGATAGCGGAGGTGCCGTGCGTTCGGTACTTGATCGGTTGGATCGTGAAGACGTTCGATTACATCAACTGCGGTTCTTAACGCTTCCGCTTTCGGTCTACGAGGGTACGTAGACATACTCTCCCCTCTCATTGCTATGAATCCCTAGATAGATCTTGCATGATTGTAGGAATTTTTTTGAAATACTGCATTCCCCAACAATAATGATGAAGATCTTAAAGTGACCGGTGTGACTCCCATTGAATCTTTATTTGCTAATATTAGACTTGATAAAGATGGGACTAGAGATGAGTCAACTATAGCTAGAAGGTGTTCCAATAATTCGTATGGTGAAGATCTTAATGAAAAATTTGATAAAATTGGGATTGCCGAGGTCAAAACTTTAGGTAGCGATGAACCCACTCTTTTCTATTTCAAGGACTTCAATTATGAAAATTGTTCTTTAATAGATTGTATTTCCTTGTTGCAATCCATCCTGAATTCACCTCATGCTTATAATCAAAATAAGGCTTTTAGTAAACATATCATGGATGCTGTGATGAAACCGTTTGAAGAAAAACATGAGTTGGAAGTTTCAATCCCTAGAAAGGTTTATGATGAATGGGAACCTACTATTAAGATCAAAATTAAAGATTATGAGTGTAATGCTTTGTGTAATTTGGATGCTAGTGTTTCCACTATTCCGAAAACTTTATGTGATGTGCTAGGTTTCCATAAATTTGATGATTGTTGATTGAATTTGCATCTAGCGGATTCCACTATTAAGAAACCTATGGGAAGGATTAATGATGTTCTTATTGTTGCAAATAGGAATTATGTGCCCGTAGATTTTATTGTGCTTGATATAGATTGCAATCCTACATGCCCTATTATACTTGGTAGACTTTTCCTAAGAACGATTGGTGCAATTATTGATACTAGCAAACATGCCCGTGTGTTGCAATGGGAGAGAAAAATCACTCCTCATACACACACTCAATGATATTAGCAAATGCCTTGAAAAACTTTCATGGATGTCATACAAACAATAACATGATAAGTTGTAACACCCACGATGCGGCTATATCTCCCACGTGTCGGAGCACGACTTAGAGGCATAACCGCATAGTAGGCATGTCGCAAGAGGGGTAATCTTTACACATCCCATGTACTGAATAAGAAAGGGATAAAGAGTTGGCTTACAATCGCCACTTCACACAATACATTAATATAGCATTACATCATCCAGATACATTCAAGGTCCGACTATGGAACCAAATAAAGAAAGACAACCCCTAATGCCAGATCCCCGATCGCCCCGACTGGGCTCCACTACTGATCAACTGGAAACGAAACAACACAATGGACACGATCTTCGTCGAGCTCCCACTTGAGCTTAGTTGCATCATCTGCACTGGTATCATCGGCACCTGTAACTGTTTGGAAGTATCTGTGAGTCACGAGGACTCAGCAATCTCACACCCGCGAGATCAAGACTATTTAAGCTTATGGGTAGGAAAGGGGTAATGAGGTGGAGCTGTAGCAAGCACTAAGCATATATGGTGGCTAACATACACAAATAAGAGCGAGAAGAGAAGCAAAGCAACGGTCGTAAACTAGAAGTGATCAAGAAGTGATCCTGAAACTACTTACGTTCAAGGATAACACAAGAACCGTGTTCACTTTCCGGACTCCGCCGAAAAGAGACCATCACGGCTACACACGCGGTTGATGCATTTAATTAAGTTAAGTGTCAAGTTCTCTACGACCGGATATTAACAAATTCCCATCTGCCCATAACCGCGGGCACGACTTTCGAAAGTTCAAACCCTGTAGGGGTGTCCCAACTTAGCCCATCACAAGCTCTCACGGTTAACGAAGGATATTCCTTCTCCCAGGAAGACCCGGTCAGACTCGGAATCCCGGTTACAAGATATTTCGACAATGGTAAAACAAGACCAGCAAAGCCGCCCGGATGTGCCGACAAATCCCGATAGGAGCTGCACATATCTCGTTCTCAGGGCACAACGGATGAGCTAGACGTTGGGTTGGCATAGACCCTGGTGTCGATGTACAAAAAGAGGGGTACACTTTTTGTACCCCTATAACTGTGCACGGGCAGTCTGAGCCGCGGATACCACCACACCAAGCAAGGCAAGGGAGGTGAGCCAGGGTAAGACCGAAGCTCAAGAGAACTAGAACGACGCCAAGGCCAAGACCACGAAGAGCAAAGGGGACGAAGTAGACTCCCCCGGCAAGATCCTTGCCGGGAGACAGTTCTAGCAGCCCCGGCAAGACCCTTGCCACGGCTACTCGTCCCGCGCCTACGGAGCAAATCACCCTTGAGTCCACTGCCCCCAAAGGGCAAGGATTCGGGAGACATCCCCGTGGCAGCATGCAGATCTTTGTGAAGACATTCAAGATCAGATACGCGCTAAGGAGACGACAACCCTTGGCGGGATCCCAGCCGAGGAAGACCACAAGGCCCCCGGCAAGCGCCTTGCCGGGGATGACAGCAGGCGCCTCGGCAAGACCCTTGCCGGGGCCCCGGCAAGGCCCTTGCCAAGGACATCCATAGGACCACCACCAGGCCCGCACCGATTAAACCTCCACCGGCGTTCGCATGCAGCTGCCGACCCAACCAGCTGGGCAGGCACCTGCGTGGCGGCATGCAGATCTTTGTGAAGCCCACCATTGCACCACCTCAGTTGCCTGCCTACCTGCATGGCATCTCAGGCATCGCTGGCCAGGGCGCATGTCGACACAAGAAGGAGCGGTGACGGACGAGACAGATCTCTCCCCCGTCCCCGATAAAGCAAGGGCACCTAAGCAAGACGCATTAAATGCGCCTTGTCATGTAATGCGAGGGATAACCTCGCATCACTATACCCTATCCACCTCCTGTGTGCCACTGTGGCAACCCTTTTTCTATAAAAGGAGGCCCGAGGCGACCAAAGGAGGGATTCGGCTTTTTGGAGCTCCTCACGCCCCATAGCTAGCTCAAGAACACAGATATACAATCCACCAAAGCAGGAGTAGGGTTTTATGCATCCTCGCGGCCCGAACCTGGATAAACGAACCGTGTGCTATCCGTTTGATCCGCTCTTCTCACGACCCCGCGCCCCGCTAACCACAGTAGGGATTCTTGTGATCCCATAGGTGTCGTTCCCACTGACATCTCTGGCGCGCCAGGTAGGGGGTGCAGTTGTGAGAATCGGCTTTAGCAGTTAGTTCGGCACTTATTCATCATCATGGCACCCAAGAAGAAGATGACGGTGGCGGTTGGCCAGTCGGAAGCCGGACAGCCCGTCCCGACGCGGGCGAGCAGCGGACCGGTCGCAGAAAGGACCCGGGTGCTGCTCGCGAACACCAACACCATCCCAGCAGCCGGAGTTTGGGAGGCGGCGATGTTTGTGCGCCTGGTAACAGGCCACACATCGCCAAATCCAAAGGCGGAGCCAAGCCCTTCACGGGTGGAGCGGGGCCTTCCAGGGTCATCGCTGCCCCGCCCGAAGGCGATGCAAGGGCCTCCAAGACTCCCGCGCTGGCGCCAACAGCGCGCTCCTCCCAGGCAGCGCGCGACGAACGGCGTAATCACACCGAAGATCCCGGGCGTCGCCGCGGGAAGAGCCTCGAGCGCCACTCCCGGGACATAGAAGACCTGCCCACTCGCCGAGGCGCTGGTGAAAACGGCATGCGAACGCGGGGTCGTGATAGAGCTCCTTCTGACATGGTCAGAAGTCGAAGGGTGTCGCGATCCGTGCGGGTTTCGCTGCCACCGACGCCAGTAGAGGCCCTGGCGCGCGCAGTTGCTCCTCGACTTTCCTCCCACTACGGGGAAACTCGACGAATGGAGAGACACTATCCGAAGCCTTGTTGCGGTGGCCAACAAAGACGAACCAAGTCTGGTGGGGCCCTCGGGTCGACGCTCTGATGGAGTCCCGCGGACCAGTGGCAGAAAAGCCGGCGGTGCCGCGACCATGGTGCATTCACCTCTTCCCCATCCAGTACCGCGGACGCCGGCTCGTCGCAACGTCGTGGGCGACGACATCTTCATAGCATCGTCTGACCCGTGGACACACTGTGACCAGCGCCAAGTTCTTCGGGAACGAGCCCATGAAGACGCTCGAACCACTATCAGACAGGCGAGCAGGGCCTGCTGTGAACCACCCGGCCCCGGAGAGCCCTGGAGGCCTACCTTACGAGGTAGGCTATCCGGCTTTTACCCGTGAGCTGCGGCAGTTCCAGTGGCCCACTCACCGCACTTTCAAACCTGACGTTGGCGAAAAGTACAATGGCAAGACTCACCCGTCTGAGTTCCTCAGCATCTACACCATCGCGATGCAAGCCGCCGGAGCCCGCGACGATAAGGTGCTTGCGAATTACTTTCCATTGGCTCTTAAACCCAACGCCATGTCGTGGTTGATGCACTTGCCGGTAGACTCTATTTCCTCCTAGTAAGATTTTGCCATGAGTTTGTGGGCGCCTTTACTGGAGGTCACCAAGCCCATGGCAAAGCAAGCGACCTGCATGTCACTCCCCAGAAGGGAGGCGAGAGTCTGCACAAGTATATACAGAGGTTCAGCCAGGTACAGTACAATATCCCTGATGTTCACCCCACCGCCATCATCAGCGCGTTCCATCAAAACGTGTGTAACCGCAAGATGCGCGAAGAACTGGCAATGAACAAGGTGAAAGATGTGGCAGAACTCTATGTTCTTGCTGACAGATGTACCCGAGCTGAAGAGGGAAGGAAGTACCCCGGCGAAGATGCCGGCGTGGAAACCGACTCCTCAGATGAGGATACTGCTGCCCCGGCGAAGAAAGGTCGGCGCCGCAACAGGAAGCGCAAAGGTAAAGTTGTGCTTGCCGTCGAGGGATCTGACGACGCCGGCTCCGCCAAGAAAACCAAGGCAGATGACCCCAGCAAGGAAATTGCCGGATGTGTCGCCTGCCGGGCCTTGGCGGCTGCCGAGAAGCCAGGAAACTCCGACAAGCAATATTGCAAGATCCATCGCACCAAAGGCCATGATCTCTAGAACTGCCGACAAGTTGAGCTCCTTGCTGAGAAGCAGAGGGCTGAATATGAGAGGCGGGACAAGGAGAAAGGCCAGGACGGTGCTGAGGGGTCCGGCAAGAAGCATGACGACCAGGCGGGTCGTCGCGGCAAAGATAAACAGTAGGAGAGGCCCGCCCGGGGCCGTGACAAAAAGCCAGAAGACGATGATCACGAAGAGGACGATGAGTCTGGTGACCAAGAATTTCAGAAAGCTACAAAGGCCATGTGCGTCGATGGCGGCGCCTTGCTGCATACCTCTCACCGCCAGCTTAAACAGTGGGCGCATGAGATTATAGCGGCGGAACTGTCGTTTGATGCCCAAAGGCCGCTGAAGTGGTCCAGCACACCTATCATTTTTGACACTGAGGATCACCCTGATCGCACTACTGCAGTCGGATGCTTGCCCTTGTTGGTTTCACCAACAATACGCAACCTCAAGGTGACAAAGATGCTAGTCGATGGCGGGGCCGGTCTGAACTTAATCTCGCCTGCCGTGATCGAGAAATTGCAGATTCCTGATGAAGACCTCGAAGAGACGGGCACGTTCCAGGGGGGGTCAACCCGGGAAGAAGTCAACCAAAGGGAAAGGTCACGTTGCCCGTGACTTTTGGGAGTGATCTGAACTACAGGACAGAAAGGATTGTGTTCGACGTTGCCAACATCCCCTTGCCTTACAACGGGATCCTTGGCCGCCCAGCGCTGTCCAAGTTCATGGCGGCGTCACATTACGCCTACAACACCCTGAAGATGTTGGGGCCTGTGACGATCATCACCGTCCCATCAGACAAGAAGGATGCGCTAATTTGCGCTGACCAACTCTACCAACAAGCAATTGCAGCAGCCGCCACTGCTAAGGCGCTTGCTCCTGCCGCTGGAGCCCCGGGAAGGCAAAAGAAGAAGACCGGTGAGACCTCGGGCACCCACTCCGGCAAGCGCACCTCTTCGGAGTGTAGCGCTCCCGTCGAGGACGTGCTCGAGAGCTCCGCCGACAGAAACAAGAAGTCCAGGGCCACACCGCCGGGAACCAGGAAGGTTTCTGTCAAGGAGGGCGGCACGGGAGGAGCTTTTACCATAAGCTCCACCCTTGACGACAAATAGGAAGACGCGCTCGTCACCTTCCTACGGGCGAATGTCGATGTGTTTGCATGGCAAGCATCCGACATCCCCAGCGTTCCCAGGGATGTGATTGAGCACCACCTTGTTGTCTGTCCTCATGCGCGGCCCGTCAAGTAGAAGCTCAGAAAGCAAGCTTTGGAACGACAAGAGTTCATCACAGAGGAGATTCGGAAACTAGAAGCAGCGGGTTTGGTAAGAGGAGTGCTCCATCCAACGTGGTTGGCCAATCCGGTGGTAGTGCACAAGGCAAATGGGAAGTGGAGGCTGTGTATTGATTACACAGATATTAATAAGGCTTGTCCCAAAGACCCCTTCCCGTTGCCGCGCATCGACCAGATTGTTGACTCCACAGCTAGGTGTGATCTGTTGTCATTCCTCGATGCCTACTCCGGCTACCACCAGATCTTCATGACAAGGGAAGATGAAGAGAAAATGACATTCATCACCCCATGTGGTACGTATTGCTTTATACGGATGCCTTTCGGGTTGAAGAGTGTTGGTTCAACGTTTGCAAGGGCGGTCCAGATTGGTTTTGAACCCCAGCTCCATAGAAATATGGAAGCTTATATGGATGATATAGTGGTCAAAACCAAGAACAGGGCGCCGGGGCTGGCGTACTGCTTGTCGCGCCCACCGGATAGCACCTCAAGTACGTGATCCAGATGCACTTCCCCAGGGAGGTGTCAACAAACAATACAGCTGAGTACGAAGGGCTGCTTGCCGGTCTTAGGATCGCGGCATACCTCGGAATCAAGAAACTCGTCGTCAGAGGCGACTCGCAACTTGTCGTCAAGCAAGTCAACAAGGATTACCAGAGCCCGTTGATGAAGGCCTACGTCGATGAAGTGAGAAAGCTGGAAGAGTGTTTTGACGGTATACAGGCAGAATACGTTCCCCAAGCGGAGAATGATATCGCCGATTACCTGTCAAAACGCGCTGCCCTCAAGCTACCTATGGAACCAGGTACCTTTGTGCTTCGGCTAACTCAACCATCCATTGATCCATCAACAGAGCAGAACAAGAGGAGAAAATCAGGGCCCGGCAAGTACTTTCCCGCCGAGCTCCCCGAAGCCGCCGGCAAGGATGTTGCCAGAGACACTGAGCCCGCCACAGGACGGCTAGCTCCGACAGAGCATCAAGCTCTTGCCATGGAGACAGCCGCTCCGATAGCGGAGGAAATGCCTTTAGTCCTCGTCGTCGAGCCCCAGGCTCCAGCGTGGGCACATCATACCGTCCGATTCCTCCAAACAGGGGAACTTCCTGAGGAGCAGGAAGAAGCAGAAAAAGTAGCCCGTCGCTCTACTATGTACCAGTTCGTCGATGACGTCCTGTACAGAAAGAGGCCGAACGGCGTGAAATTGAAGTGTATCCCTCGAGAGGAAGGACTGGGGCTGTTGGCGGAGATACATGGAGGAATATGTGGATCCCACATCGGGTCAAGGGCCCTTGCCGGCAAAGCATTTCGGCAAGGCTTCTTCTGGCCCACCGCCCTCCAGGATGCGACGACACTAGTCACCAGGTGTGAAGCATGTCAGTTCCATTCAAAGAAGCTTCATCAGCCAGCTCAAGCCCTTCAAACCATTCCTCTCTCCTGGCCTTTCTCGGTCTGGGGGCTCGACATACTGGGCCCTTTCCCCTGCACTGTCGGGGGCTTTGAGTACTTGTACGTTGCAATCGACAAGTTCACAAAGTGGCCAGAAGTGGAAGCAGTGAGGAAGGTCACAGCACAATCAGCCGTCAAGTTCTTCAAAGGACTGGTGTGCCGTTTTGGTGTACCCAATAGGGTTATCACCGACAACGGCACGCAGTTCACAAGCCACACCTTCATGCAATATATTCAAGACCTCGACAACAAGGTCTGTTTCGCTTCCGTTGCTCACCCACGAAGCAATGGTCAAACTAAGAGGGCAAATGCTGAAGTACTGCGAGGCCTGAGGACAAAGATCTTTGACAGACTGCACAAGAGTGGAAGGCGCTGGATTGATGAATTGCCGGCGGTTCTTTGGTCAATCAGAACGACACCAAATCGAGCCACCGGCCAGACACCCTTTGCCCTGGCATACGGGGCAGAAGCAGTTCTCCCCATGGAACTCATATACGGGTCACCTTGAGTACTCACTTCTGACGAGCTTGAGCAAGAGCAATTGCGGCAAGATGACGCAACGCTCCTTGAGGAAGATCGTCTTCGAGCAGCTGTGAGAGCAGCACGCTACCAGCAAGCCTTGCGCCGCTACCATAGCTGCAAGGTTCATGCCCGAAGCTTTGAGGAAGGCAACCTTGTTCTTTGGCGCGTTCAATCGGCCAAGAATTCCAACAAGTTGACGCCAAAGTGGGAAGGCCCTTATTGGGTAATACGAGTCACCAGGCCCGGCGCAGTCCGCCTGGAGACCGAAGATGCCGTTCTGGTGAGTAACTCCTGGAACATTGAGCATCTTCGCAAGTTTTACCCGTGAGGCACGGCTTGCCGGGCCCCCCGGCAAGCCACCTTTTGTACGAGCCTTGCCGATGACGCATGTAACCCTTTGTACAAAGCCAAGCACAGACCCAGAGCATAAGTAAATGAAGCGCTGGCGCCCTAAGTTATAGCATGCATGCTAGGTCGAGTCTCGTCTTTGGTTAGGGTTGATAGTGCTTAGCGGCGACTAACCCCTAGCTTAGAGGTCGAGTGTGCGTCTCTTTGTCTTTCTTTTGTCTTCTTTGGTTCACAGGACACATAGATATCCGTGTCAAACCACTTGGGGAGAAAAAAAGAGGAACAGACCAACATCTAGCCCCCGGCAAGCCAGTATTGTCGGGGGCTGCAAGAGCAAAATTCACCCACGGCGAACCAGGGTTGCCGGGGACTGCAGCTTCAGATAAGTTCTTCATCCCTTATCATGCATTTCGTTATGGACTGAGGTATGTGAAACCTCATTTTCCCCTAAGATACCGTGCTCCCATAACTCTAGGCCCTAGGGCTCGTTCCTGGGGCCAAGTTTGGTCATAGTCGCGGCAGTGAAAGGATGAAACAAGGAGCCTGAACCCGCCTCATCCCTGCCTCCGCCAAAGCGTGAGGAAGGTCGAGCGAAGTGGGGAGACGGCAAGGCCTGTTGCCGGGCAAGGAAATGTTTATCTTGAAGATATCAAGGATTTATTCCTTGTCGTGGGTTCCACCCGCAAACAAATGACCCGGCAAGCATCCCTTTTTCATTAAAAAACATTCCACTCAGGTACAGTCCATAGGGAATGAAAAACATGAATGATGGGATTACAAGTTTTAAATTCAACAAAGGCCCAAAGGCTTACAAACTAAAAAGAGATAAGGTGCCCGTAATCCCTTTCTTGTCCCTCTCCTCAGGAGGCAGGTCAAGGAGGCGAAAGGGACAAAAGGAGCGCCTAGGCGAGCTACGGGTGGCAGAAGACACCAAGAGAACATCTTGGTGGCCGTCCAAAGGCTGGATGGTGATGGCGGCGCCGAAAGCAGAGCTCGAAGACGAGGCAGCAGGACGTCAGCACGCGTCGAAGGCGTCGGTACCCGTGTACTCCGACTTGACGGCCTTGCCGCCCGCCCTCTTCCTCTTCCACAGCCTCCCAACGCCAGCCGCCCAAGGAGACGACCCCGAGAAGTTCAAGGAGCCGGCAACACGGATGATGGGGTCGCCGGTGCCACACGGAGCGGCACCCGACACCTAGTCGGACCCGTCATCCTGCTGCCTACTACCCTCGTCGTCGCTGCCGCTGTCCTCCTCGTCACTCCCGCCCGAGGAGGAGTCCTCACTATCAGAAGATCTCTCCACGCAGTACCTTGCACGGGTCCCAAAGCACCCAAAGACCTTGGCGGAGAGAAGGCCACCCTCCATCAGCTTAAAATGGAGAGTGAGCCCCTCCGTCAAGCGGTGGATATGAGCAAACGTCTTCCATCCCTGACGAAGATACATCACGTGAGGGGCGGGGAAGTCGACGCGGACCCGCGTGCCACTGATCCCGCAGCCCCTCATGTGCAACCGCAACGATTCTGGTGGATCCAGCTCCATCTCCCGCACAAATAGAGTCGGGAGACGAAGGCGACAGCGCGGCGGCCGGCGCAGCCTGACGAAGAACTCACAAGGGTCATCCCCAACATGGCCCTTCATTGGAGGAGGAGCTGCTGGCGGAGGCGAGGCCGGCGCGCCGCCCCGTCCTCTCCTTCCCCGAGCGCGCCGGCCTCGCCCACGGCCTCGCCCCCTCCCCCTTCCCCTTGCGGCTGGCTCTGCCACCGTAGGCGCAGGAGAAGGAGGGACACATTGTCGAGCGGCGACCCTCGCCGCCACTGTTGAAGGACCGGGATTCCCTCTCTCCATGACAGATGGAAGGGAGGAGCAGAAGCTGAAGGAAGAAGAAGATGAAAGAATGCGGGACGCCATCCCCCCCTCCCGCTCTTTATAAAGGATCGGGGTTGGGGCTCAGCCGCCCGGCTCGGCCAATCAAGATAGGAAGGCGCAGGGAGCCAGGACCGACCCGTTGCCCCAACCAGCGACGGCCCAATTTCCCGCCCCCACCGTTTGCCACCCCAGGCGCATGGGAGACACGTGGCGGACGTGCAGAACCGAGGGGACGGGTGAGACGACCACTCCCCACCCCGTGATCGTGGGGAGTGGACGCCTTGAAGACCGCGCCTCAGCACCATTCGGTAAATGGGCCGCGCCTCCACGCCTCCCTCCGTTTATGGGGAAGGTGCGAACCGCCCCTTTACTATGATGTGACGCATGCCTGCGGGAACCAACCCCACGCATGCCGCCCATGTCACACATGCCTCCCCATGCCACGCCACGCGCGGGAATCGTGGGAAGCACAGCGCGCGAAGAATCTTACCGCGGTAAAAACCGCCCCGCCTGCCCGCGCACCATTTTTGGGCCTAGTCCAACAACGCGTTGCGCTTATGTGTGGCCCAGGCCCGGGGGCTCCTGTCGGTGTACAAAAAGAGGGGTACACTTTTTGTACCCCTATAACTGTGCACGGGCAGTCTGAGCCGCGGATACCACCACACCAAGCAAGGCAAGGGAGGTGAGCCATGGTAAGACCGAAGCTCAAGAGAACTAGAACGACGCCAAGGCCAAGACCACGAAGACCAAGGGGACGAAGCGGACTCCCCCGCCAAGATCCTTGCCGGGAGACAGTTCTAGCAGCCCCGGCAAGACCCTTGCCGCGGCGACTCGTCCCGCACCTACGGAGCAAATCACCCTTGAGTCCACTGCCCCCAAAGGGCAAGGATTCGGGAGACATTCCCGTGGCGGCATGCAGATCTTTGTGAAGACATTCAAGATCAGATACGCGCTAAGGAGACGACAACCCTTGGCGGGATCCCAGCCGAGGAAGACCACAAGGCCCCCGGCAAGCGCCTTGCCGGGGATGACAGCAGGCGCCTCGGCAAGACCCTTGCTGGGGCCCCGGCAAGGCCCTTGCCAAGGACATCCGCAGGACCACCACCAGGCCCGCCCCGACTAAACCTCCACCGCCGTTTGCATCCAGCTGCCGACCCAAACAGCTGGGCAGGCACCTACGTGGCAGCATGCAGATCTTCGTGAAGACCCACCATTGCACCACCTCAGCTGCCTGCCTACCTACATGGCATCTCAGGCATCGCTGGCCAGGGTGCGTGTTGACACAAGAAGGAGCAGCGATGGACGAGACAGATCTCTCCCCCGTCCCCGATAAAGCACGGTCACCTAAGCAAGACGCATTAAATGTGCCTTGTCATGTAATGCGAGGGATAACCTCGCATCACTGTACCCTTTCCACCTCCTGTGTGCCACTGTGGCAACCTCTTTTTCTATAAATGGAGGCCCGAGGTGACCAGAGGAGGGATTCGGCTTTTTGGAGCTCCTCACGCCCCATAGCTAGCTCAAGAACACAGATATACAATCCACCAAGGTAGGGGTAGGGTTTTACGCATCCTCGCGGCCCGAACCTGGATAAACGAACCATGTGCTATCTGTTTGATCCGCTCTTCTCACGACCCCGTGCCCCGCTAACCACAGTAGGGATTCTTGTGATCCCATATGTGTCGTTCCCACCGACACCTGGTTGCCAAGGGGGCGCCGGACATCGCTCAGGTTGGACCAACACTTAGAGAAGCACTGGCCCGGGGGGGTTAAAATAAAGATGACCCTCGGGCTCCGGAAACCCAAGGGAAAAAAGGCTAGGTGAGGCAAATGTAAAACCAAGGTTGGACCTTGCTGGAGGAGTTTTATTCAAAGCGAACTGTCAAGGGGGTCCCATTCCCCCAACCGCGTAAGGAACGCAAAATCAAGGAACATAACACCGGTATGACGGAAACTAGGGCGGCAAGAGTGGAACAAAACACCAGGCAAAAGACCGAGCCTTCCACCCTTTGCCAAGTATATAGATGCATTAAAGTAAATAAGATATATTGTGATATCCCAACAAAACCATGTTCCAACATGGAACAAACTTCATCTTCACCTGCAACTAGCAATGGAGGGGCTGAGCAAAAGCGGTAACATAGCCAAACAACGGTTTGCTAGGAAAGGTGGGTTAAAGGCTTGACATGGCAATATGGAGGCATGATATAGCAAGTGGTAGGTATCACGGCATAACAAATAGAGCGAGCAACTACCAAAGCAAAGATAGAAGTTATTTCGAAGGTATGGTCATCTTGCATGAGATCCCGCAAGGAAGAAGAACGAGTCCATGAATAAGACAAGCGGACGAAGTCGAACGAATCCTCACAAACGCGACGTTATCGGAACCAACCCGAAGAAGCAACACCGGAAAGAAGCACACAACATAGTAATCAACCATCACATAAGCATGGCATGATGCACAACCAAGTATGATGCATGTCCGGTTTAATGAGGCATGGCATGGCAAAGTGCACAAACAACACTATAAATTAAGTGGAGCTCAATATGCAACTCTGTTGCATATTGACGAAACACCATGTGACTTATTTAGTTCTCTCTTGTTTTATGTACTCAACAATATTAAATGTTGATTAACATGGCAAGGGGTGAAGCACAACAAAACTACCTATCTAGGCAAGTTTAAATGAGGCCAGAAACAACAAGCAACAAGTCCGGAAAATCCTCATGTGCATATTTAAGAATTTGGTACTGTTCTGCCCTAAACCATATTTTAGAGTAGTTAAACATGCAAATTAAAGCCACCATGTTAAACTAGGCATTTTTCTAGCCCATTTACATATAAAATTTGTTAAGTTTGGAGCTACGGTTATTTAGTTATGAATTTAATCATTTTAGCATGGCAATAGGAAAAATAAAGCAAACAACAAGTTTAAACATTTTTAACATGCATGAAAGTTGCATATTAATAATCTAGACACAATTTTAGACATTTTTCATATATAAAACATTTTAATCCGATGCACCATTTGTGAGTTATATTATGCATGAACTAGGAGGACTTTTCTGAAAAACTGCACACTCTAGAAAAATATGTAAAATCGTCCCGAGGAAAAGAAATGCTAAATGGGCCGGATCTTTCTAGCCCAACAGTGGGAGGGGGCGCAGCGGTGAGGCTCACCATGGGCCTAGCCCAGCTCGGTGGAAGGACGTGAGCAGCTGGGCCTTGGGAGGCACCGGCCCACGATGGCACTGGAGCGGGCGCTCGAGGTCAACGGTTCGAGGAGCTCGCTGGAGCGAGGTCATGGCAGGGACACCGGTGGTGGTCCACGATGAGGCAGCGGCCTAGGCGAGCAGGGGAGGCCAGGGGCCGACGAGGATGGATGGATCCGAGGGCGGGGTTTCCAGATACGGCGACAATTCATGGCAAGGAGGCCGGCAACGACCTCGACGGCGGTGGAATGGGCGACTCCGGTGATGGGGATCTCTCTTGCGCGAGAGAGAGCGAGGTCTGAGAGAGGCGGCGAAAAAAACGAAGGAGGAGGAGGAAGACGGGGTCGGCGAGGGAGGACCTGAGGCCGGCGTTCTCAGCGGTCTTGGTCGCCGGCGGCGGACGGCGGGACGTGAGGGAGATGAGATCGGGGCTCTCCCGATCTGAAATGAAGGTGGTGGCGTGCAGGTTCGGGGACGGATTCGTCCAGGCCCAGATTTGGCCCAGCGGCGGGCTCCGCGGGCTGCGGTGAAGTGGGGCGCGGGGAGGCGACATGGCGGCTTGCCACTGGCCACAGGTGGCGCTGGGTGGCAGCGCAGCCAATGGCTACGCGCCAAGTGGCAGGGACAAGGTCGAGGGCGCTGGGAAGCAAGGAGGATGGCAACGGCGGCTGGTTAGGATGGCACGGGAAACGAGGGAGGAGATGGATGACCAGATTTGTAAGGGGGAGGTGGTTTAAATAGGCATGTTTAGGGTTAGGGGGAATTTGGGGGCTTCCGGAGTCCTCCAATCGTGATCCGACGGCTCCGGTCGGAGGGGAGGGGTTAGATGGGCTGCAGGTGGGCTGTGGATAGACCATGGGCTGAGAAGAGAGAGAAGCAGAGCGGTCCGGCGACTGTTCCGGAGACCGAAACGTTCGACGTTAAGACCATCTATACTGCCGTTATAGTTATCCGTTGGGGCATCAAACAGACTCCAAATGCAATGAAACTTGACAGGCAGTCTATCTACACTATAATAAGACCACACGCCAACTTTCATCCCATTCCGAGAATATTTTCTGGCCACTTATAAAATAATATTTCGGAGGTGCCGCGGGCGCGTGCAAGTGTGTCTGGGCTCAGAACGGACAACGAAAAGAACGAGGAGACTGGGACGGATGCAAGTTTTGAAAACATGATGATGCAATGCACATGATGACATGCTAATATGCGACACGCAAGCAAATGACAAGGCAACAACAACGAAATAACTGGAAGACACCTGGCGCGTCGGTCTCGGGGCATCACATGAGTAGTGTTGTAAAGGTGGGATGGTTTTTAAAGTGTACTGAAGTTGTGTGCAATTTATTAGACAACATAATTATCTACCTACAACAATCCACATGCTTCGCAACGGGAGAAACAAACTCACGCGCACCCATAGTGAGTCATTTGTGTTGTCACTTGTAACATCCCAAATATTCAATTTGGAATGTTATACATTAGATCATCATGCATATCATATTTTATTTTGCATTTTGGTTGATCCTAGAAATTCTACGCAACTCAATGACCCATTGAGAGAGTTGGGGATTTCGTTATTTTCATATTTGAGTTTTCTCAAATTTTGAGAATAGGATCATTTGATTTTATTTATTTTATCATCAATTATTTCTACTACAAAAATATGAGAGAGGGAATAAATGACTTTCCCAAAATAAAGAAATATTGAGGATTTAATAATAAAATCAAATAAGATTTTACTTCAGAGTTTTTTTGGTGTTTTATTTGAATTTAGGAAAAATGTGCGTTATTCAAAATTGCATTTAGGTCCCAAATAAATGTTCACCTTGTGCGGCTTGATTTTAGAAGCCCGTGAAAATTTATTTCAGAATTTTTGGAGTCCGTTTAGTATTTCTTTTTATTTTTCTTCCGAGCGGAATAATTTAAAAAAAACGAACCGACCTAGGGGCCGTGTCCGACCCGGACTCCCGGCCCACTAGGCTTTATAAGCCGGGGGGGAGGCCCAGCCGAAGCAAGCCACCCGCGCCCCAACCCTAGCGCCGCCCGCCGCCGCGCCGCTGTCCCAGCGCCGGCGCCGCCGCCCCGCCGTCGCCGCCGCGCCGCCGCACGTCGCCCGAGGTTCGCCGCCGCCTCGTTTTCCATGCCGTCGTAAAAAAATCGGTGTTTGTTGTTTTTTCTTTTTCTCGGATTAAATCCGCGATTTTTCTGATCGCGATTTCTGATCCGATTTTCGTTTTAGTATAACTTTTCGCTCGTTTATCGGAATCAGGCGATTCAAGTGCCTAGAGTTTCGTCTCAAAACCCTCTATCTGTTTAACCAACTTAAACAAGATTTTGCTACTGTAAAATTTGCCCTAGGTCCAGATTACTAGAACGAAGTTGTTTTCTTTCGTCGTTTGACTTTCGTTGCTTCGTTTGATTTGATTCTTTTTGCCAACCGGGGCTCTTAAGTTGAACCTTCTGGTTAGATCTCTTATTTGAGTTTTACCTGTGCATTAGATGAGTACTTATTGTATGCTTGTTTGTTTGTTTGCGATAGAATACCCGGAGTGCGCCGCCTGTTACTTCGAATCGTTAGGTTTCGCGGATCATCAGCAAGGCAAGTAACACTTTGATCATACCTTTTCTACTACCCAGTTTTATTGCATTAGATCAATCCTCACACATTGCATGATTAGGATCTAATTAAATTGTGGGATGGGAAGTAGATGAGGTAGTACCTATTACCTGTTATTATCAAACCTTTGGGAGTTACTTCTACGTTTGCTTATTATGCCATGCTATGCTAGTAGACGTGGATTGGGTGAGTGATATCCATGACAGATGTGAGATTGTTAATTAATGGTTTATCTAAGGTGGCAACTTAAATACACATCTGGGTGGATTGAGGCACCTGGGTATTCCAGGACTTGCCTATTTTCTTTTGGACCGCCACCCAGGCTCAAAGGGATCATGAGACTATTCATACTAGAAACTTCCGTGTGCAGCCATAAGCTATTATGGGCTCTAGCATAGTTGACTAAGTTATGCGAACTCTTACAGTGGTAGACTAGCAGATGTAGGGGATGTAGGTGGTACGGTCTACCCGATCGTAAGGTGCTAGCGCTTCTGAAAGACTATGTCTCGGTCATCCGTCTTCTCAAACACCATGTAGTGCGAGAAACCAAACGGAGGCGGTCGAGTCTTGTGGGGAAAAGTGCGCAAACCTCTGCATAGTGTAATAAACTAATCATGGTTAGCCGTGTCCCCGGTTATGGACATCTTGAGTATCTAGTACTTGGATTATCATGTGAATCTCAACATGTTACTCTAAACTAATTTTGTTGGGTTATGTTTAATGATGATGCTTAATTGGGATTGAGAATGCTGTCAACCATTCTCAATGTTTAACAACCACCATGATAGTTAAATAAATTTATTCCTTTGAAGTAGGGAAAAATTGGCTTTATGCAAAACTGTAACCATAGAGCTTTACACTAGCCAAATATGCATATAGTATAGCTGTTACATTCCATTACTCTCTATGTGTTACCTTGCCAGTATATTCCATGTGCTGACCCATTTCGGGCTGCAACGTTAATGTTGCAGACTTTTCAGACGACGATTAAGGAGTTTTTAGGTCGTGGTTCTATACTCAGTGATGCCATTGGAGTGATGGACTCACCTATCTTCCAAGCCTTCCGTTGTTATAGTTATTAGATGGCCTTAAGCCATATTTATTGTAATAAGTTCTCTTTTGAGACACTTGATGTAATAAGTGTGTGATTGCTACTCTGCTATAAATCCTCCGAGTATTGTGTGGTGTCAGCATTACTGATCCAGGGATGACACCGGAGCACAGAGATCAGACTGTTTGAGGTCTGGTCGCTACAGAGATGGTATTAGAGCACACACCGACTGTAGGACACGACCACTAAGCTAAAGACCTAGATCACTATTCACTCTCTCCTCTTCTGACCTCTCATCTTTTCTACTCTTTAGGATGGCGGATGCAAGGAACAAGTTCACACAACCGGATGAAGATACACCCTTTGGACGACACTTGAAGGAAGTCACTAGATACCTGAACATAGGAGTACCAAGCTTCATGGGAACCTACAACGCCACTTTACCTGAAGAAGAGCGCTGGATGATTCAAGTTCAAGTTCCAGGAAGGACGTTCATGCCAGTCACTGAGCCCATAGAATTTTCTTTTGATGCACCAACTTGGAGTCTAGGAAAGAGCATGGCAGCTCACATTGCCATGGGACGCATTGGAGAAGGCTACCGCAAGGATCTCAAGGATACTATCTACCAGATTTGTGGGCGCCGAGATGAGCACTAGGAGATGATCAACACCCGGAAGGATAAATCAATTGCAGCTTTTATCCAGGAGTTAAACCAGCACATTCGACGACAGGAGAACCAGATGTGCGCCGACATGATAGACCTGAAGAAGGCTAAGACTAGAATCAAGGAACTGGAGGAAGAACTCAAGGCTACACGTGAAGATTATGAAGAGGAAATTGAAGTATTAGTGGATAAGAATGCCGACCTAACTATGAAGCTAGCAGTATTTATGGGAGGCCCTACGCCAGTAGATGAAGACGCAGAACCCCAGGAGATTAGCCCGGAAGACTACATCATCATCGACGGCACCGACTCGGAACCAGATAGTAGCGATGATGACTATGTTGATGAAGCTGGAGCAGATATCATGGAGTCTGCAACCGAAGAATATTTCTAGTAGACCACCTCATCAGTAGTAGTAGTCCACCATGTAAATACAGTAGTCCGAGCACTTTTGCGATAGTTAGATCGATTGTATGCCCTTGTTTGATTGATTGAAGTGAATTGTTTGCTTTTGCCTCATGTGCATATGGGTAGTGTTTTCTCTTTAGACCCCCTCTATTCTTATATCTCATCTTTTCTAAACCCTCAGATGCCTCCGAGACGTGACCCTGGATTTGCCTTTCCACCGGAGCTCACCCAGTTGATCCAGCAGCAGAACACATTGATGCAGTTACTAGTCCAGAATCAGAATCAGGGGAACAACAACAACAACCCACCACCAACACCACCACCTATTGACCACTTAGCCCGTTTTCTTAGGCTGAATCCACCGGTGTTTTCCAGTAGCACCGAGCCGATAGTAGCAGATGATTGGCTCCGCAGGACAGCTAGGGAGTTGACCACAGCAGGATGCACAGATGCGGAGAAGGTGAAGTTTGCCGCACATCAGCTAGAAGGACCCGCAGCAGCATGGTGGGAGAATTTCACAGCCACTTTCCATGTCGACACTGTCACATGGGACCAGTTTCAGCAGGCTTTTCGTACTGCACATGTTTCAGCAGGAGCTATGGCCATGAAGAAGCGTGAGTTTCGCAACTTGCGCCAAGGAGGAAGGACAGTTGGCCAGTATGTGGAGGAATTTAGTAAGCTAGCACGTTATGCCCCAGATGACGTCGGTACAGATGCAACAAAGCAGGAGAAGTTTCTGGAAGGACTGAATGATAAGTTGAGCATGCAGTTGATGGTAGAAACCTTCAACAACTACCAGGAGTTGGTAGATCGTGCTCTTATGATTGAAGGGAAGCAGCAGCAAATTGAGAAACGCAAGAGGAAGTATGGACAAGGAAAGTACAATTCAGGAGCTCAGCAGAAGCCACGTTTTACCCCTAGACCGGGAGGACATTTTCAGCATACCCATTTAGGAGGTAGCTCGCACAATCACAATGGCACCAAGAATGGTAATGGCAACGGAGGAAGCAACGGCCAGAACCGCACCAACCCCTCAACCCCAGCCAAGAAGGACTTGAGCCAAGTCACTTGTTTTAAGTGTTCGAAGACCGGACATTATGCCAATGAATGTCCTGAATTACAAAATGGAAATAGCAATGGAAGTTCTGGGAAGAAGCCGAGCCCTTTTAACAGGGGACAAGTGAACCACGTTAGCGTGGAGGAGGTTGAAGCTCAGCCCGATGCAGTAATAGGTAAGTTTTTGGTTAAGTCATTTACTGCACTCGTTCTTTTTGATACTGGTGCATCGCATTCATACATCTCAAGGGGATTTGTGGATAAGTATAACCTACCAACCCAAGCCCTTAGGTCACCCATGTTAGTAACCTCGCCCGGAGCAGAGTATGTGGCTAGTCTATGGTGTGATCGGTTACCATTAAGGATTGGTAACTACGTTTTTCCCTCAGACCTAATAGTATTGGAATCTCAAGGATTGGATGTGATATTAGGCATGGATTGGTTATCAAAGTACGAAGGGAATATTGAATGTGCTAGTATGTCAATTTTGCTTACCATCCCAGAAGGGAGAAGGAGCAAGTATGTATCCCGGCATGTGCCAAAGAGGACTCAAGTAAATTGCTTAACATGAGTTGTGCAGGAGGAAGTACCAGTGGTAAGGGATTTCCCTGGTGTATTTCCAGAGGAGTTGCCAGGCATGCCACCGGATAGAGATATTGAGTTTTTGATTGAGCTATTGCTAGGCACAGGGCCAATATCAAAGAGACCAAATAGGATGCCAGCAAAGGATTTGGTGGAAATTAAGAAGCAGATTAAGGAGTTACTGGATAAGGGATATATTCACCCAAGTTCTTCGCCTTGGGGATCGCCAGTACTTCTAGTGGAGAAGAAGGATGGATCGTTAAGGATGGTTGTTGATTATCGAGGATTGAATGAAGTAACAATCAAGAACAAGTACCCACTACCAATGATCAACGATCTGTTTGATCGATTGCAAGGAGCTAAGGTATTTTCCAAGATCGATCTGTGATCAGGATACCACCAGTTGAAGATTCGAGAACAGGATATTCCGAAGACAGCTTTTACCACCAGGTATGGGCTGTATGAGTATACCGTTATGTCATTTGGTCTGACTAACGCACCTGCCTATTTTATGAACATGATGAACAAAGTGTTTATGGAGTTTTTGGATAAGTTCGTCGTAGTGTTCATTGATGATATCCTGGTTTATTCGAAGAATGAAGAGGAGCATAAGGAACATTTGCGTTTGATACTTGGAAAGCTCAGAGAACATCAATTATATGCCAAGTTCAGCAAACGTGAGTTTTGGTTGAAGGAAGTAGGATTCCACGGACATGTTATATCTGGAGAAGGTATAGCAGTTGATCCCACTAAAGTTGAAACCGTGACCAAGTGGGAAGCCCCAACAACAGTTGGAGAGATCCGGAGTTTTCTTGGACTCGCAGGATACTACTGGAGATTTATTGAGAATTTCTCAAAGATTGCGAAGCCTATGACTGAGTTGTTGAAGAAGAATACCAAGTTCATATGGACAGAGGAATGTGAGGCTAGTTTCCAGGAGTTGAAGAAACGTTTGGTTACCTCACCAGTGTTGATTTTGCCAGACCAGACCAAGGATTATGAGGTGTATTGCGACGCTTCACGTCGAGGACTTGGAGCAGTGCTTATGCAGGAAGGGAGAGTTGTTTCATATGCCTCAAGACAACTGAAGCCTCATGAGTTGAATTATGCCACGCATGATTTGGAGTTAGCAGCCGTAGTGCATGCATTGAAGACATGGAGACATTTTCTCATTGGAAATCATTGTGAGGTGTACACGGATCATAGGAGTTTGAAGTACATTTTCACACAGAAGGAGTTGAATCTCAGACAAAGGAGATGGTTAGAGCTTATCAAGGATTATGATATGAAATTGCATTATCACCCCGGAAAGGCTAATGTAGTAGCTGACGCATTAAGCCGTAAGAGCCATGTCAATACGTTAATAATGGGAGAAATACCCGAGGCGTTAGCAGAAAATCTTCATGAACTATGTTTGTAAATAGTTCCGAGAGGCTACGTAGCAGCATTGGAGATTCAGTCAACTTTGATGGATAAAATCAAGGAAGCTCAGAAAGCTGACAAAGAGATTGTCGCTATAAAGGAGAAACTGAGCAAAGAAAAAGCTAAAGGATTTCGTGAGGATGAGCACGACACCCTATGGTTTGAAGACCGCGTTTACGTGCCCAATGACTCGGAGATCAGGAAGTTGATATTGCAAGAGGCACACGACTCACCGTATTCAATTCACCCAGGAAATACCAAGATGTATCTGGATTTGAAGGATATTTTCTAGTGGACCGGAATGAAGAAGGATATTGCGGAGTATGTAGCAGTTTGTGATGTATGTCAGAGAGTAAAGGCAGAGCATCAGAAGCCAGCAGGATTGTTACAACCATTGTCGATACCCGAATGGAAGTGGGATAAGCTAGGCATGGATTTTATCATGGGATTACCTAGGACTCGTTCAGGCTATGACTCGATTTGGGTTGTAGTTGATCGATTGACGAAAGTAGCTCATTTCATCCCAGTAAAGACCGCTTATACCAGTGCTAAGTTGGTAAAGATATACATGACCAGGATCGTATGTCTGCATGGAGTTCCGAGGAGTATCGTATCAGACAGAGGAACCTAGTTTACCTCAAAGTTCTGGAAGCAGTTGCACGAAACTTTGGGTACCAGGCTAGAATTCAGTACAGCTTTTCATCCACAGACAGATGGACAGACCGAGAGAGTCAATCAGATTTTGGAGGATATGCTGAGAGCTTGTGCGCTAGATTACGGATCTAGTTGGGACGATAATTTGCCATATGCAGAGTTCTCTTACAACAACAGTTACCAAACCAGTTTGAAGATGGCCCCTTTCGAAGCTTTGTACGGAAGGAGGTGCAGGACACCGTTGTCATGGGATGAAGTTGGAGACCGCCAGTTGTTTGGACCTGACTTGATTAAAGAGTCTGAACAGAAGGTGAAGTTGATTCGCGATAGGCTCAAGGTAGCCCAGTCCAGACAGAAGAGTTATGTGGATTCTAAACGCAAGGAGACAGTTTACGAAGTTGGAGATAGAGCTTATCTTCGAGTATCACCACTTCGGGGAACAAAGCGTTTTGGAGTTAAAGGGAAGTTAGCACCACGATTTGTAGGACCATATCGAGTTTTGGAACGTATGGGAGAAGTGGCCTACAAGTTGGAATTGCCCGAAGGATTGTCAGGAGTTCATGATGTGTTCCACGTTTCTCAGTTAAAGAAATGTCACGCGGAGATGGCTGACATACCATTGAGAGACACAATGCCATTGGACACTATTCAGTTAGATAATGATTTGACCTACGAGGAGAAACCAGTTAGGATTCTCGAGTTTGCCAGTCGAGTCACTCGCAGCAAGGTTATCAAGTTTTGCAAGGTTCAGTGGAGCCACCACACAGAGGATGAAGCCACCTGGGAACGAGAGGAAGATTTGCTCAAAGACCACCCTCACCTATTTTCTAGCCAACCCGAATCTCGAGGGCGAGATTCATCTTAAGGGGGGTAGGTTTGTAACATCCCAAATTTTCAATTTGGAATGTTATACATTAGAACATCATGCATATCATATTTTATTTTGCATTTTGGTTGATCCTAGAAATTCTACGCAACTCAATGACCCACGGAGAGAGTTGGGGATTTTGTTATTTTCATATTTCAGTTTTCAAATTTTGAGAATAGGATCATTTGATTTTATTTATTTTATCATCAATTATTTCTATTACAAAAATATGAGAGAGGGAATAAAATGACTTTCCCAAAATAAAGAAATATTGAGGATTTAATAATAAAATCAAATAAGATTTTATTTCGGAGATTTTTTGGTGTTTTATTTGAATTTAGGAAAAATGTGCGATTTTCAAAATTGCATTTAGGTCCCAAATAAATGTTCACCTTGTGCAGCTTGATTTTAGAAGCCCGTGAAAATTTATTTCAGAATTTTTGGAGTCCGTTTAGTATTTCTTTTTATTATTCTTCTGAGCAGAATAATTTAAAAAAAACGAACGGACTTAGGGGCCGTGTCCGACCGGGACTCCCGGCCCACTAGGCTTTATAAGCTGGGGGGAGGCCCAGCCGAAGCCAGCAACCCGCGCCCCAACCCTAGCGCCGCCCGCCGCCCAGCGCCGCCGCCGCCACCGCCACCGCCGGACGCCACCGCCGCCACACGTCGCCCGAGGTTCGTCGCCGCCTCGTTTTCCGTGCCGTCGTAAAAAAAATTGGCGTTCGTCGTTTTTTTCTTTTTCTCGAATTGAATCCACAATTTTTGTGATCGTGATTTCTGATCCGATTTTCGTTTTAGTATAACTTTTCGCTCGTTTATCGGAATCAGGCGATTCAAGCGCCTAGAGTTTCGTCTCGAAACCCTCTATCCGTTTAACCAACTTAAACAAGATTTTGCTACTGTAAAATTTTCCCTAGGTCCATATTACTAGAACGAAGTTGTTTTCTTTCGCCGTTTGACTTTCGTTGCTTCGTTTGATTTGATTCTTTTTGCCAACCGGAGTTCTTAAGTTGAACCTTCTGGTTAGATCTCTTATTTGAGTTTTACCTGTGCATTAGATGAGTACTTATTGTATGCTTGTTTGTTTGTTTGCGATAGAATACCCGGAGTGCGCCGCCTGTTACTTCGAATCGTTAGGTTTCGCGGATCATCAGCAAGGCAAGTAACACTTTGATCATACCTTTTCTACTACTCAGTTTTATTGCATTAGATCAATCCTCACACATTGCATGATTAGGATCTAATTAAATTGTGGGATGGGAAGTAGATGAGGTAGTACCTATTACCTGTTATTATCAAACCTTTGGGAGTTACTTCTACGTTTGCTTATTATGCCATGCTATGCTAGTAGACGTGGATTGGGTGAGTGATATCTATGACAGATGTGAGATTGTTAATTAATGGTTTATCTAAGGTGGCAACTTAAATACACATCTGGGTGGATTGAGGCACCTGGGTATTCCAGGACTTGCCTATTTTCTTTTGGACCGCCACCCAGGCTCAAAGGGATCATGAGACTATTCATACTAGAAACTTCCATGTGCAACCACAAGCTATTATGGGCTCTAGCATAGTTGACTAAGTCGTGCGAACTCTTACAGTGGTAGACTAGCAGATGTAGGGGATGTAGGTGGTACGGTCTACCCGATCGTAAGGTGCTAGCACTTCTGAAAGACTATGTCTCGGTCATCCGTCTTCTCAAACACCATGTAGTGCGAGAAACCAAACGGAGGCGATCGAGTCTTGTGGGGAAAAGTGCGCAAACCTCTGCAGAGTGTAATAAACTAATCATGGTTAGCCGTGTCCCCGGTTATAGACATCTTGAGTATCTAGTACTTGGATTATCATGTGAATCTCAACATGTTACTCTAAATTAATTTTGTTGAGTTATGTTTAATGATGATGCTTAATTGGGATTGAGAATGCCGTCAACCATTCTCAATGTTTAACAACCACCATGATAGTTAAATAAATTTATTCCTTTGAAGTAGGGAAAAATTGGCTTTACGCAAAACTG
Organism: Triticum aestivum; assembly: GCF_018294505.1. Taxonomy (NCBI): domain Eukaryota; kingdom Viridiplantae; phylum Streptophyta; class Magnoliopsida; order Poales; family Poaceae; genus Triticum; species Triticum aestivum. Next base: position 357,917,683 of record NC_057803.1, read on the forward strand.
TAACCGTAGAGCTTTGCACCAGCCAAATATGCATATAGTATAGCTGTTACATTCCATTACTCTCTATGTGTTACCTTGCCAGCATATTCCATGTGCTGACCCGTTTCGGGCTGCAATGTTAATGTTGCAGACTTTTCAGACGATGATTAAGGAGTTTTTAGGTCGTGGTTCTATACTCAGTGATGCCGTTGGAGTGATGGACTCACCTATCTTCCAAGCCTTCCGCTGTTATAGTTATTAGATGGCCTTAAGCCATATTTATTGTAATAAGTTCTCTTTTGAGACACTCGATGTAATAAGTGTGTGATTGCTACTCTGCTATAAATCCTCCGAGTACTGTGTGGTGTCAGCATTACTGATCCAGGGATGACACCGGAGCACAGAGATCAGACTGTTTGAGGTCTGGTCGCTACATCACTTCTCTTCGTCACCATCTTCCACTTGCAAATAAATTCATAACTGGGAAGTGACTGGATCACCTATAATAGTAGAAAGTACAGTAGCATATACCTATTTTCATCTCTCACGCACATCACATGAGATTCAACAAAAACAACATCATTAGAAGATTCAAAAGTAACATGGTCATTTTTGACAAGCTCCCCCACGAGTCTGTTTTTGATGTATTAGTGTGATCTCATATATTCCTAGGTAGAGGCACAATGAATTTTTTATGCACGCACAACCGATGATATATTTAATCGGTCCACAATGGAATTTATTTTGTGTTGTTAATTCCTTAATAGTGAATTTTTTATTTCTTATTTTAGTTCCCAGCGAATTTTATTTTCTCTTTAATTCCTTCCGTTCATGCTTCATATAATTAGCAAAATCTATTCTTTCCTTCCGAAATTTATTTCTACTTTAATTCCTTTGTTCATGTCTGGTATATAATAGGGAAATTTATTTATTCCTTCTTTAATTCTTTCCATTAATTCCTTCCCTTCCTGCCTTATCATAAAGGATGGATTTTTCATCTTTTATTATTTCCTTTAATTCCTTCACTTTCGGCCTCATAATAAGGATGAAATTCATTCCTTTTTCTTTTCTTTCCTTCTATGCTCATAACAGCAGAAGTTACTCCTTCATTAATTCGTTTCCTTAATTGAACTTTTTTTTAAAATTGTTTAACTCGTATAAAACATATCTTCCTCATATTTGTTGAACAACATAATAGGCAGGTGGATTGGTTAGTGCGGGCAGACTATTTCCTCGTGAGCTGGGTTCGATTCCCATGTGAAGCACTTTATTTTTTGCATGTTGGCGGGGCGCGTACGAAGAAAAAAATGACGTACAAAAAAGGGGTAACGCACAAAACAATTGATTGGACCAAAAAAAGGTGGAGAAACAATCCTCCCTTTAATCTCTACTCCTAATGTCTCAGTTGGTAGGTCGCGTTCCGGGTTTTATTTTCGTCCCACCTTATCCGGTCATTTTTGGTACCTGCTCCCACCTCCCGCTCAGCCGCGTGGAACCAAGAAAAACCCTCAGGGCCGAGTCCCCGACCCGCCCCCACACGCCAAAAACTCCTGTCGCACCCATCTGATACGGACAAATCGGCGACAATTAACCAGCGAAAAAAAACCGGTGAAAATTAACCAGCGAAAAAAATCTCTACTCCTAATGTCTTAGTTGGTAGGTCGCGTTTCGGGTTTTATTTTTGTCCCACCTTACCCGGTCTTTTTGGTACCTGCTCCCACCTCCCGCTCAACCGCGTGGAACCAAGAAAAACCCTCAGGGCCGAGTCCCCAACCCGCCCCCACACGCCAAAACCTCCTGTCGCACCAATCTGATACGGACAAATCGGCGACAATTAACCAGCGAAAATAACCCGGTGAAAATTAACCGGCGAAAAAAAAATCCGATAACGAATCGCACGAGCGAGGCCTTCTGCCCTCGAGCGAGCAGTCGCACGCACCAGTCGCATACCAGATCCCTTCGCCGCCGCCCTCCATCCTTCGCCATCGCAGATCCATCCCGCCGCCGCCGCTCCATCCTCTCTTCCCTCCAAGCTTGTCGCCGGCGGCGAAGCGTACGGCGCTCCATCCCTTCGCCTGCAGGAACCTATCACGCGCGCCGAGGCGAGGGCCTCGTGGACTCCGTCCGACGCCGCTTGGCCGCCGACGACGATGATACCCGAATGGAAGTGGGATAAGCTAGGCATGGATTTTATCACGGGATTACCTAGGACTTGTTCAGGCTATGACTCGATTTGGGTTGTAGTTGATCGATTGACGAAAGTAGCTCATTTCATCCCAGTAAAGACCGCTTATACCAGTGCTAAGTTGGTAAAGATATACATGACCAGGATCGTATGTCTGCATGGAGTTCCAAGGAGTATCGTATCAGACAAAGGAACCCAGTTTACCTCAAAGTTCTGGAAGCAGTTGCACGAAACTTTGGGTACCAGGCTAGAATTCAGTACAGCTTTTCATCCACAGACAGATGGACAGACCGAGAGAGTCAATCAGATTTTGGAGGATATGCTGAGAGCTTGTGCGCTAGATTACGGATCTAGTTGGGACGATAATTTTCCATATGCAGAGTTCTCTTACAACAATAGTTACCAAACCAGTTTGAAGATGGCCCCTTTCGAAGCTTTGTACGGAAGGAGGTGCAGGACACCGTTGTCATGGGACGAAGTTGGAGACCGCCAGTTGTTTGGACCTGACTTGATTAAAGAGTCTGAACAGAAGGTGAAGTTGATTCGCGATAGGCTCAAGGTAGCCCAGTCCAGACAGAAGAGTTATGTGGATTCTAAACGCAAGGAGACAGTTTACAAAGTTGGAGATAGAGCTTATCTTCGAGTATCACCACTTCGGGGAACAAAGCGTTTTGGAGTTAAAGGGAAGTCAGCACCACGATTTGTAGGACCATATCGAGTTTTGGAACGTATGGGAGAAGTGGCCTACAAGTTGGAATTGCCCGAAGGATTGTCAGGAGTTCATGATGTGTTCCATGTTTCTCAGTTAAAGAAATGTCACGCGGAGATGGCTGACATACCATTGAGAGACACAGTGCCATTGGAGACTATTCAGTTAGATAACGATTTGACCTACGAGGAGAAACCAGTTAGGATTCTCGAGTTTGCCAGTCGAGTCACTCGCAACAAGGTTATCAAGTTTTGCAAGGTTCAGTGGAGCCACCACACAGAGGATGAAGCCACCTGGAAACGAGAGGAAGATTTGCTCAAAGACCACCCTCACCTATTTTCTAGCCAACCCGAATCTCGAGGGCGAGATTCATCTTAAGGGGGGTAGGTTTGTAACATCCCAAATTTTCAATTTGGAATGTTATATATTAGATCATCATGCATATCATATTTTATTTTGCATTTTGGTTGATCCTAGAAATTCTACGCAACTCAATGACCCACGGAGAGAATTGGGGATTTTGTTATTTTCATATTTGAGTTTTCTCAAATTTTGAGAATAGGATCATTTGATTTTATTTATTTTATCATCAATTATTTCTATTACAAAAATATGAGAGAGGGAATAAAATGACTTTCCCAAAATAAAGAAATATTGAGGATTTAATAATAAAATCAAATAAGATTTTATTTCGGAGTTTTTTTGTGTTTTATTTGAATTTAGGAAAAATGTGCGATTTTCAAAATTGCATTTAGGTACCAAATAAATGTTCACCTTGTGCAGCTTGATTTTAGAAGCTCGCGAAAATTTATTTCGGAATTTTTGGAGTCCGTTTAGTATTTCTTTTTATTTTTCTTCTGAGCGGAATAATTAAAAAAAACGAACCGACTTAGGGGCCGTGTCCGACCCGGACTCCCGGCCCACTAGGCTTTATAAGCCGGGGGGGAGGCCCAGGCGAAGCCAGCCACCTGCGCCCCAACCCTAGCGCCGCCCGCCGCCCAGCGCCGCCGCCGCACGTCGCCTGAGGTTCGCCGCCGCCTCGTTTTCCGTGCCATCGTAAAAAAAATGGCGTTCGTCGTTTTTTTTTTCTCGAATTAAATCCGCAATTTTTGTGATCGCGATTTCTGATCCGATTTTTGCTTTAGTATAATTTTTCGCTCGTTTATCGGAATCAGGCGATTCAAGCGCCTAGAGTTTCGTCTCGAAACCCTCTATCCGTTTAACCAACTTAAACAAGATTTTGCTACTGTAAAATTTTCCATGGGTCCATATTACTAGAACGAAGTTGTTTTCTTTCACCGTTTGACTTTCGTTGCTTCGTTTGATTTAATTCTTTTTGCCAACCGGAGTTCTTAAGTCGAACCTTCTGGTTAGATCTCTTATTTGAGTTTTACCTGTGCATTAGATGAGTACTTATTGTATGCTTGTTTGTTTGTTTGCGATAGAATACCCGGAGTGCGCCGCCTGTTACTTCGAATCGTTAGGTTTCGCGGATCATCAGCAAGGCAAGTAACACTTTGATCATACCTTTTCTACTACTCAGTTTTATTGCATTAGATCAATCCTCACACATTGCATGATTAGGATCTAATTAAATTGTGGGATGGGAAGTAGATGAGGTAGTACCTATTACCTGTTATTATCAAACCTTTGGGAGTTACTTCTACGTTTGCTTATTATGCCATGCTATGCTAGTAGACGTGGATTGGGTGAGTGATATCCATGACAGATGTGAGATTGTTAATTAATGGTTTATCTAAGGTGGCAACTTAAATACACATCTGGGTGGATTGAGGCACCTGGGTATTCCAGGACTTGCCTATTTTCTTTTGGACCGCCACCCAGGCTCAAAGGGATCATGAGACTATTCATACTAGAAACTTCCGTGTGCAGCCACAAGCTATTATGGGCTCTAGCATAGTTGACTAAGTCGTGCGAACTCTTACAGTGGTAGACTAGCAGATGTAGGGGATGTAGGTGGTACGGTCTACCCGATCGTAAGGTGCTAGCACTTCTGAAAAACTATGTCTCGGTCATCCGTCTTCTCAAACACCATGTAGTGCGAGAAACCAAACGGAGGCGATCGAGTCTTGTGGGGAAAAGTGCGCAAACCTCTGCAGAGTGTAATAAACTAATCATGGTTAGTCGTGTCCTCTATGTGTTACCTTGCCAGCATATTCCATGTGCTGACCCGTTTCGGGCTGCAATGTTAATGTTGCAGACTTTTCAGACGACGATTAAGGAGTTTTTAGGTCGTGGTTCTATACTCAGTGATGCCGTTGGAGTGATGGACTCACCTATCTTCCAAGCCTTCCGCTGTTATAGTTATTAGATGGCCTTAAGCCATATTTATTATAATAAGTTCTCTTTTGAGACACTCGATGTAATAAGTGTGTGATTGCTACTCTGCTATAAATCCTCCGAGTACTGTGTGGTGTCAGCATTACTGATCCAAGGATGACACCGGAGCACAGAGATCAGATTGTTTGAGGTCTGGTCGCTACATCACTTCTCTTCGTCACCTTCTTCCACTTGCAAATAAATTCATAACTGGGAAGTGACTGGATCACCTATAATAGTAGAAAGTAGAGTAGCATATACCTATTTTCATCTCTCACGCACATCACATGAGATTCAACAAAAACAGCATCATCAGAAGATTCAAAAGTAAAATGGTCATTTTTGACAATCTCCTCCACGAGTCTGTTTTTGATGTATTAGTGTGATCTCATATATTCCTAGGTAGAGGCACAATGAATTTTTTATGCACGCACAACCGATGATATATTTAATCGGTCCATAATGGAATTTATTTTGTGTTGTTAATTTCTTAATAGTGAATTTTTTATTTCTTATTTTAGTTCCCAGCGAATTTTATTTTCTCTTTAATTCCTTCCGTTCATGCTTCATATAATTAGCAAAATCTATTCTTTCCTTCCGAAATTTATTTCTACTTTAATTCCTTTGTTCATGTCTGGTATATAATAGGGAAATTTATTTATTCCTTCTTTAATTCTTTCCATTAATTCCTTCCCTTCCTGCCTTATCATAAAGAATGGGTTTTTCATCTTTTATTATTTCCTTTAATTCCTTCACTGTCGGCCTCATAATAAGGATGAAATTCATTCCTTTTTCTTTTCTTTCCTTCTATGCTCATAACAGCAGAAGTTACTCCTTCATTAATTCGTTTCCTTAATTGAACTTTTTTTTAAAAATTGTTTAACTCGTATAAAACATATCTTCCTCATATTTGTTGAACAACATAATAGGCAGGTGGATTGGTTAGTGCGGGAGCTGGGTTCGATTCCCATGTGAAGCACTTTATTTTTTGCATGTTGGCGGGGCGCGTACGAAGAAAAAATGACGTACAAAAAAAGGGGTAACGCACAAAACAATTGATTGGACCAAAAAAAGATGGAGAAACAATCCTTCCTTTAATCTCTACTCCTAATGTCTCAGTTGGTAGGTCGCGTTCCGGATTTTATTTTCGTCCCACCTTATCCGGTCATTTTTGGTACCTGCTCCCACCTCCCGCTCAGCCGCGTGGAACCAAGAAAAACCCTCAGGGCCGAGTCCCGAACCCGCCCCCACACGCCAAAAACTCCTGTCGCACCCATCTGATACGGACAAATCGGCGACAATTAACCAGCGAAAAAAAACCGGTGAAAATTAACCAGCGAAAAAAATCTCTACTCCTAATGTCTCAGTTGGTAGGTCGCTTTCCGGGTTTTATTTTCGTTCCACCTTACCCGGTCTTTTTTGGCACCTGCTCCCACCTCCCGCTCAGCCGCGTGGAACCAAGAAAAACCCTCAGGGCCGAGTCCTCAACCCGCCCCCACACGCCAAAACCTCCTGTCGCACCCATCTGATACGGACAAATCGGCGACAATTAACCAGCGAAAAAAACCGGTGAAAATTAACCAGCGAAAAAAAATCCGATAACGAATCGCACGAGCGAGGCCTTCTGCCCTCGAGCGAGCAGTCGCACGCACCAGTCGCACACCAGATCCCTTCGCCGCCGCCCTCCATCCTTCGCCATCGCAGATCCATCCCGCCGCCGCCGCTCCATCCTCTCTTCCCTCCAAGCTTGTCGCCGGCGGCGAAGCGTACGACGCTCCATCCTTTCGCCTGCAGGAACCTATCACGCGCGCCGAGGCGAGGGCCTCGTGGACTCCGTCCGACGCCGCTTGGCCGACGACCCCACCGCTGGGCAGGAGGAGTGTTCCGCGCCGTGAGGAACCCGCCACGCGCGTCAAGGCGAGACGCCTCCTGGGCTCCGTCCGTTTCCAGAGCGAGCGCCCGCGAATACCTAGCTAGCCGCCGCCGTCGTGACTGTTCCAGCCACCGCCAAGGTAAGGTGCTTTCTCCATCTCAATTTCCTTCCTTCCCCATCAAGGTTAATTTGGATGCGTACTTAAGTGATTTTGGTGTTGCTCATCGGATTTGTATATGTACGTACGTGTGTCTTCGATCTACTTCGTTTGGATACGTTGTTAAGTAGTAATTCACATCTTCCCTTTTACAATACGTGCATGATCTTGTCTTGTGCTCTCGGGTTTATATATTTGCTTGCATAACATCTATCCTACTGCCTGAAATCAGCAGTCAATTTGTTCAGGAAAAGAAATCCACTTATTAGGAAGTAAAGTGAAGCAACCATATCGATCCATCAATTTGTTCATTGTATTTTGTTTGATGTGTGATGTGCTTGTGTGGTGAGAGGCGAGGAGTGGCTTCAGGTCCCTCTCCTTTTTGCCTGACTGAGCAAGAAGAGAAGAGAAACAGTAGGAGGAATTCAGAACTGTATGTCCTCAATTCAGATTTACCTTTGTTCAGTGACAAGTTCAGACCAAGTACATTACCCAGCCGGCACACAGGCCCCACTCACACATGATTAACTCACACGCACACCTGTACCCTGCGCCACTGAACACCACATATGGAGGAGGTGGCGCCAGTGTACAGCTAAGGCACGGCGTCATGCATGACATGGTTCTGTATTCTGTATACAGTGTGATACAAATAGTTCGAACATGCTCTGAGTGTTGAAAAATTCAAATTTGGTACCGCAATTTCTCTTGAACGATTTACTTTTGTGTTTTTATTTATCCTGTATTTATTTTTCGATGCTGATATTGCAGGGTTTAACGACTGCATCAATATTGTAGGAAGAAGTTGGAACTAGAAGCATCGGTAGAAATAGTAATGAAGGCAAGACCGACTTAGAAAAGCTTTTGTTTTTTTGTTTACTGTGTTCTTCTTACATAATTTAAGTTTTAGATCCAATGCATGAGCAGAAAATGCTAGGTTCTTAATACCTGTGAGACGATATGCAAGATAGTATATTTATTTATTTACTTAGGGAAGGAGAGAATATAATTTAGGTATAATGTACATGGTCATTTTACTTTTACTTTGACATATGCTTATGTTCCTTTTTTTGTAGCTAGATCAAACACGGCACAGATGCACATGCACCGCGCGCCTCACTGATGTGAGGATCCATTTCCTCAATCCCCTCTTAATCTCCAACATCTCCCCCTTTCAGTGTTGGCGTACTTGACCGGAAGTGAGTGCGCGGCGGAGCAAAGCTCAGCCTGGGTCTTCATCAATGCAAGACGGGGCAGGAGGGAGCGGGAAGTTTTTCAGCCGCATGAATGTGGAAGGCGCTTGACAAATCAGAGATGTATGAAGCTTCTGCCGAGGTAATTGATGAGAGAATCTCTCATGTTTTGTTCTTGATCCTCAAACAAAGCGACTGGTCAGCGTGTTTCTGTACTATGCCCAAATGCCCTTACATGTTTCATCTTTCATTTTTGTAGTCTTAATATATGGGTCTCATCTATTTTTGGTTGCAGATGTTTGAGAGGGGCAGCATAGACATAAGAGGGGTTCAATATTGTTAACTCACATCATCCAGACCAGGTTAGCACACATGCCATGCATATTCTACTACTTGATGTAGCCTTTCTCTTAGATGTAAGTAGTATTTTTACTGTGCTACTCTTTGATCTCGAGTAGTTTGTTCATGTATTGTTTAAGATGCCAAATAGAATTAAATGGAATATAAGTTTCAAAGTTTCATTATGACAGATGAAAAGTACACGAAGGTAAACTAATATGTCTCCTGCCACTCGTATAGTCGTGGTTGTCCTTGACTATAGTGTACTTAGGAGGAGGAGATGAACATGAAGAATGAGTTCGTAATGTGGTTGTCGTTGATTAATGGCACCCCCAGTAGCGGTGATAATGACCATGGGGAGGAGAGCACGAACATCAACAACCTCTTGGCCTTGTTGGCTTCTCCGACATCAATAACGACGACTAGCTCGCCATACAGTTGCTAGAGTGCTAAAGAATGGTCGAGAAGAACAATGGATTGTTGATGGAGCCAATCAACAAGGATGATAAGGACGGACGCAACAGTGAGAATAAGAAGGCGGAGCTCATCGCCGTCGGCCGCCAGCTCTGCAGGGAGAAGAAGAACGACAATGCGTTAACGACAATGCGTTAATTATAAAGAAGTCAACAATGCCACCTGGTGTGCAAAGGGTCCTAAGGTATATGTTATCCACCATTGGTATTGACCCATTAGAATATGTAAGCCCCCGATACAACATACGGGCAATTTATATACATCATAGCCCATAGCAACGTTGTCTGCACCATTGGAGTTGTATATATTAGAATTGAGTTATGATGGCATAATTTTTTCCGTCACAAGTTAAATGAGCATTGTGTAAAAGTCTAACTAAGTTTTCTTTCACATTCTTCTATAAATTGGAAGTCCAATATAGATTTCTCAATGTATCATTTTGGGATTATTTGACCATCGGACAATATTGCCATGCTGACCATTTCTCTTGTCTTTGCAATATCTATAGGATCTAATGTAAAAGTATAATGTGCTTCACAGATTTGTTATTTCTTTTGATTTTGCCTTGCTTGTTATTTATGCTTATAGCTTTATATGTGAGATTCTATTTGGCGACACCTTTTTCAATTGTTAGTTGAGGTGCTTCTGAGTTTATCAATCAGGTGAGGCATGTGGTGCCCTTTCGGAATGTCGTTTTCTTCTTCCTTGCATCTCAAATGCAAGCAACCATGCTTCTACCGAGGCTTAGAAGAAATGAAGATGTATGTTCCAGAACCTCTTTTATATTATTTCATCACAAAAATTTACTGCAATATTTGCTCTTTTTTGTAAATACACATGATAGACTTGAACGATCTTCTGTTATATTGCATGATGCCCAATTGATATGGTACGAGAAAAAAAAATTCTGATTGTAAGGTTTATCTTCATATAGCAACTTCCATGAAATATGTTGCAACTTCAGAAATCTAAAATGATGGTTTTAATATTAATGTCCGGGATGAGGCCATAGGTTTTTTTGATCCATATCTAATTTTCCAAAGGTTGAAGATGTCTTTACTGTCAAGTTTATAGTCATCAAATGGTCCTTCATTACCTGATTGCAGGCTGTTGTCAAGAATTTCACCCCACCCATTGCATTGGATATCACCTCTGGCTGCAGCAATAGTGTGTCAATCTAGTTCACGTGAATTGAGCTACGCAATGTCCTATTATTACTCTGTTACTCAAAGAGTTGGTATCCCTAAATAGTAAGAACAGAGAAGATTCTTAGTGAGTTATTACACGTATTTTATTCTGATCTCCTATAAAAATCTTTTGTGGTTTAGGCACAACCCATATTATGGTTCTTTTATACCAATTAAGTTCACTATTCAACGAAATTCCTTTTCACTGAAATAAGAACCACGTAATGCTTACAATTGATCTGGTCAGCTAGATAACTAAATGAGTTAAAATTATGTGTACTATCTTTTGACATATGTAATGTGGGGTAGAAGACCAGTGTCTCTCGCTAGGGATTTCTGGAGGCAACATCCCTCTGATTATATGCACTTAACTATTTTGCTTCTGGCTTCCTGCTATTGTATTTTACGTTGTCTGCAGATGCAAATTCTTTTACAACTAATTAGTCTCGGATAATACTTCAACCCAGACATCAACGGAGCAAAGAACTTGATTAAAAGGTACATTCCTGATTACCAATGCCTAGCTATTTTTCGATCTTGACTAACACAAAGGGTGCAATATGTAGGTTCAAGGAGCTCTGATGCTTTCTATGACCAAAGAATTCATTCAAGCCGGATTTTCTTTCAAGATAACAATAATGCCTAGGAGCATCCCTATCCATTGAACAATACCGGAGAGATAGAGCGCCACTGCCTTACACTTTTCAATATCCCTAGCTTTATTTTCATTATTGTGATAATTGTGGTATTTAAAAATTTAGAATGCCTTGTGCAATTATCTGTGGATTTTGCAACCCATGTAATCTCCTATTAGACTGGATATGATCAAAATAATTCAGCTTTTCATCATTGGTTGTCATCAAGTAGAGCTTATTTTGTGGATGTATGCATTGGTTTATGTTTCCAGGCTTTTAGTTTTTCCCTTATAATATTCAGTTGATTCCCGTGAGGGGCGGCGACCCATGCTGGACGTGTGATGAGGGGAGTGTTGTTGATGCGGTATGGGAGATGTCTCGTGGAGAGAGGGGAGGGTGAAAAAGTGGTGGATCGCAAATGTTTGGATGTGCTCGATCTAACGATTGGTATGCATGCTTCAACAATAGTACTTACTTATGTTATGTGAGGAATAATGTAAGATGCAGTGAAACATGGTGGGCATGGCTTCATGACAGACCTGGCGGACAGATATCAAGGGTGATGTTGAGGCCGGCGGTGAAATAAATGGCCAAATGGGGCTCCTCAATGCAAGTGAGAAGGCTGATTGATTCCCGTGGAGCAATGCAATGTTGCATCAGAATGTATTGGGTTCCATTTTCGGGTAGAGAAGAAGTGATTAAGGCATGTGCACGATTTATTTGTTCATTCATTTAATCCTTCCTTATTTCACTCAACTTAGATTCATTAACTTTTGCACTTGATCATGATTGATGGATTGAGAAATTTAGTGACATTAATTGCAATGAGGACTATCATATATCCATAAAACTCAGATTTTTTTTCAGTAGAACATGATCATGATGAGCCAGTAAGATTTTTGATTTTTTTAAAATGCCAGTGGCAACGCGGTGGGGATAAGGGATGTGTGATGTGCTTGTGTGGTGAGAGGGGAGGAGTGGCTTTTCCTTTTTGTGGGAGGTTGTTCATATTTGTCTATTCTATTTTTAAATTCAAGATACATACAACTATTTATCATCATTATAATCGAGATAATAAATATTTATTTATTCCAGTATGTGTTGAGTTATTTTGTTTTTGATTTTAATATGCTCTCATGGAATGGTAAAAAATTGGTTCATCCAATTTACAAGTGGAGTACTCTATGTTTGCACGTTCTTACATTTTTCATGTGAAACCTTCATGCTAACTGTATGAAGTACTCATGCAGGATGGTTACAAGTCAATGAAGATTTTTTTTACTATAATTGCTCAAGTACTGTGTGAAGGAAGCTGAAGACAATATTCCTGATATTTTAGGAGATGCAAGTGAAGTGGAATAATGAAAATATATTGCACCAAGTACATTTTTTGATTGTTACTGTAAATTTTTTCTATACATGTGAAATTGGAAGTGCATTATGCTTATTTATGCAATCAGAAAAAAATTTAAAAGGCCCGTGACAACGCACGGGCATTGTACTAGTATTAGGTAGAGATAGAGATAAAAGAAGAAAATATTAGATTTCAATTTCCGTTAAGGAAGGGCATGGAACACTTTCCAAGAAATAAAATTAAGTTACCATATGAATCTATTATGAGGACTACTTACGAATTTAATACCAAAGATGACAATACCTAGATCTATGCAATATGCCTAGCTAGGGGCGTTAAACAATAACGCTTGTTGGGAGGCAGACCAATTTTATTTTGTGTTTTTGTTTTTGCTTCTGTTCTTGAATAAATACACAATATTACTTCTGTAGTAATTGTGTTTTAGTGTTTTAGTTATTGTTTGTGCCAAGTAAGACCTTTGGGATGGTCCATGGTGACAGTTGATTTGATTTTGCTGAAAAACAGAAACTTCTGCGACCAGTAACATAATTGATCTGAGCTGCTGGAACGTGATAAATTCTTGAATTTTGTACACAAGACTGATATACAAATTTCCTAGATTGTCCTAATGTTTCAGAATTTTTGGAGTTACAGAAGTATACAAAGTTTCTAGATTACTACAGACTGTTTTGTTTTTGACAGATTCTATTTTTTATGTGTTGTTTGCTTATTTTGATGAATCTATGGATAGTACGGAGGGGGGGGGCGTATGAACCATGGATAGATATAACACCAATATAAATTTAGAATGAGTTCACAACAGTACCTAAAGTGGTGATTTATTTTATTATACTAAAGGATCTCACGAGTTTTGTGTTGTGAAGTTTTCAAGTTTTGGGTAAAGATTTGATGGACTATGGAATAAGGAGTGGCAAGAGCCTAAACTTGGGGATGACCAAGGCACCCCAAGGTAATATTCAAGGATAACCAAGCATCTAATTAAGCTTGGGGAGGCCCTGGATGGCATCCCCTCTTTTGTCTTCAATTCATCAGTAAATTTACTTGAGGCTATATTTTTATTCACCACATGATATGTGTTTTGCTTAGAGTGTCTTGTATTATATGAGTCTTTGCTTTTTAGTTTTCCACAATCATCCTTGTTGTACTCACCTTTTGAGAGGTACACACATTAATTGTGAATTTATTAGAATATTCTATGAACTTTACTTATATCTTTTGAGCTAGGCAGTTGCTCAAGTACTTCACTTATATCTTTTTATATCACGACGGTGGTTTTATTTTGTAGAAATTGATGAAATCTCATGCTTCACTTATATTATTTTGAGAGTCTTAAAATAGTATGAAAATTTGCTTAGGTTATGAATTTGGTCCTAATATGATGGGCATCCAGGAGGGATATAATAAAAACTTTCATAAAGAGCATTGAATATATGAGAAGTTTGATTCCTTGCATTTTTTTGAGATATAAAGATGGTGATACTAGAGTCATGCTAGAGAGTAATTGTGGATTGGTAGAAATACTTGTGTTAAAGTTTGTGATTCCCGAAGCATGCACGTATGGTCTATCGTTATGCGATGAAGTTAGAGCATGATTTATTATTGATTATCATCCTTTGTGTGGAGGTCGGGAGCGCGCGATGGTTAACTCCTACCAACCTCTCCCTCAGGCTAGCAATGGATGGTTAACTCCTACCAACCTCTCCCCTAAGAGCATGTATATTAGTACTTTGTTTCGTTGGCTAATAAACTTTTGCAATAAGTATGTGAGTTCTTTATGACTAATGTTGTGTCCATGGATTATACGAACTCTCCCCCTTCCACCATTGCTATGTTGGAAATATGCCCTAGAGGCAATAATAAATTGGTTATTATTATATTTCCTTGTTCATGATAATCGTTTATTATCCATGCTAGAATTGTATTGATAGGAAACTCAGATACATGTGTGGATACATAGACAACACCATGTCCCTAGTAAGCCTCTAGTTGACTAGCTCGTTGATCAATAGATGGTTACGGTTTCCTGACCATGAACATTGGATGTCGTTGATAACGGGATCACATCATTAGGAGAATGATGTGATGGACAAGACCCAATCCTAAGCCTGGCACAAGATCATGTAGTTCGTATGCTAAAGCTTTTCTAATGTCAAGTATCATTTCCTTAGACCATGAGATTGTGCAACTCCCGGATACCGTAGGAGTGTTTTGGGTGTGCCAAACATCACAACGTAACTGGGTGGCTATAAAGGTACACTACAGGTATCTCCGAAAGTGTCTGTTGGGTTGGCACGAATCGAGACTGGGATTTGTCACTCCGTGTAAACGGAGAGGTATCTCTGGGCCCACTCGGTAGGACATCATCATAATGTGCACAATGTGATCAAGGAGTTGATCACAGGATGATGTGTTACGGAACGAGTAAACAGACTTGCTGGTGACGAGATTGAACAAGGTATCGGGATACCGACGATCGAATCTCGGGCAAGTATCGTATCGCTAGAGAAAGGGAATTGTATACGGGATTGATTAAGTCCTTGACATCGTGGTTCATCCAATGAGATCATCGTGGAGCATGTGGGAGCCAACATGGGTATCCAGATCCCGTTGTTGGTTATTGACCGGAGAACGTCTCGGTCATGTCTAAATGTTTCCCGAACCCGTAGGGTCTACACACTTAAGGTTCGATGACGCTAGGGTTATAGGGAAAGTGTGTACGCGGTTACCGAATGTTGTTCAGAGTCCCGTATGATATCCCGGACGTCACGAGGAGTTCTGGAATGGTCCGGAGGTAAAGATTTATATATGGGAAGTCCTGTTTTGGTCGCCGGAAAAGTTTCGGGTTTATCGGTAATGTACCGGGACCACCGGGAGGGTCCCGGTGGTCCACCAAGTGGGGCCACCAGCCCCGGAGGGCTGCATGGGCCAAGTGTGGGAGGGGACCAGCCTCTGGTGGGCTGGTGCGCCCCCCCACCAAGGTCCAAGGCGCAAGGGAGAGTGGAAGGGGGCAAACCCTAGGCTCAGATGGGCCTAAGGCCCACCTAGTGGTGCGCCCTCCTCTCTCCTCCCTTGGCCGCCTCCCAGATGGGATCTGGGGGCTGCCGCCACCCCTAGGGAGGGAACCCTAGGTGGGGGCGCAGCCCCTCCCCTTCCCCTATATATACTTGAGGTTTTGGGCTGCCAGAGACACGAATTCTTCCCCTGTTGGCGCAGCCCTACCCCTCTCCCTTCTCGTCTCTTGCGGTGCTTGGCGAAGCCCTGCTGGAGTACCACGCTCCTCCACCACCACCACGCCATCATGCTGCTGCTGGATGGAGTCTTCCCCAACCTCTCCTTCTCCCCTTGCTGGATCAAGGCGTAGGAGACGTCACCGGGCTGTACGTGTGTTGAACACGGAGGTGTCGTCCGTTCGGCACTAGGATCATCGGTGATTTGGATCACGACGAGTACGACTCCATCAACCCCGTTCACTTGAACGCTTCCGCTTAGCGATCTACAAGGGTATGTAGATGTACTCTCCTTCCCTCGTTGCTAGATTACTCCATAGATTGATCTTGGTGATGCGTAGAAAATTTTGAATTTCTGCTACGTTCCCCAACATGCTAGCCTCTCTAGTACCACGCAACTTTTGCCAGTGCATTAAACCCACCATATACCCTTCTCAAAACAGCCACCATACCTACCTATTATGACATTTTCATAGCCATTCCGAGATATATTGCCATGTAACTTCCACCATTACGTTTTATTATGACACACACCATCATTGTCATATTGCTTTGCATGATCGTAAGATAGCTAGCATAATGTTTTCATGGCTTGTTTGTTTTTTATATCTTTGCTACGCTAGATCATTGCACTTCTTGGTACACCGTTGAGGCATTCATATAGAGTCATATCTTTGTTCTAGTATCAATTTATAATTCTTGAGTTGTAAGTAAATAGAAGTGTGATGATCATCATTATTAGAGCATTGTCCCATGTGAGGAAAGGATGATGGAAGCTATGATTCCCTCACAAGTTGGGATTAGTCTCTGGACTTAAAATAAATAAAAAGAGGCCAAAGATCCCAACAAAAAAGAGAGGCCAAAGAGCCCGAAAGAAAATAAAAAAATGAGAGAAAAAGAGAGAAGGGATAATGTTACTATCCTTTTCCACACTTGTGCTTAAAAAATAGCACCATGTTCTTCATGATAGAGAGTCTCCTATGTTATCACTTTCATATACTAGTGAGAATTTTTCATTATAGAACTTGGCTTGTATATTCCAATGATGGGCTTCCTCAAATTGCCCTAGGTCTTCGTGAGCAGGCAAGTTGGATGCACACCACTTAGTTTTCTTTTGAACTTTCATACACTTATAACTCTAATGCATCCATTGCATGGCAATCCCTACTCACTTGCGTCGATATCAACTGATGGGCATCTCCATAGCCCATTAATTTGCCTAGTTGATGTGAGACTTTCTCTTTTTTGTCTTCTCCTCACACCCTCCACCATATTTTGTTCCACCTATAGTGCTATATCCATGGCTCACGCTCATGTATTGCGTGAGAGTTGAAAAAGTTTGAGAACACCAAAAGTATGAAACGATTGCTTAGCTAACACCGGGGTTGTGCATGATAAATACTTTGTGTGATGAAGATAGAGCATGACAAGACTTTATGATTTTGTAGGGATAACTTTCTTTAGCCATGATATTTCGAGAAGACATGATTGCTTTATTAGTATGCTTCAAGTATTATTGTTTTTATGTCAATATTAAACTTTTGTTTTGAATCTTACGGATCTGAATATTCATGCCACAATAAGAAGAATTGCATTGATAAATATTTTAGGTAGCATTCCACATCAAAAAAATATATATGTTTTTATCATTTACCTACTCGAGGACGAGCAGGAATTAAGCTTGGGGATGCTTGATACGTCTCCAACGTATCTATAATTTTTGATTGTTCCATGATATTATATTATCTATTTTGGATGTTTTATATGCATTAATATGCTATTTTATATTATTTTTGGGTCTAACTTATTAACCTAGTGCCCAGTGCCAGTTGCTGTTTTTTTCTTCTCGTTTTTGGCTTTTAGAGAAAATCAATATCAAACGAAATCCAAATGGAATAAAACTCTACGATGATTTTTCTTGAACCAGAAGAAACCTAGGAAGCTTTGGGAGGAGGCCAAAAGACCTATGAGTAGGCCACATGACCTAGGGGCGCACTCCGAGGGGGGCACGCCCCATGGCTTGTGGGCCCCTCGGAGACCTTCCAACCCTAACTCCACCACTATAAATTCTCAAATATTCCCCTTGAAGGAAATATGCCCTAGAGGCAATAATAAAGTTGTTATTTATATTTCCTTATATCTTGATAAATGTTTATTATTCATGCTAGAATTGTATTAACCGGAAACTTGATACATGTGTGAATACATAGACAAAACAGAGTGTCCCTGGTATGCCTCTACTTGACGAGCTCGTCGATCAAAGATGGTTAACTTTCCTGACCATAGACATGTGTTGTCATTTGATGAACGGGATCACATCATTAGGAGAATGATGTGATGGACAAGACCCATCCATTAGCTTAGCATAATGATCGATAAGTTTTATTGTTATTGCTTTCTTCATGACTTATACATATTCTTTTGACTATGAGATTATGCAACTCCCGAATACCGGAGGAACACCTTGTGTGCTGTCAAACGTCACAATATAACTGGGTGATTATAAAGACGCTCTAAAAGTGCCTTCGAAGGTGTTTGGTGGGTTGGCATAGATCGAGAGTATGTTTTGTCACTCTGAGTACCGGAGAGGTATCTTTGGGCCCTCTCGGTAATGCACATCATGATAAGCCTTGCAAGTAATGTGACTAATGAGTTAGTTGCGGGATGATGCATTACGGAACGGGTAAAGAGACTTGCCGTTAATGAGATTGAACTAGGTATGAAGATACCGAGGATCGAATCTCGGGCAAGTAACATACCGATGACAAAGGGAATAACGTATGTTGTCATAACGGTTTGACCGATAAAGATCTTCGTAGAATATGTAGGAACCAATACGAGCATCCAGGTTCTGTTGTTGGTTATTGACCGGAGATGTGTCTCGGTCATGTCTACATAGTCCTCGAACCCGTAGGGTTCGCACGCTTAACGTTCGATGACGATTTGCATTATGAGTTATGTGTTTTGGTGACCAGAGATTGTCCGGAGTCCCGGATGAGATCACGGACATGACGAGGAGTCTCAAAATGGTCGAGAGGTAAAGATTGATATATTGGACGATGGTATTAGGACACCGGAATGGTTTCGGAATGTTTCAGGTGTTTTTCGGAGTACCAGGAGGTTACCGGAACCCCCGGAGGAAGTAATGGGCCTACATGGGCCATAAGGGAGAGAGAGGGGAGCCCACAGGGGTGGCGCACCCCCCATGGGCTGTCCGAATTGGACAAGGGGAGGGGGCGCGCCCCCCCCTTTTCCTCCCCCTCTCCCTCTCCTTCCCTTTCCCCCCTACGAAAGGAAGGAAGGGGGGGACTAGGACTAGGAGTCCTAGTCGGTTTCCCACCCCCATGGGGCGCCCCCTGTGGCCGGCTTCCTCCCTCTCCTCCTTTATATACAGGGTCAGAGGGGCACCCCAAAGCACAATAGTTGTTTCTTAGCCGTGTGCGGTGCCTCCCTCCACAGTTTACTCCTCCGGTCATATTATCGTAGTGCTTAGGCGAAGCCCTGCGCAGATCACATCACCATCACCGTTATCACGCCGTCGTGCTGACGAAACTCTCCCTCGACGCTTTGCTGGATCAAGAGTTCGAGGGGCGTCATCGAGCTGAACGTGTGCTGAACTCGGAGGTGCCGTACATTCGGTACTTGATCGGTTGGATCGCGAAGACGTTCGACTACATCAATGGCGTTAACCTAACACTTCTGCTTTCGGTCTATGAGGGTATGTGGACACACTCTCCCCCTCGTTTCTATGCATCTCCTAGATAGATCTTGGGCGATCGTAGGATTTTTTTTGAATTGCATGCTACGTTCCCCAACACCCCTTACATCAAAGGGCACACAAAAAAATACTTTTCTGCTGCCACAAGCTTCTGTTCTCGTGCGATCCTGTCTTGGAGCCTTTTTTGGCACTCCGTCGGAGGGGGATTCGATCACGGAGGGCCTCTACACCAACCTTGCCGCCCTTCAGATGATGCGTGAGTAGTTTACCACGGACCTAAGAGTCCATAGCTAGTAGCTAGATGGCTAGCATCAACATTATTAATACTTACTAGCAAGATACCCATGCGTTGCACGGAACATCAAGGTGCATTTATATGAGTAGTTTATCTTGTGAGAGAAAAGGATGAACAAGAAAAGACCTTATTTGCAAATATAGAGAGGTGTGGGTATCTTTTTGTAAAATTGCCATAGTTTCCTTTCTATCCATCAGATATAAATCGGACGGCCTATATTGCAAGATGACAGGCACACCATCATCACCAACTCTGTTTTTTATAAGAGTAGAGATTCACCATTTTCGAATACTCGTTCAAATTATTTTAATACTTATCCAACATTTTCTTCAAATACTCGTTCAACATTTTAATACTTATTCAACATTTTTCAAATTGTTTTTCAACAATTTTTAAATACTTGTTCAACATTTTTAAATACTCATTCAACATTTTCAAATACTTATTAAATATTTTTAATACTTATTCAACATTTTCCAAATAGTTGTTCAACATTTCTTAAATACTCGTTCAACATTTTTCAATACTTATTCAACATTTTTTAAATATTTGTTCAACAATTATTTCAAATGTCTTTTGAAGAGTTTTTTAATATATATATATATATATATAATATTTGAAGTATAAATAAAAGTACAAAAATAAATCAAAAAACGAGAACAGAAAACCGAAAAAAAAACAGGCCGTGGCTCCCGCGCGGCTGGGCCGGCCCGTCTGGGCTCCGCCAGAAGCGAGAAATAGGGGTGCCCGGGAAGGAAAGCCAGCGCTACAGATTCGCAACTCGCAAGGAGCCCCACATGCCCCATCTTCGCCCCACCTCCCCCCTCTCTCTCTCACGCCCCACATGCGAAAAACAAAACCACAAAATTGAAGAAATATTACAGAAAATATAGAAATAGAAATTAACTCTCTCCCCACCTTCTCTCTCTCTTCCCGTTCGTCTCTCTTCCTCTCCTCCGCGGATTCAACCAAAAGATCGATCTTCTGGCCCCATCCCGATCGGATTCTGGCACCGCCCTTTACACGGCACCGCAGCTAAACGGGTTCCCGTTTGCATCGCGCGGTGCGCCGTCTCGTGCCGTGTGGCCCCGGCGTCGCCGGCGCCAATGCCCGGCGCGAGCAGCGCTGCCGCCCCGGCCCCGCCGCCTCAACGCAACATGGGCGCGGGTCGCGACATATTGTGGTGATATCGTACTTTGTTTTCTCGTAGGCGGCACCTGATTGATCTTGATTCTCTTGGAGGCCCTTCTGCGGATTCCGATGCAATTTTTGCCACGGCCCTGGTGGTGCTAGTTCTGATCAGTTTTGTAGTCTTGATGAGGTATAGCCCCCCCGGCAATATTATTGATTCAGTATCTCACTTGCATAATTTTTTGGGTTAAATTAAGGCTGAACTTGTGGTTGCTCTAAAATAGGCAAAAGCCGGTGGGGAAACAGGATTAGGCTAATGTACCGCAATGCCAAACACAGCCTAAGTGCAGCGAGGCATGATGCCCTAGATTGTTAGTGCCATATCTGAACAAATTAGATTAGATACTGTATACTGAAACCTGTGGATTCTTTCTAGGTGCTTATACTGTTGTGCTCTGTATGTATTATTGATTCCTTGTATGCCCGTGGACTAGCGCATGTATCTTTAGACAACTTAGTAATGAATTATAAAACTGGAGGTAAAATACCATGTTAACCATACGATAACTTACAGCAGTTTTAGTTTGTCATGCTCCTGCTATTTTGTCCATTGTGAAAAAAATCTTTTTGCATTACAAATGCAATCATTTTTTGGTGGTGGGTGTCCGTACTATATTGTGGACAAGGCACACATTATAATTTAGTTTTAATAGAACATTTCTGTTAGAGCATCTACAGCCGGACTCCCCCAACCCCTTCTTTACGCCCGGGCGGACGGCCCGGTCACTGATTGGTCCAAAAACCCCATACCTGCCCCATATGGCTGGGCTGACCAACACTCCTCATATCCAGCCCATATCTGGGCGGATATGGGGAGGCCCGAGTGCGGCCGGGCGCGTTTGATTCGTCGGACTGACTGCAGGGACCCATGCGGAAACACCCCAAAACCCATCGGTCCGACGGGCATCTCCTTCGATTTTCGATGAGGGCGGTGAGGACACATTTATGGCGCCGCGTGGCGCGGCCCCAGCGCGCCGCCCGATGGCTCAAGTCCGGCTATTTAAGCCGGACAGCGACCCCCAACCCTAGCCGCATCCCATTTCCCTCCCCTCCGTGTCGCCACACACCCATCCGCTCGCAGCTCGCCATCCGTAGCTTTGGCCCGACAGTGGATAACCACCTACGCTTTGCTCATTCTAGAGCGCCTTCGTAGATACAGGCACGACGCGCTGCTCGGTTTGCAGCCGGCCTGCCTTTGGACTCTCTGAAGCATGAGGAGGAGGAGGAGGAGGAGGAGGAGGAGGAGGAGGAGCAGGCGTTGGCGTTGGATGCGATGATGGAGGAGGAAGAGGCAGAGCTGGCGCTTTCGGTTGCCCAAGCCGGATTCGGCATGACCAAGCGAGTTTGAGGTCATCCTAGACTCCATCCGCTCGGAGGCGGAGGTGGAGGCAAACCGCCGCTACATACGCGACCAATGGGCGGAGGTGGACGCAATCTTCGTGGACATGGAGTCTGACAAGGAGCCAGAGCCGCCGCGGGAGGCGGCGATCCGCTAGGTGGCAGGTTCGTTCGGCACTGCTGGCATGGACGTCGTGTACATCTCCGACGATGAGTGGGCTAGGCTTATCTTTGTAGCATGTATTTACGTAGCTTTTGTGTGTTGCTTGATGTAGTATGCATTTGAGGAGTGAAGTTTGAGGTATGTGGTTGCAATGGACCAAAAATGAGTGCTGACCGGTCATTGTCCGCGGACGCGCCCGGGCGCATCCGTGGACGTTTGGGGGGCGGATTTTGCTAGGTTTGGCTGTAAATGCTCTTAGATAGTTCTCCCTGCAAGATCTTTCTTAGGGCAAGCCTGGATTCATTTTATTAATTTAATAGAAAATAGGCTTAGATAAAGTGTCTAGAATAAGTGTTGGCGCTACACTGAAGCAGCACAAAGGTTGTGGAGGAGTAACTCCACCATGCTGCTACAATGTGTACAACACAAGTGCTGAAGGAACAGCTTCAACGTGCTGTGTTAGATATCGCTCTAGAGACGAATGTAGGCCAATAGGGCAGCAAAAGTTCAATCCAGAACTCCTAGGGCACAAGATCTACTCCAAGATCTTAGATAAGAACAACCAGTTCTATTATAGGTAGTGGGTGCATAGTCTGGGTACAAAGTAGAGGTGAGGACCTCTATTTATAGGGCTTTGGGAAGCCTTCACATACTTCTACTTATAGCTAGAATACTCTAGAAAACATTATTTAAGTTCCACCATTCTACTCATAGCTACTCACAACTAGAAGACTCTAGAAGACAGTAGGCAGGGTAGAAAAGGAAAGAAATACTACACTGGAGTGGAAGCATCTAGAACTCTAGAAGTAGCCAAACAGATTTGGCATGTGTTTTTCATCTTTTTCTCTCATCTATTGTTCCTCATCATTCTCCCCTGGTTGTTTGGAACTCGCCCTCGAGTTATCGTCATAGAGCATTTCTCTTACCTCAGAAATGGTCTTCGGAGTTGGCCATTCTCGGATTGCTTCAACCTTAGAATCATCAACACGAATACCGTCACATGTTATGACGAATCCTAGGAAAAGAAGTTGTGTTTGCAGGAAAACACATTTCTTCAAGTTGACGTAGAGCTCATTTTCCCTTAGTACTTCTAGCACCTTCCGAATGTGATCAAAGTGTTCATCCTCATCCTTGCTGTAGATCAAGATGTCATCGAAATAGACCACAACAAAGTGGGACAAGAAGGGTCGAAGGACTTGATTCATTAAGCACATAAAGGTACTTGGTGCATTTGAGAGTCCAAATGGCATGACTAGCCATTCAAACAACCCTTCCTTTGTCTTGAAGGCGGTTTTCCATTCCTGGGTCTGATACGGATTTGATGATATCCGCTTCTTAAATCTAGAACTCCGCCTATGTTGTCTCAACATAGCCGGTCCCAAGCCCGGGTAAAGGAGGAGGGTTGTGATAGGCTTGGCGAGCCAACGTAAAAACTCAGCCACTCTTATGGAGATGAAACCCAAAAGATTTTCGTTGGGGCGTAACCCTCTCAGCGACGCGCCACATCGGAACCCGGGTGTGGTGGAAAATGGGCAAGGGCCGGGCCGTCACCCCCCAAGTGGCGCGCCGTATCTTGATCCGGATACGGTGGCAAGTGAGCGAGGATCGGGTCGTCGCATCCTTAGTGGCGCGCTACATCGGCGCCCGGATGTAGTGGAAAATGAGCAAGGGTCTTCGCATTTGACTCGACGAGTGCGAAGGGTAAGGAAGCTAGCCGAGCCTAGGAGGATTCGCTTAGGTAGCTGGAACGTAGGGTCTCTGACAGGGAAGCTTCGGGAGCTAGTTGATGCAGCAGTGAGGAGAGGTGTTGATATCCTTTGCGTCCAAGAAACCAAATGGAGAGGACAGAAGGCGAAGGAGGTGGAGGATACCGGCTTCAAGCTGTGGTACACGGGGACGGCTGCAAACAGAAATGGCGTAGGCATCTTGATCAACAAGAGCCTCAAGTATGGAGTGGTAGACGTCAAGAGACGTGGGGATCGGATTATCCTGGTCAAGCTGGTAGTTGGGTACTTAGTTCTCAATGTTATCAGCGTGTATGCCCCGCAAGTAGGCCACAATGAGAACACCAAGAGGGAGTTCTGGGAAGGCCTGGAAGACATGGTTAGGAGTGTACCGATCGGCGAGAAGCTCTTCATAGGAGGAGACCTCAATGGCCACGTGGTTACATCTAACACAGGTTTTGAAGGGGCACATGGGGACTTTGGCTATGGCATCAGGAATCAAGGAGAAGATGTCTTACGCTTTGCTCTAGCCTATGACATGATTGTAGCTAACACCCTCTTTAGAAAGAGAGAATCACATCTGGTGACTTTTAGTAGTGGCCAACACTCTAGCCAGATTGATTTCATCCTCTCGAGAAGAGAAGACAGGCGTGTGTGCCTAGACTGTAAGGTGATACCTGGAGAGAGTGTTGTACCTCAGCATAAGTTGGTTGTTGACTTACGCTTTCGGATTCGTGTCAAGCGGGATAAGCGTGCCAACGTCGCTAGAACGGAGTGATGGAAGCTCAAGGGGGGAGGTAGCTCAGGCGTTCAAGGAGAGGGTCATTAAGGAGGGCCCTTGGGAGGAAGGAGGGGATGCGGACAATGTGTGGATGAAGATGGCGACTTGCATTCGTAAGGTGGCCTCGGAGGAGTTTGGAGTGTCCAGGGGAAGGAGAAGCGAAGATAAGGATACCTGGTGGTGGAATGATGATGTCCAGAAGGCGCTTAAAGAGAAGAAAGATTGCTTCAGACGCCTATACCTGGATAGGAGTGTAGACAACATAGAGAAGTACAAGATGGCGAAGAAGGCCGCAAAGCGAGCTGTTGGTGAAGCAAGGGGTCGGGCATATGAGGACCTCTACCAACGGTTAGGCACGAAGGAAGGTGAAAGGGACATCTATAAGATGGCTAAGATCCGGGAGAGGAAGACGAGGGATATTGGCCAAGTCAAATGCATCAAGGACGGAGCAGGCCAACTCTTGGTGAAGGACGAAGAGATTAAGCATAGATGGCGGGAGTACTTCGACAAGCTGTTCAATGGGGAGAATGAGAGTTCTACCATTGAACTGAATGACTCCTTTGATGAGACCAGCATGCGTTTTGTGCGGCGCATCCAGGAGTCTGAGGTGAAGGAGGCTTTAAAAAGGATGAAAGGAGGCAAGGCGATGGGTCCTGATTGTATCCCCATTGAGGTGTGGAAAGGTCTCGGGGACATAGCGATAGTATGGCTAACCAAGCTTTTCAACCTCATTTTTCGGGCAAACAAGATGCCAGAAGAATGGAGACGGAGTATATTAGTACCAATCTTCAAGAACAAGGGAGATGTTCAGAGTTGTACTAATTACCGTGGAATTAAGCTGATGAGCCATACAATGAAGCTATGGGAGAGAGTCATTGAGCACCGCTTAAGAAGAATGACAAGCGTGACCAAAAATCAGTTTGGTTTCATGCCTGGGAGGTCGACCATGGAAGCCATTTTCTTGGTACGACAACTTATGGAGAGATATAGGGAGCATAAGAAGGACTTGCATATGGTGTTCATTGACTTGGAGAAGGCCTATGATAAGATACCGCGGAATGTCATGTGGTGGGCCTTGGAGAAACACAAAGTCCCAGCAAAGTACATTACCCTCATCAAGGACATGTACAATAATGTTGTGACAAGTGTTCGAACAAGTGATGTCGACACCGATGACTTCCCGATTAAGATAGGACTGCATCAGGGGTCAGCTTTGAGCCCTTATCTTTTTGCATTGGTGATGGATGAGGTCACAAGGGGTATACAAGGAGATATCCCATGGTGTATGCTCTTTGCGGATGATGTGGTGCTAGTTGACGATAGTCGGACGGGGGTAAATAGGAAGTTAGAGTTATGGAGACAAACCTTGGAATCGAAAGGGTTTAGGCTTAGTAGAACTAAAACCGAGTACATGATGTGCGGTTTCAGTACTACTAGCTGTGAGGAGGAGGAGGTTAGCCTTGATGGCCAGGTGGTACCTCGGAAGGACACCTTTCGGTATTTGGGGTCAATGTTGCAGGAGGATGGGGGTATTGATGAAGATGTGAACCATCGAATCAAAGCCGGATGGATGAAGTGGCGCCAAGCTTCTGGCATTCTCTGTGACAAGAGAGTGCCACAAAAGCTAAAATGCAAGTTCTACAGGACGGCGGTTCGACCCGCAATGTTGTATGGCGCGGAGTGTTGGCCGACTAAAAGGCGACATGTTCAACAGTTAGGTGTGGCGGAGATGCGTATGTTGAGATGGATGTGTGGCCACACGAGGAAGGATCGAGTCCGGAATGATGATATACGAGATAGAGTTGGGGTAGCACCAATTGAGGAGAAGCTTGTCCAACATCGTTTGAGATGGTTTGGGCATATTCAGCGCAGGCCTCCAGAAGCTCCAGTGCATAGCGGACGGCTAAAGCGTGCGGAGAATGTCAAGAGAGGGCGGGGTCGACCGATTTTGACATGGGAGGAGTCCGTTAAGAGAGACCTGAAGGATTGGAGTATCGACAAAGAGCTAGCTATGGACAGGGGTGCGTGGAAGCTTGCTATCCATGTGCCAGAGCCATGAGTTGGTTGCGAGATCTTATGGGTTTCACCTCTAGCCTACCCCAACTTGTTTGGGACTAAAGGCTTTGTTGTTGTTTGTTTGTTTGTTTCGCTTCTTAAATCTAGCTTTGTGAACACTCTTGCTCCACTAAGCTGATCCAACATATCATCCAGACGGGGAATCGGGAATCTATACCTTGCGGTGATCTTGTTAATGGCTCTACCGTCCGTACACATGCACCAAGATCCATCTTTCTTTGGCGCGAGTAGGGCTGGTACAGCACATGGGCTAATACTTTCTCGAATGTGCCCCTTTTGCAGCAATTCCTCCACTTTCTCCTTCAATATATCATGCTCCTTTGGGCTCATTCGATAGTCTGGAAGATTAGGAAGACTTGCTCCCGGAATTAAGTCAATTCTATGTTGAATTCCTCTCATCGGTGGCAAGCCTTGTGGCTCTCCAAGTATGTTCTAAAATTCTGCCAATAAACCACGTACCTTTGCTGGAATTTCAACAGTCGGGTGCTCTTCTCGTTGTACAACAAGTGCAACACACAAATCTGCCTCCTTCAAGCCTTCCATAAACTCATGAGAGGTATGGGAGATAGTTAACATAGTTTTCCCTTCCTCCTTAGAGGTATTACCTTCGGTTTTGTTTGGTAAGATAATGATCTTTCTCTTGTTCCAAGTGAAAGAGTTAAGAGTTTTCCTTGCCCTTGTGTGTAGTATCCACATCAAGTTGCCAAGGTCTCCCAAGAAGAACATGGCTAGCGTCCATATCAACTACGTCACACAACACATTTGAGCGATAATGCTTGCCCAAGGAAAGTGGAAGGTTGCATTGTTTGGTGATCCTCATATTCAATCCTTTCTTGATCCACCCAATAGTGTAGGGGTTTGGATGATCATGAGTATCAAGCTTTAAATGGCTCACCAACTTCTGGGAGATAAGATTCTCGCAGCTGCAACTATCAATCACTAACTTGCATACCTTGCCATTCACTATGCATTTGCTCTCAAATATTTTCTTCCGTTGTGTGTCGTCAGGTTGTGGTGTGGAACATAGGAGACGCTGAATCACACATACCACCTCTTCACCTTCTTGACAAACCTCTTGTCCCTCTACATCTTCATATTCGTATTCTTCCTCATCGCCTTCACCATCATGGGTAGTTGTGTTAACAAATTTCCTTAGTGGGCAACTGCTGGATATGTGTCCCTCTTCGCCACATTTAAAACATTTCGGGCCTTCATTGGACTTACCCTTGCCTCTAGTTTGCTTCTGGATGGGTCGTTTTGCCTTTGGTGGAGCGGTCTTTTCTTCCACTCTATTAGGCCGACTCCTAGACAAGCCTTTGGTATGAGGATATGGAGGATATGGAGCCTTAGTTGCCTTTATTGTCCTCACAAACCTCTCGGCCTTTAAGGCTAGAGCTTGTGCTTGATCAACGGACCAGATTTGTTGCAGCATCAATTGATCTTGAATAGCATCATTGAGACCATTGATGTACCTTGCAACTTGTTGATCTTCAGTTTCAGCAAGGTTGCACCTCACTTGTAGCCTTAGAAACTCCTCCGTATAATCTGAAACAGTCCTATTTCCTTGAGCACAATTTTGAAATTGGATAAATAGGATCTGGTCATAATCAGCGGGCAAAAATCTCCCTTTCAAGAGACTTTTCATTTGCCGCCAAGTTCTCACACAAGGTTCTCCTCTCAGCCTGCGCTATTCTTGAACGCGATGCCACCAGGCACCGGCTCCTCCTTTCAGCTTGTATGCGACCAAAGGGACTCTACGATCTTCTGAAACCTCCATGACCTCAAAGAAAGTCTCCACTTCATATAACCAATCTAGGCACCCTTCAATATCAACATTTCCATTGAAAGTTGGGATCTCAGCTTTCACCATGTATGTATCCCTTGCATATGTAGGGCTGGGTACTCTCCGATATGCATAGTGATCAGCTTCTTCAAGGGCTTCATCATATTCTTCACCTTCAGAGGTTTCAACATAAATTGGCCTTCTTGAAGCACGTTGAACAACACGTTGTTGTGGCGGTCTTGCTCCAAGATTACCTCTCCTTCTTCTTTGATGAACATCTTCTTCTTTAGATGAATCTCCTTCATTGGTAGCAGGGGGAACACCCTTTCTTATCATCTCAACCAGCTGGTCAAATCTCCGATTAAGATCTTCACGCAGCTCTTTGATTTGTTGTTCTGCAGCACCCATCCTCTTCTCCAATTGCTCCATTGCTTGCTGCAGCTTGCTCTCGAAGAGGACAGCAAGAACTAGTATGGGTCAACGAGGCTCTAATGCCATCTGAAGCAGCACAAAGGTTGTGGAGGAGCAACTCCACCTTGCTGCTACAATGTGTACAGCACAAGTGTTGAAGGAACAGCTTCAACGTGCTGTGTTAGATATCGCTCTAGAGATGAATGTAGGCCGATAGGGCAGCAAGAGTTCAATCCAGAACTCCTAGGGCACAAGATCTACTCCAAGATCTTAGATGAGAACAACCAGTTCTATTGTAGGTAGTGGGTGCATAGTCTGTGTACAAAGTAGAGGTGAGGACCTCTATTTATAGGGCTTTGGGAAGTCTTCACATACTTCTACTTATAGCTAGAATACTCTAGAAAACATTATTTAAGTTCCACCATTCTACTCATAGCTACTCACAACTAGAAGACTCTAGAAGACAGTAGGTAGGGTAGAAAAGAAAAGAAAAGAAATACTACACTGGAGTGGAAGCATCTAGAACTCTAGAAGTAGCCAAACAGATTTGGCATGTGTTTTTTTCCTTTATCTCTCATCTATTGTTCCTCATCATACACTGCGTCTGGACTCCCACAATAAATAGACATTACAGCCAGACTTAACCAATACATGAATGAACTCACTCTCTACAGGATTGGATGTGTCGTTGCAGCATTATCTACATGTTATACAAAACATGACTTTTTGACGACCAATTTCTATTGCACTTTATATGCACTACCTAACAAAAATTATAATATTTTCAATTTTTTTACCACCAAGTTCAAATAGTTTGACTGCATGCGTTCTTGAGCAAAACTCTTTTCATTGTCAGGGATTATGTCATATTGAGTGCATTTCTGATTACATTTATTATTTTGCAGCAGATGAGGATGCAACTATGAGGATTTCTTCAAGGTGGTACCATTGCAGCCACCCATGGAGGCCTCGGATAAAACTTTTGCTGATGTAGTTAAGCTTTTGACATCATGGCTGCCTCGACGGTCGAAACCAGACAATGTCTCGAGGGACTTCTGGATGCCTGATCACAGTTGCCGAGTGTGTTATGACTGTGATGCACAATTCACCATATTCAACCGCAGGCACCATTGTCGTCGTTGTGGGCGCATATTCTGTGGTAAGTGCACAGGGAATTCCGTCCCAGTTCCAAGCGGCCCTGATAAAAGCGATGATGAGGGGGACAGGATTCGTGTCTGCAACTTTTGCTTTAAGCAATGGGAGCAAGAGCAAATTGCTGCTGTCAAACAGATACTGCCGGTGCTCAGTCCTTCCCTGTCTGAGGCGAGCCTGTTCAGTACAAAGTCATCTATCACCATTAATAGTGTTAGCACACCAGCTGCATCTTACTCTACTGGAAATTATCAGCATGTGGCTCGTGCTCCCAACATTGCCCCCCCCCCTCCCAAATTTTCCCAAGACAAAGTTTCCCTCAGTATGCAAGACAGCCATGTGCCTGAGATAAGTATGTCCACTATTTCAAACAGAGATGACTCTACCTTGATGCAGTTTGGCTATTACACAAACAGGTATTCTGAATAAGATCTCGTATCTTATAACATTACCCAGTTAAATTGTAGTGTAGTATTGTTTGTTTTCCTTAAATACCCTGCTATATCATATTATGCACTATGTTTTTCTTAATTACCATGAGTGTAGCTTCAGAAAAGGAATACAATTAGTTTACTTAAGATTTAAAGATGAAACTGTATTGATTTTCTTGTGTGGTACTTGACTAATTAACAAGTTATGTTGCTTGAAAAACTCCTGCCTCATCATGTGATGTCACATTCTTCTTCAGGAGTGACGACGAAGATGAAGAGTTTGGTGCTTACTTCTCTGACAGGCAGGTGCAACGTGAACAGCATAATAACCAATACTTCCGCTCAGTTGAGTTTGATGAGTTCAATGCATCGTACAATACAACAATATCAAAGACCATTGAAGTAAATGTACTTCCAAAAGAGTTATCAGCTTGTGCTGTTGACCATGGATTCCCTGGTACATTGCCAGTCACCAAAGTGGAGGATGAACAAGAACTTGATAATAGTTCAGACTGCGGGGCTGCATCGTCCATTTATGCTCTGGAAACTGCCGATACAAATTCAGTGGATTTTGAGAAGAATGATTATTTTTGGATTCCTCCAGAACCAGAAGATAAAGAAGATGAGCTAGAAACTGATTTGTTTGATGACGACGATGACGATGATGAGCCTGTATCTGATGGTGGACGGTGTTACCTTCAATCATCAAGTAGCTTCGGTAGTGGAGAATTTCGAAGTAGAGACCGCTCAACTGAAGAACACAAGAAAGTAATGAAGAATGTTGTTGACGGACATTTCAGGGCTTTGATTTCTCAGTTGTTGCAGGTGGAGAATATCACATTAGAGGAAGGTGATGACATGGGTTGGTTGGAGATTGTTACTTCGGTATCATGGGAAGCTGCAAACTTCCTCAGACCAGACACAAGCCAAGGTGGTGGCATGGATCCTGGTGGATATGTCAAAGTTAAGTGTTTAGCAAGTGGACACCGCAGTGAAAGGTGAGATATCTCTTGTTTATACATTAGACTCAACTAGCTACAATTGAGATCCTGGTTGACACTTCATGAAGCTCTATCTGTAAATATTTCCCCCCTTATGGGGTCTACATTCAATAAATGGTGATCCTGTTCATCCCGTCAATTAGCATTGGACAGTGTTGACTTTGATGCTTCATCGAGACATAACAGTTTGAATATTAACTGAAACATGTCTCCATTTTCTTTCAGCACTGTTGTGAAAGGAGTAGTCTGTAAGAAGAATGTCGCACATAGGCGCATGACTTCCAGAATAGAAAAACCTCGCCTTCTTCTACTTGCTGGAGCTCTTGAGTATCATCGAGTTACGAATCAGCTGTCAAGTATTGACACATTGCTCCAGCAGGTTCACGAATCTTTTCATGCTTCTTGTTATGCAATCTTAAGCTTGCATTGGCCTTACATGTATTTTTCTATGATATACAGGAAACAGATCACCTTAAAATGGCGGTCGCGAAGATTGTAGCTCAAAAACCTAACCTACTTTTGGTCGAGAATACTGTTTCTCGCTATGCTCAAGATTTGCTTCTAGAAAAGAACATATCACTAGTTTTAAATATTAAGCAATCCCTCTTGCAGCGTATAGCTCGTTGCACAGGTGCTCAGATAGTTCCTTCCATTGATCTCTTGCCGTCTCAGAAACTTGGTTATTGTGAGTTGTTTCATGTAGACAAACATATTGAACATTCCGTGACTTCGGGTAATAAGACTAAGAAAATGC
The DNA here is from genome assembly GCF_018294505.1 of Triticum aestivum. Classification (NCBI taxonomy): domain Eukaryota; kingdom Viridiplantae; phylum Streptophyta; class Magnoliopsida; order Poales; family Poaceae; genus Triticum; species Triticum aestivum. Next base: position 357,950,174 of record NC_057803.1, read on the forward strand.
TGAAGAACATGATGTTTTTTGAAGGATGCGCAAAGCCATTAGGTTGCACTGTAAGTGATATAACTACTTCCTGTTATTTTTTCTTGGACACTTGAGCTCCAAAAGTGCATTTACTATTTTATTTACAGAAAGAGACATAGTGCTACTTAGGATTAGGGTGATCATAAGTCGTAACAATAACTTGTTTGCTTATCACCATTGCTTGTGTATTGCAAACCAAGTAGTGTCACAACATTAACATTTTTTTCTCTAAAAAAGATCATCCTATTTGAGATGGTGGCTTTCAGAGCATTTTATTTTTATTTTTCAGCAAGATACATAAAATATCTGTACATTTTTTTTTCCTGTCATCCTCCAGTTTGTCTGCATGAAACATTGAAAGATAATATCTTCCTGAAAATATCATTTTACCCTATGTGACCTGCAGGTTCTGTTGAAAGGTGGTAGCATGGATGAGCTAAAGAAAATTAAGCATGTGGTCCAGTATGGCATATTTGCAGCATATCACTTGGCCTTAGAAACATCTTTCCTTGCAGATGAAGGTGCCACTCTGCCAGATCCCTTGAGGTCTCCACTGACTGTAACCTTACCACATAAGCGATCTACTGTAGACAACTCTATTTCAACGGTGCCAGGTTTCACAATTAATATTTCCAACAGCCAACAGGCAACTGATAGTTTTGAGCACCTGGACACAGACATTGTTTTATCAACTGACCCAGGTGGAGCAGCTGTGGTTGAACCACCAGTAGACAGTGATTGCCTTACTTCTCAAAAGGCCAACTCTCATTCTTTTGGACCATTGTGTACCAGTGGTTGTAGCTTTAACAGCAGTAATGGTGATAAATTAGAGAAGGTGACTGCAACTGCAGATTCTGTATCCATGTCTTCAATCACTACGCATGATGTACCCACGGATCCTTCACATATATATTCTACTGTAGAAAAAAAGTGTGTGTATTCTGGTGATTACCATGCTGATTATTCAACCAGTTCAGATGGTAAGGCAGTGAGAGCAGATTCAATCAACACAAACCATCATCAGAGCACGTCTGCAGTCAGCACAAATATTACTAATTATTCTAATCTCAAGGAGCCATTAGAGGGTTCAAATGCTTTGCCTAATGTGAGAATCGTCAATGCTAATAATTTGTTGGTAGTGCAACCAATGTCTAGTCCTGCAATGCAAAATCAAGAAACCAGTCAAGGACATGATGTCACATCAAATAAGACGGAAATTGTGCCTTCTGACCATCAGAGCATCTTAGTCTCTTTGTCCATACGTTGTGTATGGAAAAGATCTATTTGTGAGCGTTCCCAGTTGTTACGCATCAAGTATTATGGTAACTTTGACAAGCCTCTAGGAAGGTTTTTGCGTGACTACCTGTTTGATAAGGTTTTCTCCCTTTCCTTTTCATTTCCTGTATGTGTAATTTCATTAACTTATTCGTTTCTAATCTTCACATGTCTCACAGTAGTTACAATGATTTATACAGGGCTATCAGTGCCGATCCTGTGATAAGCCACCTGAAGCTCATGTCCATTGCTACACTCATCGCCAGGGGAGTCTAACAATATCAGTTAGAAAACTTGCAGATGTTGTTTTGCCAGGAGAACGGGATGGAAAAATTTGGATGTGGCACAGGTGTCTAAAGTGCCCCTGGAGTGATGGATTTCCACCAGCTACTCATAGGATTGTCATGTCTGATGCTGCTTGGGGTTTGTCACTTGGTAAATTTTTGGAGCTTAGCTTCTCAAATCATGCAGCTGCAAGTAGGGTAGCCAGTTGTGGCCATTCTCTCCATAGGGACTGCCTTCGGTTCTATGGGTAAGCTGTGTTCAGATGATTGCCTTTCCAAACTGGATTAATCTCAGTTTACTTCCATAGTGAGTAGACACCATAAATTATAACAGATTGGACATCTTGGTTTCTGATAATCTGCTTCTCTATATAGGTTCGGAAAAATGGTGGCTTGCTTCCGATATGCACCTATTAATGTTCATTCAGTCCATGTACCACCTCATAAACTTTATTTTACTCACCAGCCTTTGGACTGGATACAGAAAGAAGTAAACGAGGTGTGTACCGTATAGCAATAGTAGGCTTGGTTTGCATAAAAAATGCGTCTGTTTCTGCCTTCGTCAAACATGTTAAAGTTATTTCTTCATTTTTAATAGTTTGCTATCATAGAACTGTTTGGTTTTCAGCTCAATGGCTAACATTTGATCAAATTTGACAGGTTATTGACCGGGCAAAGGTTCTGTTTGATGAAGTATCACGTACTTTACACCTGATCTCCGAGAAAAAGGCTCACTGCAATTCTCTCAATGTGGAATGTACCAATTACATTGCTGAACTTGAAAGCATGTTTCGGAAGGAAAAGTTAGAATTTGAGGTGCGCTGCCTTTTTTTTTTAACTCAGGTGGGCTGCTTTTTGATACCACATTCTTGTAACATATCCATTAAAATAGAGCTTAATTGTAATTTCAACACATGGAAAAGTCACACCACTATAGACAGCTCCAACGGCATGGACAGATGGCTTGAACTATACCACACTAGTAAGCTTGCACATGCGACGCACGTCTCACTTGTTATCAAATAATTATCAAAATACGATTTGATATTTACATAGTTTTTCATCCATATACATGATATATCTCCAATAATAATGTTTCTCATGTGGAGGCAAAATAAATGACATGGACAAATGACGAAGGTGCAAATAAGATGAAAGATCAACCCATTTATACGTAACATACAGAGCTACTACCTAGGGATCACTTATTAGCATTCTTTTGTAGTCATGTTATAAGTTCGCTTAGTTTTTCACGTAGCTTGATGAATGTATTGTAAGTCCCGACGGAAATACAAATATCCAAATCGAAACTTCAGAGTCAAATTAGGGTGGACAGACATCCAAGTCCCCACTTTGCATGTTCAAATTAAGTCCAAATAAAATAATGTTAAGAAACATAACACATGTCTACCCAAAAAGGAAATGACTAAATATAATAGATATATCTGGTAGTATGGTAATATTTGATATGCCACATTGTTTCTTTATTTCTCAATGATTATCATAAAGAAAAATCAATAAAAAAGACATCAAACTAAAATTATACTTATAATAGACTCAGGGATCATCACTATCTTTTAGCAGTTCACGCCCCTGGTAGTCAAACAATTAATCTGAATATGGCAACTTACTACAAAGTAGGCGTACAAACATGCAAATCTTCATTGGCAAGAAAACAATATTTTTCAAATGGTCAAAACCTCCTGAACAACAAGATATTAATCGCATGCCATCATCTTACTGAACCCGTCATACAAAGCATTGACTAAGGACGAATGATTTAGAAGCTGATCTGTTGATCAGTATACTTTGGCAATGGTTGTACTGAATATTAATTCCAAACAAAAATCTGAAAAAGGCAGAATAATTCAGGTTACCCACAGAACTCCATGTATCCATCACATATTTTTCATGTGATCATGAACTTACCTAAAACAAAACAATCAAGAGGAAGACTGTCATCCAATAATCCATGAGAACATCGCAACGAAATTCCTACTGGTAAGGCATTTCTAGTATTCTTCTTGAGCAACTTCTCCTTTTCCCTGTCCCTTCTCCCCTTCTTTGCTTCCCGTGTCTCCCTCTCCTCTTTCCTCAAACGCTCCTCTTCAGTTTCCTGAAAATCAAGAACTGGAACTCCTATTTCAACGCACTTCAGAAAGTGGCAAAGCTCAGCATACCCATTGCCTAGTATCAAAGTTAAACTGCTTTAGATATAAAGGTTGTAGACTTCGCTCCATACAGAATAAGGAACATCAATCAAATATTCAGTACTAAATGTAATTCTACTACCACAAATTATATATTGTAAAATTTGACGTACTCCTCATCATAGGTGCAATGTCACAGGCAAGGTTATGAGATCGTTTTTGTAGTTAGAAACTTATGCTTCAAATATTTTTGAGGTCAGTAAGCAAAAGGTTGTCTGTCGCAATGTCCTGATTTCTCTCGGGCCAATCAAAATCTTCAACAGTGCACCCTGATCCACCTTTCAGTAATGCAACTATGAGAAAAAAGAAGAGATGTTAGCTAATAATGACACGCACACATGAACACGGCCGCATAATTAGCAAGTTGCAACCTACAATCATATACTCTTCTCACTTAGTCCACTTGTACCTATACTCCATAGAGACTGGCAAGTACCAGCTACAACATCAATGGAAGGGAACCATGCAAGTGAAAGAATATATAGGATGATAATAGCTGTTATCACCGAATTGAACATGTATCACTAAATATAGGATGCTATAGCTGCAGCATTGGTTCTGTTGGATTCCATTCAGCCATGTGTTTCCAGAATCGGCGGAACCTGCACCACATCGTGCCCATCCAAATATAATCATTAAAAATATATTTCAGAATAGGATCAAATAATCCTACTTCTATGGAAATAATGCATTCTAATCTTTGGCAACATAGCTCTGTATTCAATCTGAGGCTTTCTGAGTGGAGGGTAGTTGTATGCGAGGATAATCAACTTCCCTGAACAAACATACAAAATAGACTATTTGAACAGAGGCTGATGTAGAAGATAACCACTACTATTAATTTGTAACATAGCTCACAGTATTCAATCTGAGGCTTCCATCTCATGTTTTAACTACAACAATCTTTAAAGTTAATGAAGAAAAACATAAACTCCCAATCTGCAAACTATCCCACAAAATTTCCGTGTACAACCACCTGACATCATAGGTAGGCCTCCAACCTGACATCATAGGCTGGCCTGCAAATATCTTCAACTGCACATGCATCACAGGTAGGCCTCCTTGTCGACTACAGCATAGAACAACTGAAAAGTTAAGATTACAACGGAAGATATTTATAAACAGTAATAACATGAACATAGATCATCGAAAGCAAAGGGGAAGAACTGAGAGACAGGGGGGGAGAAGAGGCTTACCACCAAGTTTCGTCTCCGGTGGTGTACCAGACCATACCTCAACGGGAGTTTTCTTATTAAGTGGAATAGATTGTGACCTGTTGATGAGGTACCAGGCGGTGGAGGCGGCTTCAGCCCAAAAACGTTTGCCCATGCGAGCATTGGACAACATGCAGCGAGCCCTGGAGATGACGGTTCTGTTCATGCGCTCAGCCACACCATTCAGTTGAGTGTACAGGACGGTGTGGTGCCTGACGATGCCCAAGTTTCTGCAATAACTGTTAAAAGCTTTTGAACAGAATTCCATACCATTGTCAGTACGAAGTATTTTTATCTTCCTCTCAGTTTGCCTTTCTACCATAACTTTCCAATCCATAAAGGCATCAAACACATCATATTTATTTTTCAGAAAATAAGGCCACACTTTTCGCGAGCGAGGGTTTACGGGAAGGTCCCCACAAATCAGCATGTATGCAATCTAATATACCTTCTGTTGTATGAACAACAACATTGAACTATACCCTCTTGTGCTCAACGTTTACGAGTCGAAGAGTCGACGAGTCGTTCCAAGGTTGAGACTCATGGACTAGTCTAGACTAGTGCGAGACTAGTCGACATGGTACAGTAGCACTGAACTTACAGTACATAACTAATAATACCTAGTAGTAGTATGTAGTATTACACTATATAAGTATACAAGTACAGGATACAATACAAATGAATGCATGGGAAGTGGATGAAGAACCTGAGGCTGTGCCAATTGCAATATCCAATGGCCAGGGCCTCTGCTTCTCCACAAACCAGCAACAATAGTCTACAAAAGATAAAACCAGTCAAATATGCACTATCAAACAACAGTCCAGCACAACAGCACTAGCATGAAAAACAAGTTCAGAACTCCATAATCCATAGGAGAACACCTTAGTGTGACAACTTGACAAGACCAACATAAGGTTCAACAAGTAGTCCAACGTCAAAGTCTGAATTACAAAAGAAAGGTTCAACAACACCACAAGCAACAAGTCCAGTCCAGCAAAAGAAATCTTGTAGCCTTAGCCCTCAAATCAATCTAGATCTATATCCAGCTGAAAATTAGGGTCTATATCATTCGCTCGTGTAGGGCCATCATTGTCTTCACCATTGGCCTCCATGTCACTATCAATATCTTCAGCTTCCAATTCAGCCCGCAAGTCTTCATCATGGACAACCACACTTGTCCTTCGAGTGTAAAAGATATTAGAGCCAGCGGGAGAACTAGACTCACTGAAATCACCACGAGCCCTCCTTGGAAGATGGCGTCCACTTAGACCATCGGTCGCGCCAACGGCCTCATCAACATGGGACCAAAGTAGTGGATTGTCATCGTCCATAGCGTCATTTTGATGAACCAATTCAGCAGTAACATCAACCCATTCATTATCCCATTGAAATTCTTCTAGGATAAGTGCATTAGCCCTCTTTCCTTTGGAACCTTGCTCGCGTAACTTTTCAAACCTAGTTGTCATTTGCCGGTTGTATGAGACATATGCTAGCTTGTTCAATCTCTTATACTCCAAACGGTTTCTTCCTTTGGTATGGATCTGCAAGCAAATCCTTTTGTGAGAAGCTGCTATAGACTGCAATTATCTATCAAACCATCCAATTGCTAGATACTTACATGAGAAAATGCACTCCAATTGCGCTCACAGCCAGACGATGAACAACATAGACTAATGATCCGATTTGCAAAAGATTGGAGGTCATAAGCAAGGCCACCATATGCATTCCACCAAAGTACTACAAAAATCAGCAAGTAGGAGTTGAAACAAGCAAGTAGAAGTTGAAACATAGAGTCAAGAAGATAAGCTACAAGCTGCATTCTCATAGATACTTACGAGGACTCTTTTTCTCGCGGTCTTTAATTGCCATTTGCTTGGTGAAACATTCACCCTCCGTGAGCTCATAATCATCAGCCAATTTACTTATCTTGGATTGTAGTTCATCATCCGGCACCATCTTCCATAGCACATCATTGAACATTGAACGCAGCCGTGCAGCTAGTCTTCTGTTAGTCTCCTTCATTTTAAAGAACTTGCTGGGGTTCAAAAACATTGCAGCCCCATGTAGCTTTTGCTCCATCTGGTGATCCCACCTCTTGTCAACAATTGCTAGCACTTGACTTTGTAGGCCTGGCCTTTGTGACAATGCATCCTTTATGTGTGTCTTCGCAACATCCATGGCTGCCCAAATTTCGGGCATTGCTGGACTGTCATCACCATCAACAATCCTCAAAGCAACAAGAATGGGTTGTGAAGCTCTCATGCAGTTCTCCACCGATTGCCAAAACGTCACAGAGAGCACGGTATTTTCAGCCATCTTCCCTGGTGGGGTGAGCTTCAACTTGTTTGCATGCCATTCTGTGCTAACAAATAGTGCTTTCAAATGTTGGCGTTGTTTCCACATGCTGGCCAATGTGAGGAAGGAGGTTGCAAAACGAGTTGCTCCAGGCCTTACAAGATCTCTCTTGCCATTCAAGGTTCTCATTTGATCAAGAATCCTACCATGGGCATAAATAAATCTGGTTGTTTTCTTTGCTTTAACAATGCAATCACTGAACTCTCTTATCTTCCCAATGTCCTCTAGCATAAGATCCAAACAGTGAGCAGCACAAGGTGTCCAATACAAAGATGGATACTTATCCATTAGAAGTCTCCCGGCTGCCTTGTAGTTGGAGCCATTGTCGCTAACGACCTGGATTACCAATTCAGGCCCAATTGCCTCAATCTGTTCACTCAATAATTTTGCTACCAATTCAGCAGTAACAGACTCAGAAGAAACATTGGCTGTCCCTAAGAAGAATGTACCTTCAGGACTATTGGCGAGAAAATTGATCAAGTGTCGCCCACTCATGTCCGTCCAACCGTCGGACATGAGAGTGCAACCATACTCCTTCCATGCCTTTTGATGCTTGGCCTTCAAAGTGTCAGTCTTGAGCTTTGCCTTCTCAAGTAATGGTACCCTCACATCATGGTAAGAAGGTGTGATATAATCTGATCCATACTGTCCTACAGACTCCAATAGGATCTCCCAACTTCTCGAATTGATAATATTGAGTGGAAGGCAATTCTCATAGAGAAAGTCAGCTACATGACCATCTACTTCATCTTTTTGTTCTTTTGTCTTTGTTCCATAGTCCTTGATTTTTAACTGCTTGCTTCCTGCTCTATGCCTCTCAGCAACCACCTCCTCTGGTGTCTTCCTAACCTCATCTGCAATTGACTTGCTTGTCCTCTTTGCCGCCACCGGCGCCGTCACAATAAAAGAAGCCTTCCTTTTCGTGGAGGCTGCGGTGCTGTTCGACGCCCTTGAACTTGCTTCTACCTACTCCTCTCCTCCATCTCCATCAGTTGCTTCAACTTCATCCCCATCAAGTTGCATGGCTTTGAACTTGGTTGAGTTGGTCTTCATGTACAAATGCATCTCTTTCCTGATCTCATCGGTTGCTTTTAGACACATTTTCACCTTTGTGTAACCCCCACCAAGGTGCTTCTTTGTCCTTAGCACTCCAGAAGTGATGTTTTTGCCACACAAAACATACTGGAGTGTCAATTTGTCCTGCAGATCAGGCCAAAAGGCATATTTCCATGCTGGGTCCTTGCTCCTACGTGGCTTCCTTGCAGGATCCTTCGATGGATCGTAATGCTCATCGGCTTGAGCTGCAGCTGCTGCTGAACACACTACTTGACATATCTCCGGTGTTGTAGACATTGTACCTCAGACCTCAGGACCTGGAAATTGAAACACAGTCAGTCTAGCAGCACCAGCAACCAGCAGGAAGCAGGGCAGCACCAGCAAGCAGCAGCAAGCAGAGCAGCACCAACAGCAAGCAGAGCAGCACGAGCAGTCCTCCAGCAGCGAGGCAGAGCAACACCAGCAGCAAGCCAAGAAGAAAGAGGAGGAGAAAGGAGGCACTGAGGCTCACCTGCCTGAAGAGAAGAGCACGAGGGGCCGTCGACGCGAGACGAAGGAGCAGGAGAAGAGCACGAGGGGCCGGCGACGGTGGAGCTTCAGATCCGCGACGTGGGGCTGGCGACGGTGGAGCTTTGGATCCGCGACGTGGAGCCGGCGACGGTAGAGCTTCAGATCCACGGCGGCGCGCGTCCAGGGGCCGGCGGCACGAGGAGGGCTCGACGGGCGCGTCCAGCAGCCGGCGGCGTGAGGAGGGTGAGGAGAGGAAAGAAAGGATTAGGTCTCGTCTCACACGGGATGAGCCATCGTATTTATACTCCCCCAGTTTTTTGAGTCGTTCGACTCGAACATGTCGACTAGTCCAGACTAGTCGTCGACTAGTCGATGACTGGCTCGACTCGTATTTGTAGTCTACACGAGAAACCGAGTCGACAGCCACTTTGCGACTCATAGACTAGTCGAGCGACTAGTCTAGACTAGTCGTTCGACTCGTAATCGTTGTTGTGCTTACCAAAAATGCAGTGCTCACAAAACTCCAACTCACTTATGTTGCACCCATCCAGAAGTTCTCTCCTGGTTAATTCTGCCATGCCAAGTTTACTCATATGCCCAAGGCGCAAATGCCAAATATTTTTTGACAAATATCTCCTCCTTTATTCATTGATCAAAATAGTGGCATCGCTTACAAGAAAGGGAATAACCGCACTAGGGGCAGTATCCATCCAACAACTAGGAGGAGAAAACTTAGCTAACCTAGCCAATTCGTGAGCTACTTGATTGCTCTCTCTATTACAATGTTCATAAATGACTTGATTGAAATCTAATGACATGAAATAACAATCATCGAATATAGCACTAGCAACTGAAGAGAAATTGCCCTCTTTTAAAGCTTCAACCACCTCTACACTGTCGGAGTTGTTTTCGATCTTGCTACATCCAGCAGAACGGGCTAGATTCATTCCAAATCTTACCGCAATAGATTCTGCTGTAAATGAATCAAGGCATATGTCTATTGTTTCATTTGCAGCAGCAATGAACATGCCGTTGTGATCACGAAGGACTCCTCCCACCGATCCTTCAAGTGTATCCATATCAAATCTAGCGTCCACATTCAGTCTAGCATATCCGAACCTTGGTCTACTCCACCCGCCTACCTTCTGTTTAGCTTTGGGTGTACATGAGATAATGTAGTTCGCCGCTAGTCCTCTCACAGCCACACTGATTTGTGCTGCTGTTTGGGTGGCCTCTCCATGAGTTAATTTCCGCCGTTCATACCACAGGTACCATGCTGCAGTGGCTACTGTTTCTCTCAATTTAGGTAGGCCCAGGATATGAACTTCATGATCCTTTAAACACAACAGGTGTTCAAGTATCACTTCTCCAGCCCGATCCACTCCGATGGCCTTTTTGATGATATCATCCACGCCTAGCATTTCACACATCCATAGCTAGCTTGCATTGAAACAACAAATGTTTGATGTTGTCCGGCCCTAAGTCGCACGCAGGGCAACTTGGATTAATTTTTATATGCTTATTAGCATGGATTGATCTAAAGGGAATCGCACTATGAATCGCATATGCCAAATATTAATTTTACTGGATTTATCAGAAGTAACAGCAGCAACAGCAGTACCAGTAATTGTGCTTCCTCTAAGAATATATAACATAGCAGAATTCATGTCACCTATCATATGAACGAGGGAACCTTTTGTTACCTTCAGAACTGCACTTGAACCGGAGTGCTTGTACCCTTTGACGTCAAGAGTACTCTGCGAGATGAGTTTTCTGGCCATGCCTGGTATGTGTCTCACATCTGTCAATGTGCGTATCATGCCGTCATGCATCCTGATCTGAACAGAACCAATGCCCACAATCTCATGTGGGTTGTCATCTCCCATACGCACAACATCTCCACTCTGCACAAACTCATAAGTACTGAACCAATCTTTTTTTTTTCTCAAATATGCACGAGTGTGCATATTATATATTAAAGAAAGGCAAGAGAATGCCTCCACCAAGTTTTAAACAAGTACCTTACACTTACTCCTCACTGCTCGTCCACCTATGTAAACTATGGAAGAAGGGGTCTACATTCCCTTTAAACTTCCCAGCTACCGACCAAGTCATTCCTTCGGTCCGAACTCTACCTAGAAGCACCTCCATCGACGGTGATGCTCCGTCGAACACAAAGCGTTTCGATGTTTCCACAGCTCCCATAGTGTAAGAATAAAGATGGTATGTAGATCCTTTTGCCGTAGGTTATTGGGCCCTTGCTTATCCCGGAGCCATGTGTGCAGGGAGTCTTGTGCCGTCGCTGTCCACTTCGGCTTTCCCAGAGCCGCACATACCACCGCCCATGTTGATCTAGCAAACACGCAAGTAGTACGTGGTTAATCGTTTCCTCCTCCTGGTCGCATAGGGGGCATGCATCCTGATGCGGTAGCCCTCTCCTCGCAAGTCTATCCGAGGTCCAGCACCGGTCCCGTAGAGCAAGCTAGGTGAACTTGCAAGTGGAAGGTGCTCTGGATGTCCAAGTCAGGTCCGCCATTGGCTCCATCGTATGGCCCCAAAACTTTGCCGCGTATGCCGACCTCACCGAGTATTTTCCATTAGTCTCCCAGGCCCAAGAGATCTTATCTGGCACATCCACCTCTGGCTCCCACGTGCTTACTCTTAGCCATAACGAGAAGAATTCCGTCAGTGCCTCCTCCCCCATCTCCGGGCCAACATCCAAAGCCCAGGATCCATTCTCCATTGCCGGGGCAACAAGCCTCGTCGATCTGGTGCGCTCGTCGATCTGGTGCGCGGCGGTACCATGCCATAAATATTCGGCGCAAGGTCTTGCACCCTCATGTCATCTATCCAACGGTCCTCCCAGAAGAGCGTGGTAAGCCCACAATGCACCTCGCTCATAGTCGCTGCCTGGAACAATAGTTTTGCTTCCGGCGGAACCCTAATCTTGAACTCGCTCCATGGTCTGCTCGAAACACTTTGAAGCCAAAGCCATCTAGTCTCCATGGCCACATTGAGCCATCTGAGGTTTGGCAGCCTCAATCCACCGGCCCATTTTGGTGTACATACCGAATCCCAAGCGACTGCGCAGTTACCACTGTTCGCAGTGGCCCTCCTACACCAGAGGAATCCTCTACACACCTTGTTCATTGCTGCAATAGTCTTCACCGGGAGGTCCAATGCCATCATTGCATGGATGGGCATGGCGCATAGCACAAACTGTAGCAAAGTAAACCGTCCACTCTTTGGCATAAGGGCCGCCTTCCACTTAGGTAGGCAGTTTGCCATCTGATCAACCAAGTACTGCAACTGTGCCGGTGTTTGCTTTCTCAAAGCCAGAGGTAATCCCAAGTACTTGATTGGGAAGGACCCTCGTGGACAACCCAACTCCTGACTTGCCATATTGATTTCCTGATCATTGCATCTTATTGGGAGAGCAGCTGATTTTCTCATATTTATCCGCAATCCCGACGCCTCCCCAAACATGGCGAAAATACGCTTGCTAACCTCAAGCTCCACCGGTGTAGGTTTGAGGAACACCACCACGTCATCCGCAAAGATGGACAAACGTTGCCTCAATCCTCTCCGGGCCAGGGGTTCCAGAATACCTCTACTCGTGGCCCGATCAAACAGCCTCTACAGGGGCTCCATTGTAAGAATAAAGAGCATTGGCGAAATCGGGTCACCTTGCTGCAACCCCTTGCAGTTGTATATGGTGTCCCCGGGGTCCCCATTCACCATAATCTTGGTGGTGGATGTTGCAAGTATTCCACATATCCATGATCTCCACCTTGGGCCGAAGCCAAGTTGTTACATCACCTCAACCAAGAAGGGCCATTGTACAGCGTCGAATGCCTTCGAAATATTGAGCTTGAGTAGCACCGTAGGCATTCGTAGGGCATTTAGTCTTCGAGCCATGCTTTGGGCCAACATGAAGTTATCGTACAGAGATCTACCCTTCACGAAAGCACTTTGGTGATTCCCCACAAGTTTCGAAAGTTGTGTCACCAACCTACAAGCGAGCACCTTCTCAAAGATCTTTATTGCCCCATGGATGAGGTTAATCGGCCTAAAGTCAGCCACCTCCAAGGCACCGTCCTTCTTGGGCAAAAGAGTAACAAGGGATTTGTAGCCAAACCTCGGACATCCCCATTGTAAAAGCAGTTCATGGCCTTCATAAAGTCTCCCTTAATGATGTTCCAGCAAGTTGCATAGAACCGGCTCGTGAACCCATCCGGCCCCGGTGCTTTGTCCGAGGGGCATATCCTTGATTACTTTTTCCACCTCCTTAGAAGAAAATGGCTCTTCCAGCTGCGATAGATCCAGATGCGGCAAGTCTAGATCCTGGAGGTTAAGGGTGTAGTTCCTTGATTCCGTAGTGCCAAAAGCCGTGCCATAGTAGGCATCCACCGCTGACGCCACCTCCTCTTGCCCGGTGTAAATGGTCCCATTATACATCACCGATCGGAGTAGATTCTTTCTTTGCCGATGGCTTGCTTGCTGATGAAACACCCTTGTACTTCCATCTCCCTCCCGCAGCTGCAGCATTCGAGACCGTTGCCTCGCGATGGTTCTCTCGAGCGAACACAGCCCAAGTAGCTTTTTCTTCAAACGACTCCTCAAATCCCTTCTCCGCATCCGATAGTGCTTCAGTGTCCATAGCAACATCCAGCTGTTTTATCACTTCCATGGCAATTGCAATTTGGAGTTCGACATTCCCAATCCAGCGAGCACTCCACCTCTGAAGACTAACCGCCGTGGCCCGCAACTTGTTATGAAGCGTGAGGTAATCATTCGACGCCACCGGCGTCGATTCCCAAGCCAACTGCACCGTGTCCATGAATCCCTCCGCTTTGGTCCAAAAAGCTTCAAACTTGAATCTTTTCCGCATGCTAATCTCAGTGTTCATCTCCAACATGAGCGGGCAGTGGTCAGAGATCGCCGTCCCTAGAGCGGAGAAGACAGGATGGGAATGCTTCATCCCACTCATTTGAGACAAAAACGTGATCGATTCTTTCCAATGTAGCATTTTGCCTCTCGTTGGACCATGTATAGCGCCTCCCATTGAGATATAGCTCCTTGAGCTCCAACACATTTAACTTAGCTCTAAATCTCCCCAACATCCTCCGGTTAATCAACGCATTGCTCTTGTCCTCCTGCCGAGCCAAGAGGTTGAAGTCACCAGCAACCAACCAAGGCCCGGCGTGCAGGTCCCGGATATCCACCAAGTCCTGCATGAACTCTATCTTGTCTGCTTCATCTTGTGGGCCGTAAACACAAGTAAGCCACCAAACCTGCTCATCCTCTGGGCACTTAACAAGTGCGGTCAGCGTGTGATTAGTGTAATGCGGGCTAGATAGGTGGGTAACAGACTCGTCCCAAGCTACCAAAATCCCACCACGAGTACCCGCAGCCGGCAAGTAGAAGAAACTTTCATATGTATTTCCGAGACATTGCCGAACGATGTTCATCGATACATCTTGTAGCTTAGTTTCTTGAAGACAGATGATGGCCGGATTAGCCGCCACCACGACCTGTAACAGCGCATTCCTCCTCGCTCGAGCATTGAGACCACGGACGTTCCACACTAGCACTTTCAACGGTTGCATACTCATTGAGACGGTCTACACAACCACCAAGCTGCCCAAGCAGCTAGACCACACACGGTCCGTCCACCAGTGGCACCGGAGGCGACTCCCAACCGAACAGGGCCAGCACCGCTGTGATGTGCGCATCCGAGAGGGGGCGGGAGAACAAGTTCACGTACATCCGTAGCGCATCATCCGAAATTGCCTCACCCTCATGTGCTAAACATAGCTTTCTAATAAGCACTTGCTGTTGCTTGGATGCAGCATGCTTGGCGATCCTTGCGCTACGCCTTGGCGTGTATTCCAGCCTTGGTTTCTTTCTTGCCTGCCTGCTCGGGTTAGCAATAGCACGAGCAGCGGGTCTCGGCAGGACCGGGGAAAGCGGCCTGCGCAAATCGGCACAAAAAACTCCCACTTCCATGTGAAACTCGCCCGCGTCCCTAGCCTGCATGGGTGTGGACGTGCATGGCCTTGGATCTCTCGCCCGGTCCGCCCCATCGATGCCTTGTGGGGCCACCAGCACCCCATGCAGAGGCGTGCATGGCCTGGGATCTGGCGCCCGGTCAGCCTCCTCCACAAGTGGGGCCAGAACCGCACCCTGCAGAGGCGTGCCAGCCCTTGGAGTTGGTGGTGGGCTGCAGTCCCCACCAGATAGACCGACTTGGAAAGTATCCCAGGCCTCCACTTGCGCGTTCCCCACGGTCTCACCGCAGGACAGCGACAACAGTTCCGAATCTGCGCCAATCCCAGTGCCGGCCGAATCCACCTCGGGCAGGTCCAACAGATGGATATGCATGGGAGCCAATTTGGACTGAATCACCCCGCCACTGATCCCTGCATGGCACCAACTCCAAAGCACTGGGCCCATCCAGCCGCAAAGCAACCGGTCCTAAATCTTCCAATTGTCGCCATCAGACCAGTTGCACCGATGGAGGGGAACCAACAGTCACCTCAGCAGCATCATGGGCCCGCATACTGGAACCGCTGGCACCACCCAGCCAATCACCGCCGCGCAGCTGATCCACAGGGCCCGCAGGGGATCCGTTGACGTTGGCCACGCAGCTGTTGCTGACCACGCGACTCCCCGGCGCACGCCTAGTTTGAACATGCGCGCGCGTGCCCGCCGGCAGCGCCACCGCGGTCGAAGATTCCGCTGTGCTCGCCGAGCCTCCACCAGTGTCATCCGCGCCGTGACCGTGGCCTCCCCGACTCCTCCTACCAGCAGGTCTAGGGCCATGGTCATCGTCCCCCGAAGACGGGGATGGGGGAGGCGACGGGGGTGGCGCCGCCCCACCGTCGTCCAGCTCGCCGTCCGCCAGCACGGTGATGTCGATAGGATACCAGAGAGCCGTAGAGCACCGCGAAGCAGCAGTTCGCCGTCCCTCTGCCTCCGACCAGAGTGTTCGCCTGGGCTTGTCGATGAAGAGAATGCGCCGCCTTGGAATCCGGCTTGGTATGTCCATGGGTAGCCAAACCCTGAAGTCCGCCCTGCTCGCCGTGTCCTCGTCCACCCGACGACATACCCCAGGCACCGTAGGATCGTGCTCGCCGTCCGCTGGCTCCAAGCATGGGTAGGCACACCCCGCAGCGAGATTGGGACCAGGAATGGTAGGGACGCCGCCGTTGCTTGGGCTTGCCGAAGCCATGGCCGCAGGGAAAGCTCAAACCAAGACGCGCTCGCACGCCCGGCGCGCACCATGCGCTCACGGAGAGCCCCGTCGTGGTAGAGCACCAGAAAGTCCTTAGGGAAGAAGCGACAGACAGACATCTCCGCCAGCCAGACGCCAAACGCCGCGTGCAGCGCGTGCGCCGCCGAGTCGACATCCACCACCGGCCTAGTACCAATGACGGTGACCAGCACAGCCCGTGCCAGTTCCGCCTCGAGCAACCTTGTGTCCTTAGCCGCCTCCAAGAAGCACGCCCCCACCAGCTCATCGCCGCAAGGACCCGCCCGAGGGACCAGGCCCTCCGGCGAAGCGAATGGCGCCGAGAAGACTGGGCCTGCCGCGCCCCCCACTGACAGCGGCTGCGCCGCGGCGGCTCCTGCACCACCTGACTCCACAAACGCACCGCGCCAGGCGGCGGAGGTCCCGGCGGCGGGGGCGGCAGGACCGAAAGCGAGCGCCTGGGCGAGGCCGGCAACTGCACGGGCAAGCCAGCGGCCACCCCGGACTGAAGAGCAGGCGGCGGGCGGAGTGGAGGGCGGCGAGTGGGGTGGCCGCCGGCGCCAGAGTGGCGACCGGCGCGGCGCGCTAGGGGAGAGGGGTTTGCTAGTTCAAATAAATGTTTTCACTGAACCAATCTTTGTTACAACATATATGAAACGAACAGGCAGAATCAAGTATCCATTCATCATGACATGGAAAACATCCAGCAAAAACAACTAAAGCATCATGACTTATTACCCGATATAACATTGACCTTACCATCACCATCGGATTTGTTTTTAGGTTTCCACGTACCGTTCCACTTCTCCTTATTTTCCAACTTCCAATAGTCATCAATGAGGTGGCCCTCTTTCTTGCAATACCTGCAGAATTTTTCCTTCCCAGATTCTCTGGACTTCGAGCGACCTCTGCCGTTCTTGCTTTTATCTCTGTTGTTGTAGTATTTTTTCTACTCAGGCCTGCCTCGTACCTGCAAAGCTTCTCCTTGAAGATCGATAAGTGGTTTAGCACCGAACCACCTTCTTGCAACTTGTGTGTGAACGACTTATCTTCATGTGCATCTTACTGGTTAGATCCTTGGACATGCAGACCGACTCCAGTTTCAGCCAGAGAGCTGCTGCAGATTTCTCCTCCAGCACTTCTTGCAAAATATTGTTAGATAGATGAAGATGAATCAAAGATAGAGCCTTACGATCTCTGTGCTTCTCAGTTCTTTTCCACCGAAGCCATCTAGCGCCTCATCCAGATCGGGATGCGCTAGCACAACCCGCATCTTCACTTGCCACAAGGAAAACCTCGTGTCGTAGTCCAGCAGCAGAAGATCGGACTTCTTCGATGCCATGTCGTCGAAACCCTAGACAGAAACAAGGCTCTGATACCACTTGTTAGAGATACGACAGGCAACACGACGAAGAACGAAAAACAAGCAGGAGACACAAGATTTAATGTGGAAAACCCCTCCAACATGAAGGAGAAAACACCATGGGCGCCAGCCAACAAATCTTCACTATATCAGGGGAGGTTACAAACGCCAGGGATTTACAAACAACTAATCCCGTGCGGCGGCTTACAAAGGATACATATATATCACACAGGTGACCTAGGCCGCTTCGGCTCAAGCCTACTAGCGACGGGCCTCGCTCCGCTCGCTCGTTATAAGTTAGCCTTTCTCTTTATACTTGAATTTGGATCACAACATAACACCTCTGGTGGCAGCTTCCTCCTCAGATCTGCAGCAACTTCCTCCTCTTCGGCAATAGCTCCTCCCCCTCCTCTCTAGCTCCAACTCCTCCCCCCTCCTCTGGTGCAACCCTCTTCCACCAGACCAGCAGCATAAGGTATGGCTCCTGCCCTCTGCATTCTCTTTGGGGAGAAGAGCAAGTGCAAAGAGGGTGGAATGGATGGATGTTATGTGGGCTTTACAACCAGCAACATATGGTATATATGTCTCACTAAATGGTTCTCTAATCTACCGCCCATTAGGTTTAGATCAGTCTAAAGCGCCGCCTCGCTTTACGCTTAAGCGGTGAGCCCCGCCCCCAACCAGCGCCTCGCTTCGCTTTACTGCTTTAAAAACATTGGCGGGCCCAACTTCTGAGGGACAGACTAAAGCGTGCTTCACCTCCGCCCACACGAGGTGCAGGCCAACCTACACCTCTGAAATTGTTAACAGTAGCTTAATTTGTGCAGCGTTCGTCAAACACCCAAGAAACAAAACACCAAGGCCCAAGAAAACAACATGAAAATAGATTGAAGCACACGTACAATTGAGGCTGCAGCGGAATTTGCCACAGATGAACGGGACCTTTGACGCAGAATAGATCGATCAAAGGACCTGAAAATTACAAAATACACAAGACCTTATTATTGATAATTGTTGCAATTACACATCATGCCTCTAAAGTATTTGCAATTATGGCATTCTCAGTAATCTGAATGTGTAGGAAAACTCTGAATTTTGTACCGTAGGAAGTTGTGCTGACTCAGACCAGCAGCATGTATTTGTACAAATTTCAAGAAAAATGACACTTCTCAAGTACTAAAAAGTGAAACTCTGAATTACATGCCATAGGATAATTGTGCTCACTCAGGGTTGCGGCTTTTGTATGCGTACAACTTTTAAGAAAGGTAGCGCTTCAGCAAGTATGAAAAGATGATGTGCAAATGCCAACTGGAAGCATCAGAACCAAACAAGTTCTGACAATTAATTTCTCTGGTTTCCTAGGGCGGGCACTTGTCCTCCACGGTTTATCAGGTAACCACAGTCGAAACTAAATGGAGGTGGAACAGAAAACAAAATCTGCTGGAACATTCACTCGTCTCTTGCAGAACGACAAGGCCGGAGAAGAATACCTTCAGATGACTTGTGCGGATCTTGAACCTTCAGATGAGGCCGACGACGGAAGGGAGGAGACCTTTTCCCATTTGTGATAAATACCGGAACATGATTTACTGGAAAGGATATGCGTGTTGTCGGCGCACCAGTTGGTGAGGGATTTATCGTAGAAAGAGCTCCCCGGGCGTCTCGTGGGAGGTGAGGGCCGTCGGCGGCGTGAGTGGGTAGGTGTGGAGCGGACGTGCACTTGCGGCGGCCGGGCGTGGAGGCGCACGAGGCGGCGGCCGAGCGCGGCATGGCTCTGGCAGAGGAGCAGCGGCGGCCCAGCGTGGAGGTGCGCTGGCGAAGGAGCAAGGGCTGTTGGGTGCGGAGGCGCACTGCTGAGGAGAGGGTGCGGACGGGCGCCGCGCTGGATGAGGAGCAGGGGCGCCCGGGCGCGTGGGAGATCTAGCGGGCAGAGGAGGGATTGAGTGGTTGGCGTGGGATCCAGCATTTAGAAAATTTTAGTGGGATAACCGTACGCTAACCACGCGTGGTTGATGCTAAACATCAGGACGAGTTTGATTGTTAGATCCGTTGATTACAAGGACGAGGTTAGAACTGAGAAAATCTAGCATCTGTCGATGCACAACTCATCAAAATATAACTGTGACCATTAAAGCCCCAACTCATTTTGCCTTGTAGAGAATAAGACCCAACTCATTTGTTTTCAACTTTCATGTGCATAGATGCAAATATGAATCTTTTGGCTAATGGTATATTTATGACTAGTAAGTTTGTGCATATTGTTGAAGTATGTTTGGATTGCACAACCATCTCCATCAGTTTGGACTTTTGCTTCTACTGGTTGGTGCAAGGAACTTAATATGGTATCAGAGCCAAGAAATCTTGGGTCTACAAATATGAATCAGATGCAAATATGAATCTTTTTGTAATTTGAATATTAAGGTGCCCAGATATTAATATGAATCTTTCAGAGCCAAGTATATGAAACTTTCAATGTGGATTTACTCACGTGAGTGTGAGTGCTTCTGTAATTTGATTTAAAAACATTACTCACCCTCTTTCTGTCCATGTTTAAGTCTTATCCATATTAAGTTTCATATACCAAAAGTAAGAACTGACGGAGAAGCTTAGGTAAATCCACATATACTTAAAACACTCATACTCACGTGTGTCTCGATAAGGCCTGCATGTGAACAGAAAGAGAGCAAACGATTTTTATTTGAATTGTGAAAGCCGAGACTTGAACCCAAGACCTCTTGGCTTTGATATCATATTAATAACTTTTGTGCACCAACCAGTTGAACCAAAGGACCGAACTGATGGAGAAGGTTGGGCAATCCTCATATACTTCAACACATATTAAGTAGGGGACAGATCTAGTGTTAACAAACACAAAGACAAAGGTGTTACCATGTCAGCCTTCTTTGTTTGAACATGAAATCAACTAGAAATTTCCAGAACATTTGTGTAAGTGGTCATTGAAATGATTTGAGCACCATAAAAGATTCCATTCCTTTCCTCTAGTCCTGGATGTATGTACTTTTAAGAGGTCAGTTGATTGATTTCTAATTCTACTAATTAGGGATGTCTGAATAAAGTTTTGAAAAAGGAAGTGCTGAAATGTCAACCAGACATTCTCGAGATTAATAGGCTGAGGAGACAGTTACTTTTCCATTCATACTTGTGGGATCAAAGGCTGTTATTTGCTGCAAGATCAGATAGGAATCGCCATGAACTATCTAACACCAGGCAAGGCGATAAGGAGACAATCCATTCCGTGGATGGTGCTGCTGATCCAAATGTCACAGAACAGCCTCAAAGAGAAAATAGTGGCAGTGTGGCTGCTAATAAAGATGTTAAATATGCTGAAAACCTCCAGGTAAGCATTTGTGGACAGAGTTGCAGCGGAGTTGATCCAAGTAATAGTTATTGTAATCTTGACCAGCGGATACCGACAAGTGAGTCGGATTTCCTCCAAAGAAATATCCAAACACCTTTGTACAGCAGTGTCAGTGTGAATGGGGATTCAGTTCCTTTTGAGCCTGATCTTGTTGCTCGACGAACCCTTTCAGAAGGGCAGTTTCCCAGTTTATTGGATGTGTCAAATGCACTGGACGCAAAATGGACTGGTGAGAATGATCCTGTCACTAGCAAGGTAACATTGCCAGATTCTACGGCATCGTCAGAGGACTCAGAAGAACATATCAGCGATACTACACCTTCGTATGCCTCTGTATTGCTGAATAAGCTAGGGGATAGTGCAGAGGACCATTCCAATTGGATAGGAATGCCTTTTCTACAATTGTACCGTTCTCTTAACAAGAAGTGGAGTCGTTCAAAAAGGTTTGATGCGCTAATTGAATACACACCTGTTTATATTTCTTTCTTAAGGGCAGTGGAGCGACAGATTGGGCCCAAATTTCTCTTTCCTATAGGGATCAATGACACTGTTATTGGAGTATACGATGATGAACCTACTAGCATAATCTCGTATGCACTTGCCTCTCATGAATACCATCTTCAGCTGTCAGATGAGCTGGAAAGAGAGGCACCAGATACTTCACCCCCACTTTGCGATTCAAGAAGTGTATCCTTAACTGAATCAGTGGATGATACTACTTCTGAACTTCTAAGAACTGTTGTGTCAACAGACGACAATATTGTCTCCATTCCAGGAAGCAAGAACCCATCCACTTCGGATCCACTTGTATATGGTAAAGTAACTCACATAAAGGTTAATTTTGGGGATGAAGGTCCTCTAGAACAAGTGAAGTACACAGTAATTTGTTACTATGCGAAACAATTCGATGCATTGAGGAGAATATGCTGTCCATCGGAGCGTGACTTTGTCAGGTCACTAAGTCGTTGCAAGAAATGGGGTGCTCAAGGAGGCAAGAGTAATGTTTTCTTTGCAAAATCACTGGATGACAGGTTCATAATTAAACAGGTTACCAAAACGGAATTGGAGTCTTTCATGAAATTTGCTCCAGATTATTTTAAATATCTGTCCGAGTCAATTTGCACTGGCAGTCCTACTTGCATTGCAAAAATTCTTGGTATTTATCAGGTAGTTTCCATTACTGTTTTCTGCATGAATTCCTTTGCGCCTTTTCCACTGACTGAACAATAAAATTTATTTGCTCTGCCTTTCGGATATAATTTTCTGATGGTCATATTACTGTTTAGGTGACTTCATTTTGTATTTATCAGGTAGTTTCCATTACTGTTTAGGTGTATTCTTGGTATTTATCAGGTAGTTTCCATTACTGTTTAGGTGACTTCATTTTGTTGAGGATCGCTTATATTGGAAAAGCCTATATCTGATTGTTATTTTTCCGGATGGAACTGAATATTCTATTGTTATTAGTAGTCTTTTCCGGAGAACTATTAGTGAGTGAATGTATTGGAAGGTACTAGCCCTCTTTCTATACTGATGTTATTTACGTAGTCACCTGAATTCGGATGGTTAGCCATGTAGAAAATGAACCTCTACATTTTGCATTACATGTAATTTCAGATATAATGCTTTACTAACATTCTGTTCAGAAAGTAGCGGCCAAAGCTATATTTCTCTTTGCAAAGTCACAACCTCATTTTGGGTTTTTGGAGTGGGAAATTTTGATTTGTATGTGTAATCTTCAGAAGTGTTTATTTTTAGATCTCTTACTCAATATTATCCTTTGGGAATGAATAGGTTAAGAGCCTGAAAGGTGGAAAGGAGGTGAGGATGGATGTTCTGGCCATGGAAAATCTTTTATTTGAACGTCGTGTGACAAGATTATATGATTTGAAGGGCTCAACAAGATCAAGATATAACCCTGATTCAAATGGTAGTGATAAAGTACTTCTTGATGAGAACTTGCTTGAAGCGATGCCTACTTCCCCTATTTTTGTCGGGAATAAGGCAAAGCGGCTTCTGGAGAGAGCTGTTTGGAATGATACTGCATTCCTTGCTGTAAGTACAACTTATTTGCATACTTGATTGCCATATATTGTGTTCCTCTGTATAATATAGTATATAATCCAGAGAGCGGCGTTGCAAAGACCGAGCTCCATGGAACTCGTTTCAAAAAAATAAAAATTAAAATATATTTAGAAGTTTCAAAAAATGTCAAAATTTCTATAGATAAATATGTATATTCTTCAAGTATGTATAAAATTTCATCAACTAATTTGATTATTTGCATGCTACACAAAAAAGGCAAATACAACAACAACAACAACAAAGCCTTAGTCCCAAACAAGTTGGGGTAGGCTAGAGGTGAAACCCATAAGTTCTTGCGACCAACTCATGGCTCTGGCACATGGATAGCAAGCTTCCACGCACCTCTGTCCATAGCTAGTTCTTTGGTGATACTCTAATCCTTGAGGTCTCTCTTAACAGACTCCTCCCATGTCAAATTTAGTCTATGTCGGTGGGAAACGACACCTATGGGATCACAAGAATCCCTACTACGGTTGCCGGGGCGCGGGTCGTCAGAAGAGCAGGATTAGCAGTCAGCACGAGGATCGTTTACCCAGGTTCGGGCCGCGAGGATGCGTAAAACCCTAGTCCTGCTTTGGTGGATGTATTTAGTGTTCTTGGGCTTTCGAACTAGCTACGGTGGCTAGTTCAAAAGAGCTGAATCCCCCTCCAATACACCATAGGCCTTCTTTTATAGTCGAAAGAGGCTGCCACAGTGGCACACAGGAGATGGAAAGGCCTACAGTACTGCGAGCTTATCGCCGGTATTACAGGACAAGACACATTTAATGCATCGCTTAGGTGTCCCTTAGCTTTATCGGGGACGGGAACGAGGCCTGTCTTGTCCGTTGCCGCTCCTCCTCGCTTCGACACGCGCCCAGGCTAGCGATGCATGCAGTGCCATGTAGACAGGCTGGCAGCTGAGGTGGCACGGTGGTAGGGCCTTCATTAAGGTCCGCACGCCGCCACGCGGGTGCCTGCTGATTTGGCCTGGAAGCTGCATGTTGCCACGCAGGTGCCTGCCCAGCTGGTTGGGCTGGCAGCTGCATGCGAACGGCGGTGGTAGTCTTGGCTGGTACGGGTCTGGCAGTGGCCCTGCTGATGCCCTCGGCAAAGGCCTTGCCGGGGGCCCGGCAAGGGTCTTGCCGGCGTCGCCGTCATCTCCGGCAAGGGTCTTGCTGGGGGCCTTGCTGTCATCCCCGGCAAGGGTCTTGCCGGGGGCCTTGTGGACTTCCTCGGCTGGGATCCCGCCGAGGGTCGTCGTCTTCTGGTCCTCATCTAATCCTGAGTGTTTCTCTGTCTTCACAAAGATCTGCATGCCACCCTGGAGGTGTCTCCCGAGCCCTGGCCCAATGTGGTTGATGGTGTTGGAAACCGTGGGCTCAAGGGTGGTGCGCTCCGCTGGCGTTGGGCGAGCTGCCCCGGCAAGGATCTTGTCAGGGTCGATGAGGCTGCCCCGGCAAGAGTCTTGCCGGGGGAACCTGTTTCGTCCCTCTGCTCTTTGTGCTCTCGGCCTTGGCGTTGTCTTGTTTGCCTTGGTGCTTCGGCCTTTCTCCAGCTTCCCTCCTCTGCCCTGCTAAGTGTGGCCGCGGCGCGTGGCTCTGATCGCCTGCGCACAAGTAAAGGGGTCAAAAGGAGAGCCCCTACTTTTGTACACCGACAGGAGCCCCGGGCCTGGGCCATATATAAGCGTGACGCGTTGTTGGGCTAGGCCCAGAACGATGTGCGGGCAGGTGGGGCGGATTCTACCGTAGTAGCTTCTCATCCGCTGCGCTACCCTGCCACTCTCGGCCGCTTGAGCTGTTGAGCGGACTCGAAACAGAATAAGAGCGTTGCCAATTGCGGAAGGGCCCCTTTGCGTGCAGGCTTTCATACATAGGGCAGGACCTCCGAGGACAATAACCTCGTATATAAAAAGGAAATTGCTTAAGGTTTCGTATGACTAAGCTTTCCTGTCGCCGCACCGGCGTCCTTCGCGCTTGCAGGCGGCGTCGTTCCCTTGGCTGTCTTCTTCTCCAGAAGCCATGGCCATGAGGAACTGTTAAGCCGGCTGCTAGACCAGGTTCTCACACCTGTGCCCCCTACCTAGCGCGCCAAAGATGTTGGTGAAAAACGACACCTATGGGATCACAAGAATCCCTACTACGGTTGCCGGGACGCGGGTCGTGAGAAGAGCGGGATTAGCAGTCAGCACGAGGATCGTTTACGCAGGTTCGGGCCGCGAGGATGCGTAAAACCCTAGTCCTGCTTTGGTGGATGTATTCAGTGTTCTTGGGCTTTCGAACTAGCTACGGTGGATGTGTAGTTCAAAAGAGCCGAATCCCCCTCCAGTACGCCATAGGCCTCCTTTTATAGTCGAAAGGGGCTGCCACAGTGGCACACAGGAGGTGGAAAGGCCTACAGTACTGCGAGCCTATCGCGCGGCTTTCGAACTAGCTACGGTGGCTGTGTAGTTCAAAAGAGCCGAATCCCCCTCCAGTACGCCATAGGCCTTCTTTTATAGTCGAAAGAGGCTGCCACAGTGGCACACAGGAGATGGAAATGCCTACAGTACTGCGAGCCAATCGCCCGTATTACAGGACAAGACACATTTAATGCATTGCTTAGGTGTCCCTTAGCTTTATCCGGGACGGGAACGAGGCCCGTCCCGTCCATCGCCGCTCCTCCTCGCTTCAACACGCGCCCAGCTAGCGATGCATGCAGTGCCATGTAGACAGGCAGGCAGCTGAGGTGGCGCGGTGGTAGGGCCTTCATGAAGGTCCGCACGCCGCCACGCAGGTGCCTGCTGATTTGGCCTGGAAGCTGCATGTTGTCACGCAGGTGTCTGCCCAGCTGGTTGGGCCGGCAGCTGCATACGAACGACGGTGGTAGTCTTGGCTGGTACGGGTCTGGCAATGGCCTTGCTGATGCCCTCGGCAAATGCCTTGCCAGGGGCCCGACAAGGGTCTTGCCGTGGCGTCGCCGTCATCCCCGGCAAGGGTCTTGCCGGGGGCCTTGCTGTCATCCCCGGCAAGGGTCTTGCCGGGGGCCTTGTGAACTTCCTCGGCTGGGATCCCGCCGAGGGTCGCCGTCTTCTGGTCCTCAACTGATCCTGAGTGTTTCTCTGTCTTCACAAAGATCTGCATGCCACCCTGGAGGTGCCTCCCGAGCCCTGGCCCAACGGTGGGCTCAAAAGTGGTGCGCTCCGCTGGCGTTGGGCGAGCTGCCCCGGCAAGGGTCTTGTCGGGGCCGCTGAGGCTGCCCCGGCAAGAGTCTTGCCGGGGGAACCTGTTTCGTCCCTCTGCTCTTTGTGCTCTCGGCCTTGGCGTTGTCTTGTTTGCCTTGGTGCTTCGGCTTCTCTCCGGCTTCCCTCCTCTGCCCTGCTAAGTGTGGCCGCGACGCGTGGCTCTGACCGCCCGTGCACAAGTAAAGGGGTCAAAAGGAGAGCCCCTACTTTTGTACACTGACAGTCTACCCCGACCTCTCTTGACATCTCCGAATGCTTTAGCCATCCGCTATGCACTGGAGCTTCTGGAGGCCTGCGCTGCATATGCCCAAACCATCTCAGACGATGTTGGACAAGCTTCTCTTCAATTGGTGCTGCCCCAACTCTATCTCGTATATCATCATTCTAGACTCGACCCTTCCTCGTGTGGCCACACATCCATCTCAACATACACATCTCCGCCACACCTAACTGTTGAACATGTCGCCTTTTAGCTGGCCAACTTTCGGCGCCATACAACATTGCAGGTCGAACCGCCATCCTGTAGAACTTGCCTTTTAGCTTTTGTGGCACTCTCGTCATAGAGAATGCCAGAAGCTTGGCGCCACTTCATCCATCCGGCTTTGATTTGATGGTTCACATCTTCATCAATACCCCCACCCTCCTGCAGCATTGACCCCAAATATCGAAAGGTGTTCTTCTGAGGCACCACCTGCCCATCAAGGCGAACCTCCTTCTCACACTTAGTAGTACTGAAACAGCACATCATGTACTCGTTTTTTTACACAAAAAAGACAAATATTTGACCCAAATACAACAAAGAAAAAACCTATCTTGACCTGTTCAACAGTTAGGTGTGGCGGAGATGTGTATGTTGAGATGGATGTGTGGCCACACGAGGAAGGATTGAGTCCGGAATGATGATATACGAGATAGAGTTGGGGTAGCACCAATTGAGGAGAAGCTTGTCCAACATCGTTTGAGATGGTTTGGGCATATTCAGCGCAGGCCTCCAGAAGCTCCAGTGCATAGCGGACGGCTAAAGCGTGCGGAGAATGTCAAGAGAGGGCGGGGTCGACCGATTTTGACATGGGAGGAGTCCGTTAAGAGAGACCTGAAGGATTGGAGTATCGACAAAGAGCTAGCTATGGACAGGGGTGCGTGGAAGCTTGCTATCCATGTGCCAGAGCCATGAGTTGGTTGCGAGATCTTATGGGTTTCACCTCTAGCCTACCCCAACTTGCTTGGGACTAAAGGCTTTGTTGTTGTTGTTGTTGTATTTGTCTTTTTTGTGTAGATCACATATGACTGTGTATGTTTATGAAATTTTATACGTGTATACTACAACTATATGTGTACATGTATACTTTTTTTCAGAATTTATTAGGGAATATAGAAAAAGTATTTTCTCTGAAAAAAAATAAAGGGCTCTATGGAACCCGGCCTTTGCTTGCACTTTTTGACATAGTCCATCCTTATTTGTTATATCAGCAGTTAGCTACGATCACTTTTCTACCACCGTGGGAAATCACACACAATAAAAGTGTGCCTCTTTATCATTCTCAATATACATTGAATTATTCCAAGATACCACAATATAAGGTTTATGAAAAAAATTCATCGGAAGCCTTAGATTATGCAAGATACCATTTTTACATACAAAAACAGTATATGTGCAAATAAAATGAAACATATTGACTTAAATGAATTTTTTCATAAAATCCATTTTGGGGTTTCTAGCAATTATCTATACCAATATAAAAAGACCCAAAGAGGCAGATCCAATTAATCTCGGCCATCAAATCATGTCAATCCAACGACCTAGACTGCTTCAATGTCGAGCGCTCAACACGTTTAGCATGCAGTTAATTTCATGCCAAATATAATGCTAATCATATAATAACACGCAAATAATACCTACCTAATATCCGCATGCACTTAATATATTTCCAAATTAACGTGCATTGCATGTGCGCATTGACTAGTTAGATAAGTATATGAAAAATAATAAAGAGTTATATAATCAGTTCATCTCTGTGGTATATGAGGAGCAGGTGTACATCATCATTTTCCTATTGCATCTGATGGTTTGCATGGTCAGACTTTGATCATCAATCTGAATGAAAATATGTTTCTTCAAATGAAACTGAGTATAAATTACTCCCTCCGTTCCACAATGTAAGACGTTTTTGCAAGCTAGTCAGCGTCTTATATTATGGGACCGACGGAGTATGAAACTACATTTCATGAAAGATCCAGTAATAGAAATGCGTGTTGTAGATATTGGTACGTTTAAGACGACAAATGTATTATTACTCATTTAGTCATTCTCAATATTGGTAACTCAATCCCGCTAGAAATATTTGTTTTTCAACAAGTAATGCCTTTTGAAATGCGGAAAAGTTATTAACATATAGTCAAAAGATGAATATTATAACAAATAAAAAAGTTGATCTGATATAATGTTTGCTTACAGGTAGTGCCTTGTCTAGGAAGTATCTAGTCTGGTAGAATTCTGAATGAGTTAATATGTCATGCTTTTAGTTGCACAATAAGCAAGTGCAATTTCTGACACAAACATTGGTAACTTTGTTGCAGTCTATTGACGTAATGGATTACTCTTTACTTGTCGGTGTTGATGAGAAGAAGCACGAGCTTGTTATGGGAATCATTGATTTTATGAGGCAATATACGTGGGACAAACATCTAGAGACATGGGTGAAAGCTTCAGGAATATTAGGTGGACCAAAGAATGTATCACCAACTGTAATTTCACCAAAGCAGTACAAAAAGCGTTTCAGGAAAGCTATGTCAGCCTACTTTCTTGTTGTCCCAGATCAATGGTCGCCTGCAGCAATTATCCCTAGCAAGCAAGTGTCTGACAGCGCCCAGGATAGCGATCAGTTCGTCTCCACGGGATCATCATCCATGCTGGACTGTTGAGATGCAGGGAACTGTCGTGGAATAACTACTACTTTTCTTTTGATGACGTATATATATATATATATTTTGATTCGTTGCAATTTTGCTCATCCATTTTACTGGCCGTATTTTTCCGGTGCCTTCATTCTTTTCTTCTTTGGAAGATCAAGATGTACAAAATCAAGCTGAAGTTATAGATAGAAACTTAACAAGTTTATAGTGTGTATAAACATTAGTTTAGTGCCTTGAGGTATCATGCCCTGTAGAAAGAATCGAATCATTTTTGTTACCATTGTAGACAATATTTTACTTGTTATTTTCTACCCTCTCTGCCCGAATTACTTGGATGTATCTAGACAAATCCAAGACAAGTAATTTGGGATGGAGGTAATACCCCCCTTAAAGAAATATAAGAGCATTTAGGTCATTACTTTAGGATCTAAACACCCTTATATTTCTTTAGAGGGAGTACATTTAAAAACATGTTATTGTACCCCTTTCTTGTCTAGGTAGTAATTTACACAAAACAGAAGTGGCCCCGTCGTCCGTGCCGATTCGTGCCGGTCCTGGCAACTTCTGCAGTGACTAGCGCTCTCTGTCGGCGACTCTTGCTGTTCAACCTCGTCTCAGATCCACCAATCTTATCTTAAATCTTGCTTTTTTCCCTTCGATTCATCCAGCCTGCTCCCAGATCCAGCTCTCTTGCAACATCTCGTGAGCCAAAAGCCTTGGGGGAGACAATCATCTTAGCTGCGGGAGGTTTCAAGCCTGAGAGAGGAACCAATCTTTGAGGTACCGGCGGCAACTGGGGTTGTGTAGCTGTAACACCCCAAGAGTGATGGGTCCCATTTTGTAATATATCCAATCTTGGTCATGATCTAGTTCCATGTGGGTTCTATCATTTATGGCTTCATCATCTTTGGCTACATTTTTTTTAAATAATACACTATTTTTTAGTAAATTTGAGAAATATTACGCTGCCGGTAAGCCAAGTAGGACTCAGTCGGCCACCGGTAAGCTGATTAGTGGCTGCTCGGCCAGGTGCGCATGCAGTCGGCCAGCGGTAAGCCGATTAGTGGCAGGTGCGCATACAGTCGGCTGATAAGTGGCTATATGCCTCGATGGATGGACGGATGGGTGCAAGTGGTATTTTAATCGCTTCTTCTTCCTTGTACCAGGATGGGTGGCGAGCTCTGCAGCGACGACGGCAACGGCTGCCAGGAGGTGGCGGCGTCGGCCGTCAGGTGGACGAGGGCGAGGCGGCCGCTGCGGCTGTGGAGGAGGTTGTCGGGGAAGAACGCAGTGCATGCCGGGGCTGTTCCGGATGGCACAGCATAGGCGTGGGGTGATGCTGCTGGTGTTCCTGGCGCCGGCACGGCGGGCGGCCTCGCTGCTGGTGGAGCCGGTGCGGCGGACCGTGTGCGCGGCCGAGTGCCCCGCCATCGTGTTCTCCTCACAGTGGGGGCTCCCCGTGCTGTCCCACTCCGCCAGCCGGACCGCCAGTCTGCGGGCTTTCTACCTGTTGAGTATGTGTCTTGTATTGCACATGTATTAAAGTTATGGTCTCTTGTATAGTTAAGGTAGAGGCCTTTTCTTATAATATATATACGTGCACGAGCACCTCATCAACACAAGATTATTGTATTGTAAATCATCTCTCTATATGGTATCAGTTTTTAGGTTTTAATCCTCGCCTTCCACTGCCGCCGCCGCCGTGCGACTCCTCCCGCGTTGCCGCCGCCGTGACCCAGCGCCGCCGCCGCCGCCGCGACTTCTGTGCCGCCGCCACTCGCTCGCCGTCGCCGCCGCGCGACTCCTCCCGCGCCGCCGCTGCCGCTAACCCACCGCCGCGCGACTCCTTCGCGCCGCCATCGCCGCTACCCCCGCCGCCGCGCGCCTCCTCCGCGCCGCCGCTGCCGCGCGACTCCTTCGCGCCGTCGCTACCCCCGCCGCCGCGCGACTTCTCCGCGGCACCGCCGATGGCGTTCGCCGGCCTGTCCGCTGCCGCCTCTGCCGTCCCGCCACCAGCGCCCTCTGGTGCGGCCCCAGCGCCATACGGCGCAGTCGCCGCCTACGGCGCATCCGGCGTCACCCACATGCAGACGTCCCCGCCAATGGCCGGCGGCCCTGCTCCGCCCGCCCCGACGATGGCCTGTCCGGGCTGGTGTTACCCGTCGACCGGCACCGGCTACGACACGCTCCTTGTGCCGCCGCCGGCCCAGGGCGCCGGCTGGGCCCCGCACTACCCGTAGGCTCTCCCCGCGGGCCACCGGGGGTTTATCGGCGCGCCTTACCAGTCGACCGGCACCGGCTACGGCACCCTCCTTGTGCTGCCGCCCCTCTGTGGTTATGGCCCGCCCGCTTCGGCGCCGCCCTACGGGGGCCTCTCACCGCCGCCGGTACCTGCGCCATGGGACCCCGCCCTCCTCGCCGCCCAGCACTCCGCGCCATCGCCGAGTAGCTCTATCGGCGGAGGCGACTGGTACATGGACTCAGGTGCTACCGCGCACATGACAGCTCATCCCGGTAACCTAACCTCCTCCACTCCCGTTCACACACCCACTCGTATCACCGTCGGTAACGGCTCCTCCTTACCTATTACTCATATCGGTAGCGCTAGTTTTCCCTCCACTTCCACACCCATCAATATGTCTAATGTTCTTGTTTCACCAGACTTAGTCACGAACCTAGTTTCCGTTCGTCGTCTTACTCGTGAGAACCCACTCACTGTTGAATTTGACGGCGTTGGCTTTTCTGTGAAAGACGCCCGTACCCGGATGGTTCTTCACCATTGTGACAGTCCCGATGAGCTCTACCCCGTGCACGCCGGCGCCTCCACCTCCACACCTGTCGCCTTTGCCGCCGGCATCGACCTTTGGCACGCTCGCTTGGGTCACCCCAACCACACCGTGTTACGTCAAATTCTTAGGAGTTTCTCTTTCTCATGTAATAAGCTCGACGAGCACTCTTGTGAGGCATGTCGCTTAGGCAAGCATGTTCGTCTTCCCTTTAGTGCGTCCTCCTCAGTTTCCACTTTTCCGTTTCAATTACTTCATAGTGATGTTTGGACATCTCCCGTTGTGAGTAACACGGGCTATCTCTACTACTTGGTGATTTTAGATGATTATTCTCATTATGTGTGGACTTTTCCTCTTCGTCGTAAATCCGATGCTTTAGCCACACTCACCGCCTTTTATTCCTATGTCACCACCCAGTTCGGCCGCCCCATACTTGCACTCCAAACTGATAACGGAAAAGAGTTTGACAACATTGGTCTTCGCACACTTCTCGCCTCTCACGGCACCATCTTTCGTCTGACTTGCCCCTACACTTCACAGCAGAACGGCCGCGCTGAGCGCATTCTCCGCACTCTTAATGACTGCGTTCGCACATTACTCTTTCACTCAAACTTGCCCGCTCGGTTTTGGCCCGATGCCCTCGCCACCGCCACCCTCTTAGTTAACATTCGTCCGTGTCATCCTCAGTGGAACTACGCTCCTCACCACCTTCTCTTCGGTACACCACCGTCCTATGATGGTCTACGCATCTTTGGGTGTCTCTGTTATCCCAACACCGCGTCCACCACGCCACACAAGCTCGCACTCCGATCCATCCCATGCATCTTCCTTGGCTACCCTCCCAACACCAAAGGTTACCGATGCTATGATCCTGTCACTCATCATGTGTACACCTCGAGGCACGTGTATTTTGTCGAGACGGTGTTCCCTTTTTCAGGTCCCTCCGGCTGCGGATTCTTCGGCGCCGGCCCCGCGCGCCCCCTAACTGGAGCGATGCACGGCGGCACCCCCTGGCGGCCCACCCGGCCTGGCACCTTCTGCCGCCACCTCCCGGGTTCTCGACTCCCTCTTACGAGGTCGAGTCGGTGGGCACACCGCCCGCCACCCCGGCTGGCACCGCCACCCCTGGGACGGGCTCGACCTCGACCTCGCCTGTCGCTCCCGCCGCCATGGGATCGGCCGCCGCGGCCTCTGCCGCCGCCGCCGCCAGCGGCCCCCGCCACCGCACCGGGTGCCCCCACCACCGCGGCCCCCACCGCCGCACCGGGTGTCGCCGCACCGGGTGTCACCGCCGCCGTGCCCCCTTCCGCCACGGCACCCGCCGGCCCTGCTGCCCCGTCACTTGGCGTGACTACCCGTGCCTGAGCAGGAGTGCTTCGGCCCAGTACGTGCTACTTCGCCGACGAGTATGTGTGCACCGCCTCGACGTCGACGCCATCACCCGTCCCCACCTCCGCTCGTGCTGCCCTTCGGGATCCCCACTGGCTAGCTGCGATTCAGGAGGAGTTCGATGCCTTACAGCGCAACCACACGTGGCAGCTTGTTCCGCGACCCCCTCGTGCCAACATCATCTCTGGCAAGTGGGTGTTTCGCCACAAGACTCGCCCAGACGGTTCTCTCGAGCACTACAAGGCTCGATGGGTGGTTCGTGGTTTTTGGCAGCGCGCGGGCGTGGACTTCACCGACACTTTCGCCCCGGTTGTGAAACCGGGCACGATCCGCGCCGTCCTTCAGCTGGCCGTCTCGCGCGCCTGGCCTGTGCATCAGTTAGACGTTTCCAACGCCTTCTTGCATGGTCATCTCGCCGAGCAGGTGTTCTGTGAGTAGCCTACTGGTTTCGTCGACACCGAGCACCCCGACTTCGTGTGCTTGCTCTCTCGCTCTCTGTAGAGTTGAAGCAGGCGCCTCGGGCTTGGTACCAACGTATCACCGCCTTCCTGCAGTCTCTGGGATTTCGGTCCACTCGCTCCGATGCCTCACTTTTTGTGTATCATCAGGGAGCTGCCACTGCATATCTGCTGCTCT
The DNA here is from genome assembly GCF_018294505.1 of Triticum aestivum. Taxonomy (NCBI): domain Eukaryota; kingdom Viridiplantae; phylum Streptophyta; class Magnoliopsida; order Poales; family Poaceae; genus Triticum; species Triticum aestivum. Next base: position 357,984,110 of record NC_057803.1, read on the forward strand.
ACATCGATGATATCATCCTCACGGCATCCACCCCCGATCTCCTTCAGCGGCTGACTGCTCGTCTTCGTGATGAGTTCGACCTCAAGGACTTGGGGCCCCTGCACTACTTTCTCGACATCGAGGTAATCCGCCGGGCTGACGGTTTCTTTCTGCATCAGCAGAAGTACGCCCACGAGCTCCTTGAGCGTGCCGGTATGCTTAACTGCAAGCCGGCGCCCACTCCCGTCGACACGAAGGCGAAGGTCTCTGCTTTGGAGGGGTCTCTCGCGTCCGATGGAGCATTTTATCGCTCTATTGTCGGTGCTTTACAGTACTTGATGCTGACTCGCCCCGACCTGCAGTACGCTGTTCAGTAGGTGTGCCTCCATATGCACGCCCCGCGTGACTCTCACTGGACTCTGGTGAAGCGTATTCTCCGTTACATACGCGGCACCATGTCCTTGGGACTCACCCTGACGGCCTCCGCCTCCACCGACCTCGTGGCCTACTCGGATGCTGACTGGGCTGGCTGCCCCGACAAGCGACGCTCTACGTCAGGCTACTGCGTCTACCTTGGGCCCTCGTTGATCTCTTGGTCCTCGAAGCGGCAGCCCACGGTCTCCCGCTCCAGCGCCGAGGCAGAGTATCGCGCCGTGGCCAATGCCGTGGCCGAGTGCTCTTGGATACGTCAGTTGCTCCAAGAGTTGCTTTGTGATGTTCACAAGGCCACTCTTGTCTACTACGATAACGTCAGCGCGGTCTACCTCTCCGCCAACCCGGTGCACCATCGACGGACGAAGCATATTGAGCTCGACATTCACTTTGTGCGCGAGCAGGTTGCCCTTGGCCGTGTTCGAGTTCTCCACGTGCCGACATCGCACCAGTTTGCTGATGTGATGACTAAGGGATTGCCTACTCCCGTCTTCGAGGAGTTTCGGTCTAGTCTCTGTGTCTCCGGCGACGCTTCGACTGCGGGGGGGGGGGGTGTTGAGTATGTGTTTTGTATTGCACGTGTATTGGAGTTGTGGCCCACCTCCTAGTCTTGTATAGTTGAGGTAGAGGCCTTCCCTTGTAATATATATACGTGCACCAGCACCCCATCAATACAACGATTATTGTATTGCAAATCATCTCTCTACACTACCTCGAGAGGAGCCTCTCCGCCGGCTCCCCCTGCTGATCGTCTCAACAACTACACACAATCGACAGCGCGCGGCTGGCCATCGTGCATGAGCTAGCAAATCATCTTCCCAATACTGTAATCATGTGTTGCATGTAAGCCTCGAGCTAGCAAAGCATGTTCACGATGCTGTAATCATGCGTTGCATGTAAGGATTAAAATACGAAGCAGTAGCATCCCACTTGCACCCATCCGTCCATCCATCGAGGCATATAGCCACTTAGGGCATGTACAATGGATAGCCTTAAGGTGATGCCTCACATGCCATGTAGGATCGGATATGACGTAAAGTAGGTTCAGATAGGGAAGCGGGATTCTCTCTAGAAGGCGGGTGCTTGAATGCCATGTAGGATCGGATATGACGTAAAGTAGGTTCGGATAGGGAAGCGGGATCCTCTTCAGAAGGCGGGTGCTTGAAGAGAAAAAGTGTGGTCCGGTGACAAAAACTGAAAAGGTTGGAGTGAAAAGTAGAGATGCATGTGTATTAGAGTCTTTATTTTCTATTTCTTAATGAGACCCATTAGTGATAGCTTGCATTGGAGAGAAAAAATTAATATAAATACCTCAAATTACTTTTTATCATGGGACATATGTATCTATATGCCACCATTGTACATGCCCTTATCGGCCCTAATGGGCTTACCGCTGTCCGACTGCATGCCCACCTGGCCAAATGCATGTGCACCTGGCCGACCAGCCACTAATCGGCTTACCGATGGCTAACTGGGCCCACTCGGTTTACCGGTGGCCGACTGGGCTCTACCCGGTTTACCGGTGGCCGACAGAAGCCAATCGGCTTCCCCCAGACTGATGCCATATTATTTTTGAAATAAATCTAAGCACCGTAATATTTTCCAAATTTATTAAGAAAAGTGTATTATTTAAAAAAATTAGCTCATCTTCGTGTGTTTGCATTGTTCCTTCTATTTGATGCATGAGGATTATTATGTGTGGCATTATCATAATTGTTGTGCATATATCATTTCTCTATGTTGGATGCCATAATCACTTTGTTGTGCCATTGCCATATTCACGCTACATGCGTCATGGTCATTTTGCTTGCGTTTTCATTATTGTTGTTGTTGTGCATCTTGTGTTGTCTTGTCATCTTGGGTGATCCCTTTTTCCCCATCTCAAATTGTTTTCATCTTGCTCATTCCACCTTACACCATTGTCCATGAAAAAACCATCTCCATCCTCCTCCACTTCAATTTTAGCCATTTATTCTTTTCCTGTTAACAAATAGTAGGCCATGCCAAAACCCTCTCCAATTTTCAGCTCATTTGGAATAGTTTTGGTTGGACTAAAAATTCACTCAAGTTTGAATTTAATTCAAACTTGTTTAAATTTTCTGTCTCTAAATTTACCATAGTAGTTGTTTCAAATTGGCCATCTTCCAAGGGTTCTAGATATATTTTTCTCTCGGCCTAACTCTTCCCAAAACTCTCTGCACATTTTGACTTCGCATTCCGTTCTTTTTAAATGGAAGGAGGAGAAAAGCCGGGAGGGGGGGATCAACCGCGACCCACTAGCGCTAGCCCACCTAGGCCTTTTCTTTTCCTAGACCAGCCGAGCCGAACGGCCACCTGCTCCCTGTTCACGTCGTCGTCCTTCTATAGGGAGTTAATTACACGATAGTACCACATTTGGGGCGGTGGTGGCGAATTGGTACCACTTTTGGTAATTTTTACGTGTCAGTACCATGTTTGGGTCGAACCGTTGCAAATCAGACTAAACTTCGTATTTCTATGTATTGACGCTGGAACTGACCGCCCAGGCCCGCGCTCCAGCTACCACACTGGCAAAACGGCACCCGCCCGCTCGCTCGGTACGTGCGGTCCGGCTCAAAACGGACCGGCCCGTGCTCTGTCTCTCCCTCTCCTTTCCTCTCTTCCTCTGTTCGTCGACGAACCCTAGCTCCCCCATGCATCTCTACGGCGATGGCGGCGGCGACCCCGGGCAATGGTGGTGGCAGTGGCAGTGGCGGTGGCAGCAACGACGATGGCGGCGACGCAAACATTCCCCTTTTCGACAGCGGTGCGGCAGGAGGAATCGAGGGGAGAACTCCAATCGAGGGTGGCGATGACTACTCGAGCTCTGAGTATTCCAGTGATGACGACGAGTTCGTGGAGCCCGCACTGTCCATGGAGTAGCGGGTACGGCTGGCGCAGCAATGGGTGGCGAACCCTAGCAATAGCCACGAGCTGACCCACGGGCTCGGCGGCGTCCTGTAAGTTTCTGTCTTTTTTTCTTCTCATTTTTTATACTTAGGGTTATAGTGTACTAATTAGGCAAATTGCATGTGAATTGTAGTTTATATGAAGACATATGGAATGTTAGGATCCATTTTGACAACAATGATCTGCTAGAGAGGAAGTTAAGCTGTTCAGATGTGATATATCTGAATATGGTTGCATTGATGGAAACACAAGGCTTTAGTATTGATGATTCACTGCTGTTTTACATGGAGACCCCAGGAGAGCAGGGTTTGGAATTGGTTGATAGTAGTGTTAAACTACAGTTGATCAAGAGGCAGAATGAGGAGTGTTTGGTGCTTAATTTGCTATTTAGGGCTTGTCCACCAGTCGTCAGTGTAGCAAAGAAGGGTTTTGTAGAGAAGCAAAAATTTAGATCCAATTGTTTATTCTGAGCCTGTGGTTTATCATCTGGCTAATCCTCCTGTTTATGCTGTTGATCAGCAAGGGTGTTGATTATGAAGGTCAGAGTAGCTGCTCTCTTGCAGCTGTAGGCCCTGCTATTTTAACACAAGAGAGCAGGAGTGTTCTAAATCCAAAGTTAAAAGAAGTTATGGAAGAAGAACAAGATGGATATGATGGCAGTTATGCATCTTCATCTGAAGGGCAATATGACAGTGACACTAACCCTTATTATATGGGGGATTTAAGGCCTAACTATAATGAGGAAATGAATGATGCTAAAGACATGGAGATGGAAGAGGGAAACGGATAAAGAGAGGAATAAGTACAAGAAGAACATGAGGAAGAAACAGAGGATGAAGAATCAGAAGAAGAAACAGAGGAGGAAGAACAAGTGCATTATGAGGGTGACACAGAGGTAGAGGAATTATTTGATTTGGAAGATGATGACCCTATTGTTCCAGAAGAGGAAGAAAAAATATCTGTGCCAACAAAGAAGAAGCAGAAGCTGCAAGTAAGGAGGGGACCAACAACAAGGTCACATTCCAGTGTTTTAGAAGAAGTGCAACCTGATTGGAAACCATCATCAGATGAAGAAGATAATAGTTTACTGAAGGACAGTGAAGATGATGTGTTTCAGCCACTAGCATTTGTGCTACCTCAAAGAAGGAAGAGCAGGGCAAAGAAGAGGCCACCTAGAGTGTGGTACAATGAGGATTTGGAGCAACCACACCAACAACTATAACTGCATATGTGTTTCATAGATCAACATCAATTCAGAGATGCTTTGTTGAGCTTGCACATCACTCAGTGCAGAGACTTCAAGTATCACAGGAACTCAGATCAGAGGATCATTGTGCATTGCAAGAATTCACAATGCAAGTTCTGCATTGTGGCAGCTGTTATAAAAGGGGAAAACACTTTTGCAATTAAGAAGACGAGATTACAACACACTTGCCCCAGTTCTACTGAAACAACCAGGGTAAGTGCCAAGTGGCTTGCAAAGCAATATGAGCCACTTTTCAGATCTGATGTCACTACTAGCATACATACACTTATTGATGCCTACATGGAAAAGTATGGTGTGGATGTGCCCAAGGCTATGGCATATAGGGCAAAAAACCTAGCTGTTGAGGCCGTGTTGGGAGATCATAAGAAGCAATACCCAAGGCTGAGAGACTATGCTCAGACTGTCATGGATACAAACCATGTGAGTAGAGTTGTAGTCACCACTATAACTCCAATAATCACTGAAAAAATCCCACATCCAGGACCCAGATTCCATGCCATGTTTTACTGCATCAATGGAACAAGGGAGGGATTTCTATAGGGGTGTAGACCATTCATTGGTTAGTTTATTTTAGCTTGTACACTACTTTGATGTTGTTAGTTTCAATAGCTTGCACATATAAATGCATTTAACATGTTATGTTTACTTCATGTTTTAGGTATTGATGGATGTTTTATCAAGCTGACCACTAGTGCAAAAATCCTTGCTGCCACTGGTAGAGATGGCAATAACAACATATACCCACTGGCATTTGGCATTGTTGGACAAGAGGACAAAGCAAACTGGTGCCGGTTTCTACACCAACTGAAAATTTGTCTTGGAGGAGAAGTTGGAAAGTATGGTACATATACTATAATGTCTGACAGACAGAAGGTATGTCTATCCACCTTGCATTGCCTGCTAAATATGTGTTTACATGTGTATTATATAGTAGCTTAGCTATTTAAATTGTGTGCACCAGGGGCTACTGTATGCAGTGGATAGAGTTTTTCCTAACATTCATCAAAGATTCTGCTTAAGACACATATATGCAAACTTCCAAAATGCTGGCTTTAGGGGGGAAGACCTTAAGAAGTGCATGGATAATGCCATTTATGCATATAATGAACACAAATTTAATAAAGCAATGGATGATCTCAAAGCTGAGAGTGAGGAAGCTTGGCAGTGGCTTAGTGCAATACCCAAGAAAACCTAGGCTACGCATGAATTTGATACAAATAGCAAGACTGACTTGGTTGTCAACAATTTGTCTGAGGTGTTTAACAAGTACATACTATATCATAGGAAAAAACCAATAAGAACTATGTGTGATGGCATAAATGATAAGCAGATGGTTAGGTGGCACAGGAATAGAGAGAGTGGAAAGGAATCTAGATGGGAGATCACACCACATTACAGTGAGAAGTTGGAGATTGAAAAGGAAAGGGTTAGGTACTGCAAACCCATTCAAGCAGGTGTTAACTTGTGGCAAGTAACAAGTGGGGAGCAAACACATGCTGTTAATTTGGAACTTGAAACCTGTGGTTGCAGAAAGTGGGACCTTAGTGGCATCCCATGTAACCATGCCATCTCAGCAATTAACAAGGCAAAAAGGTTTCCAGAGGACTATGTAAGCAAATTTTTCAAGAAACCATAATACTTGGCAGCATATGAACCAATGATATATCCCGTCCCTGGTGAGCATGACTGGACAAAGACCCCAGGTCCAGACATAGAACCACCAACATTTAAAGTCAAGAAAGGAAGAAAGAAAGAGAAGAGGATAAAGGGAAAATTTGAAGTTCCAAAGCCAAAGTCCACCTCAAGAATGGGGACAATAACTTGTAGCAATTGTGGATTACAAGGGCATAAATACACAAGCTGCCTTAAACAGTTGAAACCTGAGTTGGCCTTAAGAAAGAACAAACATGTGGTAAGCCCCTTTGAACTAGTTCTTCACTTTGATGTTTATGTAAATTACCTTTGTCCCTTGTACATTTCTTACTTGTAGTATTATTAAGTGTGTTTCCTTTGAATTGTTTGCCAAGCCTGCTGCAAGGAATTCACAAGGAAGAGGTGTTGCCCCTACAGCTCCTGCAGCAAAACCCCGAGCTGCTTCAGCAACACCTAGAGCTCCTGCACCAACAACTAGAGCTCCTGCAGCAACACCTAGAGCTACTTCAGCAACACCTAGAGCTCCTGCACAAATAACTAGAGCTCCTACACCAACAACTAGAGCTCCTGCACAAACACCAAGAGCTGGAAGAACTGGAAGTGCTGCTGGTAGAGGTGGTGGAAGTGGTGCTGGTAGAGGTGCTGGAAGGACTGGTGGTGGTAGAGGATTTGGAAGAGCATCTTCTAGTGCTCAATCTTCTGCTGGGAGAGGTGCTCATTCTTCAAGGCCTTTCTCTGCCCCAAGGCAGTATGGTGCCTCAACTTTTAGTGCTCCTCCACCAACTGATGGCACACACACTGGATGGATGGCCTGGTTCAATGGTAGTAGAGGTGGAAGAAGGTGATGCAAACTTCTGCTGATGCTACAATGGGCATCTACTACAATGTGGAATGTTATCTTTTGGTTTGATGTCACTCCAGTAACTTCTGCTGATGCTTTATTTTGGTTTGATGCCACTGCAGCAACTTGTGCTGATGATACATTGTGCTTTATTTTGCTTTGATGGCACAACAACTTGTAGTCATGCTACAATGTGTATTATTTAGAGTTTGATGCCAGTACAATGTGTTTTCTTTTGGGTTTCATGCCACTAAAGCAACTTGTGCTAACGCCAGTGGATATCTTGATGGTTCTGGTTCTGTTGGGGATAACTTGATGGTTCATGGATTGATGCCACTTGGGTGGATAACTTGATGGTTTATGTTCATATTTTAATGGCATTGTTTTGCTATCTGGTCATGTCGATGAACCAACCTAAACCTAAGCATTAGTGTTTATGGTGGTTAGGGGTCAACGGAACCACTAAAACCTAAGCATTAGTGTCTATGGTGGCTAGGGGTCAACGGAGCCACCTAAACCCAAGAATTAGGGTTTACGGTGCATCGGGGTCGACAGAGCCACCTAAACCTAAGCATTAGAGTTTACGGTGCATCGGGGTCGACAGAGCCACCTAAACCTAAGCATTAGGGTTTACGGTGCATCGCGGTCGACGGAGCCACCTAAACCTAAGCATTAGGGTTTATGGTGCCTCGGGGTCGACGGAGCCACCTAAACCTAAGCATTAGGGTTTACGGTGCATCGGGGTCGACGGAGCCACCTAAACCTAAGCATTAGGGTTTACAATGCATCGGGGTCGACGGAGTCACCTAAACCTAAGAATTAGGGTTTACGGTGCCTCGGGGTCGACAGAGCCACCTAAACCTAAGCATTAGGGTTTACGGTGCATCGGGGTCGACGGAGCCACCTAAACCTAAGCATTAGGGTTTACGGTGGCTCGGGGTTGAAAGTGCTAGTGATCGACTAGAGGGAGGGGGGGTGAATAGGCGATTTTTATGAAAGTCTTCAAAACATGTAAGTTTCAAAGACAAACGATAGAAATAAACCTATTACCATGCAGCGGAAGGTAGACTACACTAGGCAAACCATAGTCAAGTATTCAATGAAGTGAAAGCACAATGACTAATAGCAGCTAGGCAGTAAGGATCAGGTAGGAAGATATTGTGAAGCCAATCAGAACAAGTAATCACTCAGTGAAGCCAAATGGTGTTGCAATCGTATAATGACTTCACAAGGACCAACAGTAAGTAAAGGGAAGGGAAGGACGAAACCAGTGACTCGTTGAAGACAATGATTTGTTGGACCAGTTCCAGTTGCTGTGACAATTGTACGTCTGGTTAGGGAGGCTGAGATTCAACTCAGAAGACCTCGTCTTCACCTTATTCCCCTTGAGCTAAGGACACCCAGTCCTCGCCCAATCACTCTAGTAAGTCTTCAAGGTAGACTTCCAAACCTTCACAGACTTTGTTCACCGGCGATCCACAATGACTCTTGGATGCTCAGAACGCGACGCCTAACCGGCTGGAGGATTCACAGTCCTCAAGTGTAATAAGTCTTCAGATCACACAGACAAGAAGACTTAAGTGATGCCTAACACTCTTTGGCTCTGGGTGTTTAGGGCTTTATCCTCGCAAGGAATTCTCTCTCAAAGGCTTCGAGGTGGGTTGCTCTCAAACGACAAAAGCCATACTCTAACTCTGAGCAGCCAACCGTTTATGGTTGTAGGGGGTGGGCTATTTATAGCCACTAGGCAACCCGACCTGATTTGTCCGAAATGACCCTGGGTCACTAAGGAACTGACACGTGTTCCAACAGTCAGATTTCAAACACACATGACAACTTTACTTGGGCTACAAGCAAAGCTGACTTATCCAACTCTGGACAAGATTTGCTCTCATAGTCTTCACTCGAAGATATAGGATTTTGGTTAAGCATCACTTCAGTCATTCTGACTGGTTCTCTTGTACCCCACTTAACAGTACGGTGGTTCCTATGACTCAACAAAGAAAAACACAGAACGACGAAACTGCTAAGTCTTCGCGCTCCATAGTCTTCACGCAATGTCTTCTCTTGTCATAGTCTTCAATGTGAATGTCTTCACATACCACCTTTGACTTCAATGTCTTCATACATTTTTAGGGGTCATCTCTGGTAGGAAAACCGAATCAATGAGGGACTTCTACTTGTGTTATCCTGCAATTCTCACAAACACATTAGTCCCTCAACTAGGTTTGTCGTCAATACTCCAAAACCAACTAGGGGTGGCACTAGATGCACTTACAATCTCCCCCTTTTTGGTGATTGATGACAAACTAGTTGAAGTTTTCAATGGGGAATATAATATGTGAATTTGTAAAGGATAGGGAATTGTCTTCATAAGTTTCAAGGGCTCCCCCTGAAGATGTGCATATAAGTAATTTGCTTTTGGAATGCAAATGCACATGGCAGGTTGTACTTGTGGAGATCCTCTTCAACTTATGATGACAATTCATCATGCATGAAAAGTATGTGAAGATAATGATATGCATAATGAAAAATGGACGTCTGCAGAATGATCTAAGTGCGGAATTTCTCGTCGCACATGCGGAATTTATCATCGCATCACAGAATTGCAAATAAGTAGCAGACGGCCATCGAGTTTAAGTGTTACAACTCAAAGAACCAAATGTATCAAAATGAGAGTTGTAAACACTAGGCAAAACATAAAGCAACCACCCATATGGACCCGCTTGAAGACTATCAAACTCATATGCTTCTCCCCCTTTTGTCAGTAAGGACCAAAAAGGTTTGAAGACATAGAGCATCTACTCGTTCCCATGAGGAGTAGGTGAAGCAGCAAGGTCGTCGGTGTTGTTCGGCGGTGCAGACAAACTCGGAGCAGTGTCGATGCATGCAGAAGTAGGGGGCGATGAAGTGGCATCGTCTTCGTCCTCGATCACTCTGGCATTCACAGTTGCCGCGGAGGAAGAGAACTCAGAGTCTTCAAGAGATGGAGTTCGTCGCAGCACAGTCCTTCTTGGAGGTGTAGAGTCAAACTTGAAATGTTCAGAGAAGCCATCCTCTTGAAGATCATCTCCAGAGCACATAAGCGTCAGCCCTTTCCATGTACGCCGAAAGGTTTCATGGGCAACAAAGGCATTCTTGGTGGCAAGATTGCGAATGCGGTTGACATCCACCGAAGGCTTTGCATTTGGCGCTTCAGCCAGTCATGATGCCTATCCTGTTTCTGATGAAGGGCAACCAGAAGCTCTCGGTCATTGAGAACACGAGATCGCTTCTTGGGCCGTTGGGCAATAGTGCTTTCAGTGGCTTCAGTGAGGGCACGATGAGGTGCACATGTAGTACCAGCCAGAGGATAAACACGAGTGACTGCTTCAACTCCTTCAATGTTTTGAGAGAAACTTTGATGCTCAGCATTCTAAAGACTAAGAGGCTCCTTGGCAGGCTCTGGATAGATGGCTTCAACGGACATATCAACATCAGGCAGAAAGATCCGATGATTGCGAGCAGAGGGCTGATATGAGATAGCTGAGTGTAGTTTGATCAGCCGCATTATCCATGGAGCGTAAAACTTCAAGCCAAAAAGATCAGATCCTGATGCAGCAAGTTGGCGGATGAAGAAGTCTTGTGCATTGAAGCATTTGCCATGAATAATATAAAAGACCAAAGTCTTCATTGCACCTTCCAGCTTTGCATGTGGAGAATGTCCTTTGATGGGCCAGAGAGTTCGCCTTACAATGTGATAGATAGTGCGTGGCAGATACTCAAGGTCTTCAACAAAGAACTCCTTAGGATATGCAGCATCTGGAGGCAAAGGCTTCATCATGTTAAGCATCTGACTCATGTTTGGTTCAGGTTTCTGAAAGATGCTCTCCATAGCTGCACTATGAAGCTGACAACCAGGTTCATATAGATCTCCAGGAGTGGGCAGACCAGTGAGCTCAATGATGTCAAAGGCTTTGGCTTTGTGATGAACATTGCCGGTCATCCACTCAAGGACCCAAGTCTTCGGATCTCTGTTGTAGCCACGAATGTGAAGAGTGGCATAGAATTGGAGCAGCAATTCTTCGTTCCAGTGCTCTTTGTCGGTGATGAAAGGCAACAATCCAGACTCTTTGAAGCAATCCAGAGCTTTTTCCAAGCAAGGCAGACCAGTTATAGCTTCAGTGTCAAGACGCTTATGAGGGAAAATGCGACCTTGATTGTACAGAATGCATGAGTAATAACTTCGGTGCGGATAGCTCCAGAACCGATCAGAAGATATTCTTTCCCTTGAGTAGGGGTTCTTGGCGCTATTGAAGAAGGTGTTGTCTGCTTTGAAGCCGTTGACATTAAAGGATCCGGGTGCTGATGCAGGACTTGGAAACCTGGCAAGCTTGGCATTGGCTTCTGTACCTGAGGCCTGTGCTCAACATGATAATCAAACTGAGGACCAACAGCAGGTGCAGGAACAGGAGCAGTGGCAAAGGCGTTGGGCTGCACAACAGAGGCTTCAGGAGCAGTTGCATCATTAGCTTCATTGACTTCTGGCATTGGTGCAGGCTCCACATTTGCTTCAGCCATGACTATGTCATTGGCTTCATTTGTGTTGGGGGTGGCAGCCTCAAGATTCTCAACCTCCACTTGATAAGCTGGAGGGTCGGCCACAACTGGCTTCTTCTTCTTCTTGGCAGCCATCCTGGGATCGATGCCAGGACGACCAAGGGCCTTACGCTTCTCAGCCTCATTGTAGGCTTGCACACTCTTGTCAGCTAGGCTCTTCATGCGCTCACGAGAACCTTGAGCTTCTTCATGCTTCTTGAGAAAGGATTCTTTGAGCTCGTGCAGCATGATCTTCAAATTTTTGACCTCTTGCACGCTGAGCTTGGCCATGTGCCTCTTGAACTGAGCTTTCTCAAAGTCGATCTTTTGCTTCAGTTCAACGATGCGCTGAGCTAGAGCTAGCTCTGAAGCAATGGCGCCATGGAAGGCGACACTGAGGCCAATTGGAAGTTGCAGATCTTCAAAGCTGAGGTTGGGCGTGTCAAACCACTCATCAATGAAGTTGTGGATGATTGCCACGTCAAAGAGAGGCAAATCATTGAAGATTTCTGCTTCTTCTTTGCTCTTGATCAGTTGCTCAAGAGCGTCATCTGCAAGATCTTCATCGCTGGACAGATCAATAGCGTCGTTGCGCAGAATAGCAACAACAGTTAGTTCTTGGCTAGTGTGTTGCAAAGGCATCTTGACTCTCGAGGGCTTGGAGATGCGTGACAAATCTTCAGACTGCACACTATCTTCAGGAGGTGCAGTAGCCAGTGGCTTCGCTCGTGAGATTTTTGGTGCTGAGGCAGGCTTTGAAGCTTTAGGCTGCTTCAGTTTCTTTGGCTTCGGCAGTGTAGGTGCTTCATCATATTCAGCGTCATCTGCAGGCTCATCCACGGCTGTCCCTTGAACCATGATATGAGTGATGAGACCGTCCAGGTTGTAGAAGGGCCCAACAAGATTGGGTTCAGCTTCGCGGGTGCCATCGGCACAGGGAGCAGAGGGACCAGGTTTGAAGTCTAGTCCCAAGGACTTCTTGTTCTGCTTCGCCGAATTCTGGGCAAACTGGAAGTTGCGCTTGAACAGATTGTTGTCATGACACCATAGCAATGACGATGGGTCAGCATCCGCAGGCTGTGGTCCACGGACCATGCAGGGATAGAAGCCTTGTTCAATGGCTTCATCTCTGGACCTGGGTTGAAGATTTCTGTATAGGATGTCTCCCCATGGTCGCTTGATGGCATTCTTCTCAGCATATTCCTTGGTCACAAACCTGTACTTGAACCACTGTTCTGCCCAATATCGTCGAATCCATTGGATTCGTGTCTTGCACTGATTGTAATCCTCTTCTGGATCTGTCTTGTACAGCTCTGAGAGGTCATCGGGCAGATCTCTTGATGTTCCACCTTGATGCTTTCTGCCACCCTTTCTTACTGATTTCTCTACAACCATGAACTTTAAACTGAATGGCTTCAACACGTTCAAAGGCTTTCGCTTGCTGGACAAACAGGAACTGGCTTCGGGAGAATTTATATGATGTTGTAAGAATTCTGCAAATGAATGCAGACTATGAGAACCAAGGGATTCTCCCATGGACATGTACCTGTGACAACATTAAGGTGCGAGGGAAGGGGAAGAGGTCATATGCATTCTCAGAAGATTTTGAAGATAAATCAGTTTAGAAGACATTGACCTCATCGTGCGAAGACATTCACTCATAGATAAGGAGTTGGTTCCAGATTTGTACGAATCCACGGATCAGTACAAGTGAGGAATCTAACTACTTTGTGAAGCATAAGTGAACATACTAGGCATATTATGAGATGCAGTATGAAATAGATCCAACTTGTGTGAAAAGAAACTACTTGTGGTAGAAAGTGACGAATCTATAGGATCAAAGGGGCCGTAAAAAGGAAGTTTTATTTACCACGCGAAGAACTGCTAGACGGAGTGGAAGAGGAGGCCGAGCAGTTCGATCGTCCGTGCCCTAACTTGGCGACGGAGGACACCTACGGCGACGGCGGAGAAGACGATGTCCGCGGCCGGCGTGAAGACGGCGTCGGAGAGGTCGCGGCAGCTAAGCGCTTCGTCGCCAGCGTCGTCGAGGGCTAGCGGTGGCGCTAGGGTTTGTGCGAGAGTGGAAGAAAGGATAATGACTGTGGTGAGGCGTGTATTTATAGGGACAGGGACGGCACAGTGTTATTACACAGGTGCCCCTGGCGATTCACATCTGAAGGACACATGGCCATCATGCAACATATCGGAGGTTGTTCCACGTTCCCACGCACGCCTGGATTGTCGGGTGGTCGTTCCCACTTCTCCGGGTTTCAGGTGAAGGAATTAGCATTGAAAGCGGACTTAATGTTTGTCTCTGTATCTTCTGCTGACAAGGACGCAGAGAAGACATTCGACAGTTTCAAGAGAATGCATATGATTTGGAGAGATAGAGTTTGAGATAGAAAGCATAGAGAGGTTAGGGTCCGATCACATTCACTTAGTTCAAAATATTCAACAAGAAGACATAGCTATAAGTGAATGCTGTAGAGGACAGAACACTAGTATATATATATATATAAAATCAACATAGTGAAGATAATCATGAAGACAGGTTGAGATTGAAGCCAAACCAAATGTGAAGACATAGCAAATGTAACGCATGGGTGAAACACTTCAAACAGAAGAATTTGGTGGTGGCGTTACCCACCGTATAGGAAGTATTAGACCCAGACATGGCGCACAATTATTGTGGCGCTCCGAAGTCAAATTCCACATTAATGTATTCACACTTAGAATGTATGTCTTCATTGATTGAAGATACACTTTACTTCATGTGTTGCACATCTAAGTCATCAATATGCATAAGTGTTAGGATGTGTGCGTGATCACAGGACATTTGAGGATTCCAAGATATTTAGCTCACACCGTAACTTGCAAAATCTCTTCTTATCCAAGGGCTTGGTGAAGATATCTGCCAATTGCTCTTCAGTGTTGACGTGTATGATATCAATATCTTCCTTCACAACATGATCTCTGAGAAAGTGATGACGAATTTCAATGTGCTTTGTCTTCGAGTGCTGAACTGGGTTGTTGGCAATCTTGATGGCGCTTTCGTTGTCGCAGTAGAGTGGCACTTGCTTCAAATGAATGCCATAGTCTTTGAGTGTTTGCTTCATCCACAGAAGCTGAGCGCAGCAAGATCCAGCAGCAATGTATTCAGATTCAGCAGTGGAGAGAGATACACAGTTCTGCTTCTTTGAAGACCAACATACAAGTGATCGTCCCAGAAAATGACATGTGCCTGATGTAGACTTGCGATCCACCTTGTCACCAGCATAATCAGCATCCGAGAATCCAACCAGATCAAACTCTGAGCCCTTGGGATACCATAATCCTAATGTTGGGGTGTGAGCCAAATATCAAAGAATTCGCTTCACAGCTAAGTGATGCGATTCCTTTGGTGCCGCTTGGAATTGAGCACACATGCAAACACTAAGCATAATATCTGGCCTAGATGCACATAGATAAAGTAAAGACCCAATCATGGAGCGGTATACCTTTTGATCGAACTCTTTACCATTGTCATCGGGACCCAGATGATGTTTGGCTGGCATTGGAGTTGTGAAGCCTTTGCAGTCTTGCATCCCAAATTTCTTCAGGCAATCTTTGAGATACTTCTCTTGAGATATGAAGATGCCGTTGCGTTGCTGACGTATTTGAAGACCAAGGAAGAACTTCAGCTCACCCATCATGGACATCTGATATTGCTCTTGCATCATATATCCAAACTCATCAGTGTATTTCTGATTGGTGCAGCCGAAGATAATGTCATCCACATATATTTGGCACACAAACAGTTCACCATCATATGTCTTCGTGAAGAGAGTGGGATCGAGGGAACCAGGTTTGAAGCCTTTGCTCTTCAGGAAGTATTTGAGTGTGTCATACCAAGCCCGAGGGGCTTGTTTGAGGCCGTACAATGCCTTGTTGAGCTTGTACACCATGTCAGGATGTTTTGGATCTTCAAATCCAGGCGGTTGTGCAACATACACTTCTTCTTCAATCTTGCCATTGAGAAAGGCGCTCTTCACATCCATTTGATACAGAAGAATGTTATGATGATTTGCATAGGCCAGCAGTATGCGTATGGCTTCAAGTCTAGCCACAGGAGCAAATGTTTCATCGAAGTCAATCCCTTCAACTTGAGTGTATCCTTGAGCAACGAGACGAGCTTTGTTTCTGACAACTTGACCATGCTCATCTTGCTTGTTGCGATATATCCATTTGGTGCCTATTATATTGTGCTTGCGAGGATCAGGACGCTTAACCAGTTCCCATACATTATTCAGCTCAAACTGTTGAAGCTCTTCTTGCATAGCTTGAATCCATTCAGGTTCCAAGAAGGCTTCTTCAACTTTCTTGGGTTCAGATATTGAGACAAATGCGAAGTGCCCACAGAAATTTGCTAGTTGTGTTGCCCTTGAACGAGTGAGTGGACCTGGTGCATTGATGCTATCAATTATTCTCTCAATCTGTACTTCATTTGCAACACGAGGATGTACAGGACGAAGATTTTGCTCTTGCTGATCATTGTCATCGTTAGAGGGATTGTCTTCAGGCTGAGCATTGTCTTCAGGTTGATCAGGTGCGGAGATGATAAGTTCCTCTTCAGGCTGAGCTTCAGACGGTATGATTTCTCCAGTTCCCATAAGTTTGATTGATTCACTGGATGGAACTTCATCTAGCACATTTGGCAGGTGCTCTCTTTGTGAGCCGTTCGTCTCATCAAACCGCACATCCACTGTTTCAACCACTTTATAGTGAAAAAGGTTGAAGACTCTGTAGGAGTGCGAATCCTTTCCATATCCAAGCATAAAACCCTCATGTGCTTTTGGTGCAAATTTTGAAGTGTGATGTGGATCCTTGATCCAGCACCTGGCGCCAAATACTCTGAAGTAACTGACATTTGGCTTCTTGCCAGTAAGGAGCTCATAGGATGTCTTGTTCAGAAGCTTGTGAAGATAAACACGGTTGATGATATGGCATGCAGTATCAATGGCTTCAGGCCAGAACTTTCTTGGAGTCTTGTATTCATCAAGCATCGTCCGGGCCATCTCAATAAGTGTTCTGTTCTTGCGTTCGACGATGCCATTCTGCTGTGGCGTGTACGGAGCTGAGAATTCATGTGTGATGCCTAAGGTATCAAGATATGTATCTAGGCCAGTGTTCTTGAATTCAGTGCCATTGTCACTTCTGATGTGCTTTATCTTGGCGCCATAGTTGTTCATTGCTCGATTGGCGAAGCGTCTGAAGACATCCTGCACTTCAGTCTTGTAGAGGATTATATGCACCCAAGTATATCTTGAATAATCATCAACAATGACAAAGCCATAGAGACAAGCAGTAGTAGTAAGAGTTGAGTAATGAGTGGGACCGAAAAGATCCATGTGGAGCAGTTCGAAGGGTTGAGTCATTGTCATGATTGTCTTCGAGGGATGCTTGGCCCTCGTCATCTTTCCTGCTTCACAGGCACCGCATAAGTGATCCTTCTTGAACTTGACGCCCTCGATGCCTATGACATGCTTCTTCCTTGCAAGGGTGTGGAGGTTCCTCATGCCAGCATGCCCTAGCCTTCGATGCCAGAGCCAACATTCAGAAGCTTTTGCTAGAAGACATACTGCAAGTTGTGGTCCTGCTGAGAAATCTACCACGTACAAATCATCTTTCCGATACCCTTCAAACACTAGAGACTTGTCAGATTCCATTAGTACAAGGCAACGATATTTTCCAAACATCACAATCATGTTTAAATCGCAAAGCATTGAGACAGACATTAAGTTGAAACCAAGGGATTCAACAAGCATGACTTTATCCATGTGTTGATCCTTTGAGATTGCAACTCTACCTAGACCCAATACCTTGCTTTTACCAGTGTCAGCAAATGTGATGTGACTTTTGTCAGATGGACGTAAGTTGAGTCCATGAGAAGGCTTCGCTTGCCAGTCATGTGATTGTACACCCACTATCAATAATCCATTCTGAAGCAGCTGGTGTCGTACCCTACAGTGCAGTTAGGGGGATAGGCTTCACGAAGAGAATTGTGAAGCAAAAACATTTGACGAACCAGTGGATTATTAAAGCTTAGATCGAGATTAGGACTGATAGGGCAAGTAGCAAGCGATTCAGGAACAAAGTACATAATAAGACCATTTGGGCATTTGATCTTGCGCCCTACAAGATGTTTAAGGTCCCCAGCAATAGCGTCAGACGATTTTGGTTTTCGGCTGGAGACCTTTCCCTGCAAAAGAGAGTTAAGCTTTCTTAGCCACCCACATCTTCAAGGGTGGCTTCGAAGCAATGAGTCTAAGTGCAGCATCTGAGAACTTTGGCTTTGGAGCCCTAGCAAAAAGTCTTGCAGGTGGACAATAGTACTCATAAGAATAAGCAGAATAGTTCTTGGTCTTATGAACATGGCGGTTTGATGAACCGCGCTCATATTCATAGGCCTGAGTATGGCTTCCCTGCAAAACATTTGCGTTAGTGCGACTCAGGTGAGTCCTCTGTCTGTATGAAGCCTTTGGACCGTATGAAGCCTGTGGTCTGGGGTTTGTCTTCTTCACCTGTGGTGTCATGATGACATTCACAGGAAGATTCTCCAAACACCTTTTCGGCACCCAGATCTTCTTCATAGGCGGTCCATTCCTGCAGTTAGTACCAATATACCTGGCAAACACTTCACCATTCTGATTCTTAAACAGTTTATAGTTTGCATCAAAGGATTCATCAATAACAATGGGATTAGCACAAGTGAAGCCAGATAGGGTGGATGGATCCGCTGAAGGTTCCTTTGCAGCAACCCATGTGGTTTTGGGGTACTGCTCAGGTTTCCAGTAAGAGCCATCAGCATTCATTTTCCTTTCGAACCCAACACCCTCTTTCCTAGGGTTTCGGTTCAGGATCTGCCTTTTGAGGACATCACATAGTGTCTGATGCCCTTTGAGACTTTTGTACATCCCTGTTTCAAGCAGTGTCTTCAACCTGGCATTCTCATCAGCAATAGCAGTGGTATCCTCAGCAGAGGGGTTAGTTACCACATCAACAGTTGAAGATATTGCAACAGTAGCAGCAGTAGAACATTCAGCAACAGAAGTACCGTTATCACGCTCAATGCATTTAAGACATGGTGGTTCAAATCCTTCCTGAGCTGAACTGATCTGTTTGGCGCGAAGTGACTCGTTTTCCTTTTGAAGATCTTCATGAGCTGCTCTCAATTTCTCAAGATCTTGCTTCCTTTGAAGATAATCATAGGAAAGCCTTTCATGAGTTGTTGAGAGCGTTTCATGACGACTTTCAAGTTCCTCATACTTAGCGTGAAGATTTTTTATGTCTTCAATTAAGGACTGAGATCGAGTCATTTCAGCGTCTAACAGATCATCGCTTTTGTCTAACAGTTTTTGAATGTGTTCCATAGCTTTCTGTTGTTCAGTCGCAATTTTAGCAAGTGTTTTGTAGCTGGGTTTGGAACCACAATCAGAGTCATCGTCACTAGATGTTTGATAGTGAGTAGTGCGTGTGTTTACCTTGGCGCCGCGTGCCATGAAGCAGTAGGAAGGAGCAGAGTAGTCCTTGTCATTTGCATCAGTGTCGGTGATGAAGTCATTGTCTTCAGTGTTGAAGATGGACTTGGCGACGTATGCTGTAGCCAGACTCGCAACGCCAGAATCAAACTCCTCCTCAGACTCCACCTCCGCCTCTTCAGAAGCAGACTCCTCCTCAAAATCCATTTCCTTGCCAACAGACGCACGTGCCTTGCCAGATGAGCTCTTCTTGTGTGATGAATACCTTGAGGAAGACTTGGAAGAAGACTTTGAGTATTTCTTCTTCTTCTTCTTCTTCTTCTTCTTCTTATCGTCAGAGTCATACTCCTTGCTCTTCTTCTTCTTGTTCTCATTGTCCTACTGTGGACACTCAGAGATGTAGTGGCCAGGTTTCTTGCACTTGTGACATGTTCTCTTCTTTTAGTCATGAGCAGAAGCTTCATCATTCCTTGAGCTTGATCGTGAAGACTTTCTGAAGCCTTTCTTCTTGGTGAATTTTTGGAACTTCTTCACAAGCATAACAAGCTCCTTTCCAATGTCTTCAGGATCATCAGAACTGCTGTCAGATTCTTCTTCAGATGAGGAGACAGCCTTTGCCTTCAAGGCACGAGTTCGCCCATAGTTGGGACCGTAGATGTCTCTTTTCTCAGAAAGCTGAAACTCGTGTGTGTTGAGCCTCTCAAGTATGTCAGACGGATCGAGTGTCTTGAAATCAGGACGTTCTTGAATCATCAGGGCTAGGGTGTCAAACGAACTGTCAAGTGATCTCAGGAGCGTCTTGACGAATTCATTCTTGGTGATCTCAGTAGCCCCGAGGGCTTGAAGCTCATTTGTGATGTCAGTGAGTCGATCAAATGTGAGCTGGACATTCTCATCGTCATTTCTCTTGAAGCTATTGAAGAGGTTGCGAAGGACACTGATTCTCTGATCTCTCTAGGTTGAGACGCCTTCGTAAACCTTGGAGAGCCAGTCCCAGACTAGCTTAGATGTTTCCAAAGCACTCACGCGGCCATACTGTCCTTTGGTCAGATCACCACAGATGATATTCTTTGCAATAGAGTCCAGTTGAACGAACTTCTTGACATCAGCAGCAGTGACACCTTCTCCAGCCTTGGGAACGCCGTTCTTGATGACATACCATAGGTTGACATCAATGGCTTCAAGATGCATGCGCATCTTATTCTTCCAGTAGGATATTCAGTTCCATCGAAGACGGGGCACGCAGCGAACACTTTAATTATCCCTGCAGTCGACATAGCTAAAACTCCAGGTGGTTAAACCGAATCACACAGAACAAGGGAGTACCTTGCTCTGATACCAATTGAAAGTGCTAGTGATTGACTAGAGGGGGGGGGGTGAATAGGCGATTTTTATGAAAGTCTTCAAAACATGTAAGTTTCAAAGACAAACGATAGAAATAAACCTATTACCATGCAGCGGAAGGTAGACTACACTAGGCAAACCATAGTCAAGTATTCAATGAAGTGAAAGCACAATGACTAATAGCAGCTAGGCAGTAAGGATCAGGTAGGAAGATATTGTGAAGCCAATCAAAATAAGTAATCACTCAGTGAAGCCAAATGGTGTTGCAATCATACAATGACTTCACAAGGACCAACAGTAAGTAAAGGGAAGGGAAGGACGAAACCAGTGACTCGTTGAAGACAATGATTTGTTGGACCAGTTCCAGTTGCTGTGACAACTGTACGTCTGGTTAGGGAGGCTGAGATTCAACTCAGAAGACCTCGTCTTCACCTTATTCCCCTTGAGCTAAGGACACCCAGTCCTCGCCCAATCACTCTGGTAAGTCTTCAAGGTAGACTTCCAAACCTTCACAGACTTCGTTCACCGGCGATCCACAATGACTCTTGGATGCTCAGAACGCGACGCCTAACCGGCTGGAGGATTCACATTCCTCAAGTGTAATAAGTCTTCAGATCACACAGACAAGAAGACTTAAGTGATGCCTAACACTCTTTGGCTCTGGGTGTTTAGGGCTTTATCCTTGCAAGGAATTCTCTCTCAAAGGCTTCGAGGTGGGTTGCTCTCAAACGACAAAAGCCGTACTCTAACTCTGAGCAGCCAACCGTTTATGGTTGTAGGGGGTGGGCTATTTCTAGCCACTAGGCAACCCGACCTGATTTGTCCGAAATGACCCTGGGTCACTAAGGAACTGACACATGTTCCAACATTCAGATTTCAAACACACACGACAACTTTACTTAGGCTACAAGCAAAGCTGACTTATCCAACTCTAGACAAGATTTGCTCTCATAGTCTTCACTCGAAGATATAGGATTTTGGTTAAGCATCACTTCAGTCATTATGACTGGTTCTCTTGGACCCCACTTAACAGTACAGTGGTTCCTATGACTCAACAAAGAAAAACACAAAACGACGAAACGGCTAAGTCTTCGCGCTCCATAGTCTTCACGCAATGTCTTCTCTTGCCATAGTCTTCAATGTGAATGTCTTCACATACCATCTTTGACTTCAATGTCTTCATACATTTTTAGGGGTCATCTCTGGTAGGAAAACCGAATCAATGAGGGACTTCTACCTGTGTTATCCTGCAATTCTCACAAACAGATTAGTCCCTCAACTAGGTTTGTCGTCAATACTCCAAAACCAACTAGGGGTGGCACTATATGCACTTACAGGGGTCGACGGAGCCACCTAAACCTAAGCATTAGGGTTTATGGTGCATCGGGGTCGAGGGAGCCACCTAAACCTAAGCATTAGGGTTTATGGTGCATCGGGGTCGCCGGAGCCACCTAAACCTAAGCATTAGGTTTACGGTGCATCGGGGTTGATGGAGCCACCTAAACCTAAGCATTAGGGTTTATGGTGCCTCAGGGTGCCTTGGGGTCGATGGAGCCACCTAAACCTAAGCATTAGGGTTTACGGTGCCTCGGGGTCGACGGAGCCACCTAGACCTAAGCATTAGGGTTTACGGTGGCTCGGGGTCGACGGAGTCACCTAAACCTAACCTTTAGAGTTTACGGTGGCTAGGGGTCGACGGAACCACTAAAACCTAAGGATTAGTGTTTATGCTGGCTAGGGGTTGACGGAACCACTAAAACCTAAGGATTAGTGTTTATGCTGGCTAGGGGTCGACGAAACCACTAAAACCTAAGCATTAGTGTTTATGATGGCTATGGGTCGACGGAACCACTAAAACCTAAGCATTAGTGTTTATGGTGGCTAGGGGTCGACGGAGCCACCTTTTGCTAAGCATTAGGGTTTACGGTGCCTCGGGGTCGACATAACCATCAAATAGTCTGCCAATGCTAACATAATCGTCTAATATAAAACCTAGTGCATGAGAAACCATAATCTGAAGTCTAGCAAACATAACACAGAATATCTAATCCATCTTCCAATGCATGATATATCACCTTTTCAAGTCTAGCAAACATAACACACAATAGTAACTGGAGTTCAACATATTATAGGGTACACAACCATTGTTCACAATACATAGTGGAGTTTCGATGCATAGTTCATCCTTTTCTCACAAAAGGATGAAAAGCATATTTACGGCATACATACACAACCATAGTTCATCTTAGAGAAGTTCACATTTAGTAGAGCCATACACTACACAACCAACATGCCAAAAAGTTCAGCATTGCCCACTAGTCTCATATTCATTTTCATCACTTCTCTAAGATGGCATGGATCCCCTTGATCTTCTCCTTTAGCTTCTCCTCTTCCTTCATCATCTCAGCAAACTGAAGCTCTAGCTGCCCCATCTCTTCACCATGCTTTTCCTTTCCCTTAATTAAATCAGCAACCTAAAACTTCAACTCTAGCTTATCTTGGGTGAGCTTCTCCTCAGACTTTGTGAGCTATGCATTCTTCAACTCCAAGTTCATCTTAGCTTCACTAAGCAATTGCTTCTCTGTAATATGCTTCAACTTCAGGTTCTGGATGACTGTAGCTTGAGCTCTTGTCAGGTTCAGTAGCACTTCATAATTCTGCTTAAGCTTCTCAGACTCTGCATCTTTCTTTGCCATATGTGCCTTCATATCAGCCACTAGTTCACTTCTGCATTCATGCTGATATGTAATGGCAGACTGCAGATGTCTGAAATCCACCACCCTCTCCTCCTGGAAGCTCATAAGCTCATGCACATCTTGGACTAGCTTGTCATAGTTGGCCTCCAACTTGTTCTTCTCTTCTGTCAGATGGTGGATAGTGAAAGAACTTTCAAGATTATCATTCACCCTAGCAATCTTGCTATCTTCAACCATTGCCCACAGCTTCAACAATGCATTTTGCATTGTTGGGGGCCACTATTGATCAACCCATTCAACAAACCCACAATTCTGCCCTTCGTGCAAAAAGAGCAAAAAGATAAAAAATAAACAAGTTAGTTCATACCACAGGTAAATAACTAGTGCAAAGCAATAGCACTATTTTTCCTTCCTACATTGGTAATAATAGCACCACTAAGCTACACTAGTAATTGAGGTGTACATACCCACTAAATAACAACATGACAAATTATAGCACCACTCAACTACAGATTTGAACTAGGTTTTGCTAATCAACTACAAAACAAGAGCAATCTCAAACTACAAACTTGGTGAACTACCAAACCATATGGAGTACATACTATCCATTCAACTCAATATTTGTAGCATTTAGATACATAACAGCAGGTGCATCCCAACATAAAAGTAATAGTTCACTCAATATTTAGTTCCAAACAGGAGCAAAAGTGTCACAACAACATAATTAACAGTGCACTGTCATTCAACTACATAAAAATGCCACAACAACAACATAAAACCTGTAGAAGTCTAATACTGAATATTTCACATGATAGCAAGAAGAATGCCATTGTCAAACCAACAATAATATGACACTATCAACCTAAATATAATATCCCACTATCAGCCTACAATTCATACCGGCTCTGCACATGCTAAGAACCTTCTCCCCGTGTTTGTTCCTTCAAATGCGACAAGCCTCTCAGATGCCTTGCCGTGCTTGTCACATGGTGACATCGTTTCCAGCTCAAGCCCCTGGTAATCTGGATCTTCAACGCTGAAAGGGACCTACCAAAGCTCATACAAACAAAATGCCCAAATCAAAACCCAGCGAAATCAACCAAATAAAAAAGCCCCAAATTTGAAACCCTAACCCTAAACCTAGCTCAAGGAAAATCACCGGGTTAAGCCCGTCCATGGATGAGGTTGAGTGCATGTACGGCAGGCTGGATGTGTCGTCACTGCTTTCGTCTTCGAAAACCATGGCGGGCGGTGGCGGTCCGGTCCAGCAACGCTGCGGGCGGCGACGAGGGGGGCGACAGAGGAGCGAGGAGGGAGGCACGAGCAAGGAGGAAGATAGTGGAGCACGGGCCGGTCCGGTTTGAGCTGGACTGCACGTATCGAGCGAGCGGGCGGGTGCCGTTTCCCCAGCGTGGCAGCTGACGTGCGGGCCCGGGCGTTCAGTTCCAGCGTCAATATGTAGAAATACGAAGTTTAGTCCGATTTGCAACGGTTCGACCCAAACGTGGTACTGGCATGTAAAAATTACCAAAAGTGGTACCAATTCGCCACCACCGCCCCAAATGTGGTACTATCGTGTAATTAACTCGCCCTCCGCCGCTCTCACCAACCGAGTTGACCACCGCCATCCACACTGACCAGGGGCACCGCCTGTCAAACCACACACCGCCACGCCTCTACGGGGCCCCTCTCATCTTGATTGCCAGCGGTCGAAGCTCGTTCGCGACTCACCTACCATGCAACGACCAGACCGCTTACCAACCTCACCGGGCTCACCCACCGGAGTAGTGGCCACCGCCGTTGTGGTTATATACAGAGGTCGCGGAACCGCCTCACCCTCCCTATTAAAAGGCCACCCGGGGCATGATTCCAACACCATCAGCACCTCACCCCCCCTCTGAGCTCTATCGAACAGAAGAACGACCGGAAGCGGTCGTCTTCCTCACCTCCGACTGAGGCGACCGCCGCTGCCGTTTGGTCGATTCCTACACTACTAGAGCCACCCCTCTCCACTTTCTCCACCAATATCACACTAATGATCTCAAGAAACAATCCCACCTTTCAATTTAGCTCGGGAATGATCAAGGGCAAAGTTCCCCTTCCACCTCTGCCGGAGTTCTAGGGAGGACCTCGCCGCTGGCAACTCCGTCCACTCCAGTGACCAAGGAGGGAACCCACAGGACCGCCTCGGCCTCCTGAGCTTGTGGACGGCCCCAGTTTCCCGAACGACGCCACCGTTCGCTAGCGAGCCTCGCCGGAGTGAAACCACAGTTCGGCCAGAGGAGAAGACGTGCACGAACCGCGGTCAAACCTGACCAGTGGGCCAGGTGGGGGCCACTGTCAGCGAACAAAGCCGCGCCGACGTGTCTGTAAGTGGAGATGGGCTCCTTTGAGGCCGCCTTCATGCTGGGAAAGCGTTATCCAGAGAATACACCTTCGACGTTGGCCGTCCTCCGTGCGGCCAAAGCGACTGGGCCTGCCCGAGAGGTTCCAGGCAACTATACTGCGCCCAAGGCGTGTTTCTGCTCAACCCATCAGAGTAATATTTTTTTTCTATTTTTATTTGCCTGAAGATTTCAAATAATTCTAGAGCAATAATTTCACATCAAAATTTGATGATTCAAATTTCTTCATACTCCTAAATTCATGCTCTACTAATCCAGTTGCGGTGAACATTTTTCTCATGGCTTGTGTCTGCCGAGTCTAATAAATAGATCATTTCTTTCAGCTTAGGAATTCCCTAGGAAACCATATGACCTCCAAATTATTCGATTCTTTTTTCGACATTCATCATTTTTCATCTAGTTTATTTTAGTATTTATTTAAAAAAGGTAATAGATGGTGTGTTGATGATGAACTCCTTGCTCTTGTGCTTCAAATGATAGTCTCCCCAACACTCAACTCTCTCTTATAGATTTGGATTTGGTGGAAAGATGATTTGAGTGGAAAGCAACCTGGGGAAGGATAGAGAACAATATTCTTGTGGTTGGAATGGAATATCTTGGTCTCAACACATGAGTAGGTGGTTCTTTCTCAGAAAATGTATGTTGGAAGTGTAGGCACGTTCTGATGGCTCTCTCCACGAATGAAGAGTGGGTGGAGTGGTATTTATAGCCCCCCCACAAAATCTAACCATTACACACAATTTACCAAACTCAGTGGGACCGAATCAGAAAACTCGGTCAGACCGATTTAGTTCAAAATGTGAACGTTAGGATTTTCGGTGGGTCCGACATGTCAACTCGGTGGAACCGATTTCATTAGGGTTAGGGCATAACAATCTCAGTGAGACCGATTACACAAACTCAGCGGGACCGATTTTGGTAATAGGCAAACAAAGAGTTGGTTAGGCAAACTAGGTGGGACCGAATCGCTCATTTCGGTGAGACCGAAACATTACGAAAGGGAAACTAAGAGTTTGCATTGCAAACTCGGTGGGACCGATCACTCATCTCAGTTGGACCGAAAGGTTATTAAGGGGAATAGGGAGTCTGCAATCCCATCTCGGTGAGACCGAGATCCCTATCGGTGAGACCGAAGTGACTAGGGTTTGTGGTAGTGGCTATGTCAAATGAACTCGGTGGCAGCGGATAGATCAAATCGGTAGGGCCGAGTTTGACTTTTGGTTTGGGACATATGTGGATATGAGAAAGTGGTTGAGGGCTTTTGGAGCATATCACTAAGAATTTTGAGCAAGCAAGCCATTGAGCGACACCTCATGCCGTTTTAATAGTATTGGCTTTTCCTATGGACTCAGTGTGATCTTGGATCACTAAAATGAAAATGTAGAGTCTTGATCTTGAGCCAATATGAGTCCTTAGCATTTTGAGGGGTCCACATTCCTAATCCATGCCATGCCAATCATTGAAGTTTCTGAAATGATCATCTTGAAATAGCATTAGTTCAATGAGCTATATGTTGTTAGGAATTACGAAAACCACCCAGGGATAGTGGCACTTTCAATCTCCCCCTTTTTTAATTGATGACAACATATAGATCAAAGCTTGGACAAATGATAATAAGATTGAAATACATCTTCGCTTGAGAAGTATGTGATAAGCAAGAGCTCCCCCTAAATTTGTGCATTATTTAAGATTTGCTTTTGAATGCAAATGCACAATCGATTAGGAGCATGGGTCAGTCTTCCATGTCACATACATCTTGGTGGAGCGCCCAAAATGATAGGAATTAAAACATGCACTCATCACTAAGCGAAGTGAATGATCATATAGGGATATATAAAAGATAATATCATCCATGCAAACATTAAAGTAGAATATGATCAAACACATGATCATACAAGTATCTCACACACAGACATAAAGTATCAAGCGATCACACACAAAACTATCAACCAAATAGCAAGAAAGACAAAGAAGCAAATCACTCTCTCTCGAAACCTATGATCTATACACTTCTCCCCCTTTGGCAACAAGTTACCAAGTTTGAAAATGCATAGTGCTATGCGTCTCTCTAGGCTTGATCTTCGGGAGGTGGTGTAGAGGGAACTCCAAGGACGAAGGCATTAGTTGATATTGTTGGAGCTGGTGGAGTGGCAACTGGAGGTGGCACTAGAGCTGTTGCTGCTGGTGCTGAAGTAGTCGCTCTAGTGTCAGGCACTGGCACTGCAGCAGATCTCTGACCTCTGGGCACTCTCTGAAAAGCATCTATAGTAGCCTGCCCTTTCCTTTCCCGCGCTTCCTCCTGGAGCTGCTCAACAACTGACTGTATCTCCGTTACTTTAAGATCAAGATCATAAAATTTGTTCTCCATGATCCTCTCCAAGCTCTCCAGATTCTTGTTCAGGGTGGCCAAGCCTTTCTCAATCCTCAAAGTTGCTTGAATTAGATATGCAAGCTGATCTTGTTTTGACTTCAGAAAAACTTGAGATGCCTCCTCAACACTTGGCATCTTTGTAGCCTTCTCAGCCTTTGCCGTTTCTCTCTCCAACAGCCTCTTTAGTTGGCTTAGATGTTTCAGCAGTTGAGACCCTAGCCTTTAAGGTTGGCACCCTCTTGGCAGGGGCCTTCTTATGCAATCCAGGCTTTGTTGTAGCAACAGTACCATATTCCTTCTTCAGCACTTTCTTTTTGGAGCTGACTTCTTCCTCTGTAGCCACATAGTCCTCATCCTTAGAATCTGATGTTTTCTTCTTCCTTGATCTACTGGATGCCTTGGGAAAATTGATTGGAGTGCTCCTGCTGCCATCATCATAGCTGCTTGAGGGACTAGTGCCCTCACTCATGTGCACTTGCTCTTCTGATTTGTTCTGGCTATCTGTCTAGTCAGACATACTCGCAAGCAAACTGACAGCAAACCCCGTGAATAGATATATAGATGAGGTAGAGTGGATGAGCATCACAAAGTGTAGAGTTTTTGCAAAACAGATGAGTTAAAAACTTAGTTTTAGTTCTCCACAGAAATCATTTCGGAGCTACCTATTTGTTAAACTCGGTGACAATGAAGCAACTTTTGGAGTCTAAACTAGTGAACTCGGTCAGACCGAGTCATAGTTCGGTGGCTCCGAGATTGCTAGGGTTTCACAGAGAGTCGAACTCGGTCGCACCGATTTGCAACTTTCGATCAGACCGAAAAGTGCAAGTGCAATGGCCTAAGCCAAATCGGTGAGACCGATTTCTACAACTCGGTCGGTCCGAGATGAGTTTGGCGGAAACCTAACCCTAATTTTCGAATCAAACCTAATCTAAGGAATGTTTTCTCTGGATAGATTGATTTCATACGTGGCAGAGAACATGGCATTGTATTGTGCTAAGAATCGAAGTAAGGAATTAGCACAAAAGATCGAACTCATACCCTAGTTTGGCGGTGTGTTTTCTACGGCGGCAACGGAGGGGTTGAATCCCGTTGATGGTGATGGAAACCAGTGGCGGGAGGTGACTGGCGACGAGGATACAATCCGGAGACCCAAGACGGCAGAGCAGGACACGCGTCTCTTCTCGGCAGGGTCCGGGAAGTGAACACGACTTTGGAGTTATGTTTGAATGTAAGTAGTTTCATGATCACTTCTTCATCACTTCTAGTTCACGACCGTGCTTTGCTTATCTTCTCACTCTCATTTTCGTATGTTGCCACCATGTATGCTTAGTGCTGCAGCTCCACCTCACTACCCTTCCCTACCCATAAGCTTAAATAGTCTTGATCGCGAGGGTGTGAGATTGATGAGTCCCCGTGACTCACAGATTACTTCCAAAACCAGATGCAGGTGCCGATGATGCCAGTGCAGGTGACGCATTCCAGCTCAGATGGGAGCTCGATGAAGATCTTGTTCGTTGTGTCATTTCGTTCCCAGTTGATCAGTAGTGGAGCCCAGTCGGGGCGATCGAGGATCTATTACATTTGGGGTTGTCTTTATTTTGATTCCGTAGTCGGACCTTGATTGTATTCTGGATGATGTAATGCTATATTTATGTATTGTGTGAAGTGGCGGTTGTAAGCCAACTCTTTATCCCTTTCTTATTCAGTACGTGGGATGTGTAAAGATTACCCCTCCTGCGACATGCCTACTATGCGGGTATGCCTCTAAGTCGTGCTCCGACACCTGGGAGATATAGCCGCATCGTGGGTGTTACAAGTTGGTAATCAGAGCCTTCCCCGACTTAGGAGCCCCCTGCTTGATTGAATCGCTGACGTTGTTGAGTCTAGAAAAATGTTTTGAGTCTTATAGGATTATATATATTGGAGAGTAGGATTCTTTTTACTCCTCAGTCCCTTCGTCGCTCTGGTGAGGCCTCCTGACGTAGAGTTTGACTCTTCTCTCCTCAAATTTCACAATTTTTTTAGGATCATGTGGGTATCTTGGAATCGTTCCGATGGTTTTGTGACGAGAACATTGTTCTTGGTGCCTCTTGACATTTAGGGGCTGTGGCAGTGTCCCGGGGAGTTGAGCTCCGAGGTGTTGTCATCATAATTTTATCATTGCAGTTTTGGAATACCTAAGTTTTATCGACATCGAAAATCACTTTTATGTAGTTGTTGGTGAGGTAACCTCGACGCCACCCAGTACTGGGGCGGGAGTTTGGGAGTATTGCGATAACTCGCATAACAGATGCTTTTTGAAGGTTGAGGTAAATGATTTCCGAGGGTTCCTTGGTTATGTGTTGAAGGATGGATACAACTGGATGTATGATTTGCTAGTTTTGGGTGAGATATCATGCTTCCCCTGTATCCCCAACACCCGATTACATAACCAGAAAGTTTCAGGAGTTTATAAGTGGGAATTCAAGTAGTTCCTAGAATATCTTTCTAATAGACACATGATACGATATGGTATCTATCATATGTTTGTTTCCAGCTTATTCTGCAAGCCAATCCTTTGTTTTGTTTTTCAGTTGTGGTATTCGAGTTGCTTCAATGTCAAATGTGTTTCCATACTTTTCCTAAGCGGTATTCTCATGTGAATACTAATCCTTCATGATAATCGAGATTGTTATGTCAATCCTTTTCAACCGGCGTGTTTTCTCTTCAAGTGGATCCGAAAATTTTCAACATCTGCAAGATCAACTCTAAGTTCTCTCAACGGTGTTCGTTCCATCTGCCCAAGTTGTCTTTGTTTTCCCGCCCACCCACCCTTTTTTTTCTTTAAGGACTCAGATTTCTGAATCAAGTATCCATCTTATGGATGTGAAGTCTCTCCATTCTTTTCCGTCAATGTTCCTACCCAGTGATTCTCATGAAGATCCTAACGGAGCCTCAAGTTCATCATTATTCGTTCTCTTTCTTCTTCGGTGGATTCAATTTGAGCTTTGTCGAGCATATCCTCTCCTCGTTTCAAATGCTTTCTCATGCCGGTGCACCTGTTAATCTTTCACTTCTCGCTATTCATTTGTTCTGGAGTGCTGAAGATATCTCAGAAGATTCGTGTTTTCATTCCTAAACCGTTCAAGATATCTCAAGGTTGTTATCCCATTCAAGCTATTTAACTCAACCGGTGCAATCTCCTTTTCAAGCAATCTCTTCAACGGTGTTTCTTTTGAGTGGGCCCTAACCCACAGGTCTTTTCCCAAGATCTTACCTGACTCTTCTATTCTTTCCGGAGTTATTCTCAAATTCATTTCAAAGTTTGACGTAAGAATGAATTATCATCAGTCATATGTCATTCTCCAAGATCTTTCAAATTCTTTTCATCGCTGTTTCAACCTTTCCATTCTTCATCCCGGAGTATCTCAACAACTCATGTTAGTGTTTCGCATCGTCATTATCAACATTTGAAGACCGAAGAAGTGTTTCCTCTAAATCTTGGTCCGTTCTCTCGAAGATGTGTGGTTCTAGCTTTATGCCATCCTATCATCATTGTTTTTCGATTGTGAGAATTCTTTTCACCCATTCGAGGTAATTCAGGAGTCCTTTCAGTTTGATTCTCTGGAGGCCATCATTTCGGGTTTATTCATTCCAGCTTTCAGCTCTCGTTATCCAAATCTTACCAGTGCATCATTCAAGTATATTCTAATCAGTTCATGATCTCTTCATTATCTTGTATCAAATCCCCTCAAGTATTTTTATTCGTTTTCTAATTCTTCCCGATGAATTGTGTCTTTGGCACTTTCTTTTTCAATTCTTACGGTGGTTCGTTCAAGATTTCTTTTCCTTACCGTGGTTTCAGTCCTACCGGTGGTTAGTAGAAGACCTTACCAAGTTTATGCTATATCTCTCTTAATCCTTTTCAACGAGAATAATTAGTATGCCAAATCCGTTTGCTCGTCATCAATTTAATTGGTGAAGGATACGCATAACGTAATTCTTATTCTTCTTTCATCCAAGTGATCAATTCCTTCATTCGAAGTTTGTTCATGATGAATAAATTCTTTATTTCATTTGTTCATCTTTCTTTTCCGGAGTTCCAAGTCTTCCGCATTATCTCGTCGCGAATCCCCATCTAAATCATCGCAAGGCTTCACCTTGTGTTTTCAACTTATCTTTCTTTTCATTATCCTTTTTATTACCGGAGTTCTTCATGGAGACTCTACATGGTGGTTCATCAAGGATTCTTTTCATTCTTAAATTGTTCTTCAATATTTCTCTCAGAATTTTGATCCGCTAAGGTATACTCTTTAATCAACATGGTGCCCAACACATGTTTTGTTTTGAGGAGTTCAAGAATTCTTAATCTTGCATTTTGAAGTGCAATTCTTTCATATCTCATCTTTTGAGGTGGTGCTATGTCATTGTTGATAATTTCCCTTCGTGTTTCATGCTTCACAAGTTTTCAAGAGTGACATATCTAAATCCATCATTTTCTCTTCGCTCAAGACATCTTTTCAACCAATCATTCTCTTCATTGGAGTTATCTTGGGTTATATTTCACCTAAAGATTTCCCTAAGGATTGTTGCTATTTATGGTGCGTATAAATGATCCAAGTTCTTCATTTATCCTCTCGGTGAAATAGTTTCTCGTCTCCTTGTTCATATCAATTCTAATCCATCGTTTCCGTTAGTGGCAGAATTTTGCCTCAAGATTTCGAGATGTTTTCTATAAGCCCACATCAAGCTTACCCTTTTCGTTGTTGGTTTTCCAACAACTCCGTTATAACTTTCTTGGAAGGGTGCTCTCTCAAGATCTTGTTTCCCACTGTTCATTCCATTCCTTTCTTTCATTTCTTCCAGAGGCATTGTGATGTTTATCTCTTCACCCGTCACCTCGTTGTGTCAAGATCATGTTCTTTCCTTTGCTTATCCATTTAACCGGAGTGATGTGCCCTTTGCTCAAGTTCTTTTCGCCTTATGAAGTCTTGCATCTCTTTTCAACCGGAGTGCTGTCCAAATTGGTTCTTCCTTGTTCATCTTTTCTAACGGAGATTGCCAACTTCATTCATCTCCATTCTATTCTTTCTCGAAATGGTTTAACCTTTTCAAGGTTCTTTGGTTTCACTCATTTGTCAAAGAAGCAACTTAGTTTAACCTCTTATCTTCGTCTTCTTTTTCCCTCCGGTGCCATCCTAGATCTCGGGACGAGATCCTCTCGTAGTGGTGAAGTGTTGTAACGCCCCGGATACAACTTTCCATATTCGTACTCCGACTCTTGCCTTTTCCGGAGATGCGATATGATATTTCTTTCGTGGTTGGGTTTTTTCTTCGTTTTGCATTTTGTTCATGTCATGCATTTCATATCATGTCATCATGCGCATTACATTTGCATACGTGTTTGTCTCATGCATCTGAGCATTTTCCCCGTTGTCCGTTTTGCAATCCGGCACTCCTACGTCCTCCGGCGTCCTCCTTTGTCTCTTTTCGTGAGCGGGTGTTAAACTTTCTCGGAATGGACCGATATTTGCCAAGCAGCCTTGGTACACCACTGGTAGACCGCCTGTCAAGTTTCGTGCCATTTGGAGTTCGTTTGATACTCCAACGGTTAACCGGGGAACCGCAAAGGCCTCGTGTGTGTTGCAGCCCAACACCCCTCCAAAGTGGCCCAATAACCCATCCATACCCCCTCCATCCTCTCGGTCGTTCGATCATGATCGCATGGCCGAAAACCGCACTCCATTTGGACTCTCCTAGCTCCCTCTACCTATAAATACACCTCCCCCTCCGAAATTCGCAGTCCAAACCCTAGATCCCACCTTCCCCGCGCCACCGGACGCGTCCGCACCGCGCCGGACGTGTCCACCGCAGCCTCCACCTCACCCCGGCCAATCGCAAGCCACCACGTCATCACCGCTGCCTCCTCAACCAACCACACGCCGCCACGTGTGGCCCGCCGGCTCCTCCCACCACCGCGGCCAGCGGGGCCCGGAGCGGGCCCGCCGAGCCCATCCGGCGCCGCCCCGCGCCCGCACGTCCTCCGCCACTGCATGCCTCGCTCCTCCCGCCGACTGCCACCACTGGACCTCGCCGGCGTTGAAGCGCCGCCGCCCGCCTCTAGCTCTGCCGCCCGATCCGCCGCCCCTGCGCCGTCCGTCGCCGCCCGCGTCAACGCGCGCCCGCGCCGCCTCCTCCGCGCGCTCGCCGACCCCGCGCCGCTCGCCGCCGTCTCCCTGCTCCGCCGCACGTCGGCAACCGCCCGCGCCGCCCCATCTCCGCCAGATCCCGCCGGTGCCCTCGCCCCGTCGCCGGCGAGCGCCGCCCGCCGCCGTTCGTCGCCTCCTGCCTCCCCGATCTAGGCGGGATCGGGAGGAGGACGACCTCCAAGTGGGCCCCGCCCCGCATCCGGCCCATCAGGCCCAGCCTGCCTCTCTCTGCGTAATGGACCGAAACCCATGGTGAGTTTTGCATCTTTCTAGTGCCCTGTGCATCGTGCTCTTGGTTTTTTCTTCTGGGAACTGCTAAGTCCCTAAGTCTGTGACATTTTGTGCCCCTGTTAATTGCATCATAACTCTGTGCCCGTAGCTCCGTTTTGGCGTACAATATATCAAAATGTTCATCATGTTGTGCTCTTCATTTTTATACATTGTGACATGCTTGCTTGACTCCATCTTGATGCCCAAATAGTTGATGCAAGAGTGCTATAAAACGTTAGGTGTCCATTTTTATCAGTTTATGAGCATTTGTCATTTTTGCTACATTTATTGTGTGCTTCATATGAGCATGAGTTCTACATGTGTTTTGGGCTATGCCATGCCATCTTTACAGGGGTGTATGCCATGTATTTTTGTGATCAATGTGGTGACTAGCACAAGCATGCAAAGTAGTTCTCGTAATATTGCTGATTTCAGAGACTTAGAATTTTACTAAGTCATTTCCCTGCTGTTATTTTTATGCCATGTATTCATGTTGCTATAGTGAGATGCATGCTTCTTTTGAGTATGTTCGGTAAGGATGATTTTGACATATGGTTATGCTCTATCCATCCATGTCCCTGTTTGCCTTTATGGATTGACCTAGCACGTTTAAATCTTGCTCTACTTTTACTATAAAATGTTCCTGGCAGATTGTTTACATGTTAATCAATTTTGCCAAGGTTGTTGTAGTTGATCCATGCATGCTATGAGATTGTTCTTGCCATGGTTAGCTTCTTGAACATGCATTCTTGCTGATTCTATGCTTATCTTGTCATGCAATGCCTTGTGGTGAGTGAATCGAGCTCGCAAAGAGGCCTTCATAATTCTGTTTTTGCCATGTCCAGTTTTCTGCAGAGTCTAAATCTGTTAACGAAACTTGCTATGTTTACATGGGTGCCATCATATCTTATGATCCTTTTTGGCTTATGGTCAGCAAGGGAATTTTGTTATATGCTCTAAGTAGATTCATGCCATGCCTTGTATTGCCATGATATGTTCCTGTAGCATGTTGTTTGCTTGCTCTAAACATGTCTTCCTGATGTTAATTCCTGGCATGTTGTTATTTTCACAAAGTCTGTGATGCTGATATCTTTTGCACTTTTGCCATGCTTGTTTGAACCTGCTCTTCTGTGATTTAGCCGTAGCTCAGTGTTCATCTTTTGTCAAGCATCTTGAGTAGATCACTGCCATGTGCTTTGTTTCTATGTTAGAGTGCATTAGCTTACTTTCTTGTTGCATTCTAGATGGCATCATGCTGTCAATCGCAGAATTGTGCCATTCTTGTTTTGCTTGCCATTTGCAAACCTTGCATCCGATTCCGGTGATCTTTATATCAATTTCGACCAAATTCAATTCATCTTTCCAACGGCACACTTGATTTGCTAAGTTGAGGCCTGATTCAATCTTTTCCTTTCAGAGCATGCATACGCATTGCATATCACATCCCGCATGTCATGACATGTTTTGCATCATGTTGCTTGCGCATTGCACCGTGATTGATTGTTGGTCCTTTGCTTGTGTTCTTGCTTTGGGTAGAACTGGGAGACGATTACGTGATCTAGGAACCCGTTGAGTACGCTTACAAGGAGCAAGCTTTCGTCAACTCAGAGAACTTGCAGGCAAGATGACCATACCCTCGAAATCACTTCTATCTTTGCTTGCTAGTTGCTCGCTCTATTGCTATGCTGCGATACCTACCACTTGCTATATCATGCCTCCCATATTGCCATGTCAAGCCTCTGACCCACCTTGTCCTAGCAAACCGTTGTTTGGCTATGTTACCCCTTTGCTCAGCCCCTCTTATAGCGTTTTTACTTGTAGGTGAAGATGGAGTTTGTTCCTTGTTGGAACATGATTATTGTTGGGATATCATTATTATATCTTGTTTACTTTAATGCATCTATATACTTGGTAAAGGGTGGAAGGCTCGGCCTTATGCCTGGTGTTTTGTTCCACTCTTGCCGCCCTAGTTTCTGTCATACCGGTGTTATGTTCCTTGATTTTGCGTTCCTTACGTGGTTGGGTTATAATGGGAACCCCTTGACAGTTCGCCTTGAATAAAACTCCTCCAGCAAGGCCCAACCTTGGTTTTACCATTTGCCACCTAAGCCTTTTTCCCTTGGGTTCTGCAGACTCAAGGGTCATCTTTATTTAAACCCCCGGGCTAGTGCTCCTCTGAGTGTTGGTCCAAACTAGAGCACCATGCAGGGCCGTCCCTTGGAAACTTGGGTTACGTTGGCTCCAGTATGCTTAGCTTATCCGGTGTGCCATGAGAACGAGATATGTGCAGCACCTATCAGGATTTGTTGGCACAGCGGGTGGTCTTACTGGTCTTGTTTTACCATTGTCGAAATGTCTTGTAATCGGGATTCCGAGTCTGATCGGGTCTTCCTGGGAGAAGAAACATCCTTCGTTGACCGTGAGAGCTTGTGATGGGATAAGTTGGGACACCCCTGCAGGGTTTTGAACTTTCGAAAGCCGTGCCCGCGGTTATGGGTAGATGGGAATTTGTTAATATCCAGTTGTAGAAAACCTGACACTTAACCTAATTTAAAATGAATCAACCACGTGTGTAGCCGTGATGGTCTCTTCTTGGTGGGGTCCGGGAAGTGAACACGACTTTGGAGTTATGTTTGAACGTAAGTAGTTTCAGGATCACTTCTATTTCATGACCGTGCTTTGCTTCTCTTCTCGCTCTCATTTGCGTATGTTAGCCACCATATATGCTTAATGCTGCAGCTCCACCTCACTACCCTTTTCTACCCATAAGCTTAAATAGTCTTGATCGCGAGGGTGTGAGATTGCTGAGTCCCCGTGACTCACAGATTACTTCCAAAACCAGATGCAGGTGCCGATGATGCCAGTGCAGGTGACGCAACCCAGCTCAGATGGGAGCTCGATGAAGATCTTGTTTGTTGTGTTGTTTCGTTCCCAGTTGATCAGTAGTGGAGCCCAGTCGAGGCGATCAGGGATCTATTGCATTTGGGGTTGTCTTTATTTTGATTTCATAGTCGGACCTTGATTGTATTCTGGATGATGTAATGCTATATTTATGTATTGTGTGAAGTTGCGATTGTAAGCCAACTCTTTATCCCTTTCTTATTCAGTACATGGGATGTGTAAAGATTACCCCTCCTGCGACATGCCTACTATGCGGTTATGCCTCTAAGTCGTGCTCTGACACGTGGGAGATATAGCCGCATCGTGGGTGTTACACGTCCATGGATCGTGATCGTCACCACCATGGTACTTGGCCAAGTCCTTGACATTGAAGATGTCGCTTATGTTGTACTTGTCGCGTGGGATGTCAATCTTGTAAGCGTTGTCATTATAGCATGCTAGAAGCTTGAAGGGTCCATCGACACATGGTATAATCTTGGATTTGCATTCTTTGGGGAAGCAGTCCTTGCGAAGATGAAGCCATACGAGATCGCCTAGTTGGAACACCATTGGTGTCTTGTTGATGGTGAGCTTGGTGGTGATCTGATGTACTTGGCGCTTGATTCTTGCCCTTGTAATTTCATGCATCTTCTTGAGAAAGCTTGCCCTTGCACTTGCATCCATGTTTGCGCGTTCTTGGAGCGAAAGAGGTAGAATGTCCAATGGGGACAATGGATTGAAGCCGTAGACAACCTCGAAGGGGGACTTGTCGGTAGTAGAGTGTCGAGCTCGATTGTAGCGTACTCGGCGATGGGTAGGCACTCCTCCCAGTCCTTGATGTTCTTCTTTGTCAACATGCATAGGAGAGTAGATAGTGTCCGGTTGGTGACTTCTGTTTGGCCATCGGTTTGTGGATGATAGGCCATGGAGAATAGTAGCTTCATGCCGAGCTTGGCGTATATGGTCTTCCAAAATTAGCTTAGGAACTTGACATCCCGGTCCGACACAATGGTCCTTGGTACTCCATGCAACATCCAGATTTCTGTACAAAATATATTTACAACATGTGAAGCATCGTCTATCATATTGCATGGGATGAAATGTGCCATTTTTGAGAATCGGTCTACGAAAACAAATACGGAATCCTTTCCATTTTGGGTCCTAGGCAAACCAAGCACGAAATCCATACTAATATCTTCCCATGGTTGGCATGGAATTGGAAGTGGCATATGTAAACCATGAGATTGAGATTGTGACTTATCTTTGCGGCATGTAGAACATTTGTTGGTCAATCGTGCCACATCGCGGAACATCTTTGGCCAAAAGTACTTGAAGGAGAGTGTGGCAAAGGTCTTGTCATGCCCAAAATGTCCCATAAGTCCTCCACCGTGAGCCTCTTGCAAAAGTAACAAACGAAGCGAAGACTCGGGTATACAAATCTTGTTAGCACACATAAGGTAGCCATTTTTGAGATAATAGTTCTCCCAACAAGTGTTAGCAAGACATTTGGCATAAGGAATTGCAAACGTAGAATCATTTGCATAAAGATCTTTAACATGCTCAAAGCCAATGACATTCAACTCAAGTTGAGTAACTAACATGCATATGCGAGAAAGAGCATCCGCCACTACATTTTCTTTACCCTTAATGTACTTGTTCACATAAGGAAAAAATTCAATAAATTCAGTCCATTTAGCATGCCGTTTATTCAACTTGGTTTGACTTTTAAGGAACTTTAGTGTCTCATGATCGGTATGTATGACAAATTCATGTGGGCGAAGATAATGCTCCCAAACATGCAATACTCGGACCAAAGCATACAATTCATTGCATATATGGGATAGTTAAGTTGAGCATTGGAAAGTTTTTCACTAAAGTGTGCAATGGGTCGCTTTTCTTGCATTAAAACTCCACCAATTCCATGGCCACTGGCATCACAATGAACTTCAAAAGTTTTGGTGAAATTGGGTAATGCAAGAATTGGGGCATGCGTAAGCAAAGATTTGAGCTCATCAAATGCGGTAGATTGAGATGGTCCCCAAACAAAGGGTGCGTTCTTCTTCCTCAAATCATGCAATGGTGTGGCAATAGTGATAAAGACTTTCACAAAGCAACGATAAAAAATAGCTAGACCAAGGAAACTATGCACTTGTTGCAAATTAGTGGGTTAGGGCCAAGTTTTAATTGATTCAATTTTAGACTCGTCAACATGAACACCCTTGGAAGATATGACAAAACCCAAGAAAATAATCTTGTGAATGCCAAAAGTGCATTTGTCCATATTGGCATAAAGAAGTTCTTTTCTAAGAGTTTGCAAAATGGCCCTAAGATGATTCACATGCTCTTTGAGGGATTTGCTGAACACAAGAATGTTGTCAAAGTAGACCAAAACAAACACACCAATGTAAGGGTAAAGCACATAATGCATAACACACATGAAAGTACCAGGTGCTTCTGATAAACCCATAGGCATAACTAAAAACTCATACAAACCAACCTTTGTTTTGAAAGCGGTTTTCCGTTCATCTCCTTCTTGTATGCGTATTTGATAGTAACCACTTTTAAGTTCAAAAGCTCATCTGGCATATCTTCAAGGCGCGGAATGGGATGCCTATATCGAACGGTGATAGCATTGCTGGGTCTACAATCGGAACACATGCGAAAGCTACCGTGTCTTTTTGGCACCAGAATGACCGGTACGGCACAAGGAATCAAACTTTCAAGCACATGTCCATGGTCTATGAGATGTTGGACTTGCCTTTGTATTTCTTTGGTTTCTTCGGGGTTGACGCGGTATGGTACCTTATTAGGAAGAGGTGTGACGGGGATGAGGTTGGTCTAATGTTCGATGCCACATAGAGGAGGAAGAGTAGGAGGTAGCTCATCGGGAAAGACATCCGTGAATTCCTGCAACAAATCAGACAACACTAGAGGGAGAGGATTAGGCGTGTTAGTCCTTGCCACCTCATCTTTGCATATTAGGACATAGTGGATGACACTCGATGAGTTCTCACACACTTCACTCATCTCTCTTTTTGTGGCTAGGAGGACTAAGTTTTTCACTCTTGGCGAAGAGTCACTCAATTTGGGCTTGTGGCAGTCACTCTCCTTGTGGTGGTTCACTCTCTAACTAGTCTCTTCATGATGGGTGGATGCTTGCTTGTCGGCGATCACTTGGCTTGGTGACATACGTCATAGCACATACTCCCTTCCCTTCATCTTGATGCTATAGTGGTTTGTTCTCCCATTGTGGATGACGCCGTGGAATTGCCAAGATCTTCCTAAGAGAAGATGGCACATGGTCATAGGGACGACGTCACATTCAATGGTGTCCTTGTAGGTGCCGATCTTGAAAGAAACGTGCACGATGTCCTCCACTTGGATAGTGCCGGAGTCGCGAAGCCACTGGACCTTGTAGGGGCGAGGATGCTTCTTCTTGACCAATTGTAGCTTGGAATATAGCTCATCACATGCCAAGTTGTGGCAACTTCCTCCGTCGATGATGACTTTCACAGAGCGCCCATTGATGTCGGCCTTGTGTGGAAGATGTGACACCTTTGGTCTTCATCTTGTTGGTGTTGAAGTTTCAACACCTTGGAGACCACGAGAGCGGGACTTGAATCATTGTCACAATAGACTTGATCATCTTCTTCTTCATTCACTTGACAGTGCATGGTGACTAGCTCGA
Source organism: Triticum aestivum (assembly GCF_018294505.1). Taxonomy (NCBI): domain Eukaryota; kingdom Viridiplantae; phylum Streptophyta; class Magnoliopsida; order Poales; family Poaceae; genus Triticum; species Triticum aestivum. The sequence continues at coordinate 358,025,147 of NC_057803.1, forward strand.
CAGCTTTCATCTCATCTTCACTCATGGAGTCATACGTGCCATCATCATTGGCGATCATGGTTTGCTTGTTGATGCATTGGAAAGACTTGTGTCCACGACGACCACATGTGAAGAACTTGATAGAACTTGTCTTGACGTGGTCGTCCAGTGGTACCGATGAATAATAAGTCCTATTCTTGTAGTTGCTTGCCGGAGGACGAGTCGAGGAAGGCGTCGTTTGCTTGGAACTTGACTTTTCGCAGGTACTTGGTGATGCTCTAGTCGAGGTAGGAGGTGCCGAAGTGGTAGTAGAGGTAGCTTGAGTGTATGAACCATAAGTCTTGGATGAGTACTTGGCATATTTGAAGTATTCTTGTACTTGTCGCTCCGCCTTGGTGGCTTGATGACCTAGCTCGAGAAGGTTGGAGTAGGGTTGGAAATCGTCAATTTTCCTTATTGGGTGGTTGAGACCGTTCAAGAAGCGTGCCATTGTTTGCTCATCATCTTCTTTGACATCAGCTCGTATCATGGCGATCTCCATTTCTTGATAGTATTCTTCCACCATCTTCGAGCCTTGTTTGAGAAGTTGCAACTTCTTGAAGAGATCTCGGGTGTAGTATGTAGGCACGAAGCGAGCGTGCATGACGTCCTTCATTTGTGTCCAAGTCGTGATGGGTGGCCCGTCCTTCTCACGGCGTCGCTCCATCACTTGCTCCCACCAAATGAGTACGTAGTCTTGAAACTCGAGGGATACCATGGCGATCTACTTTTCCTCATTGTAGTTGTGAAGACGAAATATCTTGTCTACTTTCAATGCCCATGAGAGGTACTCCTCAGGATCGTTGCTTCTGGAGAACTTTGGCATGCTGAACTTGAGCTTGTCGTAGGGGAGTTCTTCATCATAGTGACGATGTTGATGGCGCACTTGGCGTGGAGGAGTGTCTTCAAGAACGTGATCTGCTTGGTGTCACTCTTGATGTGGAGGCGGAGCTTCGTCGTGGTTGCGCTCTTGGTGTAGAGGAGGTCTAGGCATATGTGCTCGGTTTCGCCTTTCTTGTTGTTCTTCACGTCGAGCGGCTTCTTCTTGTCGTGCTTGACGAAGTGCTTCCTCTTTCTCATGGACTTGATGGCTGCATTAGGCAACGGCTTGAGTGGACTCTCGGAGTGCATCTTGAGCCACTTGAGCTTGGGCTTCACGGCATTGTTGCTCTTGCCGAATTGCATCGCCATCTTGAGATGCTTCATGTGGACGATGTGGCGGTAGTTGTTCTTGATCCATGACTTCTCATTCTTGGCGCCGTGCTTGCTCACGTGCTCAAACTCAGTCTTGTAGGCCATTGCCATGGAACGGATTTTCTTGCGCTTGGCGGTCTTGAGTGTTGTCGCGTCGAGGAGGACTCACATCAGAAGAGAATATGACGACGAGTGACGACTAGAGTGGCACCATCCTGGTGATGAGGTTGAGGAGGACGCACAGCTCACAATCATGTTGCAGAATTTGTCCATTTGTTTGGAGAGCCTGGCATCCAATCCCGTTATCATGCTTCAGATTGTTGTATGTCGGTGGCGAGTTGCTTCATGCGATCACCAAAGCTTCACTCTCTTGATGTAGGGCTTGTTGGGCGATGAAGAAGTGGTTCTTGGTGATGTATACGCATTCATCATCGTGATCCTCGAAGAGAGGGTTCACCAAATAAGAAGGCCTATCCATCATTTAGAAGTGGTGGATGTAACAAGCACGATTCCACGTGATGCTATAATAGTAGAATTAGTACCGGGTATTGTTTCTCACACCTGCAAGTAAAAGGCTTATGGAGGATCTCGGTTAGGAAGTGGCACAAATAATTCAAGAAAATGTTAATCAAGATGTTGAAAAAGTTGAAGAGATGCACAAATCGCAAGTAAGACAAATAGATCAAACCCAAGGATATTACTAGGAAGAACACACACGCGGAAGATAGATGGGACCCGCACAATGAAGGGGTGAGCTCTAAGAGGTATAACCACGGGAATGCTCTTCTTGTACGGATACTAGAGAGATGCTAGCTCGATTGCTCTAATGGGCTAGATATGCTACTGCACCAACCTAATAGATAAACGGGTCGTCTACTATCCCGAGTATGCTTATGTATTTATGAACCAAGATGATGAACTAGGTAAAGTGGCTCAATGTTATTGCTTAAAAGCTCTTGCTTCACTTTTATTTTTCTTAAAAGCTTTTTCTCATTTTTGACTATGCAACAATGCTTGATATGCGAGCCACAATGCGAGGTAACAAGTAGTATATGCACGGGAGAGATCTAACACTAAATGTGCACTATAAGCATGGCCCGAGAATTCTCAACTTCCTAGTCTCGATGGGTAATGATTTAGGGTGGAAACCCAAAGGCCGATCTTTCACAATTTGGAGGGGATCCCACGAAGAAAATGAAGAACACGATGGGAAACACAAGGGAAATCACAAGGGAAAACACTCAAATCAACGAGAACGATCACACATGTGCTAGATCCATGAACACAAAGAGATACACGATCCAAATTCAACAAAGGACGATAGAAACGATAACTAGTTCATCTTTGTGATGATGTCTTGAATCCGCGAGGGATCTTCCCATGAGAGGTCTTGAATCCAAGCGTGGGTCTTCTCCATAGAGCTGCGGTCTGTCGATCGAGAAGAACCACAAGGATGAGCAAAGATCTATCTCTAAAATGAGCTAAACTTATGCTAACCCTAGAATGGAGGAGGGGATGACTATATATAGTGGTAGCCACGAAGGGGTAAGTGAGGGGCGAAAGGGTACATGGGCTTCGGCTCGAGTGTCTGCGCAGGCAGGGCTAGGAGTTCCGGGGACGACCGGAAGGTCCGGGTGCCGGAGGTTCCGGGCAAGGCCCGGGCTATCTAGAGAGTTGGCACGCTCTTGGTCAACTTCGGTGCAGCAGGGTCGGAAGTTCCGGGATGGCCGGAAGTTCCGTGCAACAGGCCGGAGGTTTCGGGCTTTCCAGAAGCTTGTCCATGCTTCTTCTTCCTTCTCTTCCAAACTTCCCCCGCGGATGGTGTAGTCTTTCCTTGGTGCTTGCACATCTCCTCGACATTCATGAAGCTCCGACAATACCTATGCATGCATGATGGAGGGTCAAGTAGTATACCATCCTCGAAGGGGTCAAGTGAGCATGTGTAAAGGAGAGGATTCACCTTTATATATGTGAAGTAGATGTCGCACATGTCACTTGCTGAATGAACTCTTGACATGGTGATGTCCATAGGATGCTCCGCATCATCCCCCCCCCCCCTTGGAAAAGATCCGGCCTCGGATCGAAAACCCAATCACCATGGGAAAGAGATGGTGATGTACGGTAGAACCCTAGATGCCCGATCTTTCACGATTGGAGGGGATCCCGCGAAGAACAAAAAGAACATGAGGGGGGAAACACGAAGGGAATGAGAGGAAACACTCAAATCAATGGAAAAGAATCACACATGTGCTAGATCCTAGAACATAACAAGTGATCCAATGATTCAAACACAACAAAGGAAAATACAAGAGGCGGTAGTCTGCTCCGTGAGGAGGTCTTGAGGGTCTTCCCATTAGAGGACTTGAATCCAAGATGGATCTTCTCCGCAGACGCCGCGGTCTCTCTCGGTGGAGTAGATCCGGATGGATGAGCAAAGATCTATCTCAAGTATGAGCTAAACCAATTCTAACCCTAAACCGTAGGTAGAAGAATATTATTTCTAGTGTAGGGGGAAAAAGGGTATATGGGCCTCGGCCCTAGTCGCTGCACTCAGGCAGGGCCAGAAGTTCCGGGCGTCGGAGGTTTGGGGCCAAGGTCCGGCCTAACCCGAGAGTTGGCATGGTAGTAGCTGGGTTGGTATTCGGGGGTCGGAAGGTCCTGGATAGTTGGAGGTTCCGGGGGCCAGAAGGTCTGGGCCACGTTCCGGGCTGGTTCCGGGCTAACCCGAGAGTTGGCACGCCCGGGCTCGTCTTGGTCATCGGAGGCCGGAAGTTCCGGGGCAGCTGGAGGTTCCGGGCTCTGGCCAGAAGTTCTAGGCTGAACAAAGAGTTGATGCTTGTTCCTTCTTCCTCAGCTCTCAGCTCCATGGATTGTGCGTTGTAGCTGATTAAACATAGTGTTTCTAACTTAGGCAGCAACCATGTCTCACTCGAATGTAAGGGAAGTTCAAGTAGGAGATATGTCACCTCCGACCGAATAGCATGTGCTCAAGTTCTTGTCATGGGTGCACTTGGAGCTTGGGTAATTGAGGTAGTGTCCATGGGGATGACCATGGGATGCTCCACATCATCTCCCCGGCTTTGGGAAGGATCTGACCTCGGATCAAAAGCCTCACCACCATGGTAGGGAGAGAGATCTTTGACGCCAAAGATGTCGCTAACGGAGTACTTGTCACGTGGGATGTTGATCTTGTAGGCGTTGTTGTTGTAGCATTCAACCACCTTGAAGGGTACATTGGCTCTCGATAGAAGCTTGGACTTGTGTTCGTTGGGAAAGCGGTCCTTGCGAAGGTGTAGCCACACAAGATCTCCAATGTTGAATATCATGGGTTGCTTGTTTATGTTGAGCTTAGTCGCAAGTCGTTGTACTTGGCGCTCGATGGTGTGCCTTGTATCTTCATGCATTTTTGAGGTAGCTCACTTGTGCATTTGCGTCCATGTTGATGCGCTCTTGTAGTGGAAGGGGTAGAATGTACAATGGGGACAACGGGTTGAAGCCGTAGACGACCTCGAAGGGTGACTTGCCAGTAGTAGAGTGTCGTGCTCTATTGTAGGCGTACTCGACGATGGGTAAACACTCTTCCCTCTCCTTGATGTTCTTCTTGATCAACATGCGTAGAAGGGTAGATAGCTTCTGGTTTGTGACCTCTATTTGGACGTCGGTTTGAGGATGGTATGCCGAAGAGAACAAAAGCTTGATTCCGACCTTGGTGCATAATGTCTTCCAAAAGTAGCTTAGAAACTTGATGTCGTGGTCCGAGAAAATTGTCTAAGGTACTCGGTGTAAGCGTAAGATTTCCCTACAAACAAGATTTGCAACATGTGAAGCATCGTCTATCTTGTTGCATGGGATGAAATGAGCTATCTTAGAGAATTGGTCCACAACAACAAACACGGAATCTTTGCCGTTTCTACTTCTAGGTAAACCAAGCACAAAGTCCATACTAATATCTTCCCATGGTTGATATGGAACATGAAGTGGCATATATAGATCATGGGATTGAGCTTTAGACTTAGCTTTGCGACATGTACAACATTGTTGGTGAAGTGTGAGACGTCGTGGAACATCTTGGGCCAGAAGTAGTTCTTTGATAGCATAGCAAAGGTCTTGTCGCGTCCAAAGTGTCCCATAAGTCCTCCTCCATGAGATTCTTGCAAAAGTAACAAACGAAGAGAAGACTCAAGAATACATAGTTTGTTAGCTTTCGTGAGCTAATAATCTTTGATGTAATAGTTTTACCAATATGTATGTGTCAAACATTTGTTTTAAGGAATCGTAAAATTAGGATCATGAGCATACAAGTCCTTTATGTGCTCAAAGCCAATGACATTCAATTCAAGTTTGGTAACGAGCATGCATATGCAGGAAAGAGCATCCACCACAACATTTTATTTGCCTTTGATGTATTTAATGACATAAGGAAATGACTGAATGAACTCACTCCACTTAGCATGACGCTTGTTCAACTTAGTTTGAACCTTAAGGTACTTAAGTGTTTCATGGTCGGTAGGAATGACAAATTCATGAGGGCAAAGAAAATGTTCCCACTCATGAAAAACTTGCACTAAAGCATACAACTCTTTTTCATATATGAGATAATTGAGTTGGGCTCTGGAAAGTTGCTCACTAAAGTAAGTAATTGGGCGCTTCTCTTGCATTAACACACTACTATGCCATTACCGCTAGGATCGCAATGAACTTCAAAAGGTTTGTCAAAGTTGGGTAATGCAAGCACGGGACCATGTGTAAGTAAATTTTGAAGCTCATTGAATGCGGTATCCTAGGATGGTCCCCGAATAAATGTAGGGATGGCAACGGGGCCCCATACCCGCCAAACCCATGGGGATTTCATCTATTAGGGGGTGGGGATGGGCGAAAAACATCCCCATGGGGATATTTACCAAACTAATTTATTCCCATAGGGTACACCGGGGATGGGGACGATATCCTATTCCCTAGACCCAATACCGATCGGGGACCCGGTTAGTAACCGTGACACTGCGGTCAACCTTAAAATATTCACAAACAAACTTGCGAAAACAAAAAAAGCTCTGAGAAAACCTTAAACCTATCTCACATCCTGACCTCAGCTGCAACCATGACCAAGAAGTCAATACGAGCTAGATATACATTAGCAGGACAAGGACAAAACCATGTATGTATGTTGATTATAGGGTATCATATTGTGTATATGAGTATTTGTTTATGGGGATGGGGACCCTAATGGGCCCCCGTTCCCCAGTGGGGCATGGGTATGGGGAAATTTCATCCCCAGTCATGTAAACAGGGATGGGGATGGGATGATAGGGAATAGATGGGGATGGGGATGTTGTAGGTATCCCCACAGGGGATTGTCCCCATTGCCATCCCTAAATAAATGGTGCATTCTTCTTACTCAAGGCATGCAAAGGATATGCAATGGTGCTAAAATCCTTAACGAATCTACGTTAGAAACCGGCTAAACCAAGAAAACTACACACTTGTTGCAAGTTGGTTGGTTGATGTCGGATTTCGGGTTCCGGCAGACCCTTAAGGTTCAAACTCTGGGGTGCGCACGGAGATCTTTCCCCTACCGACTCGCGCTTTTATGGCTCGCAAGAAATCTAGGCTGGAAGGAAGAACACTCAAGGGACACAAGGTTTATACTGGTTCGGGCCACCGATGTGGTGTAATACCCTACTCCAGTGTGTGGTGTGGTGGATTGCCTCAGGGGCTGATGATGAACAATACAGGGGAAGAACGGCCTTGCGAGAGGTGTTCTTGAGCTGGTGCGGTGTGTTTCTAATCGGTCCGGATCTCCCTCTCTCTTTCTCTTCTCTCCTTTTCTCCTTTTCCTCCTCTCTTTTTCTGGTGGTTAGTCCTATTTATAGAGGCCCTGGACCTCTTCCGAAATAATGAGCGGGAAGGGCGCCAACAATTGACCATTTTGAAGGGGAACATCTAGTAGAAGTTATCCTGACCAAAGGTGGTCTTCGGCTGCCAAAAGCACTGGTGATGATGCCGTCTTTGGCTCCATGGTGACCTCCGTCCCGCCTCTCTGCCTCTCTTGGTCTCGTTGCACCGGAATGGTAACCTTTGCCCGATGCCTTGGCCTGCGCTTGCTCCCTTTGCACCGAAGGGGAAACAAGGACACTGCGCAGGCCGGTGCCCACCTAATCTCGATCGTCATGGCTTGCGTCACGGGCTCCTCGCGAGGCACCCCTGCCTTGATCTCTCCGCCTCCTCGCGAGCCTGCCTGATGAGGCTGCTCCTGAAGAAGCCTCCTGTCGTCCGCCCCGCAAGGCTTGGCCCCTTGCGAGGGTCTTGAGCTTGAGCTGATGAAGCTGGGCCGCACTAGGCCCCCACTCGAGCCACGCCACAGGCTGCAGGCAGGCAAGTCTGGGGACCCCCATTGCCAGAACGCCGACAATAGCCCCCGAGCCCAAGGCGTGCCCGAGCTTGGCTTAGCAGAGAAGCGAAGGGGCAAGCGCGAAGCGCCGCGGGCCCCAATAGCCTGCGGCCTTGGGAGCCAAGTGGCAATTGATTGGACGTGGGCGTCTACGCTTTCCCATGACGCCTTGGCAACTGTCCATCTGACAAAGAGGTGCCCGGGCCAGGATTACTTGCTTTGTTCTCGTTCGCCTTACCCCAGATCCCCTTTCTCGCTCTTCTCCTTCCTGCTCCCGAAATCCTCCAGATCTGTCTCAATCCTTTCCATCCGGCACACCATGGCGCCTCGCAAGTCCCCAACCGAGGCCTGGTACTCGCCGGCTCTGGATTCCCCGAACTTGTCGGAGAAGAACCTCGCCCTCACGTGCCTGATGACGGTCGCGCAGGGCAGCAAGGGGGCGACTGTGCTCAAGGCCGGCTCCGACCAGCCTGAGGGCAAGGGGAGCACCTTCTATCCGTTCTTTGTGAGCGCCATCATCGCCGGTCTGGTGCCTCCTTTCTCCGAGTTCTTCTTTGCTGTTCTCCGCCAATACAACTTGCAAGCTCTGCATCTCCATCACAACTCTGTTCTTCTCTTGGCGATTTTCTCTTACTATTGCGAGGCTCACGTTGGGGCGAAGCCCTCGGTGGCCTTGTTGCGCCACTATTTTTCCCTCCGGGTTTCTCGTGCCCATGTCTTTGCATGCGCGAGCTTTATCGCATATTCCAACTCCAATGCTGTCTCGAAGCCTGGGAAGAGAATCAAAGGCTTCCGGAGCAAGTGGGTCATGGTGGACGTCGGGCGCCTCTACCCCCGACTGGTGTTGCCTACGGGACAGCCCAAGGCCGTTGACGCGTGGTCCCGCACGGAGCTCGTCGACCCCCGTGTGAAGGCGGTGCTGAAGAGGATTAACGAGGACCTGAGGCCAGGCAACTTGGGGGCGGCGAAGCTGACCGGGGCTACACTCCCGAGGGAGTTCTTGGAGCACCGGGTGGCTCCACTCCAGGAGCACTCGCTCCCATTGTGGAGGTTTGGGGAAGCGGACGCCGCCCTGTGCCTAAGCTCTGAGGCCCTGACCGACGAGGATCTGGTCGTGGCCCTCCACTCCTTGGTTGGGGGAGACGTGGCGAGCCCGGTGGGCGCCCCCGTCCCCCTGTTCCTTCATGACGACTGGGAGCAGGTGGTGAACACCATGCCCACCTTCAATGGTGAGAGGCTGGTGCCTGCGGAAGCTCCCGAGGATCTGGCGGCGCTGGCGATGGTGGACGTGTCCTCCGACAGCTCCAACGGGAGTGAGAGGGAAGATGAGGCGGAGGAGGAAGAGTCTGACTCTGAGGCGACTGGCAAGGAGTCGGGGGAGTCCTTCCCTCGGCGCAGGTCCCGGGCCCTCCGCTCCATGCCGGACGACGACGAGGCTGGCGCCAGGTGAGGAGGGAAGGACTCTCCCTTGGTCATAAGGAAGGGCAGGTCGGGGCTGGTTCTCCCAGGGTCTGCTCTGGTCCCCGGGCGGTCTGAGGCCAGCTCCAGCCCTCCTGACGTGCCTTCTGCTTCCGGGCCTCCCAAGGCTGACCCCAGTCGCAGGCTCTCAGGCTTCAAGTTTGGCCGGAAGCTGCTTGAGTCCGCGAACGACGACCAGTAAGTGCTCGATTCGTGCTTCGCTTGGTTTCTGCCGCCAAGGCTTGACGTCTGCACTCTTTTGCCAGGCCGGCACCTGCAGTGAAAAGGTTGAGAGGGGCTTCTGCGGCCCTGCTTGGGGCGAGTCCATCTGCCGGGGTGGTCCCTTCATCTGCTGGGGAAGGAGACGGCGAGGCTCGCGCCTCCCCTGCCCGATCGTCTTCGCGAGGCCAACTGGGACGCTTCGGCGAGGAGTCAGCCCCCGTGGCCCCGATGACCCTGGAGGCGGCTGCGCTCGATGCTGTAGCCGAGGTGGCCAAGGCCCAGGGGGTTCCTTCCCGCCAAGCTGTGATCACGCTGCCGTCCTCTCCGCCCACTCCACTGGTTCCCGTCTCTTCTGATCCCTCTGCCGCCGTCCTGGACTGGGTCGCCAACGAACTAAGCTAGCTGCCGGAGGATCTTTTGAGCGCGGACCCCCGCCTAGTGGCCGGGCGCCTGTAGCTAGCTTCTGGCTGGGCCTGTTCTGCCGCCTCCGTCCGAGCAGCGCTGAGCCAGGCCATGTCGGCCTCCGATGGGGAGAAGAAGGCCGCCAGCCAAGCCAAGGCCGCTCGCGACGCTGCCCTGGGCGACGCCGCAGCTGCCCAGGGCCGCTGCAAGGCACTGGGGTCGAGCTGCAAGGCCTGTGCGACGAGCTCGCCAAGGGGGTCCGCGGCCGCTAGGAGAAGGAGAAGGAGATGAAGGCTCGGGAGGCTGCCATCAAGGGGCGGGGCGCCAAGCTTGATGACGGCTGCGGCTGGTTGGAGACGCTGGCGCGATCGCTGAAGGCGGAGAGGACCAAGCTAGAGGCCAAGGCGAAGGTGCTGGCCAAGGATCGTGTGGCCTTCGCGCAGCTGGAGAAGAAAGCTCGCGCCGCGCTAAAGACGCTTTACGAGGGCGGCTTGGAGGAGCCGTTGGCTGGTGCAGAGGACGGCCCCGCCGAGCTGCTTCCCTTCCTGGTCCATGCGCTTGAAGATGTCGCAGACGGCCTCGGCCCCATGGTCGAGGCCAAGGCGCGTACCCTGTCTTCTGCAGCGCTGACGCATGTCCTCAGCCACGTCTACCTGCGCGACCCCAACGTCGACTTCGACAGCCTGCTGGAACCCGTGAGCGGCGACCTTGCCGCCGCTGCTGCTGAGGCCGTGAAAGGCCGAGCCATGGCTTTGCTGGGGAGGTTCCGCGCCTTCAGTACCTTGCCCGGGCGCAGTGCCGCCAGCTCCGCAGCCTCAGGAGGTGGAGTCGCCCAGCGTGACTCCACCATAGGCGGCGGCACCACTAGAGAGTGATCCTTTCGCGGCTTCTGTCCTGTTTTTACTCCTGCAACATGCACCATGCCTCACAGAGGCATTTAAACTTGTGTTTGGCATCGTGAAACAATCTATGGCTTGTAATATTTGCTTTAAATTCCCTGGAATTTGCATTTTTCCCTCCTATTTGCTTGCACTCTACGTCGGCAGGGCCCGACCCCATGCATACCTCTGGCCCCGACTGGAAACCAGGACGGGACTAAGGAGTGAGGGGCTACGTGGCAAGTTAGGCTCCTGAGTTGCGATGGTCAGGAGTCCCCCTTGACGCGCGAGCAACAAGTAGGGAAGGAGGAGCAAAGGAGCGGATTGGTCGTTCTGCGTCGGCAGGGCCCGGCCCTGCGCATACCTCAACCGCCATTAGACCCAACCGGAAACCAGGACGGGACTAAGGAGTGAGGGGCTACGTGGCAAGTTAGGCTCCTGAGTCGCGATGCTCAGGAGTCCCCCTTGACATTCAAACGGGTTTTCATACCTTGGCTCCGCTCGGGGAGGGGCGCGCGATGACCAGGTCCGAGGGACCTGGCTGGGTGGCATGCGCTCAGGCTTGGCCCGGGCGTAGCCCCCGTGTCCAGCCCCCTCGTGCGGCACTCCCGAGGGGAGGCGTTGCGATGGTGCCAGACACTGAGCTCCGGGCTCCCTGAGGTTGGTACGGCCGTGGGCCGCCCTCAGTTGTTTATCACCAGTGCGGATCATAGTGCTTCCTTATGTGTACGGGCATAGCCGCTCCTCGGCAGTGTCGTCAGCCATCGCGGAGCATGGTGCTTCCACTGGTACGTGGGAGGGGGCTCCCCTCCGAGAGGAGCCCCCGGGGCATGTACAGCCCCGCCCTGACACGTGTCCGGCACGGTAGGGCTAGGAGAGGTGTATCTAGGCACTCGTGAGCCAGCGCAGGACTCACGAGGCCCTACCTCGAGGCGGGTTGCGCCTGGCTCTGGGCCTTTATCAATGGTGTGTTCCTGCAGGGTGGTTAGAATGCAAATGCTCTACATCCTCAGGTCCCGGCCGTCGAGCGAGCTCAGCCGCCGCTGGTATGACAGGTCGCGATGCCGTGGGTCAAGGCCAGGGGGTGAGGGCTGGAGAGCCAGTAGGAGCCCATGAGTCGCGATGCTCAGGCACCCCCCCTTTTAACGTGCAAGCACTTTGCGTGAGAGCAGAGAAGTCCGCGATAAGTAGTAGATGACCATCATGGGAACCAGATTAATCGCGGAGGAGCAAATTCATTTCAAGTAGATGCGGGAAAAGCAAACGCCGCTGGGCCAGGCCCGAACAGCTTGGGGATGATGCAGCCCGAGGGGCGCCCCCAACAAGGTAGGTAAAGAGCGTAAGCAAAACAGATACATGCCGTAGGGACGGACCCACACGGCCCTGTGGGCTCTCCCAGCTAAAAATGGAACTTGAAAGATGTGACCTGATGCCATTGAAGATGAAGTGATGCCGAAGAAGTGGGCGACGCGCGGTGAAGACGTCGACCCTCACGAGCCCTCAGGCCCAGGAGCCTCGGGAGGCTCCGGGGGCACGGGTAGGTCTTCGAGGGCCATCTCCACCTCCACCAGGACCGCACAATGCCTGACCTCGTGAGCCTCCAGAATGCTCCTCAGCAGGCGCTGATGAGCGGCGACCGCGTTCGGCAGGCCGAAAGGCATGCGAATGTAGCTGTGAGGTGGACCCTCACAACACCCCACGCGCGAAGGCCAGAGGCGCTCCTGAGACGCGGCTCGGTTGAGCCCTAGCACATCGATGTAGACGCGCAGCCCACCATCCTCGCCTGGATGTGGGGCCACAGCAGGCAAGCGGCGGCTGCCGCGCATGACTCTCGACTCCTGTAGCTCCTGGGTGTTTCCTGCGATGAACTCCTGAGGGTTTGGTCTTCCTTGCCTCGTACCTTCCTGAGGGAAACGTGCCTGGAAGCACCCCTCCAAGTGATGCCCGAGTGCCTCCCTCGTGACCTTGGCAAAGTCGGTGGTTCTCCAAGAAAGAGCCCCTGAGCCCTGCCTGAGGAGGGCACCGGGCGCGCTTTCCTATGCGACAGAGGGTGGCGCTCCCTGAACAGGCGCAAATCCTGACGCAACGCCTCTGGAGGCGCCTGCCTCCTTATGGCTTGGGCCAGGCGAAGCCTTCTTCTTCTTAAGGGTTGCCTCGGGAAGTCTTCCGCTCCTGTGATCTGGGTCTTCGATTGCTGCGGCTTGGAACGCACGCTCAAGTGAACACACCGTGTCCCTTTCCTCACAGGGTACGGTGATGACTCCACCGCTTCCTGGCATCTTGAGGACATTGTAGCCATGGTGAGTCATTGCCATGAACTTGGCTAGGGCTGGGTACCCGAGGATGGCGTTGTATGGCAGGCGAATGTGGGCGACATCGAAGTCGATGAGCTCGGTGTGGTAGTTGTTGCGCTGCCCGAAGGTGACTGGCAGGCGAACTTGCCCTATCGGAACAGTGGAACCATCAGTGACTCCTGAGAAAGGCTTGGTTGGCTGGAGCTGATCATACGACACTTGGAGATTGTCGAACGTCTCGACGGACAGGACGTTGAGTCCTGCTCCGCCATCAACGAGGGTCCTGGTGACCTGCACATTGCTGATGACTGGGGAGCAAAGCATCGGGAGGACTCCGGCCACCGCCGCGCACTTGAGCTGATCCGCTGAGCTGAACGTGATGGCGCACGCAGACCACCTGAGAGGGCACGTGGCCTCAAGCTTGGGGATGACTGCATTCACCTCACAAGCAAACTGCTTGAAGATGCGCTGTGATGCTAGGGCCTGGGCGCCACCCAAGATGCAAGCGATTGCGCGCGGCTCCTGGAAGCCCCCAGCCCCCTCGTCTTGATGTTGGTCTTCATTCCTTCTTGGTGGTGGCGGTAGAGGAGGGAAGCCTGCGTTGCCGTGCGGGCGATCCTCACGAGGCTTATCCCTCCAACCTCCCTCACGAGGCTGGTCCTGTCAGCGATCCTCATGAGGTCGGTCACGCCACCCTTGGCGGGGGCCACGGTCTTCCCATCGTCCTCCACCTCTTCCTCCTCCTCGGCCATAGCCCCTGTCGTTGCGCTCGGGGCGTCGGACGATACGCCCATCTCGCACGGCCCTGAGCTCTCGGCATTCATTGGTGTTGTGGGTGTGGAGGTCGTGGTACACGCAGTATCGGCTGCCCTTGGATGACTCAGGTTGATCCCTGCCTCACTTGGTGTCTGGTTCCGCTGCGAGCACAACATCTCCCTTACGCTTCACGTCCTTGGCCTTGGGCTTTTTCTCTTCTGGGTCGGCAACCGGGAGCTCGAGGAGGGAGAGGCGTCCTTCCTCAGCCCTAGCACACTTGGTCGCCAAGTTGAATAGCTCCAGGGATGTGCACAGGTCTTCATGGATTGCCAGCTCCTCCTTCATCTTGATATCGCGCATGCCATCGGAGAAGGCTGAGATAATGGCTTCCTCAGTCACCCTGCGGATCTTGAGGCGAGCGTTGTTGAAGCACTGGATGTATTTCTGCAAGGTTTCCCCTGGCTGTTGCTTGATGCGGCGCAGGTCGGTTATGGCCGGGGGCCGATCGTGAGTGCCCTGGAAGTTGGCGATGAAGCGAGTGCGCATCTCGTCCCAGGAGGAGATCATGCTGGGAGCCAGGTTCAGGAGCCAGGTGCGGGCGCCGTCCCTGAGCGCCATGGGAAACCAGTTCGCCATGAGCTTTTCGTCTCTGTTGGGAGCTTCGATGCCCAGCTCGTAGAGCTGTAGGAATTCTGCGGGGTCTGCCGTGCCATCGTAGCGAGGGGGCAGATTAGGCTTGAACTTGCCTGGCCATGTGACGCCGCGTAGCTTGGGGGTGAAGGTGCGGTAGCCTGCTGTGGCCACCGGCGCCCTTTGCTGGTGCTGGGCCTGCTCCTGGTGATTACCACGCGTCACCGCTTGGAGCAGCGCGGGGGCTCGGCGTGGAGGCGCAGGGACGCGATCTTGGCGCGCCGGTGCTGGGAGCGCGTGAACACCTTCTTGGGGATGAGGGATCTCTTGGCAGCTCCCTTCTTGCCGCGCAGGCGCCAGACGTGGAGGGTCTCGCCCTGGGGCTGCGCGCTTTGGAGCCAGGGCGCCTTCTTGGGGGGGGGAGGTGGCGGAGGCGCCTCCTGATCCTCGCCCCTGCACGGAATGGAGGGCGAGGCAGCGAGAAGGACGACAAAGGAGAGCCCCCTGCGGCGCTGATGAGCTCGGTGATGCGGGCGAGCCAGTCCTCGTAGAGGTCGTCGACGGGGCGGTAGTGCAGGAGCTCTCTTGCCAGAAGCAGCGCGACGTGCGCGTTCGTGGGGGCGCGACGGGCGTGGGACGACGAACCGGCTGGAGTCAGTGACGGGGTTGCGGTGCGGCCCTCCCGCCGCACCGAAGGATCCTGGGAGAAGGCCTGCTGCTCGTTCCCCGCCGGGCCAGTGGCGGCGTTGGCGGCAAGCGACGGGGAACGACGAGGGCGTCCGCCGACGAGCACCGTCTGGGCAACGCGGGTGGCGAGAGCAGCCCGGCACTCGGCGCGAGCCCGACGAGCGTCAGCCATGGAAACGACGAAAGATCACACGCGAACAACGGAAGAAAGATTCCGGTGCACCCCTACCTGGCACGCCAAATGTCGGATATCGGGTTCCGGCAGACCCTTAAGGTTCGAACTCTGGGGTGCGCACGGAGATCTTTCCCCTACCGACTCGTGCTTCTATGGCTCGCAAGAAATCTAGGCTGGAAGGAAGAACACTCAAGGGACACGAGGTTTATATTGGTTCGGGCCACCGATGTGGTGTAATACCCTACTCCAGTGTGTGGTGTGGTGGATTGCCTCAGGGGCTGATGATGAACAATACAGGGGAAGAACGACCTCGCGAGAGGTGTTCTTGAGCTGGTGCGGTGTGTTCTACTCGGTCCGGATCTCCCTCTCTCTTTCTCTTCTCTCCTTTTCTCCTTTTCCTCCTCTCCTTTTCTGGTGGTTAGTCCTATTTATAGAGGCTCTAGCCCTCTTCCCAAATAATGAGCGGGAAGGGCGCCAACAATTGACCATTTTGAAGGGGAACATCTAGTACAAGTTATCCTGACCAAAGGTGGTCTTCGGCTGCCAAAAGCACTGGTGATGATGCCGTCTTGGGCTCCATGGTGACCTCCGTCCTGCCGCTCTACCTGTCTTGGTCTCGTTGCACCGGAATGGTAACCTTTGCCCGATGCCTTGGCCTGCGCTTGCTCCCTTTGCACCGAAGGGGAAACAAGGACACTACACAGGCCAGCGCCCGCTAGGCGCCCACCTAATCTCGATCGTCATGGCTTGCGTCATGGTCTCCTCACGAGGCACCCCTGCCTTGATCTCTCCGCTTCCTCGCGAGCCTGCCTGATGAGGTTGCTCTTGAGGAAGCCTCCTGTCGTCCGCCCCGCAAGGCTTGGCCCCTTGTGAGGGTCTTGAGCTTGAGCTGATGAAGCTGGGCCACACTGGGCCCCCACTCGAGCCACGCCGCAGGCCGCAGGTAGGCAAGTCTAGGAACCCCCGTTCCCAGAATGCCGACAGTTGAGGCCAAGTTTTAATAGCATTGATCTCAGATTCATCTACATGCACACCCTTAGAAGACACAACGAAACCCAAGAAAACGATCTTATTAACACCAAAAAGGCATTTGTCAATATTAGCACAAAGGCGCTCTTTTCTAAGAGTTTGCAAAACGGTTCTAAGATAGGTGACATGATCTTTGAGATATTTGCTAAAGACAAGGATATCGTCAAAATAGACCACAACAAATACTCCAATGTAGGGACGAAGAACAAAATTCATGACTCGCATGAAAGTATTGGGTTCTTCAGATAAACCCATTGGCATAACAAGCCGTTCATATAAGCCAAATTTGGTCTTAAATGCGGTCTTCCATTCATCACCTTCTTGGATGCGTATTTGATAGTAGCCACTTTTAAGATCAATTTTAGAGAAAATTGTGGCTCCGCTAAGCTCATCTAGCATATCATCAAGGCGTGGAATAGGATATCTATAACGAACGGTGATAGCATTGATAGAACGACAATCAGAACACATGTGATATGTACCATCTTTCTTGGGAACAAGGATTATCGGGACGGCACAAGGGCTCAAGCTTTCACGTACATGGCCGTTCTTGATGAGTTGTTGTACTTGCCATTGGATCTCCTTGGTTTCCTCGGGGTTGATGCGGTAGGGAGCCTTGTTAGGAAGAGGTGCTCCGAGGATGAGTTTGATGCGGTGTTCAATGCCTCGAAGGGGAGGTAGACCAGGAGGTAGCTCATCGGGGAATACATCTTGGAATTTCTACAATAGAGAAGATAACTCTGAAGGTAGATTGTGAGAGGTGTTAGTTTTATTGCCTTGTCCTTGCACAAAAGTACATAGTGCATAACACTTGATGGGTTCTCACACACTTCTCTCATCTCACTTTTGGTGGCAAATAGTACTACATTTTTCTTGTGGCTCATCGTGGAGGCACTCATTTTGGGCTTGTGGCTCTCACTCCCTTTTCAGTGGCTCACTCTCTCACTATTATCTCCATGGTGTGTGGTTGCTTGCTTGTTGGCGATCAGTTGGCCCGGAGATATAGGTCATAGCACATACTCCTTTCCCTTCATCTTGAAGCTATAGTGATTGGTTCACCCATTGTGAATGACGCCACGGTCAAATTGCCATGATCTTCCAAGTAGGAGGTGGCAAACGGACATCCAAACAACATAACATTCCAACATGTCTTCATATGCTCCTATCTTGAAGGAAATTTGCAGCATGTGCTCCACTTGAATAGTGCTGGAGTTGCTTAACCATTGGACCTTGTAGGGGCAAGGGTGCTTCATCTTGACCAATTGGAGCTTGGAGCCTAGTTCTTCCCTCGCCAAGTTATGGCAACTTCCTCTGTCGATGATGACCTTCACAGACCTTCCATTGATGCCCGCTTTGGTGTGGAAGATATGACATCTTTGGTCTTCCTCTTGTTGATGTTGAAGAGTCAGGTCCTTGGAGACAACGAGAGCGGGGCTTGAATCTTCGTCACAAAAGACTTGATCATCTTCATTCGTTGACGCGCCGGTGCATGGCCACTTGCTCAAGGGCTTCCATTTCTTCTTCACTCAAGGAGTCATAGGTACCGCCGTTGTTGAGGATCATGGTGCGCTTGTTGGTACATTCGAAGGACTTGTGGCCTCGGTCGCCGCATGTGAAGCATTTGATGGAACTTGTCTTGATGGTCTCATCCGGTGGAGTTGTAGATGATGAAGCTCTAGGCTTCAAGTTGCTTGTAGTAGGAGGGAAACTTGAGGTTGTCGAATTTTTCTTGTAACTTGACTTGTCATTGTTGCTTGGTGAAGCTTTCGTCTTGGAAGAAGGTGTTGAAGTCGTTGAAGCTTGATTGTTGGAGAAGCCATAGGACTTAGAGGAGAACTTGGCATACTTGAAGTCATCTTGCACTTGTCGCTCCGCCTTGGTAGCTTGGTGCACTAGCTCGATGAGGTTGGAGTAAGGTTGGAAGTCGGCAATCTTCTTGATAGGGTGATTGAGTCCATTCAAGAAATGTGCCATAGTTTGTTCATCATCTTCCGTGACATTGCTCGTATCATGGAGATCTCCATTTCTTTGTAGTACTCTTCAACGCTCTTTGTTCCTTGCTGAGTAGTTGTAACTTCTTGAAGAGGTCGCGGTTGTAGTAGGTTAGCACAAAGCGCGCTCTCATCACATCCTTCATTTGTGCCCAAGTTGTGATGGGTGGTGACGATGACATGTACCTAGGGCGGGATTATAGGCCTGACCTAGACACCCTACCCAAGAACATTTCCCTAGAGTCAAAGACATACGAAGTTCTACACAAGATACCGACTGAAATCACCATGAAGTATAATCCAATCGACGGAAGATTCCACTCAGATATCCCAATTCCACTTGACCATATAAACAACACTCGACCATACAAAGGACCACATGGAGCATAGAAGGCCTAGAGTCACCCTGGATGGCAACAGTCAGGCATTCATTCCGTAGTCATAAAGATCATTAATAGCGGGCGTTACCTATAATGCCCCTGCCTTAACTCACATTGAACGCTGTAACAGAGGGCCGGAGGGGCCTGACGCACTCTATATAAGTCACCCCCTCCTCTGGCACAAGGGTTCGCACCCTGTGTAACTTCAACACACATCCAGTTGACCAGCCTCAGCGACACTGAGACTTAGGGCTTTTACCTCCTCCGAGAGGGACCTGAACTCGTAAACCTGTGTGTACAATATCACCGTATCTAGGATCCTGCCTCCTCCTACGTACCCCCTACTCTTACTTTCAGACTCATTCCCACGACAATTGGCGCCCGCCGTGGGGCAGGCGTCTTAGCGACTTCCGGTGAGGTTGTAGTTTTTTATCCCCATCAACATGGTTTTCGGCGGTGGTTTGTCCCTGGGCCGCGAGTTCCGCCTCGGAGCGCTCATTTTCATTGCCGACGACTGCGCCTGGCTTCAAGAAGGCCCCTCGACATCGAGGCCCTTCCCGTTCGTGGGGCGACGCACTTTCGAGCGAGTGCTTGCTGCGTCCTTCTGCGGCAGCCGTCGACCCAGTATCGGTCGGCTCCTGCGGCATCTTAGCTCCCCGCTGTTCGCCGTCTCAAACGACCTGGTCGATCGCGGCTCCAGCGAAGGGTGAAGCATGCGGTGGCTCGCCTGACCACTGCTCAAGTTGCGACAATCGAGCCTGACGAATCTCTCTACGGACCATTCGATCTGTTGACTGGTTCCTCGGACACTCTTTCCGAGTGTGGGAGCAACAACCCTGCGGTGGAAGTCCTCATAGTCGACTCCCATTACAGCCCGCCCAGATTCCATCGCGGTGGCGGCGATGGCAGCGGTGGTGGCGGTGGCGACGACCCGTCTCGCGGTCATGATGAATACTATCCCCAAGCCCTCACCACGGAGCGGAGGGAAGAACTACATCGCCTCAACGTCCAGGCGCTCCAAAACCCCATCGTTGGGGAGACCTCCGAGGCATGGGCCTTGGAGGCTGCGTGCTTAGCCACCTTGGCTGAGCGTACGCGTATGGAGAACCTCCAGCAGTCACTCGACGAGCACGCCCGTTAGCAGATTCCTCGATCTAGTCGACGACCATGACAACTGTTTCTGACTGAACCTCAGGAATACCGTACTCCGATCCAAAATGTAGCAGCAACATCATGCATAGTGGAGTCAATTCAACCGTCGTGTTTAGAAGCTGGTAGAGGTTTGCTGCAGATCCGAGCACTGCTCCGGGTAGCGGGGGAACATAACTCGGTTGTTTCTCAATCGCGCAACAGAATTCATAGAAGATCTATGGTGACAGACACAGTTCAATCGGCACATAGCCTGAGATTGCCTCCGCGGCGTGAATCGTGGTTATCGCCAAGTTTAGTACCTTGGGCAGGGCCACGGGCAATTTGATCCTCGCGACGACCACTGTCGAGTGCCTAAACCCCCTCTGAGGGGCTGGTCATACGCGCCCCGATGGTATGACGATAGGCGCCCATATGTTGACGAGCGGAGGATTCCAGTCGACCCAAGAGGGCCTGGGCTCGATGCAAGGTCAGTTCTTGTACAAGGTTTGGTTGACAGAGGCAGAGCACACAGAGAAGGTCAAGACACAGATTGTTCGACTGGCAATAGAGCATTTATTTTGGGGCTCGAGTGTTTCAGTAGGGCCATCAAGCTGCTGAGATCCTGCCCAACTTCAGATTGGCCGCTGGTGTCAGCAAGTTCACCGATGAGTCGAAGACAGATACTTGGCTAGAAGATTATCGAGTGGCAGTGCAGATTGGTGGAGGCAACGACAACGTGGCCATGAAGCACCGCCCCTGATGCTTGAGGGCTCGGCTAGAGCCTGGTTGAATTAGTTGGCCCCTGGAAGTATTTTCTGCTGGGAAGATTTAGGCCGAGTGTATGCCAAGACGTTCGAGGGCACTTGCAAGTGACCTGCTGGGCTGACCGAGCTGCAACACTGCATTCAAAAGCCGAATGAAACTTTGAGAGATTTCATCCAGAGGTGGACTACCCTTCATCATGTGGTGGAAAACGTTTCAGAGCACCAGGCAATGTGTGCCTTCAAAGAGGGTGTCCGGTATAGAGAACTCATCCTGAAGTTTGGTCAATCTAGAGATATGTCTCTAGGACAGATGATGGAAATAGCCACTCAGTATGCAAAGGGCGAAAAAGAAGACTGATTGTGTAATGGTAAGGGGAAACCAGACGACCAAGACGCTGGAGGTGGAAATACCAGTCGGAAGCAAAAATGCAAAGCTGAACCTGCAGGTCCCGCCAAGGCCGCAATTTTGAATCAAGGAAAGTTCAAGGGAAAACCTAAGGGGCCGCGGGTGCGCAAAAAGTGAAAAATCAGTCAGGCCAGGACGTCCTGGATTTGCCGTGTCATATTCACACGAAGAAAGATGAGGAGGGTAACTTGATTTTTCCCAAACATACCACTCGACAATGTCGACTCATTATTCAGCAATTCTGAGAGGATCAGCCCAGTGAGAAGGGCTCTGATAAGGAGGAAGAGAAAGAAGTACATGATGGTTTCCCCAATATCAATGCTACCTTGGTGATTTTTGCTGGCGTCGAGAGCAAAAGTCGATTGAAAGTCATTAACAGGGAAGTGAATATGGTTGCTCTGACGGATATGACATACTTGAAGTGGTCGAAGACTCCCATTACGTTTGACCATTCCGATCACCCAACCCACGTCGCTACCTCCAGGCGGCAGGCATTGGTGGTGGACCCAGTCGTTGGGGGCAACCGACTGACTAAAGTCCTTATGGATGGTGGTAGTGGTTTGACCATCCTGTATGCTAAGACCCTCCAAGGGATGGACATTCCAATGTCCGAACTCAGTGAGAGCAGTATGTAGTTCCAAAGTGTCATCCCAGGGAAGAAGGCAAAGTGACTCGGGTAGATTGCTCTTGATGTGGTTTTCGGCGATTCCAAGAATTACCGCAAGGAGAAGTTGAGGTTTGAGGTGGTAGATTTCCACAATGCCTATCATGCTATCCTGGGCAGGCTCCCATATGCTCGTTTCATGGATCGACCATGTTACGTATATCTCAAGTTGAAGATGCCTGGACCCAGAGGCGTGATCATGATTACGGGAAATAGGTAGAGAGCAGAGGAGTTCCTCCAGAAAGGCTCCAAAATCGCTGATGAGTAATGGCGGTGGTGCAGCTGGAAGAATACAAGAAAATGCCAATCCGAGTGAATTGTTGCGAGCCAAGAAGCCTACTTCAGAGTCGGCATTTCAGTCAGCCGGCAAAACAAAGCCAGTCCATATTCACCCAGAAGACCCCTTAGCTGTTGTGACCCACATTTTAACAACACTCGACAACAAATAGGAAGAATCGCTCATCCAGTTCCTCCGTGAGAACTGGGACATCTTTGCATGGAAGCCATCTGACATGCCGGGTGTACCGAGGAGACTGGCTAAGCACCGTTTGCATGTCGACCCAAAAGCAAAGCCTGTTAAAGAGCATCTCCGTCGGTCCGCCGTGGAGAAGAGGAAGGCGATTGGCGAGGAACTGGCTCGGCTCCTGTCTGCCGAGTTCATTCGCGAGATTTACCACTCCGAGTGGCTTGCCAACGTCGTCATGGTACCCAAGAAAGATGATTCACTTCATATGTGTATTGACTTGAAGCATATCAATCTGGCCTGTCCGAAAGATCACTTTCCTCTCCGCCGCATCGATCAGATTGTCAATTCGACTGCGGGGTGTGAGCATCTGTCTTTTTTGGCTGCATATTCTGGGTACCATTAGATCTGACTGTATGGACCCAATGAAATAAAAATGGCCTTCATCACCCATTCGGGTGTTTTTGCTATGTCACCATGCTAGAATGCTGGGGTGACGTTCATGTGCATGATTCAGAAGTGCCTGCTCACTCAGATCAGTTGAAACGTGGAAGCATACATGGATGATATCGTAGTCCAATCACGCAAAGGTTCCGACCTACTGAATGACCTCACTGAAACCTTTGCCAACCTAAGAAGATATGACATCAATCTCAATCTGTCGAAATGCACATTCGGAGTCCTAGGAGGAAAGCTACTCGGTTTTCTCATTTCCGAACGAGGGATCGACGCAAACCCAGAAAAGATTGGAGCAATTCTCTAAATGAAGCTCCCTGTGCGTGTCCATGACGTGCAGAAGCTCACAGGTTGTCTGGCTGCATTAAGTCGATTCATTTCTCATCTCGGTGAAAATGCCTTGCCTCTTTACCTACTGATGAAAAAGTCTAATACGTTCGAGTGGACTCCAGAAGCTGAAGCAGCGTTTGTAGAGCTCAAAGCCCTGCTTTCCACCCAGCCAATGCTTGCTGCCCTAGTCAGCAAAGAGCCTTTATTGTTATATTTTGCTGCCACTGGACAGGTTGTCAGCACAGTGCTCACAGTCGAGCGAGAGGAAGAAGGCAAAGCCTACAAAGTTCAACGCCCAGTGTATTATATTTCTGAAGTCTTGACTCCTTCCAAGTAAAGGTATCCGCATTACCAGAAGCTCGTCTATGGAATCTATCTGACCACGAAGAAAGTTGCATATTACTTCATAAACCACTCGATTTTAGTCATTAGCGATGCTCCATTGTCAGAAATTTTATACAATCAAGATGCAACCAGTCTAGTGGCTAAGTGGGCGATAGAACATCTCCCTCTAGATATCAAGTTTGAAGCAAAAAAGGCAATTAAGTCCCATGCAATTGCAGATTTTCTGGCCGAATGGATTGAGCCACAACAGCTGACTCAGGTTCACTCGGAACACTGGACCATGTTCTTCGACTGGTCTAAGATGTTGAATGGTTCTGGTACTGGAATGGTTCTGGTGTCCCCAAGAGGTGACAAACTCATTTACGTCCTTCAAATTCACTTTGATTCCTCCAGCAATGAAGCTGAGTACGAAGCACTTCTATATGGGTTGCGTATGGCCATCTCACTAGGCATCCGTCGCCTGATGATTTACGGTGACTCAGATTTTGTGGTTCATCAGGTAATGAAGGAATGGGATATTAGCAGCCCTTCCATGATTGGATACTGCAATGCAGTGAGAAAATTAGAGAAGAAGTTTGAAGGGTTGGAGCTCCACCACATACCCCGACTCAAGAATCAAGCAGCTGATGATCTAGCAAAAATAGGTTCCACTCGGAAGCCTATTCCCAGTAATGTGTTCTCGGAGCATCCCCATACCCCGTCAGTACAAGAATATCCCTTTAAAGAAGAGCTCCCGCAACCAAAAAGTTCAACCAACCCGACTGAAGTCGAAGTGCCAGCGATTGTCGACCTGATCATGGAGGTTTTGGTAATCACACCCGACTAGACAGTGCTGTATAATGCATATTTGATCAGGCAAGAGCTTCCAGAGGATGAAGATGAGGCATGTTAGATCGCCTGTAGGTCCAAAGCCTTCACGGTAATAAGCGGGCAGCTTTTCAAGGAAAGTGTTACTGGCGTGGCTCAGCGATGTATCTCTCCAGAAGAGGGTCGACTGATTTTGAATGAGATTCACTCGGGGACCTGTGGTCACCACGCGTCCTCTCGGACCATCGTGGCCAAAGCATACTAAGAAGGATTCTACTAGCCATGGGCCAATGAGATGGCTAAAGAGATAGTCGATAAGTGTGAAGGTTGCTAGTTTTACTCGAACATTTCCCACAAACCTGCATCAGCCTTGAAGACTATCCCACTTGTTTGGTCATTTGTTGTGTGGCAACTGAACATGATTGTGCCTCTAATGACCGGTAGGAGGGGTTTCACTCATCTTCTCGAAGCATTTGACAAGTTCACCAAATGGATTGAAGCCAAGCCTATCAAGAATCTTGAGTCAAGAACAACCATCAGTTTTATCAGAGAGTTGATATTCCGATATGGAGTTCCGCACAACATCATCACGGATAATGGCCCAAACTTTGATTTTGATGAGAGCATTCTGCGCTTCCCAAGGCACTCGGGTCGACTACGCATCTGTTGTCCACCCGCAGTCGAATGGACAAGCTGAAAGGGAGAATGATTTGAGCCTGCAAGGGCTGAAACCCCGATTGATGCACGACCTCAAGCATGCAGCTGGAGCTTGGGTGACTGAGTTGCCATCTATTCTATGGGGATTGAGGACGACTCCTAATCGGTCGACTGATCGAACCCCTTTTTTCATGATGTACGGGGCTAAAGCCGTGCTTCCAAGCGATCTACTACACAATGCTCCTCAAGTGGAACTCTTCTTAGAAGCCGAAGAAGAGCAAGCACGACAGGACGCCGTTGATCTCCTGGAGGAAGAACGAGAGATGGCTCTGATATAGTTGACCATCTATCACCAAGACCTGCGTCGACTCCATGCCCGAAATGTTAGAGGTCGAGCATTTCAGGAAGGAGATCTTGTGCTCCGAGTGCACCAGAAACTTCCTCACAAGCTTGCTCCAGCTTGGGAAGGTCTCTTCATCATCACCAAGGTGCTCCACAATGGGGCGTATCACCATTAAAATGTAGCCAATAAAGAAGATGAGCCGCGCTCTTGGAACACGGATCTGCTCCGCCGTTTTTATACCTGAAACACTCGGACGGTCGAGGTGTAACAAAAGTACTTTTCTGATTGTTAGTCAAAGACATGATTTACGAAGTCTCATGATGATTGTTTTTGTATAAATATGTGTCTAAACCCCCTAGTGGGTGGCTTAGCTACGAACCTGATTCGCCTAAGTTTCAAAAACATTATGAGTGAAGATAAACCCTCTCACTCGGGCCTTAGCTGCGATCACGTACTCGCCTAAGTTTCAAATACACTCTGAGTGAAGAGAACCCTCTCACTCGGGGGATTAGCCGCGAACTTGATTCGCCTAAGTTTCAAAAACATGACGAGTGAAGAGCAACCCTCTCACTCGGGGGCTTAGCTATGATCCCGTATTCGCATAAGTTGCAAAACACTCCAAATGAAGAGCAATCCTCTTACTCGGGGGCTTAGCTGCGATCCTGTATTCGCCTAAGTTACAAAACACTACGGATTAAGAGAAACCCTCTCACTCAGGGGCTTAGCTGCGATCCCGTATTCGCCTAAGTTACAAAACACTCCGAATGAAGAGCAATCCTCTCACTCGGGGGCTTAGCTGCGATCCTGTACTCCCCTAAGTTATAAAACACTCCGAGTGAAGAGAAACCCTCTCACTCGGGGGCTGAGCTGCGATCCCGTACTCGCCTAAGTTATAAAAAACTCTGAGTGAATAGCAACACTCTCACTCGGGGGCTTAGCTGCGATACCGTACCCGCCTAAGTTATTAAACACTCTGAGTGAAGAGCAATCCTTTCACTCAGAGACTTAGCTGCGACCCTGTACTGGCCTAAGTTTCAAAAACACTCCGAGTGGAAAGAAGTCTTCCCACTCAAAAGGAACAAGGTGCACCCTTAGCAGCACCACAAGTAGAACGTCTGGTTGCGCTCTAAGTTGCGTCACAAGCACAACGTCTGGTTGCACTCTGAGCTGCGCCACAAGTACAACGTCTGGATGTACTCTGAGCTGCGCCACAAGTACGACGTCTACTCTGAGTGAAGAACAATCTTCTCACTCAGAGACCTAGCTGCGATCCCAGATCCGCCTAAGTCAAAAAATCCAAGTGCATTGGAGATAAAGCAATTGCATTCGAGTAAAACAACCAAGTACAGATAAATCCAGTAAGGTTCAGAACCGCAAACAGAAGTACTTGGGCACCAGGCCCTAAGGAGTTTTAACGGTTACAAAATCACTCGGCATTCCGAGGCAAATAAAATCAGGTTATCAAGTTTTTCACTCGATGGGAGGAGGACTTGCGGGCTCGACAAAAATGTCCAAGTCAATACCGTCTGCGATGCAAGTGGCTGCGTCAACGAAGGTCTCCATGAAAGACTGAAATTGAAGCTTCTAGGTGTTTGCCACCTGAAGATCTTTCAACTTTTCCTCCTTGGCGTCCTTGTAGTGAACACGAACGAGTGATAGAGCCACACCAGCACCGCAGCGACCAGATGACTTCTTCCATGCCTGCACTCGGTCAGGGAAGTCATTGAGTCGAGTCATCAGTGACTCGAGATCATTCTGAAACACATCTTCCGGCCATAGCTCCTTGTCGATCCACGACAATGCCGCTTTCAGTCGGACAAGATAGTCCAAGACACTGGCAAGGCGGGATTCCAGTCGCAGCACATTCATGGCAGCTTTGTCCTTGATGGGAGAGTTGATGGGATCCAGTCCTATCTCGATGCGCCAAGTTTCCTCATTGAAATTTTGACAGAATTCTACAAGAGAGAGTAAAATGGTAAGTTGGCAGCGACATTGAGAGAGGTTTCTTTGGATTCAGTCGGACGGAAGAAGGTACCTTCAAGCATGAGGAACATCTTCTTGGCAAGACCTCCCAGATAGACCTCCAATTCATCCCTCTTCTGAGTGAGTGCCTCCGCTATGTTGGCCAAGACCACCTTCTCCTCCTTCAGCTGCACAACTTCTTTCTTCACCTCGTCAACGACAGTCTTCAGTTTGGCATTTTCTTCCTCTAGCTTACCGTCTGAAGCTAGCTTCCTGTCATCCAGTTCAGTTTTCTTGCATGCCGTCTTCTGCGCTCCAGCGAGGTCAAGGTCTTTCTGCTCCAAGGCCTGCTTCATTTGTCTAAAGAAACAACATTCCTCAGACAAGCTTGGAGTTGTCGATTTTCATTATGCACATCTGTTCGAGTGAAGTCACTCGGTTGAAAGGACAGGAAAAGAAAAATGATAAGGCATACAGTCGAAGAGTGGTTACCTCCCATGATTGCCACTTCATCCCGAGCCTTCTTTAGGTTCTCCTTAGCCAGATCCAGATAAGCTTGTGTTGGATTTTCTCCTGTTCCAAGGCAGCATACTGAATCCCAAGCTCGCAAGATTTCCGCAATCGACAACAAGAAAAATCAATCAACAGTTACAAAGATCAGTTACTTCCTAGTGACAAAAATCAGTTACGAATTGCTACAACAAAAGAGTTCTAAGACTGCCGTCAAATCAAACATTCAACAGCAGTCTCGGGGACTACATCCAGTGGGCGCACTTATCGTGCCCCGTCTGGTTTGGTTTCCCACTTAGCATGGTCTGTCCAGGCTGAGTGGAAGGAGTAAAAAACAATAACAACATTTCTTCTAAGACCACCGTCGACTGCCAACAGTTGATCGCGGTCTCGGGGACTACACCCAGTGGGTGCACTCAGTGTGCCCCCATGGGACTGAGATCCCACTTGCCATGACCTGTCTCAACTCGAGTGTAAGAGCTACTCAGCTACGAAAAAAGCTACTCAACTACGAAAAAACTACATTTCTTCTAAGACCACCGTCGACTGCCAGCAATCGACCGCGGTCTCGGGGACTACACCCAGTGGGTGCACTCAACGTGCCCCCACTGGACCTAGAACTCACCCGACATGATCTGTCTGGTTCGAGTGAAAGAGCTACATGGTTACGAAAAACACCCAGTGGGTGTACAGACGCAACGTACAGACCATCATCTTACGAATAATAAAGCAGCATTTTTTAGATAGCATATCCTAACAGAGCAAGAGTCGAGTTGGAAAACCAATCGGAAATCAACTTGGAATCCCACTTACTCGGACATTAGCTTGGAGAGCAGAGCTGGCATCATAGGCAGCCTTGTTGGTGTCATACACCACCTTCAGTCGGTCCATCAACAGGCCTGCCTAGATCATGGCTTCCTTGGCAGATCCTACTCCTCCGGAGTGTGATGTAGTGCAAACAGAGTGGATAAGGGAACCGATGACGTAGCTAGTGGAGCTGGAGCTTGAGGTTGTTCAATCAGGCCAGAAGTCTGAGCAGTCGACACTGAAGGCTGATCAGTCGAGAAAGGATCAGCAAAAGAGATAGTAGCCCGTACTGGATCATCAAGTTGTGCAAAGTCCTAGCCCTTCTCCCTGTACCCCTTTGAGGAACTTCTTCATCATCATCATCGTCTCGAAGCTGGATAACATTTGTCGGTACTGCAAAACAATCGATAGTAAGTTTCCAGTCGACCATCAAAACACTCGCCTGGCAGAGTAAAATGACGACCGTGGAATTATACCTGCCCAAGAGGTTGCCGCATCCACGGTCTCCACGTCACCTCGCTCCTCGTCAATATCCATAGAAGTCGTAGAAGTAGCTACACTGAAAGTTCCAAATCTCACTCGCTTAAGAAAGTAAGGAAGTTCGCGGTGGAAACGAAAGATAAAGAAAAGAGACACTTACACTGAAGCAACAATCACGACCACCTTGATCCTGGGCAGGGCTTTCCGGGGCTTCGATGGAACAACTTTGGCCTGCTTCACAGCTTTCTCCGATGGCTCTGGGGTCGAGGTCCGAGTGCGCTTTGGAATTTTTGCACTCGGTGGAACCACTTGTAACACCCACAATGCGGCTATATCTCCCACGTGTCGGGGCACGACTTAGAGCCATAGCAGCATGGTAGTTTTGTCACAAGAGGGGTATTCTTCACACAATCCCATGTACTGAATCAGAAAGGGATAAAGAGTTGGCTTACAATCGCCACTTCACACAAATCACAAGTTAAACATACATCATCCAGAATACAATCATGGTCCGACTGCGGAACCAAAATAAAAGAAGAAAACCCCAAATGCTAGATCCCCGATCGTCCCAACTGGGCACCACTACTGATCATCCGGAAAAGACAAATAACGACCACCAAGATCTTCATCAAGCTCCCACTTGAGCTCGGTTGCGTCATCTACACTGGTATCATCGGCACCTGTAACTGTTTAGAAGTATCCGTGAGTCACAAGGACTCAGCAATCTCACACCCGCGAGATCAAGACTATTTAAGCTTATGGGTAGGATATGGTAATGAGGTGGAGCTGCAGCAAGCACTAAGCATATATGGTGGCTAACATACGCAAATAAGAGCGAGAAGAGAAGCAACGCATTGGTCGACAAGCTAGAAGTAATCAAGAAGTGATCCTAAAACTACTTACGTTCATACATAACACAAGACCGTGTTCACTTCCCGGACTCCGCCGGAAAGAGACCATCACGGCTACACACACGGTTGATGCATTTTAATTAACTTAAGTGTCAAGTTCTCTACAACCGGATATTAACAAATTCCCATATGCCACATCACAAGTTCTCACGGTCAACGAAGGATATTCCTTCTCCCAGAAAGATCCCATCAGTCTCGGAATCCTGGTTACAAGACATTTAGACAATGGTAAAACAAGACCAGCAAAGCCACCCGATGTGCCGACAATCCCGAAAGGAGCTGCACATATCTCACTCTCAGGGCAACACCAGATGAGACATCCTACGAGTAAAACCAGCACTCAAGTTTCCCCGAGGTGGCCCTGCAATCTACTCAGTTCAGACCAACACTTAGAGAAGCAGTGGCCTGGGGGGGGGATTAAAATAAAGATGACCCTCGGGTTAATTACTCCCAAGGGAAAGGTATAGGTTGTTAGGCGAATGTAAAACCAAGGTTGGGCCTTCCTGGTGGATTTTTATTCAAAGCAAACTGTCAAGGGGCTCCCATAACACCCAACCGCGTAAGGAACGCAAAATCAAGGAACATAACACCGGTATGACGGAAACTAGGGCGACAAGAGTGGAACAAAACACCAGCCATAAGGTCGAGCCTTCCACCCTTTACCAAGTATATAGATGCATTAATTAAACAATAGATATAGTGATATCCCGACATATCCATGTTCCAACATGGAACAAACTTCCGCTTCACCTGCAACTAACAACGCTATAAGAGGGGCTGAGCGAAAGCCGTAACTTAGCCAAACAACGGTTTGCTAGGAAGGAGGGTTAGAGGCTTGACATGGCAATATGGGAGGCATGATATAACAAGTGGTAGGTAGCGCGACATAGCGATAGAACGAACAACTAGCAAGCAAAGATAGAAGTGATTTCAAGGGTATGGTCATCTTTCCTGAGATCCTGCAAGGAAGAAGTACGAGTCCATGAAGAAGACAAACATATGTAGTCGAACGGCTCCTCACAAATGCGACGTTACCGGAACTAACAAGAAGAAGTAACAACGGAAAGGAGCAAACAACATAGTAAACAACCATCACATAAACATGGCATGATGCACAATCAAGTATGACGCATGTCTGGTTTAAGGAGGCATGTCATGGTAAAGTGCACAAACAATACTACAAATTAAGTGGAGCTCAATATGCAATGAGTTGCATATTGACTAAACACCACATGACTTATTTTGTTCTCTCTTGGTTACGTACCAAACAATATTAAATGTTATTAAACATGGCAAGGGGTGAATCATAACAAAACTATCTATCTAGGCAAGTTTAAATGAGGCTGGAAGCAACAAACAACAATTCCAGAAAATCCCCATGTGCAAATTATGGACTTGGTACTGTTCTATCCTATACACAATTTTAGAGTTATTAAACATGCAAAGTAAAGCCACCATGTTAAACTAGGCATTTGTCTACCCCATTTACATATAAAGTTTATTTAAAATGGAGCTGCGGTTATTTAGTTATGTAATAAAGAATTTTAGCATGGCATTTAAGCAAATTAATGCAAACAACAATTTAAACATTTTAAACATGTATGAAAGTTGGTATTAATCTACACAAAATTCTAAGCATGTTTCATATAAAGTTTGTTTAATTCCGATGCACGGTTCATGAGTAATTATATGCATGAAGGCTAGGGTCTTTTTTGTAAAACTGTCTTTCTGTGGAAAATAGACAAATTCGCATACTGAAAAAAAACAATAACGAGCCAAAACTAAAACTGGAGGAGGCCCAACAGAAGGAAAAATGGGCGCCGGGGGAAGCTGCTCATGTTGGGCTCTAGGGAGCTGGGCCTTGGCTCTTGGACGGGGGCGTGGAGGAGCTGGGCCGGCTCGAGACGCAGCCCACGCACGCACGACATGGGCGGGCGGGTGGCCGGGTCGAGCGGTTGCTCTGCTCGAACCCGAGCAGAGCCATGGTGGTGGCGGCGGCTTGTAGCGCTTGCCGGCGTGAAGGAGGCGGCAGGGCGACGCGGAGGAGGCCGAGGACGGCGGGGATGGGTAGATCCGGCAATGGGGATCTCGGATCCGCGACGAGGACCATCTGATCCGGGCGGGGCGAGGCAGAACGGGGCCGTCGACGAGCTCGGAGCCATGGCGGGGCGGCGCACCTGCGCGGGAACCAGAGAGCAAGGTGAGGGGAACCAAGGGGAGGAAGGAGGAGAAGGGGCACGGCGGCGCACTGCTCACCGGTGGCGGGGATCCGACGTGGCGGGGTTCTGGCGAGGCGGCGGCGATGCTCGGCGCGGGAGGCGCTGCTCGGGAGCCGGGCGGCGCGAGCAAGGAGGCGATGGGATGGGCGGCCGTGCAGGACAGGCGCCTCAGGCCCGGTTGCGGCCCGGGGCAGGCCGACGATGGGCTTCGCGGCCCGGCGCGGCTGGAAGGAGCAGGAGGGCGACGTGGCGTAGTATGGGAGGTCAGGGGCGACGGCGCTGGCGGCTGCTGCCCTCAGGCACGGCGCCAAGTGGCGGGGATGCGGTGGCTGGCGCCGGAATTCGAGGAGAACGTGGATGGCGGCCGCGGGGATCCCGAGGGGAAGGCTAGAAGTAGGTGGAGGGGGTTAGGGTTCCAAAAATGGAAGGGGAAGGTCTATATATAAACACAAGGGCTAGGTTAGGGGGATTTGGGGGCTTCCGGAGCCCTCCGATCGAGATCCGACGGCTCCGGTCAGAGCGGAGGGGTTCGATGGACTAGGTGCACTGTGGAGAGTATGATGGGCTGAGAGGAAAGAAGAGAAGGCTGCCCGGTAACGGTTTTCGGAGACCAAAAAAGTCCGACGTATGACCGGCTATAGTGCCGCTATATGTTTAACAGTTAGGCTATCAAACGAGCTCTGAACGTGACGAAAATTGACAGGCAGTCTATCTACACTATAATAAGACCGCACGCCAACCTTCAACCCATTCTGAGAACATTCTCCAGCCACTTATAAAATACTATTTCGGATGTGCCGCGGGCGCGTGCAAGTGTGTCTGGCCTCAGAACGGACAACGGAAGGAACAGGGAGACCGGGACGGATGCAAGTTTTGAAAACATGACGATGCAATGCACATGATGACATGGCAATATGCAACACGCAAGCGAATGACATGGCAATGATGGCGCATAACTGGAAGACACCTGGCGCAATAGTCTCGGGGCGTCACAACACTCCACCACTACGAGAGGATCTCGTCCCGAGATATAGGATGGCACCAGAGGGAAACGGAAGAGGAAGAGAAGAGGTAAAACTAAGTTGTTTCTTTGACAAACAAGTGAAACCAAAGAACCTTGCGAGGTCGAACAAATTGAAAGAAAGAATACAACGAAGATGAACAAGGTTAAAACACTCCGTTAGAAAAGAGGAACAAGGAACATTACTAGAACATTGTAGGTTGAAAGACATAAGAAAAAGGGTTGGAACAGACAAGAAGTACATGCAAGCACTCCGATTGAAACAAGATGTACAAGGAACAATAAATAACAATTACGACAACACTCCGGTTGGAAATGGAAGGCAATAATATGAACTTGGCAAAATGAGAGGATACTTGATGAAATCAACACCCACTGCCTCCAGAATGAATGTAAGAATGGAATCAAAAGAACGGAGGAGAAAACCACATCTTCTACCTCAAATGAGCTTGAAAAGCATCTTTAGGAGAAGAGTCGAATGGAGTTGTTCGAAAACCAACAAAAAGTGTAAGCTTGTCGTGGGCTTATGGAAAACATCTCGAAATCTTGAGGTGAAATTCTGCCAGTAACGAAAACAATAGATTGGATTGATATGAACAAGGAGACGAGAAACTTATTTCACCGGGAGGATAAATGAAGAACTTGGGTCATTTATGAGCACCATAAATAGCAAAAATCCTTTGGGAAAGCTTTAGGTGAAACATAACCCAAGATAGCTCCAATGAAGAGATTGATGGGTTTAAGATACCTCATTCCTGACAACTTGTCAATCATGAAACATGAAGGAAACTGTCAAAATGACATAACACCACCTCAAAAGATAAGATAGAAGGAATTGCACTTCGAAATGCAAGATGAAGAATGTTTGAACTCCTCAAAACAAGACATGTGTTGAACATCATGTTTATTTTTAGAGTACAGCTTGGTGGATCTTAGCTTCGAGAGAAATCTTGATGAACAATTGAAGAATGAAAGGAATCCTTGATGAACCACCATGTTGGGCCCTCATGAAGAACTCCGGTAATAAAAGGAAAGAGAAGTTGAGAACACAAGGTGAAGCCTTGCGATGATTTAGATGGAGCTTTGCGACGAGATAAAGCGGAAAACTTGAAACTCCGGAAAACAAAAGATGAAACATCTCGAACCGAGAATGTGACATGATGACAACTCTGGAACGAAGAGATTAGATCACTTAGATGAAACAACAATAAGAATTATGTTTTGCATATCCTTTGCCAATTTAGATTGATGACAAGTAGTGGATTTGGCATACTACTTATTCCCGTTGAAAAGGATTGATGAGAGATATAACGCAGACTTGAATAAGGTCTTGATGGATTCACCAGTGGGGTTTGGAAACAACGAATGAATTGATATGATAACGAAGGAAGATAAATCTTGTATGAACCGCCGTAAGAACTAAAATCGATCAAAGAAAAGATAGTGAAACACCGGGAAGAATTAGCAAATGAATGAAGATGCTTGATTAGAGAATATTTGAATGATGCACTAGTAGGATTTTTTTAAGAACGAAGCTGAAAGCTGGAATGAATAATTCTGAGATGATGGGCTCCGGAGAATCAAACTGAAAAGACTCCTGGATTGCTCCGAATGTTTGAAAATAATTTTCACAATCGCAAACAATTATCAGAGGATGGCATCAAGCTTGCACTTCGCGTCCTTGAGAGAACAGATAAGATTTGGAGGAAAAACTCTTCTTCGGTCTTCAAATGTTGAGAAAGATGATGAGAACCACCATGACAATTGATGAGCCACTCTGGAACAATGAAGACTAGAAATGATGAACCAACGATGACAAGAATTTGAAAGATATAGGATAAAGACATTTGACTGATGATAACTCATTCTTACGTCAAACTTTGAAATGAATTTGAGAATAACTCCGGAAAAGAAGAGTCAGGTACGATCCTGGAAAAAGACCTGTGAGTTAGGGCCCACTCAAGAGAAACACTGTCAAACGATTACTTGAAAGGGAGATTGCACCGGTTGAATTAAATGGCTTGAATGAGATAACACCCTCGGAATAGGTTGAACAAATGCAGAGTGGAAACACGAATCTTCTAAGGCATCTTCAGCACTCCGGAACAATTGAATAGCGAGAAGTGAATGATTAAGAGATGCACGCATAAGAAAACACATGGAGCAAGGAAGGGAATATGATCAACACCGAAAACTTGAATCCACCGAAGAAGATAAAAGAAACGAGGAATGATGAACTTGTAGAGCAGCTTCATGAGAACCACCGGGTAAGAACATTGAAGGAAAAGAATGAAGAGACTTCGCATGAATAAAATGGATACTTGATTAAGAAAACTGAGTCCTCGAAGAAAAAGGGTGGGAGGGCGGGGAAAACAAGGGCAACTTGGGAACGGATGAAACGAACAACGTTTAGAAAACCAAGATTGGATCTTGCAAATAGGAAAAATGATAGGATCATCTTGAAGAGAATCACACTGGATGGAAAGAATAGACATGACAATCTCGATGATCAAGAAGGATTAGCATTCACATAGAACTATGAGAAGATAGCTTAGGAAAGGTATGGAATCAACATTTGACTTTGAAGCAACTCGAATACCACAAACCAAACCAAAACAAAGGATTGGCTTGCAAAATAAGCCGGAAGCAAACATATGATAGATCCCATATCGTATCATGTGTCTGTTGGAAGGATATCCTACGTGATACTTGAATTCCCACTTATAAACTCCCGAAACTTTCTGGTTATGCAATTAGGTGTTGGGGATACAGGGGAAGCATAATATCTCACCCAAAGTAACAATCCCTACGTCCAGCTGTATCCATCCTTCAACACATAACCAACAAACCTTCGAAAATCATGTACCTCAACCTACGAAAAGCATCCGTTATACGAGTTATGGCAACACTCCCGAACTCCCACCCCAGTACTGGGTGGCGTCGAGGTTATCTCACCAACAACTGCATAAAAGAGATTTTCGATGTCGGCGAATCTGGTACTCCAGAACTGCAATGATAAATTTGTGATGACAACACTCGGAGCTCAACTCCCCGGGACACTACCACAACCCCTAAATGTCAGGAGGCACCAAGAACAATGCTCTTGTCACAAGACTATCGGAACGATTCCAAGATATCCACGTGATCCTAAAAGAAAATTCGTGAAATTTGAGGAGAGGGAAGTCAAACCTTCTACGTCAGGAGGCCTCACTAGAGGGACGAAGGGACATAAGAGTATAAAGAATCCTACTCTCCGGTATATACAATCCTAAGACTCAAAACATTTTGTTCTAGACTCAACAACCTCAGCGATTCGATCAAGCAGGGGGCTCCTAAGTCAGGGATGGCTCTGATACCAACTTGTAACACCCACAATGCGGCTATATCTCCCACGTGTCGAGGCACGACTTAGAGGCATAGCCGCATGGTAGTTTTGTCGCAAGAGGGGTAATCTTCACACAATCCCATGTACTGAATAAGAAAGGGATAAAGAGTTGGCTTACAACCGCCACTTCACACAAATCACAAGTTAAACATACATCATCTAGAATACAATCAAGGTCCGACTACGGAACCAAAATAAAAGAAGAAAACCCCAAAAGCTAGATCCCCGATCGTCCCAACTGGGAGTGTCAAGTTCTCTACAACCGGATATTAACAAATTCCCATCTGCCACATAACCGCGGGCACGGTTCTCGAAAGTTTAAACCCTACAGGGGTGTCCCAACTTAGCCCATCACAAGCTCTCACGATCAACGAAGGATATTCCTTCTCCTGGAAAGACCCGATCAGTCTCAGAATCCCGGTTACAAGACATTTAGACAATGGTAAAACAAGACCAGCAAAGCCGCCCGATGTGCCAACAATCTTGATAGGAGCTGCACATATCTTGTTCTCAGGGCAACACCGGATGAGACATCCTACGATTAAAACCAGCCATCAAGTTTCCCCGAGGTGGCCCCACAGTCTACTCAGTTCGTACCAACACTTAGAGAAGCATTGGCCCCCGGGGGGGGGGGGGGTTAAAATAAAGATGACCCTTGGGTTAAGTACTCCCAAGGGAAAGGTATAGGTTGTTAGGAAAATGTAAAACCAAGGTTGGGCCTTGCTGGAGGAGTTTTATTCAAAGCGAACTGGTAAGGGGTTCCCATAACACCCAACCGCGTAAGGAACGCAAAATCAAGGAACATAACACCGGTATGACGGAAACTAGGGCGACAAGAGTGGAACAAAACACCAGCCATAAGGTCGAGCCTTCCACCCTTTACCAAGTATATAGATGCATTAATTAAACAATAGATATAGTGATATCCCGACATATCCATGTTCGAACATGGAACAAACTTCAGCTTCAGCTGCCCCTAATAACGCTATAAGAGGGGCTGAGCGAAAGCGGTAACTTAGCCAAACAACGGTTTGCTAGGAAGGAGGGTTAGAGGCTTGACATGGCAATATGGGAGGCATGATATAACAAGTGGTAGGTAGCGCGACATAGCGATAGAACGAACAACTAGCAAGCAAAGATAGAAGTGATTTCGAGGGTATGGTCATCTTGCCTGAGATCTTGCAAGGAAGAAGTACGAGTCCATGAAGAAGACAAACAGATATAGTCGAACGGCTCCTCACAAACACGACGTTACCAGAACTAACAAGAAGAAGCAACAACGAAAAGGAGCAAACAACATAGTAAACAACCATCACATAAACATGGCATGATGCACAATCAAGTATGACGCATGTCTGGTTTAAAGAGGCATGGCATGGCAAAGTGCACAAACAATACTACAAATTAAGTGGAGCTCAATATGCAACGAGTTGCATATTGACGAAACACCACATGACTTATTTAGTTCTCTCTCGGTTACGTACCAAATAATATTAAATGTTATTAAACATGGCAAGGGGTGAAGCACAACAAAACTATCTATCTAGGCAAGTTTAAATGAGGCTGGAAGCAACAAACAACAATTCCGGAAAATCCCCATGTGCAAATTATGGATTTGGTATTGTTCTTCCCTATACACAATTTTAGAATTATTAAACATGCAAAGTAAAGCCACCATGTTAAACTGGGCATTTTCTACCCCATTTACATATAAAGTTTATTTAAAATGGAGCTACAGTTATTTAGTTATGAAATAAAGCATTTTAGCATGGCATTTAAGAAAATTAATGCAAACAACAATTTAATCATTTTAAACATGGATGAAAGTTGGATATTATTAGTCTACACAAAATTCTAAGCATGTTTCATATAAAGTTTGTTTAATTCCGATGCATGGTTCATGAGTAATTATATGCATGAAGGCTAGGGTCTTTTCTGTAAAACTGTCTTTCTCTGGAAAATAGACAAATTCACATACTGGATTAAAAATAACGGGCCGAAACTAAAACTGGAGGAGGCCCAGCAGAAGGAAAAAAGGGGCGCCGGGGGAAGCTGCTCACGTTGGGCTCTAGGGAGCTGGGCCTTGGCTCTCGGACGGGGGCATGGAGGAGCTGGGCCGGCTCGAGTCACGGCTCACGCACACACGATGCGGGCGGGCGGGCGGCCGGGTCGTGCGGTTGCTCTGCTCGAACCCGAGCAGAGCCATGGTGGTGGCGGCGGCTTGCAGTGCTCGTCGGCGTGAAGGAGGTGGCAGGGCAACGTGGAGGAGGCCGGGGAAGGCGGGGATGGGTAGATCCGACGATGGGGATCCCGGATCCGCGACGAGGACCACCGGATCCGGGCGGGGCGAGGTGGAACGGGGCCGGCGGCGAGCTTGGAGCCATGGCGGGGCGGCGCACCTGTGCGGGAACTAGAGAGCAATGTGAGGGGAACCGAGGGTAGGAAGGAGGAGAAGGGGCGCGGAGGCGCGCTGCTCACCGGCGGCGGGGATCCGACGTGGCCGGGTTCTGGCGAGGCTATCACAGTCCTAGAATAATGCTTGTAATTAGTGGCATTGCAACCATGCATCATGTCTAAATTTAGTCGAAAATTGAAATAGGAATGATAAATGCTAGCACTCAAAATTAAATCAAATAGGTTCTACTTAAAATATTTTTCAATGAACCAAAATGCTCTTAAAAATGTTCATCATTTCTGGAATAAGGTGGAAGCATCTACCAAAAATGTTGCACATTTTTTTCAGGACATATTTGGGCTTTCAATTAATTATCTAAGTATTTGGATTGGGGTTGTAAATTTCTATAAATGTATCTACTAGCTCCAATAATTTTGAAACTTGGTGAGGGCCTCTGAAATAATTGAGTTAGTACCCATAAAAAGTTTCAGGATTTTATCAATTGGTTTAGTGCCTAAACTAAATCAGAACAAACAGAACAAAATAGAAAAACAGAAACTAAATTAGAAAGCAGAGGAGAGAGAGATAGGAACCTCACCTGGGCTTACCTTGTGTGCAGGCCCAAGTGGCCAGCCCAGCACACATGGCCTTCTCCCAATCGTCCTCTACCTTTGGATAGAAGGCACAGGGCGTGTGCCCGCGGCGCGCCGGCACGCGCCAGCCACCTCCTCCCTGCCTGGCTGCCCCCTCCTCCCCTGGATGTCTATCGCGATGCCACGCACCCCCTGCACCGCTCCCCTCTCCCCCTGGACCCCTTCCCCTCCTCTGCTCTCTCCCCACACGCGCCCGAGCGGAGCTCGTCGCCGCCGTCACCGTCTGATGCTGCCACAGACACCCCCTCGCTCCTTTGAAGGGCCCAGAAGCTCCACCTCTCCGTACTCTTCGTCCACACAAAGCTACTCAAGCGCGGACGTGCTGCAACGCCACCTACGTCGTCATGTTCAACCTCGGGCATCTGAGCTCTTCACCGTCGATCCGCTGTCGCCCGAGCTTCCCCGAGCCTTTGAGACGCACCGCTACTCCGCTATGAGCTCCTGCTCCTTACCCCCTTGCTCATCCCCTCCTTTCCCCTCCGCTAGTTGCCGTCACCGCGAACCCGAGCTCCGGTCGCCGCCATGGATGGTGAGCTTCGTGCTCTCGAGCTCCTCCACCTGCGCTCATTGCCTCCGCGTGTTCCTGGTGATCCCATCAACCCATAGAGCTCATCGGCCACGCCCGCCGTGCCCCGCAACGCCTCAAGCATGGATGCCCGAACTCCGGCGGCCGCCCGGCTCGTCGTCGCCGCTGTTACACACACCCCCAGCACACCACGCGGCCACCACCGGATGCGCCGGACTTCCAGATCGCCGTAGCTGCAAACCACGCGTGAAGTGATGCCCTATAGTGCCGCCCTGAGCAACGCCGGCGAGCCACCGCTGCGGGATTTGGTCACTGGCGGCTAAACGTCGTTCACTGACATGGCACATCATTAGCTGCCTAAGCACACCACTAACCACCCTCTGGCCCACTAACAGCCGGGTCTCGCTGCCAAATTAACCACGGTCTAGTTTTTGTTTAGCTCTAATTAAACACAGTGGCCCCACGCGTCAGCTTTGACCGTGCTGACGTGGCCGTTGACCTGGGCCCACTAGTCAGCCTCTGTTCCTGCCCTGTTACACTGACGTGCGGGCCCCACTGGTAAGGTTTGACCTGGACCAGCCCCTGTTGACTTGCTGACGTCGTCATGACATGGTGCTGACGCAGTAATGCTTTCTGGGATTTTAATAAATCAGAAATGATTTATTATTTTCAAAAAATGCCCAAAACTTCTAAAAAGCATAGAAAATCAACCGTAGCTCAGAATGAAATAATTTATATATGAAAAATGATCAGAAAAATATGAAGGATCTGTTTATGCCATGATCATGCATGTTTGAACAAGTTAACCTCACTGAATAGGACAAATGATGATTAGGGCAATTTATGAAATAACATTTGGAGTTGGAATTTGATCTTGTTTGAGTTCCACTTCAATTAAATTGGCTAGATATTGCATTAGGTGAATTCAGTACCTTAACATGACATGTCATTCATGTGAATGTGCACTGCATTGATTGTGTTCCTTCTTTGCTAGTCGGTGGTTGTTCCGCCCTCATTAGACGTATGTTTCGACGATGAGTTCGATGACACTGACGAAGAGCTATACTATCTTCAGAAGTGCCAGGCAAGCAAAACCCCCTTGTTCATTCTGATATAATCCCACTCTCTCGCTCCTGCTCTTTTTTACTGCATTAGGAAAACAACGATTCAACTGTTACATGCTACGGTAGTGGAACCCCTTTCCTCTGCATGACCTGTCATTGCCACAGTAAATAGATGAAACCCACTAGCATGAGTAGGAGTTGTTTGAGCCCTGATGTGCCTACTCATTCATGCTTGTTGTCATGTCTGCTCCTGCTTAGAGTTGAGTCAGGTCTGATTCATCGGGAATGAATTGGAATGTGGTGAACATGTCTTACCGTTGAGAGCTAAGTGTGTGAACACAATTTGGTAAAGGTGGCGATGAGAGGCCATGTAGGAGTATATGGTGGGTTGTCTCATTGTAGCCGTCCTCAGGAACTGAGTTCTGTGTTTGTGATCCATGAACAATTACTACCACACATTGGGTTCCGGTAACTCGACCCCTCTTGACTTATTAATCAACTCGATCTTTGTCCAGGAGTTGCAACTAGTTTCTGGTGTTTGTAGGTAGTGTTAGTAGTCTACCAAGTGGCACCCGGTACAGGTGGGCTTGGTACAGACTAGGCACAGTGGCACGGTGTACCAAGTGGCACCTGGATGGTGGGCTTGGGAACCCTGCTCACATCGTTTGGGGCCGTGAGAGACACCCCGGCCGAATCTCCTTGCGGATGGAACCCGAATAGGCGATAATCCTGGACTAGAGACTTGTGTGGTTACTTTGGTCGTGGCCGACTCCCTCACCAGGCTTCCGCTTGAAGGTTGCCGAGATACATGACGTGTACATGGTGGTAAGTGGCAAGAGCGTGTGTGAAGAAGTACACCCCTGCAGGGTTATCATTGTCTATTCGAATAGCCGGATTCCTCGGATATGGAAATTTGGACCCCTTGCATAGTTCATAGACAAGTGAAAGTGAATACTCTAAAATGCGCAAGATAAGCGTGAGTGCTATGGATGGCGTTCCCGTAGGGAGACAGGAGAGTTACTTGTAGTCGTAGTTCAGGATAGCCACTGAGTCAAAGCTGGCTTGCTGCAGTTAAACTCCACCACCCCTTTCTTGATACTGATGCATATGTAGCTAGTTTTGATGTAAGTCTTGCTGGGTACACTTGTACTCATGTTTGCTTAATTTATGTTTTGCAGAGAGACTTTAGTCTCGCTAGTAGTTCTACGTGGACTTCGATGTTTAGCTTGATACCTCAGCTACGATCTTGTGCCCTCGGCAGGATCTGGTAGATAGTCAGGCTTCTCGGCCTTTTTCATTTGTAGAAGTCTGTACTCAGACAAGTTATGCTTCCGCATGTGCTTGTTGCTTGTATGCTCTGTATGTTGGGTCATGAGACCCATGTTTGTATTATCTGGCTCTTTGGAGCCGAATGAATAAATACTTGAGTCATAGAGTTATGTTGTGATGCCATGTTGTATTTACACATATCGAGCATATTGTGTGTATGATTGAAATGCTTGGTATCTGTGGGATCCGACAACCTAGTTGTTCATCATTGGTAGCCTCTCTTATGGGGAAATGTAGTCTTGTGCTTCCATGAGCCATAGTAGTCCGCTACGCCCGGTTCACCGGAGTCCTGCTAGCCCAGCACTACTGCTCCGGAACACTTAGACTGGCCGGCATGTGATTCACTTCGTTCCTATGTCTGTCCCTTTGGGGAAATGTCACGCGGTGACATCCGGAGTCCTGCTAGCCTGTTACAGCCCGGGTTCCCGGAGTCCTGTTAGCCCAGTTGCCACAGCTCGGGTTCACACGCTGCTGACCGACATGCTCGACGTTGATTCATGTATGCCTATCCCCATAAGTTAGTGCCACTTTGGGTTCACAACTAGTCATGTCGGCCCGGGTTCTCTGTCATATGGATGCTAGCGACACTATCATATACATGAGCCAAAAGGCGCAAACGGTCCCGGGCCATGGTAAGGCGACACCCGTGGGGATACCGTGCGTGAGGCCACAAAGTGATATGAGGTCTTACAGGGTAGATCGGTGTGACTTAGAATCGGGGTCCTGACAGCTTTGGTATCAGAGCCTGATTGCCTGTAGGATTGCCAAGCCAAGATGGTCGAAGTTGAGTCTAGAAATGCTTTAGTTACATAAGGGAATTGATTGTGGAAGGGAACGTAAGGCTCTTTTTACTCCTTTACCTTATGCCCTTCTGCTTTGAGTCAACCTCTTCTTTTCTACAGGGATTAGGAACTAGGATTTCTCATCTTCTATCAGGATCACGTGTTACTAATCCATAGACTCATAGGTTTGATGGATTCAAGCCTCAGTTCAGTTCTACTACTTTCGTATGCTCATAGATGGCCTCAAAACCCTGATATTGTGATGTTGAGCGGTTATGCCACCATTTTGCAGGATGTCTCAAATCATTTTGAGCATTTACATCCGTTATGCTGTCTGAGTCATCCCAGGTTTCTAAACAGTCTGATGCATCTGCAAATCATTCCTCCATGTTCCTGATGTCCATTGGGCCAGATTAATCACACTAATCGGTGAGTTGAGGTACTTTGTTGTCTCGACATATATGTTGGAGCTATTATTATGACCCTAGGTGTTTTAGGGAGTCACCTAGTA
This sequence comes from Triticum aestivum, assembly GCF_018294505.1. Classification (NCBI taxonomy): domain Eukaryota; kingdom Viridiplantae; phylum Streptophyta; class Magnoliopsida; order Poales; family Poaceae; genus Triticum; species Triticum aestivum. The sequence goes on from NC_057803.1 coordinate 358,068,570, forward strand.
ATCTAGCAATGCTTTGTATTCCAAGTGTGATGATTCTGGCCATTACTCTTGAAAGCATCTCGTGATGCCATTTAGTAGTAGGTATTCTACTCCTGGGTTCCTGACCCAAGATTCACTCTACTTACCTCGTGTTGATAGTGTTGCTCGTACCTTTAGGATATTGGTAACCTTTGCGATAGTCCTCGAGGTCCATGGTATTTCCTTCTTCCAAATACCACGAACTGCTTATGGCAGAAGTTCTTTTGAACCAAAAGATCACAACTAGAGTGCTCTTGATAAGTTCTCCATTTTACATTGTGAATCTGCCAGTTCTACCTTTCTGCATGGGTTATCCGGAAGAAATGTTGAACTTAGTTCGACATACTAATCTATGCATCCACAACTCAGAAAGTTATATGCTCCTTGAGTTGTCCATTTTCAGTTGTATTCCGACCATCACCTATCAATTGATAGTCAAGAGTATGTGTGCAATCATGTTCATCAATGCCTATTATTCTTGTGGTACGTCAAGCCGTTCTGGTTCAGAATGACTAGGAGAAACAAACTCCAGTACCTCATCCATATCCAGGATTGGGTCAAAGTAGTTGTATGCCATGGATCAAAATGCCAATCCAGCTTTTGCTTTGTTCTACCTTGGAGTGTTACCATCTTTATGTCAAGAATGTCTTGAGAATTACACCACCTCTTATGAATTCTTGATGCAGTGATACTTCTCACCATCATCATTCATTCCTCGATCCTCGTGTTGTTGTAACCGGAATGCCGACAAGTGAATTGTGATGTGTGAAATCAATACTCCGAGAAACTCGTTGCTTGGTAGTAAATGGACAATATTCTCATTCTTAGCATGTTGGTTATTGAACTACCATTCTAAGATTGATCTTGCTACCTAGTCCATATTTCCTAGTGCACTCTTCGATCAATGAGTTAGGATTGTGTCAATCCCTCACTCCCTTGATCATATCATCTTCCCCTAAAAAGCAAGATTGATCTTGAGCTTAGTAACATATCGGTGGTTCATGATTTTCTGAATATCTTCTCGGAAGTATTATCAGGTTATCACCTGACCGCTATGTTGAGTTCATGATCAAGTTGATTTTTCTATAAACCACTATTTCTCCAAGAATCTGTGTTGGATGCCCTGAAATAGTTGGTTAAGCTAAATGACAACTTTGAGAGTTGGAATATGATAGCTTGTCCGACTTAGTTCATCCCAAAGGGGTATCTGTGTGTTTTGATAGTTGTTGAAGCAAGATGATATCTTCATCAATTGGTCCTCGTGATCAGTTGCTGGGTCTATCATCTTGTCAAAACTTTGACTTGAGTATGGGCTATCGTCAAGTCAAATCAGAACCGACGATGTTTGTAATGTTGTCTTACTTGTGGTTGATCCCTCGAGCATACACCATTACATCTTTTGGTCTGACCAATGCTATCACCGTGTTCACATGATGGTGGAAGTCCAGTGATATGGAAATTCCGATGAGTTACTGTTGAGCCCATCAGCAACATTTTGTCTCCCCCATGATTCATGTTGAACATCAACCTAGTATTGGAAACTTTGTAAGCAATGCCTTCGTGTTCCGTTCATGAAGCTTATGCTTGGATAGAAGAAGTGACTTCCTCAAATTCATGTGCATTTGGAGCATGTTGCCGCCATGAGTTCGAGAAAGATTGTTTTGTTTCCTATGGTACCATCCCAAGTTAGTTATGCATGTGCGAATGTATTCTATGGTTTGGTATGAGTTCGAGAAAGATTGTTTTGTTTCCTATGGTACCATCCCAAGTTAGTTATGCATGTGCGAATGTATTCTATGGTTTGGTAGATTAATTACCTCCACTCCATATGTATTTCCTAGCACACCAAGCCACTGATTGATTTGTTCAAGTAGAAGAAGTTCCTTCTTAAGAGCATGCCTTATGCAAGGACTTTGTTATCCTCGATGATGGTTCCCCACCTGAACTCGGTAGTGTTTTTATTATAAGACTACTATGTGGTCATGCTTGTTTGGGACAACATGTTCACATGTGTTAGCAGAACCAGCTCATGTTTTGGAGCTTACTACCATATCCATTTCCTGAGAATCTCGCAACGCCATCTCGTCGATTTGTGTTGCAAACTTTCTTTCCAGACACATTGTCTGAATTATCCTGTTACCAACCAGATTTGAATCTCAGGCAGATATGATGGTTGGAACTTCTTCCGAGAACTATGATATAGGTTCCAGTGAAGTGGACACACCTAGCTGGAAGCACTGTTGTTGTAGTATCTTGATTAATCCGTTTGGTCACCTCCCACGAGGATTTCGCATGACTTATTATTGAAGTTGTTCCTTAGGGATCCTTGTGCTCTCAGTTTCTTCGATGATTCTATAACCATTGGAACATTGGAAACACTCTCGACTGTTGAGTTCTTCCCTAGTTACCAGAATCATTCCCAACATTTGCATTTTGTTCCCAGCTTGCACCTCAGTAGTTGTTGTTTAGGATCATCTTCAAAAGTGGACTTACCATGGGTCCCATCCATTTTTGGTGATAAGCAAAAATCACTCATTGCGTTGTCTTCAACAAGGTAGTCCACATCATCCATTCTAGTCAGAGTATGCCATCCTTTTCCGACTCCTTCAAATGATTGATTGTGATTGCCTTAGGCTGGTATAAAGAGTTTCAATGATCTTTGTATCAAAAGTAATTCTTTTTGGCACTTAAGGGAATAATTCTATGAGTCACCTTCCTTAAGGTATCACGTTACGAAATCATGGCAATTATCTCCTTGCTACTTTGAAAATTCATGCTCCATCTTATTCAAGTGTGGAATTGTACCCTGCCAAATTGAAACCTCATCATCTGTTTCTTTCCTCCCCTCTCAATATGTGTTTTGTGTCTCAGCTCGAGAGATGTTCCTACATCTCACCCCATAAGTTGATCGTGAGTTGCTTGATCTTCGAGAAGATCGATTTCGATAGAGTTTCTTTCCGTCATCATCATGTTGGATGAAGATCTCGAAAGCAAAGACATCAAGATCAATTGGAGCAATGAATCAACATCTCCGAGAAGGGCAATTGGATCATGAAGATTGTGTCGGCTTTGTGTCACCTCTGTCTTCTTACCTCACGTCTTGAATCTCGAGACGAGATTCTTCTTTAGTGGGGGTGAGTTGTCACAGCCCTAGAATAATGCTTGTAATTAGTGGCATTGCAACCATGCATCATGTCTAAATTTAGTCAAAAATTGAAATGGGAATGATAAACCCTAGCACTCAAAATTAAATCAAATAGGTTCTACTTAAAATATTTTTCAATGAACCAAAATGCTCTTAAAAATGTTCATCATTTCTGGAATAAGGTGGAAGCATCTACCAAAAATGTTGCACATTTTTTTCAGGACATATTTGGGCTTTGAATTAATTATCTATGTATTTGGATTGGGGTTGTAAATTTCTATAAATGTATCTACTAGCTCCAATAATTTTGAAACTTGGTGAGGGCCTCTGAAATAATTCAGTTAGTACCCATAAAAAGTTTTAGGATTTTATCAATTGGTTTAGTGCCTAAACTAAATCAAAACAAAGAGAACAAAATAGAAAAACAGAAACTAAATTAGAAAGCAGAGGAGAGAGAGATAGGAACCTCACCTGGGCTTACATTGTGTGCAGGCCCAAGTGGCCAGCCCAGCCCACCTGGCCTTCTGCCAGTCGTCCTCTACCTTAGGACAGAAGGCAGAGGGCGTGTGCCCGCGGCGGGCCGGCACGCGCTAGCCACCTCCTCCATGCCTGCCCCTCCTCCCTTGGATGTCTCTCGCGATGCCACGCAACCCCTGCACCGCTCCCCTCTCCCCCTGGACCCCTTCCCCTCCTCTGCTCTCTCCCCACACGCGCTCAAGCGGAGCTCGTCGCCGCTGTCACTGTCCGATGCTGCCACAGCCACCCCCTCGCTCCTTTGAAGGGCCCAGAAGCTCCGCCTCACCATACTCTTCGTCCGCACCAAGCTACGCAAGCGCGGACGTGCTGCAACGCCGCCTACGTCGTCATCTTCAACCTCGGGAACCTGAGCTCTTCACCGTCGATCCGCCGTCGCCCGAGCTTCCCCGAGCCTTTGAGATGCACCGCTACTCCGCTGTGAGCTCCTGCCCCTTACCCCCTTGCTCATCCCCTCCTTTCCCATCCGCCAGTTGCCGTCACCGCGAACCCGAGCTCCGGTCGCCGCCATGGACGGTGAGCTTCATGCTCTCGAGCTCCTCCACCCGTGCTCGTTGCCTCTGCGTGTTCCTGGTGATCCCATCAACCCGTAGAGCTCATCGTCCGCGCCTGCCGTGCCCCGTAACACCTCAAGCATGGATGCGTTACACAGCTGGGTGCACTGGACCGGGTGCACTTAGCCTTTTACTATTTGGATAATTCGAATTAATAATTTCAGAATATTGCTAAAACTTTGAAAATTAATAGAAATTAAACCGTAGCTCGGATCGAAAAACTTTGTACATGAAAGTTGCTCAGAACGACGAGACGAATCCGGATATGCAGCCCGTTCGTCCGCCACACATCCCTACCATAGCAAACATGAAACTTTCCCCCTCCGGTCATCTGTCTGACACAGGTCCGGAACTGGGAAAACATTCCCGGCTGTTTTCCCCCTTCACCTTTATCGTGTAGCCATACGTTAGGTCACACCCGGCACATCTTATTGCCATGTTATGCTTTGTGGTGCTATGTTTGCTTTATATTTACTGTTTCTTCCCCCTCTTCTCTCTGGTAGACCCTGAGACCGATGCTGCCCTTGTGATCAACTACGTCGACGACGACCCCCCTCCTTGCCAGAGCAACCAGGCAAGCAAACCCTCCTTGAGCATTCCGATATCGCCCATTTCTTTCCCTCTCATGCTTGCATTAGAACTGCTACTGCTTTTTGTATGATCCTACTCTGATGCATAGCCTGTTGTTGTTACATGCTTTCATACCTTACCTGCTTATCCTAAACTGCTTAGTATAGGATGGTTAGTGATCCATCAGTGACCCCCACCTTGTCCCAGTTGCCTTGCTTTATGTTTGATGGCTCGATCAACATGATCGACGTCCAGGCCCCGACACTTCACATCACCCCCTAGTTGTACGACTCTGCAGAGCTACCATCGAGTGCCGAGGGTGGAACCTCTTACATCACTCCGGATGAGATCTCTGTAGTGTAGCTATCCGGTCATGGTCATCAAGGGTGATTTCCTCCTTAACCACCTCCGGTACGGCTCTGTCGTGCAACCCCTCAAGTGTGAACCTCGAGGGTGGATCCTCTTACGCTCACCTTGATGACAACATCGAGTGGAATTCACCGAGGGTGATTCCTCGGGTTTTCCCTTTGGTGTTAGATACACAGTTACTATGATTACTATGACTTTACACTGAGCCATGTTACTAAAAAGACGGGTCGATCCTGAGGGGTACCCGCGCGAGCTTAATAGCGAGTGATGTGGAGTCGGGTTGACCTGGAAGGTGCCCGTGAGATACTTACGAGGCATGGCCGGGCATTCTTAGCCCTTGCCGCAAGTACTCGAGACGGGGCGACGGGGTCACATCGATCGTGAGTCTCTACTCGTTACCGCGCGTTCCTAATCCACTATGATTTGGATATTTGATCCGAGGGGCCTCTGGCCTGATAGCACTAACCATCACATGGGCATAGTATGGGCGTTCTGCGTCGTATACATCAGCCGAAGCTTAATAGACGTCAGCGACTGAGTGGCGCACGCCGGGTTGGACTGCGTAAGCACCTGCCTTTTTGAAGGAGGTAGCTAGGTCTGCTCACCGCGCCCACGCAATGTGCAGGAGTTCCCGGGGCGATGGCCCATGACCCCTGGGGGCATAGGTTTAGACCGGTGTGCTGGCCTCTCTATTAGGCTTAGGTCGGGTTGCGGCATATTGTTTGGCCGAGGCCGGGCATGACCCAAGAAAGTGTGTCCGGCCGAAGTTAATCGAGCGTGGTGGGTAAGTTGGTGCACCCCTGTAGGGAAGAAAACATCTATCAATAGCCTGTCCTACGGTAACGGACACTTGGAGTTGTATCCCGATCGATACAACTAGAACTGGATACTTGTGATGAGAACTGGATGGTGATGAGATTTGGAATGTGTCGACACTCGGATAGTATGGCTCTAGGATTGCTTTCTCGCAGGGAGTCAAGAAAGGATCTCTGGCCGAGGTTGATAACATCACTGCTACTTTACTTTGTGCTACTCTACTCCCTCCTGTTGCTGCAAGATGGTGGTTTCCAGAAGATGCTAGTCTTCGATAGGCTAGGCTTTCCCCTTCCCTTCTGGCATTCTGCAGTTTAGTCCACAGATACAACCCATTCCTTTGATACAGATGCATACTTAGTTTAGATCTGATGTAAGTCTTGCGAGTACTTTGGATGAGTACTCACGGTTGCTTTGCTACTTCTTTTCCCCCATACCCGATTGTTGCGACCAGATGACAGATCCTAGGAGCCAGACGACGCCACTGATGACTACTACTACCCGGAGGATGCCTACTAGTACGTGAAGACCGCAGACGACTAGGAGTAGTTAGGAGGCTCCCAGGCAGGAGGCCTTGCCTTTTCGATCGATGTTGTTTTTGTGCTAGCCTTCTTAAGGCAAACTTGTCTAACCGATGTCTGTACTCAGATATTGTTGCTTCCGCTGACTCTTGTGTATTCGAGCTTCTGTATTCGAGCCCTCGAGGCCCCTGGCTTGTAATATAAAGCTTGTATTATTTTAATTTGTGTCTAGAGTTGTGTTGTGATATCCTCTCGTGAGTCCTTGATCTTGATCATACACATTTGCGTGTATGATTAGTGTACGATTGAATCGAGGGCGTCACAGGGCGCACATGCGCGTGAGCACGGAAGAGGCCGGCCACGGCACTTGTCAGCGAGGAGTGGCGCGGGAGCGGCTGGGTGCATGCGCCCAACGCGGGCGCGACGCGCAGGCGAGTAGCAGCAGGCGAGCGGGGCAACAGACAACAGCGATAGTAGGGCAACGGAGGTAGAAGACACGACGCACGGCAGAGCGAGATCCAGTGCGGGTGCCAATGCGGGCAAGCACGCGCAGGGCAGCCAAGGTCGCAGTCGGACAAGGCCAGAGGCGAGGGAGAGCAGGGCTGAGCGGTGTCACCGGCTTAGACTCGACGGGGTCAAAGCGACGGGTGCACACACGACGAGCAGGATGCTAGGAGAGCTCCTACGCGATGCAGCGAAGATGCTGGGCACACGCGTGTGAGCAATAGGCCACCGAAGTGACGTCAGGGACCAGCCGTGCGGCATCAAGCTTCGGCCATGGCAGTCCTACGGCCTAGAGGACGAGCTTGTGCAAGAAATGAGTGGGGGAGGAAGAGGAGCTCACGACGAGTCTGCAGGTGTGCATAGCGGGCTCGGGGGAGGCTCGAAGGCGATGAATTCCGGCAATGGCGTTGGTGGTGCAGAGAAGGGGTACGAGTCGATCCGGTCGAAGCAAAGGCACTCGGCTCACGTTCTTTAGCATAGAGGAAGCAGCGGAGGCCGGAGGAGCTCCTGGCACATTCCTAGGTGACGGGAAGGGGCAGTGGCCATGGGATCAACGAGGGCCATGGCGATGACGGTGTTGGGCACGTCCAGAACGGTACGAGGGAGGGAGGAGAGGGGCGAATGGAGGCTGGGGTTTGCGGGAGGAGTTGATAGTGAACTAATAGTTGTCGGGGAGCGGCGGATGGCTGTTGTGTCGAGGACCCGGCCATGGACGTGCGGGCAACGGCCACGGCGCCATGGGTGAACAGGGATTTAAGATAATGGTGATATGGGCTGGGCTGGGTGCTGCTCACAGTGGGCAAAGTCTACAAGAGACGACTGTAGTTTTTATTCTTTTTCTGCTTGTTACTTTCATTTATTTCTATTTTGCATTTACTTTTGCTATCAAATGATTTTACTTTTAGTTCAAACTTTGTACATAAATACTTTATAACATACAAAAGCTGCACAAAAAGCTTCAGGGCATTTGGAAAGGTTTAAATATTTATTCATTATAAAAAAGGCCAATTTAAAAGTTGTTGGTCCACTAAAATAATTGTCAACGATAGTTTGGGCATCCAAAAGAAGTTGATATTATTTTTACAATTGCTTGGGCATTTTATGACATAATGTGAACAATTATTTTAGCCGATTAAAGAAATATTATTTTTGATTTTGTTTTAAATTTTAATTTCAACTGGGTTTGGATCAAAGTGAGGTTTAGAAAATTATTAATGATGACATGGCATCATTAGCATGAGTTTACTGTAGCATGACATTAGGGGTGTTACAAGAATGAAGTATCTAGCAAGGAAAATATTGGCCACCCCCTACCGCTTCATGAGCAGTACGGGCACACAAAAAAGGATATTCATTTGAAAATTAGAGTTGGCACATACAAATTTACATGGAACGGCATGTAAATACCGCATATAGGTAAATATGGTGGACTCATTTGGCACGACTTGGTTTTAAGGAGTAGGATGCACAAGTAGTATTCCTGCTTAGTACAAGGAAAGCTAGCAAATAGATTAAGAAGCAACCAACCAAGAAATGAAAAGGATCGTAAATGAGCATTAACCATAACTAACACCGAATAATGCACTGCAAGTAGGATGTAAGTTCATTGCATAACTATTGACTTTCATGCTTGCATAGAAAATCATAAATCTTAACACCAATATTCTTACTAAAGCACAATTACTATCTCCATATCGTAAAACTATTGAAAGGAATCAAGTTTTAATATCAAGTGATCTTCATGATAGTTTTCATTATCCCTGTTGAATATCTATCACTTTGGGACTATGTTCATATATTACCATTGCTTATAACAAGCTCTCAAACAAATTTAGGTGAATAACAAGAGCACAAATTTCTTCAAAATTTTCATCTCTCAAAATAATATAAGTGAAGCATCCGAGGATATTTCTTTTAGATTCTACTAACTCTCAAAATAATCTAAGTGAAGCATGAGAGTATATTTCTTCAAAATTAAAGCACCGTCGTGCTCAAAAAGATATAATTGCACCATAGATAAAAAATTAAGCGAAGCACATAGAGAAATTCTAACAAATCATAGCATTGTTATGCCTCTCTCAAATAGGTATGTCCAGCAAGGATGATTGTGACAAACTAAAAAGCAAAACAAGCGAAGACTCATATAATACAAGATGCTCCAAGCAAAACTCATGATATGTGACGAATGAAAATATAGCTCCAAGTAAAGTTACCGATGGTCGTTAGAAGAAAGAGGGGATGCCCTTGAGGGCATCCCCAAGCTTAGTTGCTTGGTTCTCCTTGAATATTACCTTGGGGTGCCATGGGCATCCCCAAGCTTAGGCTTTTTTTACTCCTTATTCCTTCATCCATCTTGATCTCACCCAAAACTTGGAAACTTCAATCACACAAAACTTAACAAAACCTTCGTGAGATCTGTTAGTATAATAAAGCAAATCACCACTCTAAGTACTGTTGCAAACCCATTCATATTTTATTATTGCATTATACCTACTGTATTCTAACTTTACCATGCCTTATACCCCCTGATACAATCCATAGATTCATCAAAATAAGCACACAATGCAACGAAAACAGAATCTATCAAAAATAGAATAGTCTGTAGTAATTTGGACTTTGGCCATACTTCCATAACTCGAAAAATTCCAAAAAACTAGGAAAACATAGGAAATTTGTATATAAATCATGTGTAAAAACTCATAATTTTTCGTCACTCTAGTGATTTTTTAACAATTCTACTATTGGGTGTAAAAGTTTTTGTTTCTCAACAGGATCAAATCAACTATCACCCAACATGATCCTAAAGGCTTTACTTGGCTCAAACACTAAATAAAACATAAAAGCACAATAATAATAGAAGTATAATTGCATATTTATTCAATAATAGAAATAAAATAAAAAAAATTCAAAGATAACTATTGGGTTAACTCCCAACAAGCGTTATCGTTTTACGCGCCTAGATAGGCATAAAGCATAGATTCAAGCATTGTCTTCTTTAGTTTTTGCTCATAGGTTTCCCTCATGATTGATTCATATGGTGGCTTCATTCTAGTTATAGGGAAGTGTTCTATACCCTTTCTCAATGGAAACTAAAATTTAATATTCCCTTCTTTCATATCAATCACGACACCTATAATTCATAAAAGGTCTACCAAGTATGATGGGACAAGACGGATTGCAAGCAATATCAAGAACAAATATATGGGCACATAGTTCCTATTTGCAAGAATAAGAACATCATTAATCCTTCCTAATAGCTTTTTAATAGTAGAATCCACCAAGTTCAAATTAAGAGAACATTGCTCAATATTGGTAAAACCAAGCACATCGCAAAGAGATTTCGAATTTGTGGAAACACTAGCACCCAAATCACATAAAGCATTGTACTCATATTTTTTATCTTTACTTTAATGGTGGGTTCCCATTCATCATATAATTTTCCAGGAATAGAAATCTCTAATTCTAACTTTTCCTCGAAAGCTTTCATCATCGGTTCTACAATATGTTTAGTAAAAGCTTTATTTTGTTCGTAGGCATTGGATGAATTTAACATGGATTTCAATAAAGAAATACGCTCAATCAAAGAATAGCTATCATGATTAAACTATTTGTAATACAAAGGAGTGGGCACATCACTAGCTAAAGTTTTTACCTCTCCAAACCCACTTTTATCAATTTTTCAACAAGATTTTCATGCTCCAAATTCTGAGAACGCCTTCTATCTAAACTTGACTCTTCTTCGGTCATCTTATCATCAATTTAAACATTACTAAACAAGGAATCAATAGAAGAAACACCAATCATCTTAATATCTTCATCATTACTATGAAAGCAATTGGGGGAAGTGCTCTTTCTAAAAATTCTCTTTTAGATCTAAGCATAGCGGTTCTTTTCTTACTTTCATCCATAGTAACACATAAAGCCTTAGTTGATTCATTAATATCAAACTAGGGTGCAAAGGGCTAAATCTTGAGATTCTCCACATCATGTGTAATTCTGTCAATGTTCCTAGACATATCATCAAGTTTACTTAATTTTTCTTCTATCGTAGTATTGAAAACTTTTTTAGCATTGATAAATTCTTTAATATTACTTTCAAGATCAGAGGGCATCCTATTATTATTGGAAGAAATACCATAGGAATTTCCATAATTATTAGAGGAATTTCCAGGAAAAAGTCCTAGGATTAAAATTACCTCTATAGTATTGTTATTAAAATTGTTTCGTGAGACAAAATTCACATCTACGGGATTACTATTTTTCTCAATCAAAGTAGACAAAGTAACGTCATTGAGATCAATAGGAGAATTTTTACTAGCAAACAATTTCATATAGAGCAACAACCTTTTCACTCAAAGTACTAACTTCCTCAACAGAAATGATCTTTTTACTAGTAGGAGCCCTTTGAGTATGCCATTGCAAATAATTAGCCATGACATCATCAAGCAATTTAGTGGCTTCACCAAAGTAATTTCTATAAAAGTACCACCCACGGCGGAATCTAAAAGATTTCTAGAAACAAAATTCAATCCAACATAAATAATTTGTATGCTCATCCGTAGATTTAAACCATGAGTAGGGCAATTTCTTATCATTAACTTCATTCTTTCCAAGATTGGGCAACATGTTCATGCTCAAGTTGCTTAAAATTCATGATTTGATTTCTAAGGGAAATAATTTTCACGGGAGGAAAATACTTAGTGATAACAACATCTTTGCACTTGTCCCAAGAATCAATATTATTTTGTGGCAAAGATGAAAACCAAATTTTTGCACGATCACACAAAGAAAATGGAAATAATTTTAGTTTCACAATATCATTGTCCCCATCTTCTTTCTTTTGCATATCACACAATTCTATGGAAGTTTTTAGATGGTACACGACATCCTCGTTACAATTATCGGAAAATTACTCTTTCATAACAAGATTCAACAAAGCGGCATTAATATCACAAGACTCTGCACTAGCGGCGGGAGAAGCAATCAGAGTACTAAGAAAATCATTATTATTAGTATTGGAAAAACACACAATTTGGTATTTTCTTCAGACATCGTGACTACGCAAACAAGAACATAAGCAAACAAAAGATCGAACGAGAAAAAGGAAAACAAAAAGAAGGCAAATATTTTTGTGATTTTGCAAAAATGTTTTAGAAGTGGGGGAGATGAAAACGAGAGGCAAATGGCAAATAAAGTAATTGCAAGGATATGAAAGTTTATGCGTAGGAACCTGGTAGATGTTGATGATGTCTCCCTGGCAATGGCGCCTGAAATTCTTCATGATTGCCTGTATCTGCGTTGGTAATTCCCCGAAGAGGAGGGGATGATGCAGCACAACAACGGTAAGTATTTCCCTCAATTGTGAAACCAAGGTTATCAATCTAGTAGGGGAACCAAACTCTATGTAAACAGCACCTGCTCACAAACAACAAAAACATACAACCCAACGCGTAAGAGGGGTTGTCAATCCCTCTCGGTATTGAGATAGATTAAATTGGATGAGATTTTATAAATAGATCTAGAAAAAACACAAAATAAAATAAGTAAAGAAAAAGTGCAGCAAGGTATTTTTGGTTTTTTGGATAAATAGATCTAAGAACAATATGATAGGAAATACACCCGGGAGCCATAGATTTCACTAGAGACTTCTCTCGAGGAAATAACGTATGGTGGGTAAACAAGTTATTGTTGGGCAATTGACAGAAAAGCAAATAATTATGGCGATATCCAAGGAAATGATCATGTATATAGGCACCATGTCCAACATTAGTAGACCGACTCCTTCCTGCATCTACTACTATTACTCCACACATCGACCGCTATCCAGCATGCATCTAGTGTATTAAGTTCATGGAAAAATGGAGTAATGCAATAAGAACAATGACATGATGTAAACAAGAAATATGCATGTAGGAATAGAACCCATCCTTTTATCCTTCATAGTAATAATACATGCGTGTCATATCTCTTTCTGTCACTGAGATTGAGCACCGCAAGATCGAACCCATCGCAAAGCACCTCTTCCCATTGCAAGAAAAATCGATCTAGTTGGCCAAAACCAAATCAAAATTTCGGAGAAGAAATACGAGGCTATAAATATCATGCATAAAAGAGTACAACAATGACTCAAATAATATTCATGGATAGATCTGATCATAAACTCACAATTCATCGGATACCAACAAACACACTAAAAGATCAAAAGGAGAAAAGAAGCCATCTAGCTACTGCCTATGGACTAGTATGTATGTGGTAAACTAATCACATATCATCGGAGGGGAAAGGGTGATGATGAAGAACCCCTCTGTCATCGTTGACCCCTCCGGCAGAGTGCCAAAGAAGGCCTCTAGATTGGATCTCGTGGTTCTGGAACTTGTGGCGATTGGAATTGTGTTTCGCGACTCCCTAGGGTTTCTTGAATATTAGAGTATTTATAGAGCTGAGAGGCGGTGGAGGGGTACGTATGGGCCCCACTACCCATCAGGGCGCGCCTGGGGGCCCTAGCGTGCCTTGGTCCTAGTGGGCCCCATAGGGCCACTCTGGTGCACTTCTTGGGCCTCCTGGGCAAAAAAAAGTCTCCAAAAAAATTCGTGGAATTTGACTCCGTTCAGTATTGATTTTCTACGAAGTAAAAAACAAGCAAAAAAACAGCAACTGCCACTGGGCACTATGTCAATAGGTTTGTAGCGCCCAAGATGCGATTCTACCCCAATCACGTGATGAACTCATGATTGGGGCACAACCACATTTCGAGCGCATAGCAAGGTGGATATCATTACAACATACCATGTACTGAATAGATGAGAATACAAGATTAAGGCTTACACTTGCCACAAGCCACAACATGAATACATCAATACATCAATACATAGCAATCATCATACAGAAGAGAAGGATCGGACTACGATGAAATCAAACAAAAAAGAAGAACGACATCCACCCTGCTAATCCCAGGCTCCCCGACCCGGAACCTAATGCTTGATCGAAGAAGAAGAACTCCAAAAGCAAGCAAGCACCGCTCTCATGTCAAATCTTTGCATAACCTGCACCTACAACATTTGTTGTAGTAATGTGTGCGCCACGACGACTCAGCAATCCCGTTACCATGGGTATCAAGACTAGCAAAGCTTAATGGGTATGGAATGGATAAGTGGTGAGGTTGCGGTAAGCGACTAAGCATTGTATGGTGGCTAACTTACGAGTACAAGAATAAGATGAGAAACTACGCAATAGTCGCAAACTAGTAATGATCAAGAAGTGATCCTGGACTACTTACATTCAAACATAACCCCATTGTATTCTCTTCTCGAACTTATTCGAAAAGAGACCATCACAGTGACACACACGGTTGGTGTATTTTAATTTAAATCTGGTGTCAAGTTCTATATAACCGGACATTAAAAATTCCCATCTACCACATAACCGCGAGCACGGCTCTCAAAAGTTTAAATCCTGCAGGGGTGTCCCAACTTAGCACATGACAAGCTCACGATCCACAGAGAAAATCCTCCATCTCGGGACCCTCCTATCAATCTCAGAATCCCGGTGCACAAGACATTTCGACAATGGTAAAACAAGTCCAGCAAGACCTCCCGGCATGCCGACACCCTGATAGTAGCCGCGTGTATCTCGTCTCAGGCCACGACCGGATGGGACATCCTACGAGTAAAACTAGATCCTCGGGTTGCCCCGTGGTGGCCCTACAGTCTACCCGTTTGGGACCAACACCATCAGCACTGGCCCCCTGCATTATGTTAAAAGAATCCTCGGGGACGTGACCCCCTATGCCAATTAATTAATTATCAGGTTTATTATTATGTTGAGCAAATGGTAAAACCAATGTTGAGCCTTGTTGGAAGAGTTTTATTCAAAGCGACCTGTCAAGAGGGGCCCGTAAACCCTCATCATGTTAGGGACGCAAAAATCAAGGAACATAACACTGTTATGACGGAAACTAGGGCGGCAAGAGTGGAACAAAACACCAGGCAAAAGGTCGAGCCTTCCACCCTTTACCAAGTATATATGTGCATTACTTAAATAAGAGATATTGTGATATTCCAAGATATCCATGTCCCAACATGGAACAAACTGCAACTGCACCTGCAACTAGCAATGCTATAAGAGGGGCAGAGCAAAGCGGTAATATAGCCAAACAACGGTTTGCTAGGAAGGGTGAAAAGGTTAGAGGCTAGCATGGCAATTTGGGAGGCTTGATAAACAAGTGGTAGGTAGCGCGAGATAGCGATAGCATCGAGAAAACTAGCAAAGAAAAGATAGTAGCAGTATCCAAGGTGTCAGTGGCCATGAAGAAGATGAACGGGCATAGTCGAAGGAATCCACACAATCACAACTATAACCGGAACTATCGAGAAGAAGCACAATCGGAAAGAAGCAAACAACATGGTGAACCAACAAGCATAAACATGTCATGATGCACAATCAAGTATGATGTATGTCCATTTAATGAGGCATGGCATGGCAAAGTGCACAAACAATACTACAAGTTAAGTGGAGCTCAATATGCAATGAGTTGCATATTGACGAAACACCACATTCGAATTATTTAGTTTGCTCTCATTTATGTACCCAACAATATTAAATGTTATTAAACATGGCAAAGGGTGAATCATAATAAAACTACATATCTAGGCAAGTTTAAATGAGGCCGGAACAATAAACAACAATTCCGGAAAATCCACATATGCATATTTTGAATTTCGTACTGTTCTGACCTAAAACATATTTTAATGCTGTTAAAAAGTAAAACAAAGTGCACCAAGCTAATCTATGCATTTTCTACCCCATTTACATATAAAGTTTATTTAATTCAGAGATACGGTTAATTAGTTATGAATTGAACCATTTTAACATGTCATTATGCAAATTAAATGCAAACATCAATTTAAGCATTTCGAACATTGATGAAAGTTGCATATTATGAAACTAGATGAAATAATAAGCATTTTACATATATAAAACATTTTAATGCGATGCACGGTTTGTGAGATATTAAATGCATGAACAAGGACTTTTTTGTAAAACTGATGTTCTTTGGATAATGTCTAAATTTGTAGCAGCGAAAAAAATACAATGCAGGCTGAATTTGGCTGGGCCAACAGAGAGGAGGCCCTAGAGCGCACCTAGCTGGGCTAGGCCCAGTTCGGTGGGAGGAGGCCGGGCAAGCCGGCTAGGTAGAGGCACGGTGGGCCTTGGTGATCTGCCACGAGAGGCCATACACATGATGTAGGGAATGAGCGATGCAGGGGAGCTGGCGCTGGTCATCGTCGTCCCCGCACACAGAAGCAGGGGAGGCCATCCATCAGGGCTCGGGGAGGTCGATCTGGGCCGGAGCCGGTCCCTGGGCGTCAGATCTGGCCGGAGATGGGCGACACCTTTGGGGAAGACCATTGCGGAGGCGGCTCCCTATGAAGAGAAGCGAGAGAGATGAGAGACTTTGAGAGAGAGTGTTGCCGATGATCAAAAAGAGAATAGAGGGGAGGATGGATAGGAAGGGCATGATCCTACTGGTCTGGTGCAGCTACGGTCCGACAGAGGTTGGCCAGGAGCAGAGGTCTCTGGCACGGGAAGGTGGCCAGGATGGGGAGCAGCGGCATGGTGGCACTCCGCGAACTTGGTCACAGCGACGTCTAGGTCCGGTGGAGCAGGTGGTGCACCAGGCATCCACGAGCTCAGGTGCGTGAGGGGAGGAGGCTGTAGCGCCGGGAAGGTGGCTTGGCGGCATCCAAGCAGTGAAGAGAGGAGGCTTGAATGAGTCGTGGTGGCCATGGCTCGGCTGGTACACGAGTGTACAAGAGAGAGAAGGTCAGAGGAGAAAGAGAGTCAGGGAAAAGAAGGGAAGAAGGGGCGCGAGACGGGGACCTGCTGGGTTCGGCCGTCGATGGAGGTGAGGCTCACCAGAGCAGACGAGGGCGGCGGGGTCGAGTGGGTCTGGTCCTCCTAGTGGTGCTCGATGGTGGAGGGAGCTTTGGTAGTGCTGCTACATGTGGCGGTGCATGGGAAGCAGAGGAGGTTGCAGGCTCGGGCGTGGAAGGGATTGAGGAGAAGGTGGAGCCTGGTTGGGTGGAACTGGCAGGTGAGATCCCGAGGGGGATTCGGTGGAGTGGCGGCGACGATGAGTGGATGGGACAAGGTGCCTAGGTTTTATGGTTGGTATACTTTATATAGCAGGTGGGTTTTGGTTTAGGGGTATTAGGTCCCTACGATCGTAATCAGACAGTCAAGAATAAATAGGCTAGATATTCCAAATGAGAAATCGAAGATGTTTTAGGGATGTTCAGAGATGATCTGAACCCATCGGTCATGACTACCCGGGTCAGGTTCGGGGAAGTTTCGGACGAGCACGAGGGGTCTGAGAGAGGTCGACGAAGACAATAGGGCTTGAAAAAAGGTCAACAGATACAGAGAGGTGGCACTATGAACGACTACGAGTTTTATGAAAGCATGCAGATGCAATATGCATGATGACATGATCAAATGCAACAACAAAAAAATAAAACACACAACTATAGCGAAGAACATGGAAGGCTGCTGGAGCATCGGTCTCAGGTCGTTACAAGGTTAGTCCCAAAAAATGATATAAAGTTGCCAGTAAATGAGTATAAGACATCAAAGAATTATACTTTAATAGCATGGAACAATCAAAAATAATAGATACGTTGGAGACGTATCACATTCCTACAACATATATTGGGCGTGGCCGACAATGAGGCGAGACCATTCCTACAACATTCTTATAACTTAGCATATCAATCCATGGATTTTGCTATAAGCTTATAATCATAGACTATAATATTTAGATAAATTATAACTAAGCACCTTTCCTGCCCTCTCAGACCATCAACATTTATAGCCATCAGATCATCACTTTTAGGCTTTGTTGGTCATCTGATTTGCTCTTAATTGCATCTAAATCGCACGTACAAGCTCCCTAATGAGCGCTAACCTTCTCAGGAGGTGCTTCAGTGGCTTTTTTGTGCATCCGAGATTCAATTGGGACTATTGGGCTTGTACAAGGATCCTGTCGAATGCAAAAATCGACATGGGTGCCAACTGAGTTGGGGCTTGGATTGCAATGGCGACTATGCTGCTCCAAGGTCTGTTCGGTTGCACGAACATGACGGATAACTCCTCCTTTTTGGACGGACACGAGTGGCGCGGCAGGATGGGGTGAGGCAGTGAACGGTCCGGAAGTTCAATCGTGAAGGATGATTGATTGAGAAGTTAATTGGCCATTCGATGCTTCGGGCAGGTTAGCTTCATCGCATATTCATGTTCATGCCAATTGATTGATTGAGAGGTTAATCGTGTCTCTCTATATTCATACGAGTCGTGTCTCTGCATACTCAAGCGAGCCTATAAAATCCCAATCTTGATGTTGCTTGTTTCCTGCACTGCTCTCGTTCTCTTGTCCCAATGGAGGGTGTTAGTTTCTCTTTCCTGGCCTGCATGTGCATATATTCTTACTTTCCTGCGGCTCTCCCCCATGGTCCTCAGCAAGGTTGCTCTCTATCTACATTTCTCTCCTACACAATCCATCATCCAGCAAAGGATTGAGTTACACTAATATGTTCTCAATCCCAATTTTGTACATGTGGTTTTCATCCTGGTTGTGCTCAATTCGGGGAAATATTGGACACAGGTCCTGACATTTAGATTTGGGTAATTCTTTCATTTGACAATCTTCAATCTTCACGCGGACAATCACTCACCTTTCATGTTTTAACCTTCACTAGTGGACCTGTTGCGCCAAATCCATGTGCACGCTGTCGCTAAATCCATGTGCGCGATGGAAAAAAGATCCATGGGTTTAGTCCCCTTTAATAGAAAACATGGTGTATTGTTTGCTACAATCAGATGTATATCCTGGTCAATGGCGTCCTCCATAGTCCTCTCCGACTCCTCCACGCTGTCGCTGCCACTAGAATCCAGCACCACTGTGAGGAGGTTCTCGCGAGGCCCAACGTGGCCTGCAAGCACGAGCCCCCACCGGTCAAGAAGGGGCATCACTGCAACCAGCTCCGCCCTCTCCTAGTAGCAGTACAGGGGAACACCTCCTCAAGGGGGTCCTTGGCGGAACCGCCAAGCAAGGCCGCCAAGGCCCCGTCCAACTCCTCAGGCTTCAGGGTGCCGACATGCAGCCTCATCGTGTCCTTCACATTGGTGTACTCCCACATGGGTCACGAGTGATATTGGAGTGGCGCAATGCACGTCCGCGGGTACTCCTTGAGGACCATCGGCCTCGACAACTTCATGGCCCTGTGTGCAGCCATCCGCTCCAAGACCGGCTCCATCCTAGGGTTGGTGAGCTTCTTGTACCCCCACCTAGGGTTTTGTTCGGCAGGGTCCGTCGGGATCATCAGGAATGGGCTGGTGCAGCATGCGTCCATGAAGACGCAGCGTTGCCGGTAACCTTCCACCTTCTTCCCAACCATCAATAGAAAGATTCTGTCTTCCATCGCCTTGACGAACAGGAAGGAGACACACGCAGAGTGCTGATCTACGGCGGTGAACTACAGGCTAAAAAAGTGGCGAAAGAGCACCATCGAGGGTCTCACGCCCATGAAGGCCTCACAATAGAAGGCTAACACGGCCAGCAGGAGGATGGAGTTGGGTTGGAGATAAAGGGCGTGGATCTGATAATGGGAAAGGATACACCTGTACGCGTCGGTGCTATACAAAGGGTTTTAACCCCTTTCTGCGGTGACATTTGGAACCGTCGCCAAGTGAGTGTGGCGATAGGGGGGTCCTTCCCACATGACCCAGAAATCATCGGGATAGGCCCTCCTAGGACACATGCTGGGGGCCGTGTGTGATCGGGCGAGGCATCAAAACCCAATCATTTCCATAGGTATGTACATCACACACAGTGAATCCCAAAAGACATTTCCATAGGTATGTACATCCCACACGGTGAATCCCAGAAAAACATTTCCATAGGTATGTACATCCCACACGGTGAATCCCAGAAAACAAAATTCCATAGGTATGTACATCCCACACGGTGAATCCCAGAAAAACATTTCCGTAGGTATATATAAGACACAGTCAATCCAAGGAATATGTTTCCATTCTTATGTACATCCCACACAGTCAATCCAAGGAAAATGTTTTCGTTCTTATGTACATCCCACACAGTTTTATCCGTAGGCTCGTGTGTGAAAGGTGTAACTAACACACACGATCTGCATTCGTTAACTGTTTTCTTTTATCAACTACATCACACACGATTTGATGAAGAAAACTGTGTGGCATTGGGCTATCCATCGCAAGCGCTTTTACTGCTAGAACCGTTTGCAAAGGTCCATGACACATTTAGCAGGTTTATTAGTTTACAATTAATAATTCTAGTATTACGCAAATTCATATTTCATATCAAACAGCTGTTTGCCAATTTAATATTAGGCACATAAATATATTATAACATCACAGTAAGATAGCTACATGAAAACAACACAGTACAACATATAGCTAGTTCAACTTCGTAAGAACAATATATTCATTTCCCTAATCGAGTTCATCCAGGCTTGTCTTATCCACCTCTGCTTTCAGTTCAGTAAGAACCTGTTTTGCACGGGCCAACTTGGAAAGTGCCTCCTCCTTCGCCAACACCATCTTAGCAAAGTCTGATTTAAAAATCTGAGCTCATTCTCCACCTTCAACATTTTATCCTGCATCTTCAAATATTCTTCAGGCATTGACAATAGTTTCTCTAAGCCTATGTATGTTCTCTTCCTCATACATGCTCCAGAGCTTCGCTAGGCACATCTTCAAAGACTATGGCCACTCTTGATCAACCCACTCCACGTAAGAACACTTCCGTTCATCCTATAATATTTAAAACTAGATCAGTACCAATTGTAGGGGAAATGGGTTTATAGCAACATAGAAAATCACCAATGCTTATTTTGAAAAACTGAAGAAACATGTTAATTATGACATATCTTCTCAAAAAGATCAATGTGCAAATGAATTAATTGCTACTGAGATGACAACAAAATTCTGGAACATCAGAAGCTATAATTAACTACAACAACGCTACAAGTTCTTACTCATGTACAATAAATAACAAATTGAACATTTTATGAGGAAGGTAAATATAACTTCAACAGCATAGCGATAGTGTTTGGATGACAGCAAATTGATACTAACAGGTGTGTACATGCACAAATTTATTAACATAGAACAAATAGCACTAAGGTCGTCCACTATGTATGCCAAAACTGGGGTAAAGACAACTGATGCTACATCTTGCATCAGTGCCCAGCAGTGGCGAGCCGATGCAGCGGAAAAAAATCAGGGACCCGGACTCCGGAGCACGTACTTGCTCCGATGTCCAGTTCCTTCGTGCCATAAAGATCTACTATTTTACTGCTTGTCTACTCGGATGTGTGGACCAAAGTTGGCTGCAGAAACTGCTGAAGCGGTGCCAAATAATTTTCTAATGGCACCGCTGATGACATGGCAACAATTTAAGATACTAGGTACAAACTGTGACACTATCTTAGGATGCGTTTGGTTGAAGGTGTGGTATGAATGGGTTCGGACCGTGACAGTGTCTGAATCACATGTAACAAATGATTTGTAACAACGAAAGAGGGTCTAACCTTCTCTGCACATGCCATAAACTTCCTCCCACTGTACACAGATTCAAATGCAACTAACTTCACGCATGGAGATTGATGGTGACAATGAGCATATAGATCTTCAGCCACCCCGCTCCATCCATTGCCACTGATGGTCCTAGGGAGCTACAAGAGGAAGAAATGACTCAAATCGACCACCGGGTAAAAATCCTTCATTCCAAGTCATAGCCCAAGACATAGAGAGAAGAGAGGCATACCCGGGTGGTGAAGGAGTCGTAGCCGGAGGAGGAACCGCTTGAGTGGTCTTTGAAGAAGACAATGGCGACCCCAGCAGTAGGATGCGAGACGACGAGAGCGAGGAAGCAGCTATAGCTCAGGAAGGAAGGAAGGAAGGAAGAAACAGGGGAAATGTGACTTGTGGTGGGGGAGAAAGGGGGTGGTGAAGGGGGGAGGGGGAGGGGGCAGATATTTTGGCGGTAGGCCAAAATTTTGGAAATGTGGAGGGAAACTTTGCACGCGGTGCCGCCGGACCATTCACTTTGAACAATTGTGTGCATCGCAAACGATTCTTCTGCTTTACGCACATGGGATGAGGTTGATAATTCAAATTTTGGTGGAAATTTCCCCGGGTACGTCATTGCATAATTTAACATCGCTTGCTAATTTGGGCACACAAAAGAGTGTATAGCAGACATACCACACTAACTGAATCGAGTAATTTTAGTAATTAAAAAGAGTCGGTTGACCTAAACATTGCTCTAACAAAAGACCAGCATTAAAAACAAAGCCTAAGTACGCATAATTTTAACAAATCCACTGCCGCATCGGCCTATGCATCGTCGGTGTGAGATGAGATGTTGATGACTTTTCCTGGCGATGTGCCGCCATTGGTGGACTCCACGTCCCCCCTGCTGAAGTCGATCGCGTCCTCGTCCTTGTCCTCGACGCCACCCTCAAGGTTGTAGTACTCGTAGTAGCGGCTGCGCCAGAGCTCGCGTTGGTACTCCACCGCCGATTCCTCGATAGACAGACTCTTCTCTACCTCGACCTCGGCCACGCGCAACTCCTCCTCTGGGCGCTCCTCGATCTCCGCCGCCTCCTACATCTCTAGATCCTGCTCGGCGACCTCATGAGGAAGTAGGTGCTCCATGGCCACAACCTCCTTTTTGGACGTGGGTTGCATGCTGGAGTCTGAGGTGGCCTGGAATATCTTGGCGTGTGCATCCTCGATCTTGGTGTCGATGGCCTCGAGCTGGTCCAGGGTGACATCGGCGATACGGACGGCAGCTTGAGCGCTCTCGGCGTTTGTAGCCGTCGTCACAGCAGCAGCTGCAGCCTCTCGACTGCTGCAACTGCCATGTTGGCTGCCGCAGACGCCCTCTCGGCAGAAGCGGGCACGCTCAATGCAGATGAGGTGGCACTCTCGACGTAGGCAGCCGCGCTCTCAGCATAGGCGGCGGCTCTCGGGGGGGGGCATTGTACGGGCCTTCACGAAGCGTTTCCACGGCGTCATCTTTGCAAGAAGGGGGTGCGGGAAAGGGGATCAGGATTCATCGATTCGGGGGTTGCCGGCACTGGAGCAGATGTGCGGGCGAAGCTTAAGGAGGGAGACTTAAATAGACCCAGATATGTTTATCGCAAACGGTTCCTAGAAAACAACTGTGTGTGATGTTGTAGATATTTTTATTAGCTGTGAAAGACGAATTTTGAGTAAAGTGGCAACGGGTGGTGTTTTAAATGTACGAGAAATTTTGTAGTACTAATACAATTCTCATGTCAAATTTTGGAAAAAAATAGGGGTCATTTGACCTTTTAAGATAGTTCAGGGATTTTCTAGCCATTTAATAATCATAATTGAAATTTGAACTACATGTACATGCAACAGCAAACCATAACGGTTTGAAAACTCATATTTTGTGTACTTGTGTGCGATTTAATTCCATGTGCAGTAAATTGGAAGGAATTTTCAAACATATTGGTCTAACGGCTATGACACAATTAAGCTTGGAGTGACATGGCATTTTAATTCCAAAAAAATAAAAAATATCAAAAACACATGAAACCTTGGTTGATGTAATTTCATGCCACCAAGAGGATATGGTAAAAAAATTTGGCATGTTTGACGAAAGTTTGGACACACACCCTCACAAACTGGATCAACTCACTAGAAAGCTCGTGGTTCCGAGAGGGAACAATGCATGTTTGGTGATGAATGGGAGATAGCTTCCTCTTATGGCCTTCAAATTTTTTCTACGTTTAACATGCACTACTACAACTGTAATGTGAAAATTTGGAAAATTCTAGGGGTCATTTGACCTTTTAAAGAGATTTGAGTGATTTTCTAGCCAACTAATGACCGTAATTTCAATTTGAACTACATCTACATGCAAGGGCTAACCATAACAGTTTGAAAACTCATATTTTGTGTACTTGTGTGCCACTTAATTCCATGTGAAGTAAATTGGAAGGAATTTTCAAACATATTGGTCTAACGGCTATGACACAATTAAGCATGGCGTGACATGGCATTTTAATTCCAAAACATTAAAAAAATTGAAACACATGAAACCTTGGTTGATGTAATGTCATGCCACCAAGATGATGTGGTAAAAAATTGGCATGTTTGATGAAAGTTTGGATACACACCCCTCACAAACCGGAGCAACTCACTAGAAGGCTCGTGGTTCCGAGAGGGAACATGTCAGGACCCTGATCCTAAGTCACACCGATCTAGCATGTAACACATCATATCACTTTGCAGCCTCGCGCACGGTATTCCCATGGGTGCCACCTTAACTGGCACGGGACCGTTTGCGCCTTTTGGCTCACGTATATGATAGTGTCGCTAGCATCCATATGATAAAGAACCCGCGCCGACATGACTAGTCGTAAACCCAAAGTGGCACTAACTTACCAGGACAGGCATACATGACCCAGCAACGAACGTGTCAGTCATCAGCGAGTGAATCTGGGCTGTAGCAGCTGGGCTAACATGACTCTGGTAGACACCGCGTGACATTTCCCTGAAGGGACAGACACAGGAACAAAGAAGGACACATGCCGGCCAACCTAAGTGTTCCAGAGTAGTAGCAAGCTACCATGGCTCAGTGAAAGCACTAGTACACTGGGCTCTACACCACTTTCTTCCTTGCCGTATCCTTGGGGTTGCTCCCGCTGCCATGCTCACTACTGCCTTGATCCTTCTCTGGCTCTACTAGTCCTTGCTCACTCTCTGCTTCATCCACTTCTCGCTGCGCCACAAAGGCTGCACTAACCACTTGGTTTGTTGCTGCTATGTATAGCAGCAAAAACTCTTGTGGTTTAGGAGCAACCAAGGTGGGCATAAAGGACAAGTAGGCCTTCAAATCTTCCAAAGCTGCATCTGCTTCCGGAGTCCACTTCATGGGCCCTGCCTTCTTAAAAATTTTGAAGAACGGCAGGGCGTGCTCGACAGACTTGGAGATGAATCTGCTTAGCGCAGCAACGCACCCTGTTAGACGCCTCACATACTTGATTGTCCTTGGTGCCTGGATCTGCTCAATAGCTTTAATCTTGTCGGGGTAGGCTTTGATCCCTCGATGGGGCACAAAGAACCTAAGCAGCTTGCCGGAGGGAACACTGAACACACACTTCTCTGGTTGAGATTCAAGTTGATCTTGCACCGATTATCAAATGTCAACTCCAAATCCTAAATAAGGGTGGCTCTATCTTTGGTCTTAACCATAATATCATCCATATAAGCTTCTATGTTTCTGTGCAGCTGTGGCTCGAAACCAATCTGGACTGCCCTTGCAAAAGTGGACCTGTCAGGACCCCGATTCCAAGTCACATCGATCTAGCCGGTAACACCTCATATCACTTTGCGGCCTCATGCACGGTATTCCCATGGGTGTCGCCTTACCATGGCCCGAGACCGTTTGCGCCTTTTGGCTCACGTATATGATAGTGTTGCTAGCATCCATATGACAGAGAACCCGGGCCGACATGGCTAGTCGTGAACCCAAAGCGGCACCAACCTATGGGGACAAGCATACATGAATCATATCGACCATGTCGGTCAGCAGCATGTGAATCCGGGCTGTAGCACTGGGCTAACAGGACTCCGAGAACCCGGGCTGTAGCAGGCTAGGCAGGACTCCGGATGTCACCGCGTGACATTTCCCCGAAGGGACAGACACAGGAACAAAGTGAAACACATGCCGGCCAGTCAAGTGTCCTAAGCAGTAGTGCTGGGCTAGCAGGACTCCGGTGAACCGGGCTATAGCGGACTACTATGGCTCATGGAAGCACTAGACTACATTTCCCCATAAGACAGGCTGCCAAGGATAAACAACTAGATTGTCGGATCCCACACATACCAAGCATTTCAATCATACACACAATATGCTCGATATGTGTAAATACAACATGGTATCACAACATAACTCTACGACTCAAGTATTTATTCATCAGGCTCCGAAGAGCCAGATAAAACAAACATGGGTCTCATGACCCAACATTCAGAGCATACAAGTCAAAGCACATGCGGAAGCTTAACATGTCTGAGTACAGACTTCTACAAATGAAAAAGGCTGAGAAGCCTGACTATCTACAAGACCCTGCCAAGGGCACAATATCGTAGCTGAGGTAACAAGCTAAACGTTGAAGTCCTCGCGGAACTACTAGGGAGTCTGAAGTCTCTCTGCAAAACATAAATTAAGCAAATGTGAGTACAAATATACCCAGCAAGACTTACATCAGAACTAGCTACATATGCATAATTATCAACAAAGGGATGGTGGAGTTTAATAGCAGCAAGCCAGCTTTGACTCAGTGGCTATCCTGAACTACGACTTGAAGTAACTCCTTTGAGGTGGCACACAGAGTCCACATATTCACCAATCAATACACCACTATGGATTCGCTCCCGTCTCCCTACGAGAAGGCCATCCATAGCACTCATGCTTGTCTTACGCATTTTAGAGTATCCACTTTCACTTGTCTATGAACTGTATAGGCAACCAAGTAGTCCTTTACCGCGGACGCGGCTATTCGAATAGATGATGTTAACCCTGCAGTAGTGTACTTCTTCACACACACTCTCACCACTTATCGCCATTTACAAGACATGTACTCGACAACCTTCAAACGGAAGCCCAGCGAGGGTGTCGGCCATGACCTGACTAACCACACAAGTCTCTAGTCCAGGTTTATTGCCTATTCGGGTTCCATCCGCAAGGAGATCCAGCCGGTCTTCCACTCATGGCCCCAAACGATGAGAGTAGGGTTCCCGAGGCACCAAATAGGCATCCCGGTACACTATGCCTCGTGTCTCTACTGCATCATAGCCCACCCCTAGGGTCAGCGCTACGCACGGCCCCCAACACATATCCTACAAACACTAGAAACTAGTTGCAACTCCTGGACAGAGGACAGGGGCGGTTAATAAGTCAGGAGGGTCCATTGGTTTCGGTCCCAACATGTGGTAGTAGCTGATCTTAAATCACATACACAGATCTCAGTTCCTAAGGACGGTTCCAATGAAACAACCCACCATGTACTCCTACATGGCCTCTCATCGATACCTTTACCAAATCGTGTTCACACACTTAGCTCACACACAATAGGACATGTTCATCACCATTCCAATTCATCCCTGATGAATTGGACCCGACTCAACTCTAAGCAGTAGCAGGCATGACAACAAGCATGAATGAGTAGGCACATTAGGGCTCAAACAACTCCTACTCATGCTAGTGGGTTTCATCTATTTACTGTGGCAATGACATGTTATGCAGAGGAAAGGGTTCAACTACCACAGCATGTAACAGTTGAAGCGTTGTTGTCTTAATGCCGTAAAAGAGAGCAGGAGCGAGAGAGTGGGATTGTATCGGAATGAACAAGGGGGTTTTGCTTGCCTGTCACTTCTAAAGATGATATAGCTCTTCATCGGTGTCATCGAACTCATCGTCAGAACCACGTCTACTGAGAGGGGACAAATACCGGCAAACAAGGAAGAACACAATCAATGCAAAGCACAATATGATGCATGATCATGACATGCCAATATGCTGTGATTTGAGCTAATGCAACTAGCAGCAGGTTAAATGAAGTTGGTTTGAATACAAGATTCAAATTCAAACTCCATATGTGAATATTCAAATGCCATTAATTCAAATTGTCATATACAGTGGCTTTAAGTTGCTCAAACATGCATTAAAAAGTTACAGATGGAAAGATTGGATTTTTCTGATCATTTTTCATATATAAATCTTTTCATTTGGAGTTACAGATTAATTTCTATGATTTTTGAAGTTTACACTATTTTTTGTAATTTTTTGAATTATTTTAAATCCAGAAAAATGTTTAACTGCGTTAGAGTTGTGCAAGCATGATGTCAGCGAGTCAACTGAGGCTGACCAGGTCAAACCCGACCAGTGGGTCCCACTCATCAGTGACACAGTGCTGGTCAGGGTCACTAGCAGGTGGGACCGGTCAACCGCCACGTAAGCAAAGTCAACGCTGACGCGTGGGTGTAGTCGAATTAGATTAGTTCTAACTATTTTCGTTAGCTGATTAATTAAACAGGTGGGGCCAGTCTGTCAGTGTCACTAGGGGTTAATTAGCGTGACTGTTAGCGGCTAAAGACGTCGCCACGTCAGCTCGCCGGAGGCTAACCGGCGACGACCACGACCGACGGCGGAGGTGCACCGTGCGCTTGGTACGGAGCACCATTCGATGCACGGTTTGCTCCTACGGGTTCCTGGGAGTGAGGCGCATCCAAAGCAACAAGCGGCAGAAGCTGGGGTGGCCGGAGCTAACGACGGCGAGCTCTTTTGCGGCCACCAGAGTTCGGGCATGCGTGGCCGCGTGGTTCCAGTGCACGGGGAAGCTAGCTAGGGTCTGCGTTGGACTCGTTGTTGCTCTAGGAGCATGCCGAAGGCACAAGCTCGAGCGCAGGTGCATGGTGGCTGCGGGAGCAATGACCATGGCGGACGGCGGTGCTTGGGTACGGCGGCTAGCACGGTTAGAACACAGGAACGAGCTCGGGGAGGAGGGGAAAGGCAGCGGAGCTCACAACAAGTGCAGGGGACGCCAAAGCAGGCTCGGGGAAGGCCTAGAGCAGGCGGGGCGTTGGCGGCGATCTCCAGCATCCAAGAAGGGGAATGATGATGAGCCACTCATCTTAGGGCAAATCTGCTTGGTTCCTTCGGCTGGGCAGAAGAAAACGATGACGACGAGGCCAATAGACACACTGGATGGACGAGGGAGGCTCGGTGGCCGCGGTGAACGGTGTCGGCAGGGACGAGCTCCCCTCGGTGGTGCTCGGGAGAGAGGGCAGACGAGGGACAGACACGGGAAAGAGGGGAAGAGTGGCCAGGTGGTAGCGTGTCCTATCCAAGGCCGTCCAGGGTGAAGGGGAGGCAACCAGGCAGGGTGGAGGTGGGCAGCATGCGGCGACCACACGCCGGGCACGCGCGCTCATCCTCCTGGCAAGGAGGAAGACGACGGGAGGGGGCGGTCAGGTGGGCTGGGTCGCCAGGCGGTCAGGTTTCTCTCTCTCTCTCTCTCTCTCTCTCTCTTTTCTTTCTGTCTTTATTTCTCTTTTTCTATTTCTCTGTATTTTGTTTTGATTTGATTTAAAACATCAAATCATTTTTTAAACTTTCTGTAAATTGTTATGTGATCTCAGAAACTAGTCCAAGGTCACAGGCAACTGCAAAAATTTGAACTTTATTTCTTATATAACAGAAATAAATCCAACTCAAATATGTCATTGATTTAATTCAAAGGGCAAAAATAAATATTTCTGTGATTCCAAAAATATTGGTTTGAATTTTACCTCTTACCAATATTTTTCACAGAGTAACAGGAACATTTCTTTGGACTCATTTGATGAGAATTAAATGTTGATTATTTTTGAACTGATTTCTGGGGGTTTCAACAAACCTCAATTCAACTTTCAGAAATTTTAGACATGATGCCTAGATGACACTCACTGATGCAACTAATTACAAAGCAGAATTCTAGGGCTGTGAGAGAACAATGCATGTTTGATAACGAACGGGAGATATATAGCTTCCTCTTACGGCCTTCAATTTTTTTTCTACGTGTAACGTGCACTACTACAACTCTAATGTGAAATTTTGGAAAATTCTAGGGGTCATTTGATCTTTTAAAGACATTTAAGTGATTTTCTAGCCATTTAATGACCGTAATTCAAATTTGAACTACATCTAAATGCAACGGCTAACCATAACGGTGTGAAAAATCATATTTGTGTACTTGTGTGCGAGTTAATTCCATGTGTAGTAAATTAGAAGGAATTTTCAAACATATTTGTCTCATGACATGGACACATGCATATGTATGCATCGAGTGACATGGCATTTTAATTCCTAAATATTAAAAAAATCAGAAACACATGAAACCTTGGTTGATGTAATGTCATGCCACCAAGATGATGTGGTAAAAAAATTGGCATGTTTGACAAAAGTTTGGACACACACCCCTCACAAACCGGAGCAACTCACTAGAAGGCTCATTGTTCCGAGAGGGAACAATGCATGTTGATGACGAACGGGAGATAGCTTCCTCTTACGGCCTTCAATTTTTTTCTACGTCTAACATGCACTACTACAACTCTAATGTGAAATTTTGGAAAATTCTATGGGTCATTTGACCTTTTAAAGACATTTAAGTGATTTTCTAGCCATTTAATGTCCGTAATTCAAATTTGAACTACATCTACATGCTACGCCTAACCAAAACGGTTTGAAAATTCATATTTGTGTACTTGTGTGTGAGTTAATTCCATGTGCAGTAAATTAGAAGGAATTTTCAAACATATTTGTCTCACGGCATGGACACATCTATATGATGTATGGAGTGACATGGCATTATAATTCCAAAAAATTAAAAAAATATTAGAAACACATGAAACCTTGCTTGATGTAATGTCATGCCACCAAGATTCTGTGGTAAAAAATTGGCCTGTTTGACGAAAGTTTGGACACACACCCTTCACAAATCGGAGCATCTCACTAGAAGACTCGTGGTTCTGAGAGGGAAGAATGCATGTTTGATAACGAACGCGAGATAGCTTCCTCTTACGGCCTTCAATTTTTTCTACAACTAACGTGCACTACTATAGCTGTAATGTGAAATTTTGGAAAATTCTAGGGGTCATTTGACCTTTTAAAGACATTTAAGTGATTTTCTAGCCATTTAATGAACGTAATTCAAATTTGAACTACATCTACATGCAACGCCTAACCAAAACAGTTTGAAAAATCATATTTGTGCACTTGTGTGCGAGTTAGTTCCATGTGCAGTAAATTAGAAGGAATTTTCAAACATATTGGTCTCACGGCATAGGCGCATGCATGGAGTGCCATGTCATTTTTATTCCAAAAAATTAAAAAAGATCAGAAAAAACTGAAACCTTGCTTGATGTAATGTCATGCCACAAAGATGATGTGATAAAAAAATCGTCCTATTTGACAAAAGTTCGGACACACAACCCTCACAAACCGGAGCAACTCAATACAAGGTTCGTGGTTCTGAGAGGGAACAATGCATGTTTGATGATGAACGGGAGATAGCTTTCTCTTACGACCTTCAATTGTTTTTCTACGTTTAACATGCACTAATACAACTGTCATGTGAAAATTTGGAAAATTTCAGGGGTCGTTTGACCTTTTAAAGACATTGAAGTGATTTTCTAGCCATTTAATGACCGTAATTCAAATTTGAGATACATCTACATGCAACGCCTAACCATAACGGTTTGAAAAATCATATTTTTGTGCACTTGTGTGCGAGTTAGAAAAATCATTGGACGGTATAAATATCTGGTGTTCAAAAAAGAAAATGTAAAGATGTGGCAAGACAACTAGCCCCCACATGATTGGCACTCTATCTTGCGGCTCGAGGTTTGGTAGGTGAGTGGCGGGGATCATTAATCAGAGACGGTTCTACATTAGAAAACTTCATCTATTATGTTCACACACGGATTTTAGCTATTACATTCACACACGGATTTTGCTACGGGAATCATATGTACTTCAAACTACAGTAGTCGTAAATTCCGGCGACTGGCGTGTGTACTATCCCCATCGATCTAGATTCTGGCCGCCAATAAATACTACCTTTCTCATGTCGTCCCGCCTACATTCTCATCTACATCCTCCCCTCGCTCGCCCTCTCTCTCTCAAATATCTGCCATGGCGCCACTGGTCTGCCCATGCGCCGATGAGGAGTCGCCGCCCCCCGAGGACGCTCACTTGAATAGCAACGACGAGGACCCCTACACACCGCCGGGCGAGGTTGTGCCAGACCCCCAACTTCGGATTGGTTTTAGGGCCAGTACAATCTTTGTCTGTGGAAGTCGCTGCCGCCAGCTGAGAAAGCCAAGCATGTGGCATTCAAGAAGGAGATGGCGGAGGAGGAAGCCAGGTACTAGGCGGCCTGTGAAGCTCGTGATGCCGCCTAGAATGAAGAGGCGGCGGAGCATTGGGGGCGGACACGTCGTCGCGAGGAAGGTCATAGGTGTTGGGCACCTTGTCGCTGTGTGGAGGTGGGCTGATAAGCTCCAGTGTGCCACCGACGAGGAGCACCGGCGGGTGCCCAACGAAATGGCAAGATCGGTCGCACGCGTCCGCCAGCAGGAGGCAAATCGGTACGTCAAGCGCTGCGAGGCGGAGGAGGCGGAGTACTTCCTCCGCACTGGGAAGACGCCGCGCACCAGGGAGCTGCTGGCGAGGGGTTGCCGGAATACTGGCCCCAGGAGGGATTATTAGTTTTAGTATTATTCATTTTCAATTTTATGCATTGTACCTAGTAGTTAAGTATCACGTATATGTGATGATATTATATATATATATATATATATTCTGTGATGAACTAATGAACAATATATATATATATATATATATATATATATATATCATGAATTCCATTTTCTATCTGTTTTTGTGTACTAATTTGAATCTAGCTGTTATCATCCACATATACAAAATGGAAAGCATATATACACACATTGAAACAGAACATATAAGGACGAAAAATAGAGTACACGCATTAAAACAGAGGAATAAACAGAGAAATACTATGATTGCTATAAATACATAGCTATCCACGTCGAAACGACTCAACAAAATAAAATGCGTCCATGAGACCATTACCAGCATCCCTTGCCTATGGTGGCTCTTGGCTCTGCCTGAACTCGTGCAGGCGTTCGTCCAACCGGTCGACACGCTCGCGGTACATCTAGAGCGCGATCTCGAGCTCCAAGTTGGATATTTCATTGGAGATCACTAGCTCGAGGATGTGACAACCATGTTCCTCTACTGTGCCCAGGTGGACACCTGAGCCAGGGAGGCGGTCGAGCCTACGGACCAGCGCGTTGGCATCCAGCGGGCCGCGAACAAGGCGAACGACGCCGCCCATGCGAATGGCTCGGCAGGTGTAGGATGCAAGTACGGCGCAGCCGGCCTCTGGTGCAAGTATGGCACAGAGGGCCTCTTCCCAACCTGGCGAGGAATGGGCGTACTAACGGGACGTGTACCCAGCTGCGACGCCGTGTCGACAGCAGGCAAGCACCGATGGATCCGCTCTTGCTGTGCGGCGCGCCGCACCTCTCGCTCTGCGGCGTTCCAGCAATCTCGCTGTGCGGTGAGCCGCAGCCTATCGGCAAGGACGCACCTAGCTTGCTTTGCGGCGCGCCATCGATCATGTTGTGCGGCGAGCTGCAGCCTATCAGCGCTGACATGCCTATATTGATCCGTGGAGCTCAAGCGCCATGCACCAAAGGTCTGCTCAACCCTGGCGATGACGCGCATCATGGCATCGTCCATCGCATTGCCGGGGAGTGCCTCGGCCTTGATGGGCCGTGGCACCTGCTCGTTTTCCTCGTCAACAACATTGATGGCAGAGGCGGCGCTTTGGTGGGTTGGCATGCTTGGAAAAGGTGGATGTGCTACAGGATGCGCTTGTCGCCTCCGTGCATTGTGCGCCGCCTAGGTTTATGCACAATATCGCTGGGTAGCGGGAAACAGGTGAGGAAATGGCGGGAAATGGTGGCATGTTCATAAAATGCCATCAATTAATGGAAACTTAGCATAGAAGGAACATCGAGCTAGCACAAGAAGTATATGATGATCAGATGAACACGGGCCACACTAGGGAACCCGTCGATGATGAATTCATCAATCCCAAATAGTTGAATACTAGCAAGCGTTTGCCCACAACACACATGGCTTATTCCATCACAAACAGGTCGGATGGATCAACTGTATGCCACGGATCGCACATTGTCAAAAAGGAATGTGATAGACCTCCTTTCACATGTGTTAAAAAATAAAAAAATAAAAAACAAGGACCTCAAGGTTAAATTAACTCATGGGATGGGTCATATCAGTCATTTAATTTGACAGAGATGACCCATCCTATCAGTTAATTTAACATCAGCACAACTTCCCATCCAGTCACCCATGTGATGGCGGCTTCAGCCTGATCACACTTAACTTGAGAGTTCTCTTACATGAGCTACTGGTGGAACAGCTAGTCCTTGCTGATATAGAATGCCTCTTCGCATCCTTATGGCGTATCTGGATAACCGCCCGTCCCCCAATGGCCAATAGATGTTGTGTAGATAGAGCATATCACATACGTCTTATTAGAAGCAATCGGCTGTATTATTATCGGTCTTCTCACACATTTCTGATTACAAACCTATTTTCCTTGTATCACACACATCTTGATATATTGAACCGTTTTTGTTCTCTTGTATCAACGCAAACAGTTCATCCGAGTGAACCGCATGCCGTATATCGCACACACCTTGATCTGGCTGAC
This sequence comes from Triticum aestivum, assembly GCF_018294505.1. Taxonomy (NCBI): domain Eukaryota; kingdom Viridiplantae; phylum Streptophyta; class Magnoliopsida; order Poales; family Poaceae; genus Triticum; species Triticum aestivum. The sequence goes on from NC_057803.1 coordinate 358,103,038, forward strand.
CGTTTCTTTTGTGTTGCCTAATCACAAACAGTTCATCTGAGTGAACCGTATGTTGTATATCGCACACACCTTCATCTGGCTGCCCATTTCTTTTGTTCCTCCTCATCGCAAACAGTTAATTGAACTGAACCGTGTGCCCTGCATCGCACACGCAACTAAAATCTGAACCATGTTTGATGCATCCTCCATCGCAAACATTTTGCACCTTTTTGACGGTTTTTTACACCACTGTTTGCGATTATTGCATCGCACACAGTTTCGTCGAAGGGTCTCTGATCATAGTGTCTCGTTAGCAGCATCCTGCGGTACTAATAGTGTAGAAGAATTACGAGAACAGCGGGACCAACCCGGCATAAATGATGTGGAGGAAGAAGGGGTAGGCAGATGCCACCAAGCCGTTCCACGCTTGCGAGCCTGGCCAGATCCTGGTCGCCTGCCATTTATTCCGTCATCGGCCACCAGCAGGATCACCAGATCCAAGTCCCCTGCAACGACGATGGAGGATCGCAGGAGTGCCGCCCCGACAATGGGCGAGCTGGAGGTCGGAGCCGGAGCCGTCCCTTTCTTGCCGGCGGGCGCCATTCACGCATCGCGAGGTTAAAAGCAGGGATGGAGAGAGACACCACGACTGGGGTTGGCTCGCAAGGAGTCATGCACGAGAAGGAGGCAGATGAAGGACAAGGAAGTCAATGATGGACACTCGCCGTGTGCAGGCAAGCTTTATGTCAGCCTAGGCAGTTGCCGAGGGGGTCGCGTGAGAAGTGGGGGCCTCCCCCACTCCATCATGCACCACACATCGCGCCTGGCCCGTAGGTGGTTAGGGCCTGTGCCATTTCGGCCCCCCATAGCGGGCGAAGTTGTGCGCACCGCGGGCCAGAGGGCGACTGTCGGGCCCGGGGGACCGAGTGTACCCAGGCCCGTCTGCCTTCGGCTCAGGGCGTGGTGCATTCCAAGGATCCAACAGCTGGCCCACCAGCAGGCGTCACGAGTGAGACCCATCGTGAGGCCCCCAATAGCAGGCGTCCTGAGGAGACAAGGCGGCCCCACTGGAGCCTCGCGAGGCCCCCTTGTGGGGTGGTATCCCGAGGCCCCCTTGTGGGGCAAACAAGTCAAGAGCTTCTCAACTAGTCGCGTGGCCTCGTGCCTTCACGTGGGTGATGCGCGGGACGACGAACGGCACCAAAGGTCGTGCCAGCTGGCGTGGATGAAGAGGGTTTACTCTTTGGTGCTAAGGGAGCAAGGCCAGTGCGCCAGTTCCTAAAGCAATCCCCAAAAGTTGCCTGATCGGTGCAAGAAGACCAAGACAATAGGCGCGCAGGACGGAGGTCACACCGAGCCCACTGGCGCTTCTTGGGTGGAGGCTTTGTAGGCGAAGACCACATTTTGTTAGGATAGATTGCGCCCATGTTCCCCTTCAAACTGCCATTGTGTGGCAACTTTTTGGGGGTAGAAGAGAAAGGCTTGTATAAAATAGGGGCAGGGAGCTACCGTAGAGGAGGTCGACCATCCTAGCCCTCCAACACTTGTATCGTTATCTCCACCAGCATAGAAATCCAAAAACAAAGTAGGAGTAGGGTTTTACTCCGCAAGGTGGCTTGTTGGGGATATTACTACTGGAGGTAAACCGGCCTTATGTAGCCGGGTTGACTCTTTGAAGATTAGAAGCCCATGAAGATGTAAAGATGATGGCACTTTACGGAGGGCCCAAAGGCAGGTTACAGTCTGTAAATGTAAACCGGCCTAGTCATGTAACTTGTATAGTAAGATAGGAAGAGAGAGGCCGAACCGGATATGTTTATAAACCGGCTTCGGGACTCTGTAGCCCGGCGGGCGTCAACCTATCTATATAAAGGGACGACCCGACCGCGGTTTAGGGACAGACAACAACAACTCGAGAGCCAGACAAAGCAGATTCGCTCCCTGGCCTTCAAAACCCTAGCAATACCAATCACAACTAGACGTAGGCTTTTACCTTCGTTGAAGGGGCCGAACTAGTATAAACTCCCGTGACCCCTTGTCCGGTTTAACCCCTTTAAGCTAACCCGTTGCGATGGCTCCACGACTAAGTCCTTTCACGAGGACATCTGCCGTGACAAACCCACGATAGTTGGCGCCCACCGTGGGGCTATCGCACGATGGTTTTGAGTTCTTGAAGGGGAGCTTCGATGGACTCAAGGGATACGCTATGGGCCGGATGACGAAGAGTCGCCGCGGCAAGCTCTACATCGACAACGTAGGATGGGGCCCGAGGCCAATTCAATCGGATACGGGTACTAGGTCCCCTTTGGTGGGATTCACGTTTTCATCGGCAAGGTCGGCGATCCGGCCCTCGAGCCGGACATCTGCACCGACATCATCGAAACGGCTCAGCGTGCAAGTTCTTCGCCGGTTCAGCCCAAGGCGAGGCATGTTTTCGTAGGTGTCATCCATGGATCAGGGTACGAGGACGGACCGGTGTCCGATGGAGAAACCGTAGTCTGCTCTGATGACGAGGCTTCTGGAGAAACCGAATCACTTTACCAGTTGCAGGACGACCGGATTGAGGGAGGATCCGAGGGCAACATCATTCTGGATTCCCCCGGTCTGCCGAACCGGGCCGCCATCTTCATGGCTGGCACACAATTGGCGCCTCATTCATCTACCACCGCAGCAATGCTCTCCGATTCAACGACGGCCACACCAGCAGGGGCAGGAAGCTCGGCGCCACCTCCGGCCCAAGTCTTGTCTGATTTGTTCGACGCTCTGGCAACATTGATGTCCGCGGAGGTAGACGCAGTAGCCAGGGATCAGCACGATGCGGAGATTGCAAAAGTGAAAGATCAGATAGCCCAGGCTAAAGTGGACCTGGCAGCAGAGAACCACAGGATGGCTATGGAGCGGGCCGAGTTGGAAGCACATGCTTACCAGATTAGACTGGATCAGAATGCTTCAGAGGAAGTCATGAGAAGAAGGTACCGATCACGTCTCCCGTCGGTTTATGAGCCACAAAATCTTTTCAACACGCCAGGTGCAGGAGCTGGTAACCAACCCACGCTAAACCGGGCGGGGGCGCCGGGAGCAGGAGCGTCGGTTCAGCCGCGCACGACGGACCTGCCTCACCGGAACAACGTTGTACCATCAACGCCGCCCGGGCATTATTCCAACCCGTTGGACAACATTGTGGCCGCCGCTTCATGCCTGGCGGCCCTCCCAGCCGACGGCGAGTCACCTGTTGCAGTGGAAGCACGTCGGGCCAGGGATCTCCTTCAGACAACACTAAATCAATAGCAAACATATTCACACAGCCGTGAGAGGATTCATTCCACTCCTCGTCCAAGCCGGAGTAATAACAGACACGTGGAAGACGAACCGGCTGTGTCCAGTAGTGCATGCCGCCGAAATTCACCATGAGGGAACAACCCGGCTGGGGAAGGTGCTAATGCGCAAGATGTTGTGGACCATGGCCGCGCACGTCGAGAGGCCGAGTTGACAGCTCGACACGAAGCATGACAGCATACTCCGGTTCACCCCACTGCCTCCGTGGAGCCAGGGGCGATGTTCAGTTCCTTAGGGGTACCGTGTTTAACTCCTGCTTTGCGTAATGTGCGACTACCCAAGGATTTCAAGGGACCTCGTAAGGTACCAAATTATACCGCCGATTTGCAGCCAGAGGCGTGGGTGGAGAGCTATGAGATGGCAATGGAGATGTTAGATGTGGATGAGGCGGTGTGTGCTAAATATTTCACCATGATGTTGGAAGGAACAGCTCGCACTTTGTTGAAGAGCTTGCCGACCAACTCTATTGGATCATGGGCTGAACTGAAGCACCGGTTTATCCATAACTTCAAGGATACGTGTAAGCAGGCAATGTCAATTGTAGATCTGGTCACTTGTGTCCAAGAGGAAGGGGAGTCCACGACCCATTGGGTCAAACGGGTCTTGGCGATTTTGCATTCATCAGATCGTATCAATACAGACACCCCAGCGTTAACGTTAGAGGGCAATTGCCGTTTCAAACCGTTGAAACAGAAGTTGGGAAGGCTCAAACGTCACTGCAACGACATGTCAACACTCATGGCCGCTTTGGTTAAATATGCCGATTCAGATAATACCAAGGATCCGGATTCAGAGGAGAATAAACCGAAGAAGGGTAAGAAGACCGGCAATGCCAAAGGCCAACAACACAATCCGACAGGCCATGGAAACGCTGGTAAACGCAAGGCCGACAGTGGTTTGGAATTTGTCGCAAATACCAACACACAGGAGAATGGCCAGTGCCATAAAGGCAAGCAGCCCCGGAGGGGTGGAGGTCCAGGCAACAATTTGGAGCGTTTGTTAAATCAGCCCTGTCCAAAGCATGGATCGAAGGAGAAACCGGCATCACATCTTGTCAGATTTCGGGTTCCGGCAGACCCTTGAGGTTCGAACACTGGGGTGCGCGTGGAGATTTCGCCTCCTACCTACCTGCACCCCTCCGCCATGCTAAGATCTAAACTAAGGAAAGAACAACACAAGAGACACAGGGTTTATACTGGCTCGGGCCACCGTTGTGGTGTAATACCCTACTCCAGTGTGTGGTGTGTGGATTGCCTCTTGGGCTGATGATGATGAACAATACAAGGAAGAACAGCCTCGCGAGGGTCTGTTCTTGGCTGAGGTGATGAACTGCTGGGAGGAGTTCAGCCACCTTTCTCTCTCTCTCTCTCTCTCTCTCTCTCTCTCTCTCTCTCTCTCTCTCTCTCTCTCTCGGCTCCGACTGACCGACCGACCCTTCTAACGAGCCTCTTCCTTCCTACCTCTTTTTCGTCCTCCCCTCTATGTGGGTGGCTGGTCCTATTTATAGAGGCCATAGTCCTCTTCCCAAATATTGAGCGGGAAGGGAGCCAACAATGGCGGGCTAATTTGAAGGGGGACAACAAGTATCAGCTATCCTGACAAAAGTAGTCTTCGCCTGCGCAAAGCATTGGTGATGACGCCGTCTTGGGCTCCACGGTGACCTCTGTCTCGTAGTCCTCCTGGTCTTGGTCTCGTTGCACCGAAATGGCAACCTTTGCTTGATGCCTCGGTACTCCACGGCTGCGCTTGCCCCCTTTGCACCAAAGAGGAAAGGAGGACGCTGCGCGGGCTGGCACCCGCCTGGCGCCCTGAGTTGTCATGGCTTGCGTCATGGGCACGTCGTGAGGTACCCCACCTTGATCCCTCCGCCTCCTCCTGAGCCAGCCTGACGAGGCCGTGCCTGAGGAAGCTTCGCGTCGTCCGCCCCGCGAGGCTTGGCCTTGGGCGCCGTGTGGCGGTTGACTGGACGTGGGCGCCTCCACTTCCCCACGACGCCTCGGCAACTGCATGGATGGGACAAGTCCCTGCATGCAAAAACGGGTCATGATTACCTGCGATCATGGAGGCCGGCGGTTGGCCTTCGCCGGCTATAAGTACGGAACGGCGCGCGCCCTTCCAGTTCATCTCCCCTTGCTTCTCTTTCTTCCCGATCCTTGCTCTGTCTTGCCGCGATGGCTCCAATCCGCCGGTTCTCGGCGGCAGAGAAGGGAAAGGCTCCCCGAGAGGGGCCAGACCCTCTCCTGCCGAAGAAACGGCTCATCCCCCATGGCCCGGACAAAGGGGCCCTTCAGGTGGTGCCGAGGCCTTGGGGAGAGCGGGCGCCGCCGGGGTTCCCACTTCCATTGCACGCCCACGTCGAGGGCCCCGAAGGAGCTGATGCTGACCGCCATGGGCGGCGCCGTCGTCGGCGCCGACGGGTCACGAAGGTGTGGGTCGTCCCCCCTGGGGTCCATACCGAGGGCTCCTCCCAAGAGTTCGTGCTCCACGTCGCCATTCCTCTTCAGTCTTGGATTCGCCTACCTCCCTTCTTCGCCTCCATCATCCCGTAGGGGGAGCCCCTGGAGCTCTGGCTGTAGCACGCCGGCTACAACACCCTCGCGACCAAGGCAGAGGTCGCGGTCGTTGCCCCGGGCGAGGTCTACATGACCCGGGGCTGGAGGGAGATAGCCCGGGTTTGCAGGACAAGGGGAGTCTTCACGATCCACTTGGACAACGACGGTGCTTCGGTGATGCTCTTCAAGGTCTTTGATGCGAGCGGGCGCCGGCTGGACTGCTGCCTCGAGGAAGGTGGCCAGAGCCCTGCTGCGACGAGGACTGGGCACGCCACCCACTCCCCTTGGAGGCTCCTCAGGCGGTGGAGGCGTCGGAGATTCCAGTGACTCCGGCGAGCTCTTCGCGACTCCGGAGACGAGCGACTACAGCTACGAGCCCCGCGCCGGTGCCGCTCCTGGAGCAGGGCGGGCTCGTCAGGCCGCCGCCGACTCTGATCTGGATGGGGTTGGCGTCGGTGCTTGACGGCCCACTATTGATGATGGCGTCTTTTGCAGGGACGCGCGTGGTTTGTGTCCCTTTAGGATCTGTTCCCTGTGAGGAATCAAAAACGCGTCCTGTAGGGGCTTGTAAGGTGCGTGTGATCCTGTCTTGTATATGTAACACTTGTCATAGAATTGCGTGAGTTGCTCATTCCATCTTAGCTCAGTCCTCCCTTTCAAACCTCATGAGGGCTTGGTGCTCTGCGCCGACAGGTCCCAGTCCCAAGGCAGCTTCAGCCGTCGCTGGTATGCCAGGTCGCGATGCCGTGGTCAAGGCCAGGAGGTGAGTGACCAGGAGTCCGGTAAGAGCCCCTGAGCCGCGATGCTCAGGAGGTCCCCTTTGGCGCCCAAGCAGCCGTTGTTTGGTGAGAAAGGGGAGCAGCATCGCTAACAAGGGATAGCATTAGGTGTGGGGATGGTGCCACGGCAGCTGGCGCTTCCGGGCGATAACTTATCTCGAGGATCAGGGGCCGCTCTCTGGTGTGTGGCCGGGTCCGTGCGTCGGCAGGAGCGGGGTTTCCTGGCGAGGTCCTCGTGTGTCTCCTCCCTCTCGCCTCAGCTCCCCTTTCTGCTCTACGTCCTCGGGTCCCGGCCCTCGAGCGAATCTCAGCCGTCGCTGGTATGCCAGGTCGCGATGCCGTGGTCAAGGCCAGAGGGTGAGGGCTGGAGAGCCAGTAGGAGCCCTGAGTCGCGATGCTCAGGCACCCCCCCTTTAACGTGCAAGCGGTTCGCGCGGATGAGAGCGAAGGAGGCACATCAAGAGCCTCGCCTGACGCAGCTCCTTCAGGAGGTCCTGCAGGTCCATCATAGAAAAAGCAAGGGGTTGCTATACAATTGACGGTCAGCCGTTGGTTGCTTCTGAGGGGTGGTGAGGCACTGAAGGCTTGACGAGGTGACGCTATGCGGGGCTGCCGCGGCCAGAGCTCAGCCATCCAGGTTTGTCGGCATTGCAAGGACGGACCCATGCGCAAGAGTCGTGCTGTTCGGGAGCAGCTCCGTTAGTTGGCGTCATCTGAGTATGCAACTAGGTAAACACGTTAGCCCGAAGGAGTGGATTCGTTCAAATAGATGCTGGGAATGCGGAGATCACTGGGTCAGGCCCGAGCGACTTGGGGGTGATGCAGCCTGAGGAGCGGCCCCAACAAGGTAAGCTAACAACATGGAATAAAGGGATACATGCCGCAGGGACGGACCCACGCGGCCTGGGAATAATGCAGCCCTGGGGGCGCTCCCAGCTGGAAGTAAAACTCGAAAGATGTCACCCGATGATGTTGAGGATGAAGGGGTGTTGGTGTAGCAGGCTCGGGGGGCTGCGGGAGCCGATCCTCATGAGCCCCCAGGCCCAGGGGCCTCGGGAGGCTCCGGAGGCGCTGGCGGCTCCTCGCGGGCCATCTCCATCTCTGCCAGGGCTGCGGAACGCCTAGCCTCTCGTGCCTCCGTGATGCCCCTCATGAGGCGCTGGTACGCGTCAGCCGCGTTCGGCAAGCCGTAAGGCATGCGAACGTAGCTGTGGGGTGGACCTCCGCAGCGCCCCACTCGCGAGGGCCAGAGGCGCTCCAGAGAGGCGACTCGGTTGAGCCCTAGTATGTCGATGCAGACGCGCAGCCCACCATCCTCGCCTGGATGGGGGGCCACTGCTAGTAGGCGGCGGGCGCCTCTCATGACTCTTGACTCTTGTAGCTCGTGAATGGCCTTGCTAATGAACTCCTGTGGGTCTGGATCTCCTTGCCTTGCTCCTTCTTGAGGGAAATGTGCTTCAAAACACGCCTCCATGTGGTGCCCAAGCGCCTCCCTCATGACCCCAGCTAGGTCGGTGGCCCCCCAGGGGAGAGCCCCCGAGCCCGGCCTGAGGAGGGCGCCGGGCGCGCTTTCCTATGCGATGGAGGGAGGCTCCCCCTGGGCAGGCGCGGGCCCAGAGGGGCCTGCCTCCTGAGTGGTCGAGCCGGACGATGTCTTCTTCTTCTTGGGGGTGGTCTCGGGAAGCCTCCTGCTTCTGCGATCCGGGTCTTCCAGTGATGCGGCCTGAAAGGCTTGTTCCAGGGAACACACCGCGTCCTTCTCTTCACAGGGCACCATGATGACTCCGCCACTTCCTGGCATCTTGAGGACGTTGTAGCCATGGTGAGTTACGGCCATGAACTTGGCCAGCGCTAGGTACCCAAGGATGGCGTTGTACAGCAGGCGAATGTGAGCGACGTCGAAGTCGATGAGCTCGGTGCGGTAGTTGTCGCGTGCCCCGAAGGTGATAGGGAGGCGGACCTGCCCAATCGGGACCGTGGAGCCGTCAGTGATGCCGGAGAAGGGCTTCGTTGGCTGAAACTGGCTGTAGGGCACTTGGAGGTTGTTGAACGTCTCCACGGACAGGACGTTGAGCCCTGCCCCGCCATTGATGAGGGTCTTGGTGACCACCATGTTGCTGATGATTGGGGAACAAAGCATCGGGAGGACTCCGGCTGTTGCCGCACACTTGAGCTGATCTGCTGAGCTGAACGTGATGGCGCACGCCGACCACCTGTGAGGGCATGTGGCTTCGAGTCTGGGGAGTGCTGCGTTCACTTCGCGGGCGAACTGCTTGAAGATGCGCTGAGAGGCTGGGGCTTGTGCTCCGCCCAAGATGCAGGCAATCACGCGCGGCTCCTGGAAGCCCCCAGCCTCCTCATCCTGATGGCGGTCCTTGTTTCTCCTTGGCTGCGGCGACAGCGTGGGAGGCCTGCGTTGCCTAGCGGGCGATCCTCGCGAGGCTGATCCCTCCATCCTCTCTCGCGAGGCGGGTCTTGCCAGCGATCCTCGCGAGGTTGGTCGCGCCACCCTTGGCGCGGCCCACGGTCTTCCTAGCGTCCTGTGTTTCTTCCTCCTCCTCGACCATAGCCCCGGTCACCGCGGTCGGGGCGACGGCCGATCCTTCCTTCACGCATGGCTCGGAGTTCTTGGCATTCATTGGTGTTGTGGGTGTGGAGGTCGTGGTACACGTAGTGCCGGCTGCACTTGGGAGGTTCGGGCTGATCTCTGCCCCGCTTGGTGTCTGGTTCTGCCGCGAGCACTGCAGCCCCCTTGCGCTTCACATCCTTGGCCTTGAGCTTCTTCTCTTCTGGGTCTGCGGCAGGCAGCTCGAGGAGGGAGAGACGCCCCTCTTCAGCCCTGGCGCACTTGTTTGCCAAGTTGAACAGCTCCAAGGAAGTGCACAGGTCTTCATGCATCGCCAGCTCCTCCTTCATCTTGACGTCGCGCACTCCATCGAAGAAAGCTGAGATGATGGCCTCCTTAGTCACCTTGGGGATCTTGAGGCGTGCGTTGTTGAAGCGCTGGATGTACTTCTGCAGGGTCTCCCCGGGTTGTTGCTTGATGCGGCGCATGTCGCTCACGGTGGGTGGCCGGTCGCGAGTACCTTGGAAGTTGGCGATGAAGCGGGTGCGCATCTCTTCCCAGGAGGAGATTGTGCCTGGAGCCAGGTTCAGGAGCCAGGTGTGGGCCCCGTCCTTGAGCGCCATGGGAAACCAGTTTGCCATGACCTTCTCGTCTCCGTTGGCAGCTTCGATGCCCAGCTCGTAGAGCTGGAGGAACTCCGTAGGGTCGGCCGTGCCGTCGTAGCGAGGAGGCAGGTCTGGTTTGAACTTGCCGGGCCACGCGATGCTGCGTAGTTCGGTGGTGTAGGCGCGGTAGCCTGCTGTGGCCAGGGGAGGCCCTAGGTGACGGAGAGCCTGGTCTTGCATGTCCCCACGCGCTGGAGCAGGGGGATGGTCGCGTCGTGCTGGAGCAGGAAGCGCCCGGGCAGCTTATGGCGGGCGAGGGACTTCTTGGCAGCTCTGTTCTTGCTGCGCTGGCACCTGACAGAGCGGGTTCCGCCCAGGGGCCATGCGCCTTTGAGCCATGGCGTCTTCTTGAGGAGGAGGCGGCCGGGGCGCCGCCGGAGCCTCTTCGCCCGCGCGGGGCGGGGTGCGGTGCAGCGTAACGGACGGCGTGAAATAGCCCCCTGCAGCGTGGACGAGCTCAGCGACGCGGTCGAGCCATTCTTCGTAGACGTCGTCGACGGGATGGTAGCGCAGGAGCTCGTTTGCCGTGATGAGTGCAGCCCGAGCCTCCATGGGCGCACGGAGCGCGCGGGACGAAGATCCAGCTGGGGCGAGCGAGGGAGTTGCGGTGCGGCCGTCTTGCCGCACGGACGGATGCTGGGACGATGCTTGCCGCTCATCCCTCGCCGTGCCGGCGGCGGCGTTGACGGCAGGTGACGGGGAACGGCGTGGATGCCCGCCGACAGGGGCCGTCTGGGCGACACGGGAAGCGAGTGCGGCCCGGTGCTCGGCGCGGGCCCGACGAGCGTCAGACGTGGTGGTGACGGTCGGAGGAGAACGGGGCGGTGGAAGACGAATTCCGGCGCACCCCTACCTGGCGCGCCAAATGTCGGATTTCGGGTTCCGGCAGACCCTTGAGGTTCGAACACTGGGGTGCGCGCGGAGATTTCGCCTCCTACCTACCTGCGCCCCTCCGCCATGCTAAGATCTAAACTAAGGAAAGAACAACACAAGAGACACAGGGTTTATACTGGTTCGGGCCACCATTGTGGTGTAATACCCTACTCCAGTGTGTGGTGTGTGGATTGCCTCTTGGGCTGATGATGATGAACAATACAAGGAAGAACAGCCTCGCAAGGGTCTATTCTTGGCTGAGGCAATGAACTGCTGGGAGGAGTTCAGCCACCTTTCTCTCTCTCTCTCTCTCTCTCTCTCTCTCTCGGCTCCGACTGACCGACCGACCCTTCTAACGAGCCTCTTCCTTCCTACCTCTTTTTCGTCCTCCCCTCTATGTGGGTGGCTGGTCCTATTTATAGAGGCCCTAGTCCTCTTCCCAAATATTGAGTGGGAAGGGAGCCAACAATGGTGGGCTAATTTGAAGGGGGACAACAAGTATCAGATATCCTGACAAAAGTAGTCTTCGCCTGCGCAAAGCGTTGGTGATGACGCCGTCTTGGGATCCACGGTGACCTCTGTCTCGTAGTCCTCCTGGTCTTGGTCTCGTTGCACCGAAATGGCAACCTTTGCCTGATGCCTCGGTACTCCGCGGCTGCGCTTGCCCCCTTTGCACCAAAGAGGAAATGAGGACGCTGCGTGGGCTGGCACCCGCCTGGCGCCCTGAGTTGTCATGGCTTGCGTCATGGGCACCTCGTGAGGTACCCCACCTTGATCCCTCCGCCTCCTCGTGAGCCAGCCTGACGAGGCCGTGCCTGAAGAAGCTTCGCGTCGTCCGCCCCGCGAGGCTTGGCCCCTCGTGAGGGTCTTGGGTTTGTGTTGGTGAAGATGGGCCGTGCTGGGCCCCCCTTTGAGCCACACCGCAGGCCGCAGGCAGGAAAGTCTGGGGACCCCCGTTCCCAGAACGCCGACACATCTCTGGAAAGATTGTTATATCATGCAGGATTTCAAGAATTCCAATATGTTCCAATATGACAGCAGCCTGCCCGGCGGTTCAGGAGGAGGTTTCCATGGGCCGGGTTACGGAGGTGGTGGTTCCGATTCAGGGTTTCCAGGCAATCAAACCGGACACGTCAATCAAGGACACCAAGGCAACCAGGGAGGTTACAACAATCAGGGGAGTCAGCAGCAGCAGCAGCAGTTGGGTTATCGTAGCAATTCGAAATAGCTGAACAACGGGCAATATCATGTCTTCACTACTAGTTTGTGCAAACGTGATCAGAAGCTTCACAAAAGGGCATTCAACTCTGTTGAGCCGGTAGTGCCTCAGTATTTACGCTGGTCGGAGCAACCTATTTTGTGGAGCAGAGAGGATCACCCGCCCCGGGTTGATAATCCAGGTCATTTGGCCTTGGTGGTAGCCCCTCAAGTTGGGGGATATAAGTTCACTAAAGTGCTCATGGATGGGGGAAGTAGTATCAATATTTTGTATTATGATACATTCCGCCGTATGGGGTTGACAAATAAGGATCTTAAACCGTCTAATACGGTATTTCATGGTGTGGTGCTTGGTAAGTCTGCATATCCCGTTGGTAAGATAGCTTTGGAGGTAGCTTTTGGAGATGACTATGATTCAAGGTCAGAAACATTGACATTTGAGGTGGTGAAGATCAAAAGTACGTACCACGCCTTGTTTGGGCAGCCGGTTTATGCTAAGTCTATGGCAAGGCCATGTTATGTTTACCTACAGCTTAAAATGCCAGGTCATAAGGGGACTATCACAGTACATGGAAGTAGAAAGATTGCTTTGGAGTGAGAAGAAGGCGACGCGGCTTATGCTGAGTCGGTTTGTGCCACGAAGGAGTTAAAATTCTATAAGGAGCAAGTTGATCCGGCAGACATGACCTCCTTAAAAAAGCCAACTACGGAACATGATCCAGCATTGAAGTTCAAATCAGCTACAGACACTAAGATGGTTGACTTTGTCCCTGGCGATTCATCCAAATAGTTCAGCATCAGCGCTAACCTGGATCCCAAATAGGAAAGCGCTCTCATCGAGTGCATCCGTGAGAATCGGGACATCTTTGCATGGAAACCTTCTAACATGCCAGGTGTACCGAGAGAACTCGCTGAGCACACACTCAACATTGATCCTAAATTCAAACCGGTCCGACAGTTCCTCCGCCATTTCAATGAGGAAAGGTGCAAGGCTATAGGTGAAGAGGTTGCCCGTTTGTTGGCTGCTTGGTTTATTGTTGAAGTTTTTCATCCAGAGTGGTTAGCCAATCCGGTGCTGGTCCTTAAGAAAAACGGCACTTGGTGCATGTGTGTGGACTACACAGATTTAAACAAGGCTTGCCCTACAGGCCCCTTTGCTCTCCCTCGCATTGATCAGATAATTGATGTTACAGTGGGTTGTGACCGTTTGTGTTTTTTGGATGCTTATTCTGGTTATAATCAGATCAAAATGGCAGTTAAGGACCAGGAGAAGACAACCTTTATAACTCCATTTGGAGCCTTCTCCTATGTTTCCATGCCCTTTGGACTCAAGAGTGCCCAGGCAACTTACCAGCGATGTGTTCAGAATTGCCTTCATAAGCAAATTGGGTGCAATGTTCATGCGTATGTAGATGATATTGTGGTCAAATCCAGAAAGGAGGAGACTTTGATAGATGATCTACGGGAAACCTTTGACAATCTCCGGGTTTACAAGATGATGCTCAATCCGGAGAAGTGTGTTTTCGGTGTCCCGGCAGGCAAGCTCTTAGGCTTTCTGGTTTCAAATGGAGGCATTGAGGCTAATCCGGAAAAGATTGCAGCAATTACGTCCTTGGCTAAACTGGCGTGTATTAACAATGTGCAACATCTGGCCGGCTGGATTACAGCCTTGAGCCGGTTTATCAGCCGCCTTGGAGAGAAGGCCATCCCCTTGTATCAGATGCTCAAGAAAACGGATAACTTTGTCTGGAGTGAGGCAGCTGAGAAGGCGTTTGAAGATCTGAAGAGGCAGCTCATGGAACCGCCCGTGCTGGCAGCATCGATCGATAAAGAACCATTGTTATTATATGTGGCTGCTAATGCCTAGGCTGTCAGCGTAGCCATTGTGGTAGAGCGCAAGGAGCCTGGCAAAGCGTATCCGGTTCAACGGCCGGTTTATTACATCAGTGAGGTGCTCATTGAGTCAAAGCAGAGGTATCCGCATTGGCAGAAACTGGTGTATGGGGTGTTTATGGCAAGCCGGAAGCTCAAACATATTTTTAGGGCCATCCTATCACAATGGCCAGTTTAGCTCCTCTGGGCGACATCATTCAAAACAGAGAGGCAACTGGCCGGATTGCCAAGTGGGCCATTGAGCTTGGACCCCACGGGCTCAAATATATACCCCGCACGGCGATCAAGTCCCAGGCACTCGTAGATTTCATCAACGATTGGACGGAGTTACAGGCACCTGAGGAGAAACCAGATAATACATATTGGACTATTCATTTTGATGGGTCCAGACAGTTAGAGGGTTCGGGGGCTGGAGTCGTATTAACTTCCCCACGAGGTGATAAGTTTTGTTATGTCCTCCGTTTAATGTTCCCTTGTACTAACAATGCAGCTGAATATGAGGCTTTACTCCACGGTCTTCGGATGGCTAAAGAGATGAATTTGAGCCGGGTTAAGTGCTTCGGCGATTCAGATCTAGTGGCTCAGCAAGTGTCTGGCACTTGGGATTCTAAGGACCCACTCATGGCTGCATATCGGCGAGAGGTGGACGCAGTGGCTGGTCACTTTAAAGGTTATCAGGTGGACCATATAGACCGGCGGAAGAATGAAGCGGCGGACGCTTTAAGTCGTCTTGGTTCCCAACGTAAACCGGTTCCGCCCAATGTCTTTCTTGATGTATTGCACAATCCGTCAGTCAAAATACCAACCGAAGAATATTTGGCTATTCCTGATCCGGAGGCTCAGTTGGTGGCAGCTCTGCATGCCATACCGGATTGGACGATCCCATATCTGGATTACATGAACCGGGGCGAGTTACCAGCTGAGGAAACGTTGGCTCGACAGATAATCCGGCGTTCCAAGTCCATGACCATACTCAACGGGGAGTTACATCGTTACAGTGTTTCAGGAGCAATTCAGCGATGCGTTTCTCCTCAAGAAGGTTGTGAGATTTTGCGAGAAATTCATGAAGGGGATTGCGGTCACCACGCCGGTTCAAAGTCATTGGTTGCTAAAGCTTTTCGCCATGGTTTTTACTGATTGACGGCGCATGCTGATGCGGAGGATTTAGTCAAAAGATGTGATGGATGTCAAAAGTTTGCCCGCCGTGCGCACGTTCCGGCTCAAGAGTTGCGGATGATTCCAATTACGTGGCCGTTTGCCACTTGGGGGCTGGATATGGTTGGACCCTTCAAGCGCTCCAAGGACAAGAAGACCCATCTATTACTAGCAGTTGATAAATTCACTAAATGGGTAGATGCAGAGCCAGTCAACAAGTGTGATGCGGCCACGGCGGTTCAATTCATCAAAAAGGTGATATTCCGGTTTGGCTTTCCACATAGCATTATAACAGATAATGGCACTAACTTGTCAAAAGGAGAGATGGAAGAATTCTGTCAACGTGAGCACATCCGGCTTGATCTAGCATCAGTGGCTCACCCCCAATCTAATGGTCAAGCGGAAAGGGCAAATCAAGAAATCCTACAGGGTATCAAACCAAGCCCTATGGTTCCCTTAAAGCGGACACCGGGTTGTTGGGTCGAGGAGCTACCTTCTGTGTTATGGAGCATCAACACCACACCCAATAGGTCTACGGGTTACACGCCTTTCTTCATGGTTTATGGAGCAGAGGCGGTTCTTCCTAGTGACATCCGTCACGATTCGCCCCGTGTGGCAGCTTATGTTGAAGCTGATAATGAGAAGGCACGTCAGGATTCTCTGGACCTGTTGGATGAAGAGCGGGATCTTGCAGCAGCGCGTTCGGCGATTTATCAACAAGATCTTCGACGTTATCACAGCCGCCGGGTTAAAACTAGAACCTTTCAAGAAGGTGATTTGGTGCTCCGGCTCATCCAGGATCAGACTGATATGCACAAGTTATCCCCCCCTTGGGAAGGACCCTTTGTGGTCAGCAAAAATCTGCACAACGGATCCTACTACCTCATTGATGTTCGAGAGCATGAAGACTCACGTCAATCGGAGGAGGAGACAAAGCGGCCATGGAACATAGCTCTCCTTCGGCCTTACTATACTTGAAGCCATAGGCTTTTCACCTGTACATATTTATGACAGTGTATATACCATATAATAAACCGGAGCCTCCGTTATAAGCGGGGTATCTGTTCTTTCTTATATCATATGTGTGCTTTTACAAGTTAACGGTCAAAGCGGAGTCTTTGTTAAACCGGATTTAGCAGCTGCATAAAGATAAAGAAAATCACTAGGGGGCTTGGTCATGTTTGAACCACAGCTACACCTCTTGATAGGCATTTCAGCCACACAAGGAAAAATTTGTGGAGCCAAAGAGAGTATTGTACACAGTACAAACTCAAACATAGGCACACGCTGAGCATCGCTCACAAAGTTACTTGGGGGCTCTTTTTTGCAAAGCAACAAAGAGTTTGAAAGGACCCTCGTAATTGGCTATCAAGCCACGGCTTGGAAGCCTGGTGTATTCACCTAAAACCCCGGGTTAACCTGCCTTCATCAAGTAAGCCACTCCTATCCAGGTAATCCTGGCATGACCCATCGAACGTTTGACAAGTCAATCTTTTACAGACCCTGAACTTGTCATAGTTAAAACGGTGATTGGTTAATTGGAGGCCCATCTTAAAAGGCTTTGTTAAATGGTTTAACTCAGAGGCCTGGCAGCCCATGAAAAGCCTCGATTTGGAGCCTGGCAGCTCGTAAAAAGCCTCGCATATTTTCCTATTTGAATTTTGTTTGTTGACAATCATAAGTATTTTTTGATAAACCGGCGTCCTTGACCCGGCTTGCTTTCCAACCACCAGTTGTTGGCACATGATCAATTATAAACCGGTGGTCATTGACCCGGTCTGGTTTGACTAAATCACCAGTGTTATAAGAAAATCCGGTAGTTATACCGGTCCGGTTTAATAGATAGACCAGCATTATGAAGATGAAATTATCAAACGTATCGGGTTGGTGTTAAACACCTTTGCTGTATACACGTTTGGTCAATCAATGAGGTATGTTCTGTACATTATTTTTTGTACAAACACTTGATTATTCAGCTCAAATACTATATACTTCTTGGATATTATGACATGTTTAGCGGTAAACCGCTAGACACTTTTAAGTTTTTTGGACCCAGGAAGGCAAGTCATCATAGGCTATGCATAAAATATATCCTGAAGGGCGGCACAGATTGTCACAAAGCGTTATGAAACATGCTCGATGGCATGGCAGATAAACAAAGTTTCAGCTATCCTATTACATGAAGCTTCAAAGCGGCTCAAACAGTGCCATTGTTTTTCACAGTAGCCATATAAACCGGCGACCGGATCAGGACTCTTCATCATGACGGTTTGACGGTTGCGGATCAGTTGGTGTAGGCACTTCTTCATCCCTCCCCAGCCGCTGGAAATCAGCCGTTGACCAATCGATTCCGGTTAAAGCTTGGAATACTGCTTCCTCATGGATAAGATCAGAAGGGTTAATATCAGGGGCATAAGTGTGCTTACGAATCGGAGGCACAAGTTCTTCGACTTCATGGATCTCGGTCGGCTGTCTTTTCCCTTCTGCATCATAAGACGGTTGAAAATGGGACAAATCGGTGTCCTCAGCCAATTTGCTGGCCGCTGGCCGCATCTGTTTGGCCAGCCGCTGAAGATCATCATTGTCAAAGTTTGAACCGTCTTCTTTAACGCCTGGATATCCTTTAATGATATCCTCCGCTTCAAGGTCTGGAATCCAGGCCTTGGCTCGAATAAGGGCAGTTAATGCTCCTGCTCTTGCAGGGGCTCTTTTCAACTCGGCAATACGCGCCGGTAACATGCCCAGCTTCTCAAGTGTTTCCTTAATCAACGTTGGCGCCGGTTTGTTATAAGCCGCTGTACTAATGGCTCGCTGAGATCCAGAGTATAGTTGCTCAACCAATGTATATGCCGCTTTGAGCTTCATCCGCATATCTGCACCAAGATGAGTGATCCGAGTTCCTGCCAAAGATTTTATCAACATTTTGGTCAGTTTTAGGATTCATTGACTGGTGCAACATACATAAGCAGCTACTTACCAAAGATAGCAGAGGTCATAGCGTTGATTTGGCGCTTCAAACCGGCTAGTTCTTCAACCACCGGTTTCAGGGCTTCCTCGGCATCTACAGCTCTTTTGGTCAAACCGGCTTTTTCGGTTTCCCATTCAGCACGAGCTTGATTGAAGGATTCTTTCAATTTTTCCATTCCGGCCAGGGCCTGGGTCAGCTCCTCTTTGGCTTTTGCAGCTTCGGCTTGTTGAGACTTCACATTTTCTTGCAAGTTAGAGTTTTGGGCATCTTTGCTTCTCAGTTCAGCCTGCAACATTGAAGGTATATTCAACAAAACAACATATTTATGCACTAAGTATAAAGCATATAACAAGTTATCCACTTCATACTTGGGGGCTAATGCCTATTTGCTCTCAAATACTACCCTCTATGCAAGTCTCCAGAACAATGCAAGCATTATCCTTGACACTTGGGGGCTAATGTACGTTTGTTCTAAACCGGCGGTGTCGATTAAAAACCAGATTAACTTGCCAAGGTAAACCGACCTTTGGGGGCTATGCTGCAGAACGTTATCTAATTTTTCAAACATGAATCTTATCTATGATTGAGGACATGCCTTGGCAAGGATTAATGATGGGATGCTTAAAGTGTTACAAAGACCCGGTTTATGATTGACAATCATAAAACGGCTCTTGGGGCTACTTGGAATAGTATTTCAGCTATAAATCAATGTGCAAGGGAGAAGAATTTACCTCATATCGTTCTTTCATCAAATTCACCAAACTGGCTTCATAATCCCGGTTTGAGTGCAGACGGTTCAAGAAGCCAGAATGAAGCTCATCGGCGTTAAGATGAGCATAGTTTGATAAGTCGCTGCTCCATTTACCTTTATCCCTGGCAATTTGCTCTTCTTTGGCACTATGCTGAGCCAAAATGACGGGATGACCAGGAGAGCTGTGGCCTGCTCTAGTAATAATAACGTCATCACCTTGGCCTTCAGGATTTTTGGTGGATGATGATGGAATTCCAGTGTCTTTCATTGGATTAGCCCGGTTTGGTTCTGCCGGTTCAGTATCAGGGGCGGCAGGCTCAGCATCTGTTGGTTCGTCAGTATGTTGGCCGTCAAGGGGCGGATCATCAAAAGTTGTTTCAGGATGGAGGCCTTCCGGTTCACCAGTTTGCTCCGGTTCACCTCTTGGTTCTTCTTCTTCGGCAACAGGGTCTTCTGCCGGATTGGTGACCCGAACTTTCTTGCTGGGTCTGGCTTTGGCCCTGCAAATAGATTAAAAAAGGATTAATATCCTGTTCAAAAGATGTAGGGCGCATTGAAAGGAAAGGTTTTTCGTAACTCACCCGGCCACAGTTTTCAAAGCGGGGAGATGAGTTGCTGTCGATTCACCAGAAGAGGAAGGAGGTGTCACCTGATAATTTGAATCGGACGGATTAAGAGGCTGTCTGAAATAACCTGCCTTGGGGTAAGAATGGTCAGAAGTAGGAGAGACCTCAGACCGGCGCTTCCGAACCGGAGTATCAGGTAAACCGGTAGAGGTGACCTGTTGGCCACTGTGCCGGGTTGTCCGGCGAGCTTCATGCTGTTGAGTCTTCAAAATAAATGTTGGATCCAAGTGAGCAAGAGGATGAGAAAAGCTTACTTTCCGGATTGTTTGGCGAGTTTTTTGTGTTGGCATAGAGTCTGAACCGGAGGAAAGGGTAATTACCTCTACGTCCTCAGCCTGACTAGCTTCTGCCTCCTCCTGAGGAAGATCATTGTTAACAAGATGCATAAAAAGAGAGCCAAGTGAGTCAAGTTCTACCTCAACTTCTGGGTCATCAGTATCATCATCAAGTTCCATAGTGATCCGGTCAGTCGTTTTCCACTTTGACGTCTGTTTTACGGCTTTGGTCTCCGGGCAGGTTGGTTTGACCACTTTATCTCCAGTTGGCTTTGCCGCTTTCTCTATGGATTTCCGTTTCCAGAAAGGGTCATCACCCTATACATATAAAGAAGAAGGGTTACAGCTTGTATAAGTCAAAGATATTAGAGATGAAGAGGAAGTGTAATGCTTACAGCAGGCGGTTTGTTCTTGGTGTAGAAGGGATTCAGACCGGTTTGACTACAGACCAGTTCTGATTCATTCAGAATTTTCTTTACACCTTCAGTAACTTCTTCCCCAGATAATTGGATGTTGCAGTGGTGTTGAGGATCGTCAACTTCACCGGTATATTTGCACATTAAACCGGGACGCCGGCTTAGTGGCAAGATACTCCAGGATATCCAACAGCGCACAAAATCCACACCTGTTAAACCGTTTGCCATAAAGGCCCGGAGCTTGGCGATTTGAGGAGCGTATTTTGCCCTTTCTGAAGAGCTCAGGCGTTGTGGCATTGGGTGAGTATTGGATAATCTATGATCACGGAAACCGGGGAGGGGATTTTCATCCTCAGGCGAAGTGTCTTTGCAATAGAATCTTGTTTGGTTCCATTCCTTTGGGTGGCTATGGTGTTTGGCATGAATAAATTCCACTTCTTTCCGCTTTTGAATCGAGACACCACCAAGCTCTGTGTTCGGGCCATTCACAAACTCTGTGCGCCGGTTTAAGTGAAAGAAATCCCGGAACAATTCTGCAGTTGGTTCTTCTTGTAAATAGACTTCACAGAAGACTTGGAAATTGCATAAGTTGGAGACTGAGTTGGGACCAATATCTTGTGGATGCAGTTGGAAGCTGGCAAGCACATCTCGATAAAATTTTGACCCTGGCGGTTTGAAACCACGGCCTATATGGTCAACAAAGATTACCACTTCGCCTTGTCTTGGGGTTGGAGGATTCTCAGTTCCTGGAACTCGCCATTTGATCTCAGTTTTCTTAGGCAGAGAGCCGATGCTAACCATCTCATTCAATTGAGCTTCAGTAACCCGGGAACGAGCCCAGTTGCAGGCAGTGAATTGTTTGGCCATTGCAAAGCAAACAAACTGAAAATGAAAGGTCGGTTTATAAATTACGCATGATTATACACAAGAGACAAGGGAGTAAGAAACATGCTGATATGATAAATGGTACAACCCGGAGACTAGTATAATGAGAGAGAAAAGTAATGCTAGCACAGGATTGATCAGACACTATTAAACTGGATCATAATTATGAAGGTAACATGCTCTTCCGGTTTATCAGAGGGCTAACGGCATAGACTATTTATACAATGTTAAACCGCATATATTGGTGCGAGGAGAAACGGATCTTACAGGAACATAGAAACAGATCTCACAGTGATGTATAAAACTTTCGGATCTAAAAATAAGACAGAAAAGCAAAAATAATTGGATCTTGAAGGGATGCAGAACTGAAGCAATTTTTGACAGACTAGATCAGTTCTTTGCGCATAAGGATTTGTGATGACCATGGTAGGTAAGCTACGGCAAGGGATGCATCAAGCATGAAGTGTCCATCTATTAAAGGAAGAACAGGGAAGAATAACACTGATGAACTTCGGAAGAACTGCGAAGAATGTCGAAACCCTAGAACAGATCTATGGTGAAAAAAGAAGAGAACTTACCGGAGCTGGTGAGGAAGCGGAAGGGCGCCGCAGTTTTCTGGTGCGTTCAGGGCGATGCAGCGGCCAAGGTCGGAGCAGAGACGACGGTCGACGGTGGCGGCGGAGTTCCAGAGGCTGAGCGGCGCGAGGAAGACGACACGAAGAGGCACGGGGGAAACGGTGAAAATGACCCCTCGGTCCTATTTATAAGGCGAAGTGAAAAAATGGCAAGTACGGGAATCGAGGAGCCCAAAAAATGGATAAGTTAATAAAGGTGTCGCCTCGATGACTGGATATATATTAAATGAAGGAAATCTCCGACATCAACGGATGGATGACGTCAGGACGGTTTATCGTAATTTTGAAGTATGACGTCACAGCGGTTTACAAGATCAAAAATGAAGATAAGAGAGAAGATTTTTTCTAAAGTGTGGAAGATTGACATGAACAAGTTCAAACCAATCTGGGGCCTAATGTTGGGGATATTGCTACTGGAGGTAAACCGGCCTTATGTAGCCAGGTTGACTCTTTGAAGATTAGAAGCCCATGAAGATGTAAATATGATGGCACTTTACGGAGGGCCCAAAGGAGGGTTACAGTCTGTAAATGTAAACTGACCTAGTCATGTAACTTGTATAGTAAGATAGAAAGAGAGAGGCCGAACCGGATACATTTATAAACCGGCTTCGGGACTCTGTAGCCCGGCGGGCGTCAACCTATGTATATAAAGGGACGACCCGGCCGCGGTTTAGGGACAGACAATAACAACTCGAGAGCCAAACAAAGCGGATTCGCTCCCTGGCCTTCGAAACCCTAGCAATACCAATCACAACTAGACATAGGCTTTTACCTTCATCGAAGGGGCCGAACTAGTATAAACTTCCGTGTCCCCTTGTCCAGTTTAACCCCTTTAAGCTAACCCGTTGTGATGGCTCCACGACTAAGTCCTTTCACGAGGACATCTACCGTGACAAACCCACGACATAGCCCGAACCTAGGTAACTGACGTGTCTCCAGCCGCTACCTCAAGCTCGCTCCCGTCATAGCTCTGTCATGGCTCGTTGTAGGAAACCGTTGGGCGTCTAGAACAAAACCACCCCAGAGTTTGAACCTTAGGGTCCCCAGAACATAGATTCACACATTTGGCATGCCACGTAGCGGTGCACTGCTGTTCTCCCGCTCCATTTGGACTTTCGCTTCACCAACTCCATGGCTGACACACGTGATGTGCGTGCCGAGCGCCGGGCGGCTCATGTCGCCTAGACGGCACTCGTGGGTCGAGACGACCACCGCCACCCTATCGGGGCTGTGCCTACCGCCGACGCCGACCCTGCTGCTAATACGCCCATTTTGCATGATGCTTTTATATCGATATTTATTGCATTATGGGCTGTTATTACACATTATGTCACAATACTTATACCTATTCTCTCTTATTTTACAAGGTTTACATAAGGAGGGAGAATGCCAGCAGCTGGGATTCTGGGCTGGAAAAGGAGCAAATATTAGAGACCTATTCTACGCAGCTCCAAAAGTCCTGAAACTTCATGGAAGACGTTTTCATAATATATAAAAAATACTGAGCGCAAGAAGTTCACCAGGGGGGCCACACCCTGCCCAGTAGGGTGGGGGCGCGCCCTACCCCCTAGGCGTGCCCCCCTACCTCGTGGGCCCCCTGGTGGCCCTCTGATGTCCATCTTCTACTACATGAAGTCTTTTGATGAGGAAAAAATCATAAGCCATCTCCTCGGACGAAACTCCGCCGCCACGAGGCGGAACCTTGGCGGATCCAATCTAGGGCTCCGCTAGAGCTGTTCTGCCGGGGAAACTTCCCTCCGGGAGGGGGAAATCATCGCCATCGTTATCACCAACGCTCCTCTCATCGGGAGAGGGCAATCTCCATCAACATCTTCACCAGCACGATCTCCTCTCAAAACCCTAGTTCATCTCTTGGATCCAATTCTTGTCTCCAAGTCCGGGATTGGTACTAGTAGGTTGCTAGTAGTGTTAATTACTCCTTGTAGTTGATGCTAGTTGGTTTATTTGGTGGAAGATCATATGTTCAGATCCTATATGCATATTAATACCCCTCTGATTATGAACATGATTATGCTTTGTGAGTAGTTACGTTTGTTCCTGAGGACATGGGAGAAGTCTTGCTATTAGTAGTCATGTGAATTTGGTATTCGTTCGATATTTTGATGAGATGTATGTTGTCTCTCCTCTAGTGGTGTTATGTGAACGTCGACTACATAACACTTCACCATTATTCGGGCCTAGAGGAAGGCATTGGGAAGTAATAAGTAGATGACGGGTTGCTAGAGTGACAGAAGCTTAAACCCTAGTTTTTGCGTTGCTTCGTAAGGGGCTAATTTGGATCCATGTGCTTCATGCTATGGTTAGGTTTACCTTAATACTTTTGTTGTAGTTGTGCATGCTTGCAATAGAGGTTAATCATAAGTGGGATGCTTGTCCAAGTAAGGACAGTACCCAAGCACCGGTCCACCCACATACCAAATTATCAAAGTACCGAACGCGAATCATGTGAACGTGATGAAAATTAGCTTGACGATATTCCCATGTGTCCTCGGGAGCGCTTTTCTCTATATAAGAGTTTGTCCAGGCTTGTCCTTTGCTACAAAAAGGATTGGGCCACCTTGCTGCACTTTATTTACTTTTGTTATTTGTTGCTCGTTACAAATTATCCTATCACAAAACTATCTGTTACCACTTATTTCTGTACTTGCAGAGAATACCTTGCTGGAAACCGCTTATCATTTCCTTCTGCTCCTCGCTGGGTTCGACACTCTTACTTATCGAAAGGACTACGATACACCCCCTATACTTGTGGGTCATCAAGACTCTTTTCTGGCGCCGTTGCCGGGGAGTGAAGCGCGTTTGGTAGGTGGAATTTGGTAACGAAAATTTATACAGTGTGCTGAAATTTACTGTCACTTGTTTCTATGGAAAGTAATCCTCTGAGGGGCTTGTTCGGGGTATCTTCACCCCAACCAGTAGAGCAAATAGTTGCTGCTCAACCTACTAAACCTACTAAAAATGAAAATGTCTGTTTTGAAATTCCTTCCGGTATGATAGAAAAACTGCTAGCTAATCCTTTTGCAAGAGATGGAACAAAGCATCCTGATGAGCACCTAATATATGTGGATGAAGTTTGTGGATTATTTAAGCTTGCAGGTGTACCCAGAGATGTTATTAAGAAGAAGGTCTTCCCTTTATCTTTGAATGAAGATGCATTGACATAGTATAGGCTATGTGATGATACGGGGTCATGGAAGTACAAACGATTGAAATTGGAATTTCATCAGAAGTTTTATCCTATGCATCTTGTTCATCGTGATCGCAATTATATATATAATTTTTTGCCTCGCGAAGGATAAAGCATCGCTCAAGCTTGGGGAGGCTTAAATCAATGTTATATTCATGCCCCAATCATGAGCTCTCAAGAGAGATGATTATTCAAAATTTATATGCTCGACTTTCTGATAACAATCACACCATGCTCGATACTTCTTGTGTTGGCCCTTTTATGATGAAGACTATTGAATTCAAATGGGATTTATTGGAAAGAATTAAACGCAACTCTGAAGATTGGGGCCTCGACGAAGGTAAGGAGTCAGGTATGACACCTAAGTTTGATTGTGTTAAATCTTTTACGAATACCGATGTTTTTTGTAAATTTAGCACTAAATATGGACTTGACTCCGAGAGAGTAGCTTCTTTCTGTGAATCTTTTGCTACTTATGTTGATCTCGCCAAGGAGAAGTGGTTTAAATATCATCCTCCCATAGAAGTAAAAGTAGCTGCACTTATTAAAGTTGAAGAAAAGACTATCACTTATAATGATCCTATTGTTCCTACTTCTTATGTTGAGAAACCACCTTTCCCTGTTAGGATAAAGGATCATGCTAAAGCTTCAACTATGGTTCATAAAATCAATATTAGAACATATACACCTCCTGAGCAAGTTAAAGTTGAACCTAATATTGCTATTGTTAAAGATCTTTTGGCTGATAATATTGATGGGCATGTTATTTATTTCTGTGATGAAACTGCTAGAATTGCTAAACCTTGTGCTAAAGGTAAACCTAGACCTGTGGTAGGCATGCCTGTTATTTCTGTTAAAATAGGAGATCATTGTTATCATGGCTTATGTGATGTGGGTGCCAGTGCTAGTGCAATACCTCATGACTTATACAAAGAAATTATGCATGATATTGCACCTGCTGAGATAGAAGATATTGATGTCACAATTAAACTTTCCAATAGAGATACTATTTCACCAATTGGAATTGTTAGAGATGTTTAAGTGTTGTGTGGGAAAACTAAATATCCTGCTGATTTTCTTGTTCTTGGTTCCCCATAAGATAGCTTTTGTCCCATTATATTTGGTAGACCCTTCTTAAACAATGCTAATGCTAAGATAGATTGCAAAAAGGATGTTGTTACTATCGGTTTAGATGATATGTCTCATGAATTTAATTTCTCTAAATTTAGTAGACAACACCGTGAAGAAGAATTACCTGGTAAGGATGAAATTATTGGTCTTGCTTCTATTGTCGTACCTCCTAGTGATCCTTTAGAACAATATTTGCTATACCATGAAAATGATATGTTTATGAATGAAAGAAGGGAAATAGATGAAGTATTCTTTAAACATGAACCTATTCTGAAACACAATTTGCCTGTTGAAATACCAGGGGATCCTCCTCCACCCAAGGGATGATCCCATGTTTGAGCTTAAACCGTTGCCTGATACTCTTAAATATGCTTATATTGATGAGAAAAAGATATATCATGTTATTATTAGTGCTAACCTTTCAGAGCATGAGGAAGAGAGATTACTGAAAACTCTGAAGAAGCATAGTGCTGCTATTGGGTATACTCTTGATGATCTTAAGGGCATTAGTCCCACTCTATGTCAAGATAAAATAAATTTGGAAGAAGATGCTAAACCAGTTCGTGATCATCAACGATGGCTGAATCCTAAAATGAAAGAAGTGGTAAGAAAGGAAATACTAAAGCTCCTTGAGGAAGGTATAATCTATCCCGTTGCTGATAGTCAGTGGGTAAGTCCTGTCCATTGTGCCCTAAGAAGGGAGGTATTACTGTCGTTCCTAATGATAAAGATGAATTGATTCCTCAAAGAATTATTACATGTTATAGGATGGTAATTGATTTTCGCAAATTAAATAAGGCCACTAAAAAGGATCATTACCCCTTAACTTTTATCGATCAAATGCTAGAAAGATTATCCAAACATACACATTTTTGCTTTCTAGATGGTTATTCTGGTTTCCCTCAAATACCTGTGTCAGCCAAAGATCAATCAAAGACTACTTTTACTTGTCCTTTTGGTACTTTTTCTTATAGACGTATGCCTTTTGGTTTATGTAATGCACCTGCTACCTTTCAAAGATGCATGATGGCTATATTCTCTGACATTTGTGAAAAGATTTGTGAGGTTTTCATGGACAATTTCTCCATCTATGGATCTTCTTTTGACGATTGCTTGAGCAACATTGATTGAGTTTTGCAGAGATGTGAAGAAACTAATCTTGTCTTGAATTGGGAAAAGTGCCACCTTGTAGTGACCCGACCTCAAACGGTCAAGTCTCTGTGCTTCAGTGTCATCCCTGGATCGGTAATCCTGACACACACAGTACTCGAGGATTTATAATAGAGTAGAAATCACACACTTATTACATCGAATGTCTCCAAAGAGAACTTATTACAATAAATATGGCTTAAGGCCATCTAATACAATAACAATGGAAGGCTTGGAAGATAAAGTGAGTCCATCAACTCCAATGGCATAGCTGAGCTGCACGGCAACGACCTAGCGAACCTTACTCCTCGTCTGAGAAGTCTACAACATAATAAGTTGCAGCCCGAAAACGGGTCAGCACATGGAATATGCTGGCAAAATAACACAATAGAGCAGGAACGGAATAATGCTATCACTACATGCATATTTGGCTGGTGGAAAGCTCTATGGTTATAGTTTTGCGAAAAGCCAATTTTTCCCTACAACAAAGGAATAGATTTTAATTTAACTATCATGGTAGTTGAAACATCATTGAGAAGGTTCCTCCAACTCAATCCCAATTAAGGTGATTAACAACCCAACAATATTATTTTTAGGGTGATGAGATACTTAAGATACTCCAAGTACAAGATACTCAAGATTGTCCATAATCGGGGACACGGCTAACCATGATTAGTTTATACACTCTGCAGAGGTTTGCGCACTTTTCCCCACAAGACTCGATCTCCTTCGTTGGTTTTCTCGCACTACAGGGTGTTTGAGAAATGGATGACCGAGACACAGTCTTTCAGAAACATTAACTCTCTACTCCGGACAGACCATACCAAACCTACAAACCCACTACCTGTTGATCCACCTCTTCAAGAGCTTCACGTTTCTTACTCAACTATGCTAGAGCCCATAATAGCTTGTGGCTGCACACGTAAGTTTCTAGCATGAACAATCTCAGCTCCCTTTGAGCCTAGGTGGCGGTCCATAGGAGGATCACACGGGTACTCCAGGATTTCCAAAAATACAGGCAGCACTGGGTACTCCAGGTGCCTCAATCCACCCAGATGTGTATTTAAGTTGCCACCTTAAGTTGAACCAGTAATTAACAATCTCACATCTTTCATGGATTTCACTCATCCAAACCATGTCTATGAGCATAGCATAGCTATATAAGCAACATGTAGAAGTAACTCCCAGGGGTTTGAATGTAACAGGGTAATAGGTTCTACCTCATCAGCTACTTCCCAGCCCACATGTTAATGACATCCTAACCATGCAATGTTTGAGGATTCGAACAAATGCATAAAAACTGGGTGATAAAGGGATATGATCAAAGTGTTACTTGCCTTGCTGACGATCCGCGTAACCTAGAGACTCCAAATAACATGCTTCACACTCCGGGAATTCTATCGTAAACAAACAATAACTTACATAAGCAATGAAGCTAAGAAACACGGGTAAATCTCAAAATAAGAAGATCTAACCAGAAAGTTCAACTTAAGAACTCCAGTTTGCAAAAAGAATCAAATCAAACGGAGCAACGAAACTCAAACAGCAAAAGAAACAAGATCCGTTTACTAATCTAGACCTAGGTCAAATTTTATAGTAGCAAAAACTTGTGCAAGTTGGTTAAGCGGAAAGAAAGTCTCGAGACGAAGATCTAGGCACTTGAATCGCCTGATTCCGATTAAGGAACGAAAAGATAAACTAAAACGAAAATCGGATCGGAAATCACGATCAGAAATAATCGCGGAATAATCCGATAAAAGGAAACTAACGAACAGGCTAACGGACGAGCGTTCGTTGTCTGTAACTAACGGGCGAAAACCATTCGTTAAAACGAACGTCCGCAAAAAAGAAAAACCAGAAAAAAACCAGCGAACCGAAAAAAATAGGCTAGGGTTTTTATATAAAAAAACCGGATTGGTTTTAAAAAACGAACGGCGGCGAGGTACCTCCGACGTGGCTCCGGCTAGGCGGGGCTCGGGCGGCGGGGCGGCAGGGCTCGCGGGGCAGCAAGGGCGGCGGCTCGCGGGAGGCGGCGGGGCGCAGCTCGGGAGCGGGCTGCGGGGCGGCGGGGTGGTGGTGGGGCTCGGCGAAGGCTTTTAAAGGGGGCGGGGGCGGCGGCTTGCTTGGGCGAGGGGCCGCCCGAGGAGGAGTCCAGCTCGGACTCCCCTCGGCATCCGAGCTACGCACGGCGGCGCACGCATGAGGGAGACGGCCGGGACGGGCCGACTGGGCTTCGGCCCAGCTGGGTCCGGAAACCTTTAAAAAAATATTTCCGCCGAAACTAAGAAAAATCCTAGAAAATAAAATAAAAATCTAAGAATTCTAAAACAAATTTTCTCTGTCTAAATAAAATATTTAGAACGAGTTGAACATTTTCTTGGCCCTAAAATGCAATTTTGAAAACGTGCAATTTTTCTAATCGAAATAAAATCAAATATTTGATTTTAATACTTTTCCTCCAATATTTCAATTATTTTGGATAAGTCATATTATCTTCTCTCATATATTTTAATATGAAATATCTTCGGAGAGAAAAATAATTAAAACCAAAAGTCCCCATTTCAATATTTGATAAAAATCAAATATGAAATCTGGGAAATCCCCAACTCTCTCCAAGGGTCCTTGAGTTGCTTAGGATTTCGAGGATCACGAGATGAAATGCAATAAAATATGATATGCAAGAATGATCTATGTATAACATTCCAAATTAAAAATTTGGGATGCTACAAACCTACCCCCTTAAGATGAATCTCGCCCTCGAGATTCAGCTTGGCTAGAAAATAGGTGTGGGTGGTCCTTGCGGAGATCATCCTCTCGTTCCCACGTGGCTTCGTCCTTGGTATGGTGGCTTCACTGAACCTTGCAAAACTTAATAACCTTGTTGCGGGTGACTAGACTGGCAAACTCCAAAATCTTGACTGGCTTCTCTTCATAAGTCAAGTCATTGTCCAACTGAATCGCCTCCAAGGGCGCGGTATCTCTTAGTGGTATGTCGGCCATCTCAGCATGGCACTTCTTCAACTGGGAAACGTGAAACACATCGTGAACTCCTGACAGTCCTTCAGGTGAATCCAACTTGTATGCAACTTCTCCCATCCATTCCAAAATACGATATGGTCCTACAAATCTCGGGGCTAACTTTCCCTTAACTCCAAAACGTTTCACTCCCCGCAAAGGTGATACTCGCAAATATGCTCTATCTCCAATTTCATAGGTTACCTCCTTGCGTTTCGAATCTTCATAACTCTTCTGCCTGGACTGGGCTATCTTCAATCTATCCCGAATTAGTTTAACCTTCTCCTCAGACTCTTTGATCAAGTCTGGTCCAAACAACTGTCGGTCTCCAACTTCATCCCACATCAATGGCGTTCTGCACCTTCGGCCATACAAAGCTTCGAACGGTGCCATCTTCAGACTGGCTTGGTAACTATTGTTGTATGAGAACTCTGCGTAAGGCAGATTGTCATCCCAACTAGATCCATAATCTAGCGCACAGGCTCTCAACATGTCCTCCAGAATCTGGTTGACTCTCTTGGTCTGTCCATCTGTCTGCGTGTGAAATGATGTACTGAACTCCAATCTGGTTCCCAAGGTCTGGTGCAGCTGATGCCAAAACTTTGAGGTAAACTGTATCCCTCTATCCGATATGATGGTCCTCGGAACTCCATGCAGACATATGATCCTAGTCATATATATCTTGGCCAACTTTGCACTAGTATAAGTTGTTTTCACTGGGATAAAGTGTGCCACTTTGGTTAAACGGTCAACTACTACCCATATAGAATCGTATCCTGATTTGGTCCTGGGTAATCCGGTGATAAAATCCATGCCAAGTTTATCCCACTTCCATTCGGGTATCGGCATTGGCTGTAGCAATCCTGCTGGCTTTTGATGCTCTACCTTCACTCTCTGACATACATCACATACGGCCACATACTCGGCGATATCCTTCTTCATCCCTGTCCACCAGAAATGTTCCTTTAAATCCAAATACATCTTGGTGTTCCCGGGGTGTATCGAGTATGGTGAGTCAGGTGCCTCCTGAAGTATTAATTTCCTAATCTCTGCGTTATTGGGCACATAAACACGGTCCTCAAACCATAAGGTGTCGTGCTCATCCTCACGAAAACCTTTGGCCTTTCCTTCGCTCATTTTCTGCTTTATCTCGGCAATCTCTTTGTCATCCTTGTGAGCTTCTCGAATCTTGCCCAACAATGTAGACTTCACCTCCATTGTTGCAACAATACCTCTAGGAACAATCTCCAAACGTAGTTCCCGGAGATCCTCTGCTAACTCCTTTGGCAATCCCATGCTTATTAGGGTATTAGCATAGCTCTTCCGGCTCAAGGCGTCTGCTACGACATTGGCCTTTCCTGGATGATAATGAAGCTTCATGTCATAATCCTTTATAAGCTCCAACCATCTTCTCTGCCTAAGGTTCATCTCCTTCTGGGTGAAAATGTACTTCAAACTCTTATGATCCGTATACACATCACAATGATTTCCAATAAGGTAATGTCTCCAAGTCTACAACGCATGAAGCACGGCTGCTAGCTCCAAATCATGCGTGGCATAATTCAACTCGTGTGGTTTTAGTTGTCGCAAGGCATACAAAATAACTCTTCCATCCTGCATAAGCACACTTCCAAGTCCTAAGCGAGAGGCATCGCAATACACTTGAAAATGCTTGCGTATATCCGGTAGTGTCAGCACTAGGGATGAAGTCAAACGTTCTTCAGCTCCTGGAAACTTGCCTCACAATCTTCCGTCCATTTAAACTTGGTATCCTTCTTCAATAATTCTGTCATGGGCTTCACAATCTTGGAAAAATTCTCAATGAATCTCCGATAGTATCCTGCGAGTCCAAGAAAACTGCGGATCTCGCTAACTGAAGTGGGTGCCAACCATTCAGTGACCGACTGAACCTTGGTGGGACCTACTACTATACCTTCTCCTGATATAACATGTCCAAGGAATCCGACTTCCTTCAACCAAAACTCACATTTGCTGAACTTGGCATATAACTGATGTTCCCTGAGTTTCTCGAGAACTAATCGCAAATGCTCCTTGTGTTCCTCTTCGTCCTTTGAATATACCATTATATCATCAATGAACACCACAATAAACTTATCCAAATACTCCATGAACACCTTGTTCATCATGCTCATGAAATAGGCAGGGGCATTAGTTAGTCCAAACGACATGACCGTATACTCGTATAACCCGTACAGTGTGGTGAAGGCTGTCTTGGGTATATCCTTCTCTCGTATCTTTAACTGATGATATCCTGATCGTAGATCGATCTTCGAAAACACCTTAGCTCCTTGCAGCTGGTCAAACAAATCATTGATCATCGGCAATGGGTACTTGTTCTTAATTGTCACTTCATTCAATGCCCGATAATCAACAACCATTCTTAGGGATTTATCCTTCTTTTCAACCAATAGCACTGGAGCTCCCCATGGTGATGAACTCCGTCAAATATGACCTTTCTCCAATAACTCCTTGATCTGTTTCTTAATCTCCTCTAGATCATTCGCGGGCATCCTATAGGATCTCTTGGATATTGGCCCTGTGCCTGGTAATAGCTCTATCAAAAACTCGATATCTCAATCCAGTGACATGCCTGGTAACTCCTCTGGAAAAACATCCGGATAATCCTTTACTACAGGCACTTCCTCCTGAACAACTCCCGTGAGGGTATTTACTTGGCTACTTCTTGGCGCATGCCTAGATATATACTTGATCCTTTTTCCCTCCGGGGTGGTGAGACAAATTGACTTACTAACACAGTCAATGTTTCCTCCGTACCATGACATCCAGTCCATACCTAATATCACATCCAATCTTTGTGACTCCTAGATAATTAGGTTGGCCGGAAAAACATGGTTGCCAATGGTTAAGGGTATATGATCGCACCATCGACTAGCCATATACTCTGCTCTAGGTGAACTTACTAACAGAGGGGTCCTAAGGGTTTGGGTCGGCAGTTTAAACTTATCCACGAATTCCCTTGATATGTATGAATGTGATGCACTAGTATCGAAAAGAACAAGAGCGGTAAATGACTTAACCAAAAACTTACCTATAACCGCGTCTGGCTGCTCTTCAACCTCCTCCATGTTAACGTGGTTTACTTGTCCTTTGTTGAATGGGTTGGGCTTCTTCCCAACGCTCCCGTTTCCGTTTCCATTCTTCGCTTCAGGGCACTCCGTGGCATAGTGTCCAGTCTTCCCGCACTTCAAACAAGTAACGTGGCTTAGGTCCCTCTTGGTGGGTATGGCTGGATTTGGGCGGTTCTGATTGTTGCTTGCTCCATTCCCATTCCTAGGGCCAGTATGATTATGGTTACTCCCTCCATTATGGGTGTGGCCTCCATGGTTATGAACAAGTCCTCCCGAGTTTGGGGTTAGGCGAGGCTTCTGCTGAGCTCCTGAGTTGTACCTCCCTTGTCCATACTTCCTCTTACGGCTCTCAATATGCTGCTACTTCCCTTCAATCATAAGAGCCTTATCTGCCAACTCTTGGTAGTTGGTGAATGTTGCCACCATCAACTGCATACTCATCTCATCATTCAGCCTTTCCATAAACTTCTCCTGCTTTGCGGCATCTGTGGCTACATCATCAGGGGCATAGCGAGATAACTTGCTAAACTCATCCGCGTACTGGGCCACAGTACGGTTCCCCTGGCGTAGGTTGCGAAACTCGTGCTTCTTCATACTCATTGCTCCAGTTGAGACATGGGTTGTACAGAAAGCTTGCTAAAACTGGTCCCATGTTACCGTGTCTATAGGGTAGGTGACAGTGTAATTCTCCCACCATGATGCTGCTGGTCCATCCAACTGATGTGCGGCAAAACGCACCTTCTCAGCATCATTACATCCTGTAGTGGTTAACTCCCTTCCAATCCTGCGTAGCCAATCATCTGCTACTATAGGCTCGGTGCTACTGGAAAACACCGGTGGCTGCAACCTCAGAACTAAGTTGTCAACTGGTGGTGGTGGTGGTGGATTGTTGTTGTTGTTGCCTTGGTTCTGAACTAACAACTGCATCAGGGTATTCTGCTGCTGGATCAACTGAGTGAGCTCGGGTGGGAAAGCAAATTCGGGGTAACATCTCGGAGGCATCTGATGGGTTTAGAGGGGAGAGATTAGAATAGAATGAGGTCTAATGAGAAAGCACTACCCATATGCACATGAGACAAACACAAACATTTCACTCAATCAATCAAGCAAGGCATACAATCGATCTAACTATCGCAAAAGTGCTCGGACTACTTTATTTACATGGTGGAATACTACTACTGATATGGTGGTCTACTAAAAATATTCCTCAGTGGAAGACTCCATGATATCTGCTCCAGCTTCGTCTTCAAAGTCATCATCGCTAAGGTCAGAGTCGGTGTCGTCGATGATGATGTCGTCCTCCGAGCGAATCTCCTTGGGTTCTTCATCTTCTTCTACTGGTGTGGCGTCTCCCATAAATATTCTGATCTTCTTAATCAGATCGTCATTCTTCTCCAGTAGTGTCGCAATTTCCTCCTCATATCCATCACATGTAGACTTAAGTTCTTCTTCCAGCTCGATGATCCTTGTCTTTGCCTTCTTCAAATCTATCATGTCTGAGCACATCTGATTCTCCTGACGTCGAATGTGCTGGTTTAACTCCTGGATGAAAGCTGCAATTGATCTATCCTTCTTGGTACTGATCATCTCCCATTGCTCGTCTCGGCGCCCACATATCTGGTAGATAGTGTCCTTAGGATCCTTGTGATATACTTCTCCAATGAGTCCCATGGTGATGTGAGCTGCCATACTCTTTCCTAAACTCCAGGTTGGTGCGTCGAAGGAAACTCTATAGGTTTAGTGACTGGCATGAAAGTCCTTCCTGGAACTTGAACTTGAATCATCCATCTCTCCTCTTCCGGCAAAGTGGCGTTGTAGGTCCCGGTGAAGCTTGGTATTCCTATGTTCAGGTACCTAGTGACTTCCTTCAGGTGTCGTCCAAAAGGTGCTTCTTCATCCGGTTGTGCAAACTTGTTCCTTGCGTCCGCCATCCTAAAGAGTAGAAAATGGAGAGGAGTCAGAAGTGAGAAGAGAATAGTGATCTATGGCATTAGCTTAGTGGTCGTGTCCTACACTCAATGTTTGCTCTGATACCATCTTGTAGCGACCCGACCTCAAACGGTCAAGTCTTTGTGCTTCAGTGTCATCCCTGGATTGGTAATGCTGACACACACAGTAATCGAGGATTTATACCAGAGTAGCAATCACACACTTATTACATCGAATGTCTCCAAAGAGAACTTATTACAATAAATATGGCTTAAGGCCATCTAATATGATAACAGCGGAAGGCTTGGAAGATAAAGTGAGTCCATCAACTCCAACGGCATAGCTGAGCTGCACGACAACGACCTAACGAACCTTACTCCTCGTCTAAAAAGTCTGCAACATAATACATTGCAGCCCGAATATGGGTCAGCACATGGAATATGCTGGCAAAATAACACAGTAGAGCAGGAACGGAATAATGCTATCACTACATGCATATTTAGCTGGTGGAAAGCTCTATGGTTATAGTTTTGCGAAAAGCCAATTTTTCCCTACAACAAAGGAATAGATTTTAATTTAACTATCATGGTAGTTGAAACATCATTGAGAAGGTTCCTCCAACTCAATCCCAATTAAGGTGATTAACAACCCAACAATATTATTTTTAGGGTGATGAGATACTTAAGATACTCCAAGTACTAGATACTCAAGATTGTCCATAACCGGGGACACGGCTAACCATGATTAGTTTATACACTCTGCAGAGGTTTGCGCACTTTTCCCCACAAGACTCGATCTCCTCCGTTGGTTTTCTCGCACTACAGGGTGTTTGAGAAATGGATGACCGAGACACAGTCTTTCAGAAACTTAACTCTCTACTCCGGGCAGACCATACCAAACCTACAAACCCACTACCTGCTGATCCACCTCTTCAAGAGCTTCACGTAACTTACTCAACTATGCTAGAGCCCATAATAGCTTGTGGCTACACACGTAAGTTTCTAGCATGAATAATCTTAGCTCCCTTTTAGCCTGGGTGGAGGTCCATAGGAAGATCACACTGGTACTCCGGGATATCGAAAAATACAGGCATCACTGGGTACTCCAGGTGTCTCAATCCACCCAGATGTGTATTTAAGTTGCCACCTTAAGTTGAACCATTAATTAACAATCTCACATCTGTCATGGATTTCACTCATCCAAACCACGTCTACGAGCATAGCATAGCAATATAAGCAACGCATAGAAGTAACTCCCAGGGGTTTGAATGTAACAGGGTAATAGGTTCTACCTCATCAGCTACTTCCCAGCCCACATGTTAATGACATCCTAACCATGCAATGTTTGAGGATTGGAACTAATGCATAAAAACTGGGTGATAAAGGGATATGATCAAAGTGTTACTTGCCTTGCTGACGATACGCGTAACCTAGAGACTCCAAATAACACGCTTCGCACTCCGGGAATTCTATCGTAAACAAACAATAACTTACATAAGCAATCAAGCTAAGAAACACGGGTAAATTTCAAATAAGAAGATCTAACCAAAAAGTTCAACTAAAGAAATCCGGTTTGCAAAAAGAATCAAATCAAATGGAGCAACGAAACTCAAACGGCGAAAGAAACAAGATCCATTTACTAATCTGGACCTACGTCAAATTTTACGGTAGCAAAAACTTGTGCAAGTTGGTTAAGCGGAAAGAAGGTCTCGAGACGAAGATCTAGGCACTTGAATCGCCTGATTCCGATAAACGAGCGAAAAGATAAACTAGAACGAAAATCAGATCAGAAATCGCGATCAAAAATAATCGCGGAATAATCCGATAAAAGGAAACTGACGAACAGGCTAACGAATGAGCGTTCATTGTCTGTAACTAAGGGTGAAAACCGTTCATTAAAACAAACGTCCGGACGAACGTCGGTGAAAAAGAAAAACCGGAAAAAACCAGCAAACCAAAAAAAAAAACAGGCTAGGGTTTTTCTAAAAAAACCGGATTGGTTTTTTAAAAAATGAACGGCGGCGAGGTACCTCCGGCGTGGCTCCGGCGAGGCGGGGCTCGGGCGGCGGGGCAGCGGGGCAGCGGCGGTGCGGGGCAGCGAGGGCGACGACGGCTCGCGGGAGGCGGCGGGGCGCGGCTCGGGAGCGGTCTGCGGGGCGGCGGGGTGGTGGTGGTGGCGGGGCTCAGCGGCGGCCTTTAAAGGGGGCGGCGGCGGCTTGCTTGGGTGAGGGGGCGCCCGGGGAGGAGTCCGTCTCGGACTCCCCTCGGCGTCCGAGCAACGCACAGGACGTGCGCGCGAGGGAGACGGCCGGGACGGGCCGGCTGGGCTTCGGCCCAGCTAGGTTCGGAAACCTTATTTTTAAATATATTTCCGCCGAAACTAAGAAAAATCCTAGAAAATAAAATAAAAATCTAAAAATGACAAAAAAAGATTCTCCGTCTAAATAAAATATTTAGAACGAGATGAACATTTTCTTGGCCCTAAAATGCAATTTTGAAAACGTGCAATTTTTCTAATGCAAATAAAATCCAAATAAAATCAAATATTTGATTTTAAAGTTTTTCCTCCAATATTTCAATTAATTGGAGATGTCATATTATCTCCTCTCATATATTTTAATATGAAATATTTTTGGAGAGAAAAATAATTAAAACCAAAAGTTCTTGTTTCAATATTTGGTAAAAATCAAATATGAAATCTGGGAAATCCCCAACTCTCTCCAAGGGTCCTTGAGTTGCTTAGGATTTCAACGATCACGAGACGAAATGCAATAAAATATGATATGCAAGAATGATCTATGTATAACATTCCAAATTGAAAATTTGGGATGTTACACACCTTATGGTTAATGAAGGTATTGTCTTGGGGCATAAAGTTTCTGAAAGAGGTATTGAAGTTGATAAAGCCAAGGTTGATGCTATTGAAAAGATGCCATGCCCCAAGGACATCAAAGGTATAAGGAGTTTCCTTGGCCATTTCGGGTTTTATAGGAGGTTCATTAAGGACTTCTCCAAAATTTCTCGGCCTCTGACTAATTTATTACAAAAAGATATACCATTTGTCTTTGATGATGATTGTGTATAAGTATTTGAAATACTTAAGGAAGCATTGATCTCTGCACCTATTGTTCAGCCACCTGATTGGAATTTACCCTTTGAAATTATGTGTGATGCTAGTGATTATGCCGTAGGTGCTGTTCTAGGGCAAAGAGTTGATAAGAAATTAAATGTTATTCACTATGCTAGTAAAACCCTAGAAAATTTTCAAAGAAATTATGCTACTACTGAAAAAGAATTCTTAGCAGTTGTATTTTCTTGTGATAAGTTCAGACCTTATATTGTTGATTCTAAAGTAACTATTCACACTGATCACGCTGCTATTAAATATCTTATGGAAAAGAAAGATGCTAAACCTAGACTTATTAGATGGGTTCTATTGCTACAAGAATTTGACTTACATATTGTTGATAGAAAGGGAGTTGAGAACCCCGTTGCAGACAACTTGTCTACGTTAGAAAATGTGCTTGATGACCCACTATCTATTGATGATAGCTTTCCTGATGAGCAATTTAATGTCATAAATGCTTCTATTTGATGACCCACTGCTCCATGGTATGCTGATTATGCTAATTACATTGTTGACAAATTCATACCACCTAGTTTCACATACCAGCAAAAGAAAAAGTTCTTCTATGATTTGAGACATTACTTTTGGGATGACCCACATCTTTATAAAGAAGGAGTAGATGGTGTTATTAGACATTGTGTACCTAAGCATGAACAGGAACATATCCTACACAAGTGTCACTCCGAAGCTTATGGAGGACACCATGCTAGAGATAGAACTGCACATAAGGTATTGCAATCTGGTTTTTATTGGCCTACTCTCTTCAAGGATGCCCGTAAGTTTGTCTTATCTTGTGATGAATGTCAAAGAATTGGTAATATTAGTAGACGTCAAGAGATGCCTATGAACTATTCACTCATTATTGAACCATTTGATGTTTGGGGCTTTGACTATATGGGACCTTTTCCTGCCTCTAATGGTTATACACATATTTTAGTTGCTGTTGATTACGTTACTAAGTGGGTAGAAGCTATTCCAACTAGTAGTGCTGATCATAACACCTCTATTAAGATGCTTAAAGAAGTCATTTTTCCAAGGTTTGGAGTCCCTAGATATTTAGTGACTGATGGTGGTTCACATTTTATTCATGGTGCTTTCCGTAAAATGCTTACTAAGTATGATGTTAATCATACAATTTTGCATCCCCTTATCATCCTCAGTCTAGTGGTCAAGTAGAATTGAGTAATAGAGAGCTCAAATTAATTTTGCAAAAGACTATCAATAGGTCTAGAAAGAATTGGTCCAAGAAACTTGATGATGCATTATGGGCCTATAGAACTGCATATAAAAATCCTATGGGTATGTCTCCGTATAAAATGGTTTATGGAAAAGCATGTCACTTACCTCTTGAACTAGAACACAAGGCATATAGGGCTATTAAAGAGATCAATTATGATTTTAAACTTGTCGGTGAGAAGAGGTTATTTGATATTAGCTCACTCGATGAATGGAGAACCCAAGCCTACGAAAATGCCAAGTTGTTTAAAGAAAAAGTTAAAAGATGGCATGATAAAAGGATACAACAGTGTGAGTTTAATGTAGGTGATTACGTATTGCTATACAACTCTCGTTTAAGATTTTTTGCAGGAAAACTTCTCTCTAAATGGGAAGGTCCTTACGTTATCGAGGAGGTCTATCGTTCCCGTGCCATAAAAATCAACAACTTCGAAGGCACAAATCCGAAGGTGGTGAACGGTCAAAGAATCAAACATTATATCTCAGGTAATCCCATAAATGTTGAACCAATGTTATTGAAACCATAACCCCGGAGGAATACATAAGGGACACTTTGCGGAATGTTTCAGACTCCGAAAAGGAATAGGTATGTGGTACGATAAGTAAACCGACTCCAAAACAGTTCTAATGGCAATTTTCTTCTGTTTTGGAATATTTAGAAAAATAGAAAAATAAGAAGGAGTCCGGGAAGGACACGAGGGCTCCATGAGGGTGGAGGGCGCGCCCTACCCCCTGGGCGCGCACCTACCTCGTGGGCACCTCGTGTGCTCTCCGGACTCCGTTTTCATACGCGACACGTATTTTGGTCGGTAAAAATTCATTATATATTCTCCCAAAGGTATTGACCCCCGTATCACGCAAATATCTCTTGTCTTTGTTTCGAGTTGTTTTCTGTCAGGGTTATCAAGGCCATGTATTATGTCGTCTCCCTCCTCCTCCAACCATGAGGGAAACGATGCTTGGCTAATGAAGATAGAGATGAAGAGAGAATAACCCATGGAGATCAACAAGGATGAAGGGATCAAGAAGACCACGGAGGACCAAGTTCCGGCGACAAAACACTACTAGGGAAAACCTTATACACAGAACATTAGCAGTAGCGTGGGATAAAAACGCATGCTGGTGCTAATTAACAGCAACGTGGTATTTTAAACAACGCTACAAATACAGTTATAGCAGTAGCGCACCCGATTATAAAAGTGCTACTACTAAAATTCCCACGGCTTAGCCGATAGGCTACACATAGTAGTAGCGATCTACATGGAACCGCGCTACCGCTACTTGTTTTGTAGCAGCGTGTTTACGAACAAAGGCGCTACTGCTAATGAAAATAAAATTAAATGGAAAGCAAATAAAAATGCGAAGGAATAGCAGTAGCACTTGTTAAGAAATGCGCTATAGCTACCGTAACAGCGCCGCACTTCCTGGAACGCGCTACTGCTA
This sequence comes from Triticum aestivum, assembly GCF_018294505.1. Taxonomy (NCBI): domain Eukaryota; kingdom Viridiplantae; phylum Streptophyta; class Magnoliopsida; order Poales; family Poaceae; genus Triticum; species Triticum aestivum. The sequence continues at coordinate 358,143,957 of NC_057803.1, forward strand.
CTTTTAACTTAACCGCATGGTTCGTTCTTCCCCCACGGCCACTTCCCCCAAATCCCTACTCCTCCGCTATCGCCGCCATGCGTCGTCGTCGGCCGCCGCGCGCGACCCGTCGCTCTCCGCACACCTTCGACGCCGCCCCCGCCCCCGACCGCGACCTCGACGCCGCCCCCGACCCCGACCTCGACAACCCCCCCCCCACTACATCACCGCCCTCCGCCGTGCGCCCGCCGCCCCGACCCCGTCCCCAATCTCGAGCCGCGTGCCCCTCTCCCTAACTCCGCCGGCACCAGAGGTGAGCACACCCTCCTCCTCCTCCTCCCCTACCTCTGCCTAGCTAGGGTTCTTAGGGTTAAATTTCAGAGTTCATCTAATTAGTTAGGGTTCATCAAATTAGATGCTAATTATGACAGTAGTTGTTAAGTAGAATTAGTTTTAGAGTTCATCGAATTAGTTAGGATTAAATTTTAGAGTTCATCAAATTAGTTAGGGTTAAAATTTAGTAAGTGTGTAATAGAATTAGTAAGAAAATTAATATAACTAGTTGAACTAGTTTATTTTTAGTAAAAACTAGTTTATTTTTATTCATAGTAAGTGCTTAATTGAACTAGTTTATTTTTTTAGCTAAAGCAACTATTTTATTTTTAGTAAGTAAACTAATAAACTAGTTGAACTACTTTAGTTGTAGTTGAACTAGTTTAGTGAGTAAATTAATAAACTAGTTGAACTAGTTGAATTAATAGAACTAATGTATTTTTAGTAAGATAATTAATATAACTAGTTGAACTACTTTATTTTTAGAAAGAACTAGTTTTTTCTATTTATAGTAAGTTTATATTTAGTAAGAACTAGTTGAATTAATAAAAGTAGTTGAACATGTCATATTTGCTCAAATAGGATATGTGGTTGCCCAAGTGGCCGTTCATGTTCAGTTTACACCTCCGAGTGGTCTATGTTTTGCCGGAGTGTTGATTAATTTCCGTTCCGACAAATTTCAGGCGCTCGATATGTCCTTTTTTAGCAAAGGTCATGCCGGATTTTTCTGTGAATTCTGGCATGACTTGTGCTAGAATATGTAGGAAATATCGAGTGGCCTGGATTTTATCAAAAAATAATGATCTAATTTAGGTTTTTTAGTACATATATTTAATTGTACAAGTTTAATCTTTGAATTATGAACGTAGGAAATGTCATACTCGGACGACGACAGTCTCCCGGGGGAGTGCAGCTGGTGCCACGACGATCGAGGTATGTGTGACATGTTCGTTGAGCTGGACGAAGATCGGCGCTTCAGCATTAAGCTCGAGGAGACCTTCAATGTTGAAATGGTACGCAACAACGAGAAGTGTTTTTTTTCATAATTAAGCATGACTTCAACGTCTAATTTTCATCTTTTACAATTCGACTAGCTTATCCCATGCCATGCAAGACACTATGTCTTGGAGAGGATGGGTTTTGAAGACCATGAAAATTTTCAAACAAAGAAAATACACCTAAGGACCCATCATGATATCGATTTTGAAATAAATCTGTACAATTATCAGAGCGTAACCCATTTTGGTTGCCAAAATTGGGAAGCACTTTGCAAAATGTATGGTTTTTATGAGGGTATGATTGTCACCATGGATCTTGGTGATCCTGACATCAAGCAAGACAATATGGACATTTGGGTCCTTGTTGATACGCTTCCGATTCTACCGCAATGTGAGTTTCTCAAACATAGTTATTAACTAATTTATATTGTTTATTTCAAAATAGTTGACAGCTTATTTCCATTGACAACTTATTTTGAATCTTCAAAGAATGTGCAGAAGATGGTAGACAAAACCCACTACACTGATGGCTCTGAATTAACTTATAAGGAGAAAACTCATCTGATTGCTTATTGTACTTATCTTGAGAATTACAATACCTATTATCGAACTCCTCCAAATTATGGTGAATACGTGCCACTAGTGCACGTGTTGAACCACGGTAACTTCTATGGAGATACCCTGGTAAGATTTTTTACTATTACGACATCCGTGCATCTTTTGCATACTTCTAAAACTAGTACATCATTGCTAACTACGAAGTTATTACTATGTTTTTCAACAAAAAATCCTGATGGATTGTGTGGCTCATCTGATATATCAGAATGGTCGCCTTGCAGTTCTAAACATACAGCCAGGTCAATCTAAGGAGCTCACCTATGCATATCAGATTTCTAAAACCGGTGAACTCATGCTAATCAAAGAATGGAAAAAATGTTTGGACATTCATAAGGAGGTTCTTGGAAGTAACATTAAGCGAAAGGAAAGAATTGGAGACAGGATAATCTCCATTCTCCATAATGGAGAGTCAGGGGCTATCTTGTTTTTTGCTATTTTACCTTAGAGAATATAGTAGGTCCTAAGAGAATGTAGTAGGTCCTATGAGGTACAATATGTTTATTATGTGATACAATGTGTTAGAGTTGATGATGAGGAGTACTTGTGATTACGACTAGTGACCAATTTTCTATGTGATGTCTCATTGATGAAAACTATGATCTTGAGGAGGTGTTATATGACAATGATGTATTATGATGATAAGTTGTTAATGATATGATGATGATGATGATATTTATTATATCATTGGGTGAAAGAACCGTGGACTAGTTTCAACTGGATGGACATCCAGTTGAAACTAGTCCACGGTTCTTTCACCCCGTGATGTAATAACTCATTATGATGTAAAAACAATTTCTAAATTCCTGTTGTATGAAAACTTGTGTAAAGGTGTACGAATACAACATGAAATAAAAAAAAAGAAATAAAATACGAAATAATAGTAGTAGCGCAGACAGGGAGAAGCGCTACTACTAATTACCAGTAGTGCTACTACTAAGTCGATTTAGTAGTAGCGTGGGCGGAGGCACGCTACTGCTATACGTTAGCTGTAGCGCCTTATCAATAGCGCATCGCCCCGCGCTACTGATAGGCCTAAAACCCGCGCTGCTGCTAGGCTTTTCCCTAGTAGTGGAAGACATCCTTCAACTTGATCAAAATCTTCTTACCCCAACTGAGATCGAAGCTTTCAAGATGATTGAGTTAGCTCGTATACAAAATAAGTATCTCACACGTGAAAATATTTTGTTGAAGGAGCATATCATCACACTCGAAGGCATTATCCGCAAGTTAGAAGACCTCCTACGCTCGATGTGCGACTATCCATCACCAACAACTCCACCTTCTTCACCAACAAAGGAGACATAATCACATGGGTATGGGCACTCCCCTTGGCAACTGCCAAGCTTGTGGGAGTGCCCCGGTATCGTATCAGCATCACTTTATTTTTACTGCTTATCTTAGTTCGATCCTTTTGATAATATTTTGATTTAGTAGAATAAAAGTTCTTAGTATGATCTAGTTGTGAGTTTTGCTTTATGATCCTTCTATGTAATCGATTCAGTGAGCTATATATAATAAAGATTAGTGTTGAGTCAAGGGCTTGATTATTTTGCCATGATCCTAGGTGGATAAAAGAAAAGAGAAATAAATAAAAAAGGAAACAAAGAGATCATATGGATCTTATGGAGAGTAATGAGCTCACATAGAAAAAGTATGATGAATAAAATTTGTTGAGAGTTGACAAACATAGTTTTGGTCATCATTGCAATTAATAGGAAGTAATAAAGAAAGAAAGGTCTCCACATATAAATATACTATCTTGGACATCTTTTATGATTGTGAGCACTCATTAAAATATGACATTCTAAAGAGTTGACATTGGACAAGGAAGACAACGTAATGGGTTATGTTTTCTTATATCTGAGATAAATTATATTGTCATGGATCATCCAACATGGTTGATCTTTCCTTTCCCCCTCATGCTAGCCAAATTCATCGCACCAAGTAGAGATACTACTTGTGCTTCCAAATACCCTTAAACCAGTTTTGCCATGAGAGTCCACAATACCTACCTATGGATTGAATAAGATCCTCCAAGTAAGTTGTCATTGGTGCAAGCAATAAAAATTGCTCTCTAAATGTGTATGACTTATTAGTGTGGGAGAAAATAAGCTTTATATGATCGTGTGATATGGAAGAAATAAAAGCGGCATACTGCATAATAAAGGTCCATATCACAAGTGGCAATATAAAGTGGCGTTCTTTCGCATTAAGATTTTGTGCATCCAACCATAAAAGCGCATGATAACCTACGCTTCCCTCTGCGAAGGGCCTATCTTTTACTTTTGTCTCCTACCTTGCATAAGAGTCATGGTGATCTTCACCCTTCCTTTTTACATTTTATCCTTTGGCAAGCACAGTATGTTGTAAAGATCCTGGTATATATGGCTAATTGGATGTGAGTTTTCATGAACTATTATTGTTGACATTACCCTTGAGGCAAAACATTGGGAGGCAAAACTATAAGCCCCTATCTTTCTCTGTGTCTGATTAAAACTCCATACCCATAAGTATTGCGTGAGTGTCAGCAATTGTGAAAGACTATATGATAGTTGAGTATGTGGACTTGCTAAAAAGCTCTTTTATATTGACTCTTTCCTATGTTATGATAAATTGCAGTTGCTCCAATGACTGAGATTATAGTTTGTTAGTTTTTCAATGAAGTTTACAATCATGCTTGAAATTGCGATTGAATTATTACTCTAGCATAAGAAATCATATGACAACAATTATGTAAGTTGCTGTTCTAAGAATGATCATGATGCCCTCATGTCCGTATTTACTTTTATCGACACCTCTATCTCCAAACACGTGGACATATTTTTCGATTTTGATTTTCGCTTTAGGACAAGCGAGGTCTAAGCTTGGGGGAGTTGATACATCCATTTTGCGTCATGCTTTTATATCGATATTTATTGCATTATGGGCTGTTATTACACATTATGTCACAATACTTATGCCTATTCTCTCTTATTTTACAAGGTTTACATAAAGATAGAGAATGCCGGCAGCTGGGATTCTAGGCTGGAAAAGGAGCAAATATTAGAGACCTATTCTGCACAGCTCCAAAAGTCCTGAAACTTCACGGAAGACGTTTTCAGAATATATAAAAAATACTGAGTGCAAGAAGTTCACTAGGGGGGCCACACCCTGCCCATGAGGGTGGGGGTGCGCCCTACCCCCCTGGGCGCGCCCCGTACCTCGTGGGCCCCCTAGTGGCCCTCCGATGTCCATCTTCTGCTATATGAAGTCTTCCGATGAGGAAAAAAATCATAAGCCATCTCCTCGGACGAAACTCCGCCGCCACGAGGTGGAACCTTGGCGGATCCAATCTAGGGCTCCGGCAGAGCTATTCTGCCAGGGAAACTTCCCTCCGGGAGGGGGAAATCATCGCCATCGTCATCACGAATGCTCCTCTCATCGGGAGAGGACAATCTCCATCAACATCTTCACCAGCACGATCTCCTCTCAAAACCCTAATTCATCTCTTGTATCCAATTCTTGTCTCCATGTCCGGGTTGGTACTAGTAGGTTGCTAGTAATGTTAATTACTCCTTGTAGTTGATGCTAGTTGGTTTATTTGGTGGAAGATCATATGTTCAGATCCTATATGCATATTAATACCCCTCTGATTATGAACATGATTATGCTTTGTGAGTAGTTACGTTTGTTCCTGAGGACATGGGAGATGTCTTGCTATTGGTAGTCATGTGAATTTGGTATTCGTTCGATATTTTGATGAGATGTATGTTGTCTCTCCTCTAGTGGTGTTATGTGAATGTCGACTACATAACACTTCACCATTATTTGGGCCTAGAGGAAGGCATTGGGAAGTAATAAGTAGATGACGGGTTGCTAGAGTGACAGAAGCTTAAACCCTAGTTTTTGCGTTGCTTCGGAAGGGGCTGATTTGGATCCATATGCTTCATGCTATGGTTAGGTTTACCTTAATACTTTTGTTGTAGTTGCGGATGCTTGCAATAGAGGTTAATCATAAGTGGGATGCTTGTCCAAGTAAGGACAGTACCCAAGCACCGGTCCACCCACATACCAAATTATCAAAGTACCGAACACGAATCATATGAACGTGATGAAAATTAGCTTGACGATATTCCCATGTGTCCTCGGGAGCGCTTTTCTCTATATAAGAGTTTGTCCAGGCTTGTCCTTTGCTACAAAAAGGATTGGGCCACCTTACCGCACTTTATTTACTTTTGTTATTTGTTGCTCGTTACAAATTATCCTATCACAAAACTATCTGTTACCACTTATTTCAGTACTTGCAGCGAATACCTTGCTGGAAACCACTTATCATTTCCTTCTACTCCTTGTTGGGTTCGACACTCTTACTTATCAAAAGGACTATGATAGATCCCCTATACTTATGGGTCATCACTGCCCACGAGCAGCGTTACTCCTCCATGCATCCCTCCGTGCAGCCGGACGGCCGCACCGCTACGGCCTCTTCCTCCCTTGCCCATTGTGGGCCGCAGAATGTGCAGGCTATGATGCTCATGGCGCGTGAGCTGTTGCATTGCCGCGCAGCCGACATTGGCTACGACACCTGGCTTGGCCGCATCACTGAGCTCGTCAACACTGCCGGAGACACCCCGACGCCCTCTCACTTGCTCTACCCTCCGCCATCTCGCGTGATACATCTCCAATGTATCTATAATTTATGAAGTATTCATGCTAATATATTATCATTCTTGGATGTTTTATAAACATTTTATAGCAACTTTATAATTTTTTGGGATTAACCTACTGACATAGTCCCAGTGCCAGTTGTTTTTTGCTTGTTTTTTACATCACAGAAAATCAATATCAAACGGAGTCCAAACACTGTGAAACTTTTTGAGTATTTTTGATGGACCAGAAGACCACCAGTGGGCCAAAGCAGCACCTGGGGGTGCCTCGAGGGGGACACAACCCATCAGGGCGTGCCTGGGGGCCCAGGCGCTCAGGTGGGTTGTGCCCACCTCGGTGGCCTCCCACACCCCCTCTTCGCCCTATAAATTCCCAAATATTCCAAAAACCCTCGGGGTAACCCTAGCTCAGAAGTTCCGCCGCCGCAAGGCTCTGTAGCCACCGAAAACCTATCTAGACCTTGTTCCGGCAGCCTGCCAGAGGGAGAATCATCTCCGGTAGCCATCTTCATCATCCCGGCGGCCACCACGATGAGGAGGGAGTAGTCCACCCTCGGGGCTGAGGGTTTACACCAGTAGCTATGTGTTTAATCCACTACAAGAATCAGACACTTTGCCGTCTGCCATGGCTGATAGCAAAGGCATGCCTGGCAGATGGTAAAGGCCTTTGCCGTCCTCCAGCAGACGGTAACAGGTCCGGCTGAATAAGCTAGGGCAAAGGGTTCTTTGCCATCCACTAGCGGACGACAAATATGAACTGGTCTTTGCTGTCAGCTAGCGGACGACAAAGGACCTGGATGGCACACGTTGCAACTTAGGGCTTCTTTGCCATCTGCTGACAAACAGCAAAGATGCAAAGTTCTTTGTCGTCTGCTAGCAGACGACAAAGAAACCATATAGGCCAGCCCAGTGCCCCCCAGGTTGCACAGGTAGCTGCCATGTGGCAGCTTTGCCATCTGCTGGCTGGTGGCAAAGCTCTTTGCCGTCTGCCAGTAGACGGCAAAGTGCCTGTATAGCCCCTATTTTTTCTTTAATTCATTCAATTTGACAAAATTTCATACATATATATATACACACATTTCAAAATAATTTCAACAAGCATACCAACAATAAGTTTCCTCCAAAACAAGTTTCCAACAAGAAGTTTCCAACCACATATCCAAATATACATACATATCAAAAAGAAGTTTCCAACAAGTTTCCATCAACAAAAAGGAAGCACAAGGAGAAGAGTACGCTTCATCAATGCAAGCTTCCTAATCTAAAGCAAAATCTACAAATTGGAAAATATGAAAGTTAGAGGAAGAAGAAGAAGACTAGCTAGAAGAAAAAGAAGAAAAGGAAGAAGAAGAATTTATCTTCTCTTTCTTTTTCTTCTCTCCTCTTCTTTATCTTCTTCTTCTAAGGTAGGTAATAATGCCATTTTTAGCTAAGCTAGGTAAAAATGCTAAGTGTGTAGGTCATTTTGGAGCTAACCTAGGTAAAATGGATCATATTGGAGTTAACCTAGGTAAACTTGGTCATTTGGGAGCTAACATAGGTAAAATGGATCATATTGGAGCTAACCTAGGTAAAATTGGTCATTTTGGAGCTAACCTAGCTAATTGTGCCATTTTTGAGTTAACTAAGCATATTATGCCATTTTTTACATAAGAAAGCTAAGTATAGGTCTTTCTTGAGCTAACCCAGGTAACTAAGCATATTAGAGCTAATTTAGTATTTTAGAGCTAACTTAGGTAAAATTGATCATTTTGGAGCTAATTGGGCTTATTATGTCATTTTCGAGGAAAATAAGATAACTATATGACATATATGAGGTTACCAAGATTGTTATGCCATTTCAAACCTAAGTAAGCTAACTATGCCATTTTTTACATTAGTAAGCTAAATGTATGTCATTATTGAGCAAACCTAGGTAACTAAGCATATTAGAGATAAATTAGCATATTAGAGCTAACTTAGGTCATTTCGGAGGGAACAAAGCTAAGTATAAATCATTTTGGAGATCAGACATACCTGACATACTTCACTCCTCCTTATTATCCTTCTCCTTCATCATCCTGATGCGCTTAGAGCTGCGAGGCAGTGGGATGTACTCTTCTACCACAATTGGCACGGTCATGTAGCCCAGCTGTGGGATCGCCGACGCCATCACCATTGCGAGGTCATTGTCAGGCACCACCACCATCACGAGGCCATCTTTAGGCAGCACATTCGCTAGGCCAGCGTCAGCCACCACCATCTCATGCCCATCGTCAGCCACCACCATCGCTTGGCCATCGTTAGCCACCACCATCGCCAGGTCATCGTCAGACAGAATAGGCTGCACCTCCTCATCCCCACTCTGCTCCTCTTCTTCCCCACTCCATTTCGGATCATCCTCGCTGCTGCTTTTGCTATAGCCAGAATTGTTGCTGCTTTTGCTATAGCCAGAGTCGCTGCTGCTGCTCCCATTGCCTAACAAAATGCAACACAGTTTTTTAACAATCAGTGTGAGACAAAGCCAAATGGAGAGGAAGAAGAGGCAGAGCATACTAGCATCGTCGTTGTCCTGGTAGCGCATGCGACACATAGTCGTGTTGAACACCTTCACGGTGAGCATGGCGTCACCGTCGTATCTGAAGACAAGGAAGTACATGTGCCACAGGTCGTAGGCACGGACGAACTACTCCTAGCAACGACACAGGTGCATGTGGTCATACCTGATCACCACCTCCATGTCCCAAATCCTATGAAGCCCGCCGCCGGCCTGTCGCAGCTTCACATTCTTTGGCCGATGGCCGCCCAGCATCTTCATAAAAGTGTCAGGCAGCCTCTACAGCGTGGGTCAAGCAGTGATGTAGCAAATAGCAGAGTTATGATAAAGAGATGGGTGAAGGGGAGATCTCTCCTTTTATATACCTGCCTCCTGGAGGAATTCTCAAGTATGTTCATGAAGAACTCGAAACCTTCCAAGTCGTAATCCGGTGTGGCAGAGCGCAGCCTGCGGTGGCGGCCTCCCCCCATCACTGATAAGCAGCAGAAGAGACCAATTAGTATATAGAACCATATCTATAAACACAGCTAGCTAGAACAATATCTATCAACTGTATCATATTTGATAAATGGACATAGTTGGAACAAAGCCAAGTTTTTAGACATGAAAGAAAACTGAGAAAAGAAAAGCAATGCACTTGTGCTCAACAACATCGACAACACTTAATTAATTTGGTAGGTTAGTTGGCAATGGCAATTGTCACCCTTCAAAACTAGGGATTTCTTTAGACATGAAAGAAAATGTTGAAAAATAGAGCATAGTAATCTAAAAATAGGGGAAAAATACACTTCTTCTTCCTCCTCTTTATCTTCTTCTTATTTTTTTCATCTTTGTTCTTTCTTCTTAACCAAAACTAAACCTGAAGTTCCTTGTGGTGTGATCACATTGGAATACCTGTGGCAACAATCATAGTTGCACCATATTTTAGGTGGCTCTAGGTTGACATACTAGAGCTGAGCACAAGATTTATCCTTGGTATGTGCATTTAGGTGGCTTTAGGTGGCTCTAGGTTAACATATTGGTGACCTATCCTTGGTATGTGGATTTTCCCCATGTCATGTTTTGTCTGCCATTTTGAGATTGAAACACACCAAGCAAACAAACATACCTCAAATCAGAAACTAAGGGAAGTGTCCTAAAATCAGTTTACTTTGTATGCAAATCAGAACAAGTACCACATCACATTACCATAGGATCCTATTACAGGAAAGGTATGGAAATGCAAGCTGGGGTAACACATTATATCAATACTGCAATCTAACATAGGATAATAGGTCTTATTTTAACTTGAGGGCTAACAACTTGAGGTTATCATTTATCAAATACACACTGAGTCCATGTTGCGAGTTTGAGGCACACACACACCTTAGCCATTGTTGAAGTAGGAGATCAGAATGACATCATGAGCATTAGCTAAACAAAACCTAAAGAAATAAGCACCTGCCAGCAAGAGAAATAAGCATCAGCTAAACGGTCTGTCAACAAATTGATCATAGATATGAAACTTTGTAATGCTCATGTTTCAACTAATAGGGATTCCAAAACTACCAAGACTCAGGCATCTCATCGACAAATAAACTTGAGGTACATTAGCAGTAATAAAATTTGATTACAAGCCAGGTGAAATGCTAACATGCATACTCATTTACTACACAAATGTATCAGATTCGGTTCCATGCAGGAGCTGGTTCATGTCTAGAAGAGGAAATGAATGCAATTATATATAGACAAAAACACATGTAGCAATGTTATACATAGCAAAACTTCAGTATTTGGTAGTATTACTAATTAAGTAAATGTGTAGACAGTGGAGCGGAACATGCATATAAATTTTACTAGATATGATCACAGATTCATATGAGGTGTGCATATAAATTTTACTCCAAAGGATCACAGAATTGCACAATCACTAGGCCTACTAATCACTTCAACTAAACCTAAAGTAAACTAAAGTAAACCTAAACTAAACCAAACCTAAAGTAAACCTAAACTAAACTTAAATAACAGAAGAAGAAAATTACAAGAGGTCTCACCGGAGCCGGGGCCGCCGGAGCGGCGGGGCGGCCGCGGGGGTGGACGAGAGGGGCTCCGGGGCGGCCGGGTAGAGGAGGGGGCGCCGGAGTGGCGGGGCGGCCACAGTGGTGGAGGAGAGGGGCGCCGGGCGGCCGGGTGGAGGAGGGGGCGCTGGAGCGGCGGAGCGGCCGTGGTGGTGGAGGAGAGGGGCACTGGGGCCGTCGGGTGGAGGAGGGGGCGCCATGGCGATGGGGGTGGCATGGGGTGGCGGCGGCTCGGGCACGGGGGCGGGGCGGCGCGGCGACGGGGATGGAGCGAGGCAGAGGAGGGGGTCGCCGAGGCGGCGGCGGCACGGGGGCTGGGTGACGTGGGCGGCTGCGGCTCGGGCACGGGGCGGAGAGACAGAGAGGGGATAGAGAGATGGGGAGCGGGCATTGTTGGCATTCTAGCTAGGGCACAGTTCTTTGCTGTCTGCTAGCAGACGGCAAAGAACCTAGCTAACGGACGTTAGTTTAGCCACTTTCTTTGCCGTCTGCTAGCAGATGACAATGAAGCTTGGCCGTCAGCTAGCGGACCACAAAGAAAGTGTTTGTCAGGTGGTTGTCGCTAGTGGGCCACCCTCACTCTTTGCCGTCTGCTAGTAGACGGCAAAGAGCTGGCCGACGACAAACATGATCTTTGCCGTTAGCTCGTTCTTTGTCGTCAGTTTTCTTTAAACTGATGGCAAAGATATTATTTGCCGTCAGCTGGCTGACGGCAAAGATCCTGATTCCAGTAGTGATGTCTCTCTCTCTCTCTCTCTCTCTCTCTCTCTCGTGTTCTTGAGCAGTCACGATCTTGATGTATCGCGAGCTTTGTTAATATAGTCAGATCATATGGTGTTTCCCCCTCTCTATTTTGTTGTGATGAATTGAGTTTTTCCCTTTGAGATTTCCTTGTTATCCGATTGAATACCTTTATGTATTGGAGAGCACTTGATATATCTATTTCATTTGAATACTCGTGGTGACAATGGGGTATCATATTGATTCACTTGATATATGTTTTGGCACTCAACTCGCGTATTCTCGAGGTGACATTGGGGTAATCTACGCATAGGGGTTGATGCATGTTCTCGTCTTTTGTTACTCCGGTAGAAACCTTGGGGCACTCTTTGAAGTTCTTTGTGTTAGATTGAGTATTAGGAATGTGAAATTATTTGGTGTTATTTTAGTACGAACTCTTGGATAGATCGATCGAAAAGAATAGCTTCGTGGTTGTTTCGTACCCTACAAATGATTTCTTTGTATGTTCTCCGCTAGATAGGAACTTTGGAGTGATTCTTCGTTGCATGTTGAGGGATGGTTATATGATCCAATTATATTACCATTGTTGAGAGATTGCACTAGCGAAAGTACGGACCCAAGGGCTCATTTTCAACCATTGCAATACCGTTGCTTTTTTATTTATTCATATTATAAAAATATATTTCTATCATCCGTATTACACTTTTATCACCAACTCTTCGCCGAACTAGTGCACCTATACAATTTGCCATTGTATTAGGTGTGTTGGGGACACAAGAGATTTCTTGTATTTGGTTCCAGGGTTGTTTGAGAGATACCATCTTCATCCTACGCGTCCCACGGATTGATAAACCTTAGGTCATCCACTTGAGGGAAAATTGCTACTGTCCTACAAAATTCTGCGCTTGGAGGCCCAACACATGTCTACAAGAATAAAGTTTTGTAGTAGACATCATCGCTCTGGGGACATGGCGCACAGCGCGCCTCCGCCACCTCCCTTGCGCTGCGACCTCGATGAGCCCCGGCGCGACCCGTCTCGCGGAGCACCCCCCAGCCCAGGATGAGTCCAGCTGCCAGATCGTTCACCACACGTCGCCTAACACACGTGTACTCCTCAAGAAATAGTGCCAGCGCCAAGATCGGATCGTCTAAGAAGTCACAGAGGCTGGGCACCAGAACCATGCCACCCTTGCGCAGTGTCCCCTCGAGCATCGTGGGCTACCGGGCCTTCACCTGCGAGTTGTGCTAGGTGGTCTAGACTACCAAGTTCAAGCCAGAGTTGCCCCGCACTACCACAACATTCCCGACCCCATGGAGTTCCTCCAACTCTACGTGCTGAGCATCGAGGCTGCGAACAGTGACGACAAGGTCATGGCGAACTGGTTCCCCATGGCCCTCAAGGACCATGCGGGCTCCTGACTCATGAACCTGCCCGAGGGGTCAATCTCTTCATGGGGAGAGCTCTCTGACCAGTTCATCGCTAACTACAAGGGCGCGTACAATCGCTGAGGGAGTCCTAGATTAGGGGGTCCCTGGGCGTCCGGGCTATGAGACATGGGCCCGACTAATGGGCCGTGAAGATACAAGATAGAAGGCCTTCTCCCATGTCCGGATAGGACTCTCCTTTGCATGGATGGCAAGCTTGGCGTTCGGATATGAAGATTCCTTTCTCTGTAAACTAACTTTGTGCAACCCTAGGCCCCTCCGGTGTCTATATAAACCGGAGGGTTTAGTTCATAGAGGCAAGAATAGTCATACATGCTAGACATCTAGGGTTTTAGCCATTACGATCTCAAGGTAGATCAACTCTTGTAACCCCTATACTCATCAAAGTCAATCAAGCAGGAAGTAGGGTATTACTTCCATTAAGAGGGCCCGAACCTAGGTAAACATCATGTCCCTTGTCTCATGTTACCTCGATCCTCAGACTCACAGTTCGGGACCCCCTACCCGAGATCGCCCGGTTTTGACATCGACATTGGTGCTTTCATTGAGAGTTCCACTATGATGTCGACAAAAGGATCGATGGCTCGATTGATCATCTACAATGATGCTGTTTTGGGGGAGACTTTCCTCCCCGGGAAATTTTTCGTATTCGGCGGCTTCGCACTACATGCCAACTCAATTGGCCACCTTGAGCAGATTGATAGCTATACCCTGGTCATCAGATTAGTTTCGGGAACCTAAATTATGTCGCTGGTATCCGAGGAGACTTGATCTTCGAAGGGTTCGCGGCCCCGACCATGGCTCTGGCCCTAGAGCCGGAGTAAACTACCAGGTCCGAAGATGGGAGTCTGGAGCCCACCGGACTCTCCGTTGCAAACTGAATTATAGAGGATCTGGAGGCAATCGTGTCCACGACAAAGTTGGAATTAGTCCAGGTTCACCCTATCATTGGAAGGCCGGACTCGTCCCCGGACTCCAGATCCAAACTTTCGAAGTCCGTGCCAAGTAGGTAGGGCTAGGAGGCTTTCATCCCAGCCAGCCCCACGGACTCTCGCTTCCACGTCCAAACCTCGCTCTTAAACAAGGAACTGGACTTAATGCGATCCCTCGCTATTACAGAGGAATCACTTCCGAACTACGCCTGGCCCGGACTAGGGGCTGAGAGCAGGGAATTTTACGTCCCACCCACCACCCACTTCATAGCCATTGTCGAAGACTTAACCGACATGCTAGATTATGCCTCCGAAGACATCGACGGCATGGACGACGATGCCGGAGACGAACAAGGCCAAAGCCTGCCGATTACTGGACGTTGGACGACCACCTCCACATATGACGTATATATGGTGGACACACCCAAAGAGGACGACGACAAGAAGGATCCGGTTGAGGACAAGCCTGGTAAAGCACCTCCGAAGCGTCAACGTCAGCTGCGCACTCAAAATCGCGTCATGAAAAAGACAACAATACCGGCAGCGGAGACAATAACACTCTGGAGAATGCCGAAAACCCCGAAGCCCCTGTCAAGACAACATAATAGGATGATTGGGAGGATAGGCAAGTTAACCCCAACGATCTGGTCGGGAACGAGGACTCAGAGGATAGTAACTATCTACGGATCTTCGAGGAGGATGTGAGCCTCGGCGGTGAAGACTTCATCATGCCGGAGGAACCCCTCAAACAAGACCGCTTTAAGCACCGACTAATCTCCACTGCGAGAAGCCTAAAAAAGCAGCAGCAGCAGCTCCAAGCCGAATAGGATACACTCAACAACAGGTGGACACAAGTCCTAGCCGCCGAAGAGTATGTCCTTCAGCGCCCAACTAAGAGTTATCCGAAGCGTTGGGTAGTTCAACAATTCGACGATGAGGCTGTCAAGACCATACCGTCAAGACACGACCGTGCTGATGAACCAGACCGGCTGCCATGTGGGCGCGATAAAGTGGCCACCTATGTCAAACAGCAACCCGCACCACCTCACCGTAAAGGCAGAGAGACAACAGCTCCAAGATACACCTGCGACCTATGGCAGGACCTGGACAATAAAGCAGGCCAAGCCAGATCAATCTATGGATTGAGGGGGCGAGCTTCAACGTGCGAAGACGGCCGTCAGGCCTGGAGCAGCAGGCAGAACCTCACTCAGGCCGAAAACTGCATATGGACATCATCCGAACTGCGTCGCGACATCGCCAGATACAGAGGCGCCGCACACCCCTATGCTTCATCGATGAGGTAATGGACCATGAGTTCCTAGAAGGGTTTAAACCCGTAAACATAGAATCATACGATGGAACGACTGATCCCACAGTATGGATCGAAGATTTCCTTCTCCATATCCACATGGCCCACGGTGACGATCTCCATGCCATGAAGTACCTCCCCCTAAAACTTAAATGGACAACATGACACTGGTTAAACAGCCTCCCAGAAAACTCTATTGGTAGCTGGGAAGATTTGGAAGATGCCTTTAGAGACAACTTCCAAGGCACCTATGTTCGGCCTCCAAATGCTGATGATCTTAGTCACATTGTCCAGCAACCCGGAGAGTCAGCCCGGAAACTCTGGACTAGGTTCTTAATTAAAAAGAAGCAAATTCTCGATTGTTCAGAAGCCGAAGCCCTCGCGGCCTTTAAACAGACCGTCCGTGCTGAGTGCCTCACCTGACACCTCGGCCAAGAAAAGCCAAAGTCTATGGCAACCCTCACCGCACTCATGACCCGCTTTTGCGCGGGAGAAGACAGCTGGCTTGCTCATAGAAGCAATAGTACCAGCGACCCTGGCAGCTCCGAAGCCAAAGATGGCAAGCCAAAAATGCAACAAACACAAGCATCGAAGCAATAACGAAGATACCGAAGACACCACGGTCAACTCCGGATTTAGTGGCTCTAAACTCGGTTAGCGGAAGAAGCCATTCAAAGGAAACAAGGATGGTCCATCTAGTTTGGAAAGTATACTCAATCAGCCCTACCAGATTCATGTCACCCCTGACAAGCCTGCCAATCACACCAACAGTAATTGTTGGGTCTTCAAATAGGCTGACAAGCTAAATGCCGAACACAAGGGGAAAGGGCCGCCTAGCGAGGACGATGATGAAGAGCCTCGCCCACCGAACACAGGGGGACAGAAGAAATTCGCCCCAAGGTAAAAACGGTGAATATGATATATGCTACACATATCCCCAAAAGGGAGCGCAAGCGCGCACTAAGGGACGTCTATGCCATAGAGCCAGTCACCCCAAAATTCATCCCATGGTCATCCTGTCCAGTCACTTTTGATTGCAGGGACAACCTGACCAGTATCCGTCATGGAGGTTAGGCAGCATTGGTCCTCGACCCAATTATCGATGGATTCCATCTCATGCGCATCCTCATGGACGGCAGTAGCAGCCTTAATCTGCTTTATCAGGACACCGTTCGCAAGATGGGTATCGATTCATCAAGAATCAAGCCCACTAAAACTAAATTTAAAGGAGTACTACCCGGTGTAGAGGCCTGTTGCACAGGGTCCATAACACTGGAGGTAGTCTTCGGTTTGCAGGACAATTTCCGTAAAAAGACTTGATCTTCAATATCGCCCCTTTCCGCAGTGGCTATGACGCACTGCTCGGAAGAACCGCCTTCGCCCGCTTCAATGCGGTCCCGCACTACGCTTACTTAAAGCTCAAAATGCCTGGACCCCACGGTGTTATTACAGTTAATGGAAACATGGAGCGCTCCCTCCGTACTGAGGAGCATACCACGGCCCTTGCGGCCGGAGCACAGGGTGGCCTTATCAAGCCAAATACTACTTCGGCAGTCAAGCCCCCGGAGACTACCAAATGAGTTTGGTCTACCCCACAGAGCGATAGTCCGGCTCGCCCAGAGCTGATTAGCAATTCGGCCTCCGTCACAAACCCAACTAGATAGCGGCATACGTACCGTGCGTACATAACTACGCACTAAAGATACCATGGCCAAGGATGGCGGCATACTAAAAACAAAGTCCACGGTATGGCTCGATCCTATCCGGACCTTCATATCCTTTAACTTTTTCTTCTTGTTTCTCTTTTTCAGGTTCTTTACAACCCACATCACTTTATAGTGATAACAAGGGCCCATGTTTAGGCCCCTTATGAATACTTGATCGTTAATCCTCTCAAAGGATCATACACCAAGGTGCAAAGCGGCACAGACGTGCGGTAGAGTGTCCAAGGGATCTTCAAGATCATCTTTCCTTTCAGGACCTATATACAACTTTCCCTTGTTCTCTGGATGTAAAATAGCTTGATGCTTATGGCATCTTATGTAAAACTACGTTTTGACGTACCAATCAAACTATAATGGAAACAGTTTTCGCCCAACCTTGCTCGGTATTGGCTTATTTCTTAATCTGTTCTCCCACTTTACGTCGTATTGGCATACACACCTCGGTACGACTTAAATTGCCAGGGGCTTTATTCAATCGTATACATTTTCGAAAACAAAAAAGTCCAAGCTCTTTTGTAGTATGCTTCGGCATCCCGAATAAGGCACTATATGCATCGGCTCCAAATCATGTCTTTGGTCAATAGTTGGGTTGCCTGGCTCCTGTGATGACCACCTTACATTCCGCTTGTTCGACTAAGGTAGTAAAGGGAGAACTACTGTGATTGTGTTTCTGCTTCGTCCGGTCAAAGACCTTAGTAGAGAAAGCTGAAAACTGACTGTCATGATGTGGTGAGAGCTGGTCAGCAATTCGGCGACCTACTAAATCTCTAGTGATTTCTTCCATATTACACGAAGGACTGGCTCTTTCCAGTCACGTGCTTAAGGCATCCATGTTCGGATAGCCGCACACGCACCAGGGGCTATATCATAGTACCATTGTCAAACTCCTATGGTTAAGTGAGAGTAATAAAGCCGCATAGTCTGATTGCCTGGTTCTCCGCACTAACACCTCCTTCACGAACCAAGACGTTGGGTCATGTGTGGTTATGTGCTAAACCGAACACCCCAGTAGTATCTACGTGGGGGCTGAAGCCGATGACTGGCAAACTCTCGGGGATAAAAATGGCCGCACAGGAGGAAAAACACATTAAAATAAATAGCATAAATATATTTCAAAGTTTTTTGCTCATACAAACACCTAGGCATTTCAGATACATTCACTCGAATACAATTTCCTTCGAACATTGGCCCTCTATCAAGCGGGCACCCTCTAGGACGTCTTCAAAATAGCACTCTGGTGTGTGATGATCCTTGCCTCCGGGCAGACCCTCAACCACCACGATGGCGACATTCATTTTCTCCCAGTGTATCTTGACATGGGAAAAAGCCAGCCGCACACCTTCTATACACGACGGCCACTTGACCACGTCAATACAGGGCAGCGCATCAACAAGTCGTTGCACCAGGACAAAATAGTTGCTGGGGACAGGTTCAGCCGGCCATAGCTGGACTATGGCTTCCCTCATGGCCAATCCGGACGTCCTATGCAACTTGGACCACTGCGCCATCTAGTCATTGAACAATGATGGGTCCTCCTGCACCGCAAACTGTGACCAGAATAGTTTCTCCATCGTAATACCCTCCTGGGCCTGGAAGAACTACGCAGCGTCAGCAGTACTCTTTGGAAGATCCGCAAAGGTATCTGGTGCAACCCATAGTCGAGTGAGCAAGATATACTTCTGATTGCCGAATTTACTCTGTAAAAGAAAAAGGCTTACCAACCGCTATCTGTCTGGCCTACTTGATCTCTTCGCGCACCACTCAGGATTCGGTCCGCGCGCCACTCGACCTCTTTAGGGGCCTTGGCAAGGTTGGTCGCTTGGGCTCTATTATTCTCCTCTAGGGACTCACACTTATTGGCGGCATCCTTGAGTACCTGCTCCACTTCGGTTACCCGCTCCACATATTGGCAGCGGACGACCTTCTCGCACTTCAGGTCCTCGGTCACTTTATCAGCGGCAGCTTGTTTACCCTTGCCTACTCCTTGACCTGGGCAAGCTCACCCCTACCGCAGCAGCACTGCCGACAATCATACACATTGCAGCGCATGAGCTTTGAATCAAGATCCACATATTAATACATGCATGAATGAAATATTCCGAAGCATACATTGGGCTTCATCAAATTTCTTATTGATATGGACAAGATCCTCATCAGCTAGCCCCAGCTTACGTTTGAGCTGGAGACTTCGGCGGTCTGGGCGGTTGCCACTAGGAGCGAAGCCTACATTTTACGATATAATAGTACATTATCTCCTGCGAATATTCTCGATCCTCTATTTGCTCTTTTTCAAAGAAGGACCAGAGTCTCAGGGGCTACTATCTATGCACAGTCATCTTTTACATATGAAAAGCAGTCAGGTATATTACATCGCATACCTCGAAGCCTATTAGTAGGCTCCTAATGGCCTCGTTCAGCCCGCTCTTGGCGGACTGAACCTTCTCAATCACCACACCCATCAGGGTGTCGTGCTCCTCCATGATGGAAGCACGTTGCAGTTCCTCCATCAGTGTGTTCGTCTCCTCCGGATTAATGGAGGTTTCCGTGGAAGTCCGCACTCCCTCCTCTTGTGCGGGGGGTCGCCTATTTGATATCGGAGCCACTTGGGTTTCCAGAATAGAGTCCGGCTGGGGGCCGGACTGGTTAAGGCCCCCGCCGTCAGTCCTCGTGGGGACTGCTCCCCCCGTGTTTTCGGCAGCCTCCCGTACCGCTCTGTGGCCCGGAGAGGCCCTTCACAACACTTCGGTGTCGTCGGTGGTGATAGGAGGGGAGGCTCGTGAGGAAGACTCGCTCTCCATCATCTTCGGGTCCCAAGAATTCCCCTCTGATGATTGTTGGGGGAGATCGTGGGCCGGACTGCACCATATAACATGTTAAATTACAGTCATAAAGAGTGGATGTATGAAGGGCACCCTCGTATACTTATGATGCGGCAAGGGGCTTCGGCCTGGGGTGCCACTTTTGGATGGCGTCAGCATCCAAATACGAGCCAACCGGGAGGGATATCTTCTCTCTTTTGGGTGCCTCCGCTTCTGGAGCTACAAAGGCCGCCCTTTTCTTCCTTCTGCCCTTAGGGGAGAATTGTTCTCTTCCCCCTCCTCCTCCTCTTCATCCTCATCTTCCTCATGGGAGGAATGAGTTTCGGTCTCTCCGGACACTGTGTCGGAAGTACCCTTTCGGTGGATGCCACCTTTGGCCTCCTTGCTCTTTTTCTTGGCCTTTTTCTCCGGCGCCTAATAGGGCGCTGAAACCAGCATCTTCATTAATAGAGGATCATCTGGGTTTTCGTGGAGGGAAGCCGAACACCTGATTCGCTCCGCCTTCTTTGTCCAGCCCTGTTATACGGCGAAAGTCTCAATACAACCCTTTTTCGATTGAGGAACTGAGTTGTGTTCGGACATATGGCACTTACCGGGGAAGCCGGATGATTGCATTCAAGGCCGATGTCTTCGGACGTTTGTGGCCACAACTTTTGAGTCTTGAAGAGTAGCTTTTTCCAGATTGCTTCGTGTTTTGTGCCAAAAAATCGCTGCAGGGTCCGCGGAGAGGCCGGCGTTGGCAGGGAAGGGTTCGATGGATGAGCATCACCTGGATCACGTCAGTGAGGCTGGTACCCTTCTCTATGATATTTTTGATGTGCTTTTGCAGCCTCAACACCTCGTCGGATGATCCCCAATCCAGAGCCTTGTTGGTCCACGATGCGAGCCGCAGCGGGGGTCCGGATCTGAAAGCAGGAGCGACCACCCACTTGGTGCCGCGAGGTTTGGTGATGTAGAACCACTCCTTCTGCCACGTCTTGACGGTCTCCATGAAAGCCCCTCTCGGCCAGGTGACATTGGGGAGCTTGCTCACCATGGTGCCGCCGCAATCCACGTGCTCTCCGTCGACCACCTTCGGCTTCACGTTGAAAGCCTTAAGCCACATGCCGAAGTGTGGGGGATGCGAAGGAGTGCTTCACACACAATGATGAATGCCGAGATGTGGAGGATGGAGTTTGGGGATAGATCATGGAAATCTAGCATGTAATAGAACATGACTTGAACAAAGGGGTGAAGGGGAAACCCTAGTCCGCGAAGAAAATGAGGGAGGAACACAACACTCTCACTGGGCTCTGGAGTGGGGATATCTTGCTCTTTAGCTGGGAGCCTGTGTCTGATTTCCGCGGTCAAGTACCTCACCTCCCGAATCTCCTTGATGTCCTTCTCCATTACGGAGGAGGCCACCCACTTGCCTTGAGATCCGGATCTGGACATGGCTGGAGTGTTTGGTGGGAACGGAAAAGATTGAATCTTGTGCGCTAGAGCTCGAGGGCGGATGGGCTGAGGAATAAGAAGGCGTGGGGTAGAAAGATGGATCCTTATCCTCCTATAAAGGAAGTGAATATCAAGCACCCCCCACAGGCCATAAAACTCGCCTATTCCCAAGGGGTCATGCAAACGGCACGATTGGATTACCCAAACCCGTATTGATGAGAATCCCGCAATAAGGGGACACAATCTCTGTTTTGAGAAGACGTGTCAATAGAGGTCACACCTCGAGGTGCGAAGCGGGAGGCTACAAAATGGTTTGAAATAATGATAAGGCCAGAACATAACGTCTCGCCGAAAAAGCCGTCAGTGGGCATGGCTTGTTTTGTTTAAGTATTTCACCTTTTGGATCAGGGTTGTAACTGATTATACAGATCCGTATATAGTTCTTTTGTTCAGCTACCTTGGAGTATTTAGAGGAGGAACCTACCTTGCAATGCCGAAGACAATCTGCGCGCTGGACACATCATCATTGAAGCCTGGTTCAGGGGATACTGAGGGAGTCCTAGATTAGGGGGTCCCCAGGCGTCCGGGCTATGAGACATGGGCCGGACTTATGGGCCGTGAAGATACAAGATAGAAGGCTGTAACACCCAGGATGTAACTTGCCATATTTGTAACTCTGACTCTTGCCATTCTCGGCTCTAAGTTATGAGATTCCCTTCGTGGTTGGGTTTTTGTTTTCATTTTGCATTATGTTCATGTCTTGCATTTCATATCATGTCATCATGTGCATCTCATTTGCATACGTGTTCGTCTCATGCATCCGAGCATTTTCCCCGTTGTCTGTTTTGCAATCCGACACTCCCACATGCACCGGTGCACCCCTCTTGTCTCCTTCCGTGAGCGGGTGTTAAACATTCTCCGAATGGACCGAGATTTCTCAAGTGGCCGTGGTACACCACCCGTAGACCACCTGTCAAATTCCGTTACATTTGGAGTCTGTTTGATGCTCCAACGGTTAACGGGGTAAGCGCAAAGGCCTCTTGTGTGTTGCAGCCCAACACCCCTCCAAAACAGCCCAATAACCCATCTAAACCATCTCCATGTCCTCTGTCATCGGATCACGATCGTGTGGGCGAAATCTACACCTCATTTGGACACTCCAAACTCCCCCTACCTATAAATATGTGCACTCCTCCAAAATCCCAGGTCCCGAAACCCTACCCGCACCTCTCTCTGCCGCCGGACACGTCCGGATCGGACCGGACGTGTCCGCCACCGCGCCTACACCAACCGGAGCCTACCACGTGGCAGACCGCCGTCGCCCACCGCCGTCGGCCCGCGAGCCCGAGGCAGGCCCGCCCAGCCCATCCGCCTCGCTACCCCGCGCCTACTTTGCCCTCGCCGCCCGACGCCGCCGTGGCTTCGCCGCGCCGCCGCGCCCCCTCCTTGCTGGCCGACGTCGAGCCCGTGCCTCCCCGTCGCCCAAGGTCGGCGCCCCGCGCCTGCTTCGCCCTTGCAGCGCCTCCCTCCTCCATCTCCGGCTAGATTCGGCAGCGGGAGGGCCGGATCCGGCGAGCACGAGCTCCGGCGACCATCTCTCCAACTCCGGTCGCCGTCCCCGTCTGCTCCGGTGAACTTCGAACCGATGCTCGCAACCCTAAATCCGTTTTCGGGAGGTGATTTTCGTCTAAGTCCTTATACCTGTTATTTTCATGCCATGTTCTTCGCCTCATACCTCCGCGCTTGTTGCTCCGAATCATGCATATGATATATTGATTTGTTCATCTCGTTGAGCTCTTCACGTTAGAAGCATTTCCATGCATGTTACTGTCTGTTATGATGTCATTTTCATTGATGCAAGAGGGCTATAAAATGTTAACTGCTGTTACTTATCATATCATGGTGACTTGTCATTTTTGTCACATTTGATGTCTGCATCGTATGAGTTTGAGGTCTACATGTGTTTTGATCTACACTATGCCATCTTGACAGGGGTGTTTGTCTTGTATTTTTGTTATCTATGTGGCAACTAGCACAAGCATGCAAACTAGGCTTCATGATGTTGCTGTTTTCAGGGACTTAGGATTTTGCTAAGTCCTTTTACCTGCTGTTATTTTTATGCCGTGTAAACATGATGCTACAGTGATATCCATGCTTATTTTGAGATACTTCAGTAAGGATGTTTTGAACATGTGGTTATGCTATATCCATCCATGTCCCTATTTGCAATTATGGAGTGACCTAGCATGCCTTGTTCTTGCTCTACTTTTGCTATAAAATGTTCCTGGCAGAATGTTAACATGTTAATCAATTTTTCCATGGTTGTTGCTAGTGATCCGTGCATTCTATGAACTTTCTCTTTCCATGGTTAGCTTAATGAACATGTCATCTTACTATTGGTATGCTTATTTTTTCATGCAATGCTTTGTAGTGAGTGATTTGAGCTCGTAAAGTTGCTATCATAATTCTGTTTATGCCATGCTCTGTTTTTCTGCTAAGTATGAAACTGTTAATAAAACTTGCTATGTTTACATGAGTGCCATCATATCTTATGTGCCTTTTTGGCTCATGATCGATAAGGGACTTTTGATCTCTGCATCTAGTAGAATCATGCCATGCCTTTGTTTGCTATTATATATTCCTGTAGCATGTTGTTTGCTTGCTCTAAACAGTGCTTCCTGGTGTTGTTGTTGACATGTTAGTATTTTCACTAAGTCTGTGATGCTGATATCTTTTGCACTTTTGCCATGCTTGTTTGAACCTACTCTTGTGTGATTAGCTCAGTGTTCATGTTTTGTCAAGCATCTCTTGTACATCACTTCCATATACTTTGTTGCTATGTTGGAGTGCAGTAGCTTAGTTTCTTGTTGCATTCTAAGTGGCATCGTGCTGTTAACCGCAGATTAGCATCAACCTTGTTTTGCTTGCCATTTGCAAACCGTGCATCCGATTCCGGTGATCTTTATATTGATTTAAACCAAAATCATCTCATCTTTCCAGCGGCACACTTGGTTTGCCAAGTTGATGCCTTGATCATTATTTCCCTTTCGGAGCATGCATATGCATTTTATATCATGCCATGTATTGCATCATCTTGCTTGTGCATTGCACCGTGATTGATTGTTGGTCCTTTTCTTGTGTTATTGCTTTGGGTAGAGCCGGGAGACGAGTACGTGACCGAGGAACCTGTTGAGTACGCTAACGAGGATCAAGCTCTTGCAACTCTGAGAACATTGCAGGCAAGATGACCATACCCTCGAAATCACTTCTGTCTTTGCTTGCTAGTTGCTCGCTCTATTGCTATGTCATGCTACCTACCACTTGCCATATCATGCCTCCCATATTGCCATGTCAAGCCTCTAACCCACCTTTCCTAGCAAACCGTTGTTTGGCTATGTTACCGCTTTTACTCAGCCCCTCTTATAGCGTTGCTAGTTGCAGGTGAAGATGAAGCTTGTTCCGTGTTGGAACATGGATATTTATAGGATATCATTATTATATCTTATTTACTTTAATGCATATATATACTTGGTAAAGGGTGGAAGGCTCGGCCTTATGCCTGGTGTTTTGTTCCACTCTTGCCGCCCTAGTTTCCGTCATACCGGTGTTATGTTCCTTGATTTTGTGTTCCTTACGCGGTTGGGTGTTATGGGAACCCCTTGACAGTTCGCTTTGAATAAAACTCCTCCAGCAAGGCCCAACCTTGGTTTTAACATTTTCCACCTAAGCCTTTTTCCCTCGGGTTCCGCGGACTCAAGGGTCATCTTTATTTTAAACCCCCGGGCCAGTGCTCCTCTGAGTGTTGGTCCAAACTGGGCGATGTCCGGCGCCCCTTGGGCAACCAGGGTCTATGCCAACCCGACGTCTTGCCCATCCGGTGTGCCCTGAGAACGAGATACGTGCGACGCCTATCGGGATTTTTCCGCACATCGGGTGGCTTTGCTGATCTTGTTTTACCATTGTCGACATGTCTTGTAACCGGGATTCCGAGGCTGATCGGGTCTTCCCGAGAGAAGGAATATCCTTCGTTGACCGTGTGAGCTTGTGATGGGCTATGTTGGGACACCCCTGCAAGGTATAAAATTTCGAGAGTCGTGTCCGCGGTTATGTGGCAGATGGGAATTTGTTAATATCCGGTTGTAGAGAACTTGACACTTAACTTAATTAAAATGAATCAACCGCGTGTGTAGCTGTGATGGTCTCTTTTCGGCAGAGTCCGGGAAGAGAACACGGTCTCGTGTTATGCTTGAACGTAAGTAGCTTCAGGATCACTTCTTGATCACTTATAGTTTCTTGATCGTGCGTTGCTTCTCTTCTCGCTCTCATTTGTGTATGTTAGCCACCATATATGCTTAGTGATTGTTGCAGCTTCACCTCACTACCTTCTCCTACCCATAAGCTTAAATAGTCTTGATCTCGCGGGTGTGAGATTGGTGAGTCCTCGTGACTCACGGATTCTTCCAAACAGTTGCAGGTGCCGAGGATACCAGTGCAGGTGATGATGTTGAACTCAAGTGGGAATTCGATGAAGACTCGGGTCGCTATTATGTTTCCTTTCCTGATGATCAGTAGTGGAGCCTAGTTGGGATGATCGGGGATCTAGCATTTGGGGTTGTCTTCTTTTATTTTGGTTTCGTAGTCGGACCTTTGATTGTACTTTGGATGATGTATGGATTAATTATGTATTGTGTGAAGTGGCGATTGTAAGCCGACTCTTTATCCCTTTCTTATTCAGTACATGGGATGTGTGAAGATTACCCCTCTTGCGACAAGCCTACCATGCGGCTATGCCTCTAAGTCGTGCCCCGACACGTGGGAGATATAGCCGGATTGTGGGTGTTACAAAGGCCTTCCCCCGTGTCCGGACAGGACTCTCCTTTTTGCGTGGATTCCATGCTTGGCATTCGGATATGAAGATTCCTTTCTCTGTAAACCGACTCTGTGCAACCCTAGGCCCCTCCAGTGTCTATATAAACCGGAGGGTTTAGTACGTAGAGGCAATAATAATCATATAGGCTAGACATCTAGGGTTTTAGCCATTACGATCTCGAGGTAGATCAACTCTTGTAACCCCTATACTCATCAAAGACAATCAAGCAGGAAGTAGGGTATTACCTCCATTAAGAGTGCCCGAACATGGGTAAACATCGTGTCCCTTGTCTCCTGTTACCTCTGATCCTCAAACGCACAGTTCGGGACCCCCTACCCGGGATCGGCCGGTTTTGACACCGACAATCGCCTCTTACCATCAACGACCTGCGGCGCGAGCGAAAGCGCCCTCGAGAGACCCTTTGTAAGAAAATCCAATGCTTCAGCTAGGTGCGCTACAAGATGTCGTGCGCTTTTGACGAGGCCATCATCTCGGCGATCTCCACCGGTGTCACGGACATCAGGATGTGCAAGAAGCTTGCCATCAACGATGATTTGGACTCGATGTTGTACCTGTTTAACCTCGCCGACAAGTGCGCCAAGGCTGAGGAAGGCCGCCTCTTCATCCACAACGACCCCAACGCCATGCCAGACGAAAGCAAGGCCAAGGGCACAGACGTCAAGCACAAGGGCCCATCCATGGTGGCAGCGGAGCCTGAGCAGAAGTGTAACCGTGACCGCGGCGAGCTAGAGCAGGACAAATGCCTGTTCTACATCTACCACAACATGCACACCCACAACACTGAAGACTGCCAAGAGCTCAAGTCACTCCGCGACAAGTGCTTGGAATGTCGAGGAGACCGCGACGACCGTGGCACCGGTCGCAGAGACGGCCGTGGCGGCGGCCGATGGGACAACCGCAACAATAGTGGCAACCCTAGCTAGGGATGGCGCGATTAGCCTCGTGAGGGCTCCTGGCGCGACCAGCCTCCCGAGGCGCATCCTCAGGCCAACGCTTCCCTTTCATCGCTGTTGCCGCCACCCAGGAGGAACGACATCAACCAGCTCGACGAGGGGGCTGGGGGCTACTAAGAACCTCGTGTGGTGGCCTGTATTCTTGGGGGAGCTCAGGCCCCCGCATCTAACCGCCTCTTCAAGCAGTTCTCTAGCGAGGTGAACGTTTCACTCCTGAGGCGTGAAGTTGTGCGGCCCCTCAAGTGGTCGCAGTATGCCATCACCTTCGACTCCAAGGAGCACCTCAAGTCTACGGTTGCAGCTGGCGCACCCACCATGCTGTGCACCCCCACCATCAACAACATCGCAGTCACCAAGACCCTCATCGACGAAGGCGCTGGCCTCAATATGATCTCCATCGAGACCTTCAAGATGTGCCAAGTGCCCTACGACCCGCTGATGCCGACCAGGCCCTTCTCCAGGGTGACTGGTGGGGCTACCACCCCCCTGGGGCAAGTGCGCCTCCCTGTCACCTTCGGCACCCACCATAATTACCACACTAAGGTCATCGACTTTGATGTGGCGCACATTAGCCTCCGATACAACGACATCCTGGGGTATCCATCATTTGCCAAGTTCACGGAGGCAACCCACCATGGCTACAATGTCCTCAAGATGTCTGCTTGTAGCGGCGTCATCACCACCACCTGCGACGAGGACTCGATCTGTTCCCTCGAGCATGCTTACCGGGCCGCCGCAGCTATGTATTCGCATGGCGAGGACTCTGCAAGGCCTCATGAGGCCGCTCCTGCGAAGAAGAAGCACCTGCTCTCCCCAGGCCACCCTAAGGCAAAGAAGGCATCGACTGATGGCAGCGGTCCAGACCCTGCCCTCGCCGCCGGTGCCTGCCTTCCTCCCGCATAGGAAGGCGTGCTTGGCACCTCCCTTCGGGCAGGCATGGGTGTTTTCTCCTAGAAACCATCTGACCTGCCTGCGGTGCCGAGGAAGGGGATCGAGCACCACCTGGCGGTGTGCCCTAGGGCAGGCCCCATCAAGCAAGGAGCGCAGTGATATGTCTCTAGCGTATCTATAATTTTTTATAGTTCCATGCTATTAAAGTATCAATCTTGGATGTTTTATACTCATTTACTAGCAACCGACTAACCTATTGATGTAGTGCCCAGTGCCAATTACTGTTTTCTACTTGTTTTTAGTTTGCGGAATATCAATACCAAACGCAGTCTAAATGCCACAAAACTTTTTGGAGATTTTTTTCTAGGAAGAAGACACTCAGGGAGCCAAAGAAGTGCACAAGAGGAGGCTCGTGGGGCCCACTAGGCCTAGGCTCGCCCTGGTGGATAGTGGGCACCACGGGAAGCTTCTCCACCACCATCCACCTCTATAAATACTCTAAAATCCCCAAAAACCTAGGGGAGTCAATGAAATACTTTTCCAGCCGCCGCAAGTTCCAGAACCACGAGATCCAATCTAGAGGCCTTTTCTGGCACTCTGTCGAAGGGGGCCACAATCACAGAGGGGTTCTTCATCATCCTTGTTGCCCCTCCGACGATGCGTTAGTAGTTTACCACAGATCTATGGGTCCGTAGGTAGTAGCTAGATGGCTTTTTATCTCTTTTGGTTCTTTCATACAATGTTCTCCGCGATTTTCTTGGATATCTATTCGATGTAATGAATTTTTGCAGAGTGGTTGTTGGGATCCGATGAATTGTGAGTTTATGATCAGATCCATCCATGAATATTACTTGAGTCTTTGCTGAACTCTTTTATGCATGATCGTTATAGCCTCATATTTCTTCTCTGAAACTTTGGTTTGGTTTGGCCAACTAGATTAATTTTTCTTGCCATGGGAAGAGGTGCTTTGTGATGAGTTCGATCTTTCGGTGCTCAATCTCGGTGACAAAAAGAGACATGACACACATGTATCATTGCTATTAAGGATAATAAGATGGGGTCTATTCCTACATGAATAGATGTTGTCTACATCATGTCATCATTCTTATTGCATTACTCTATTTTTCCATCAACTTAATACAATAGATGCATGCTGGATAGCGGTCGATGTGTGGAGTAATATTAGTAGATGTAGGCAGGTGTCAGTCTACTAATCTTGGACGTGATGCCTATATACATGATCATTGCCTTGGATATCGTCATAATTATTTTCGTTTTTGTCAGTTGCCCAACAGTAATTTGTCTACCCATTGTATGCTATTTTCTAGAGAGAAGCCTCTAGTGAAATCAACAACCGTGGGGTCTATTTCCTATAATATTAAAATCAAAAATACCTTGCGGCACTTTTTATTAATTTATTTTATTTCATGTTTTAGTTAGATCTATTTATCAAATCTCATACAATTTAATCTATCTCAATACCGAGGAGGGCTTGACAACCCTCTTACGCATTGGGTTGCAACTTTTTGTTGTTTGTGTGTAGGTGTTGTTTAGATAGTGTTGCTTGGTTCTCCTACTAGATTGATATCCTTGGTTTTATAACCGAGGGAAACACTTGCCGTTGCTATGCTACATCATCCTCTCCTCTTTAGGGAATTACCAACGCAGATACAAGCAATCAGGAAGAATTTCTGGCGCCTTTGCCAGGGAGACATCATCAACATGTATCAGGTTCCTACGCACAAACTCTTCTCTCCTTGCAATTACTTTATTTTCCATTTTCCTCTCTTTTCAATCTCCCCCACTTCTAAAATGTTTTTGCAAAAATACAAAAATATTTTTCATTTGCCTTTTTCTCATTCGATCTTTTGTTTGCTTGTGTTCTTGTTTGCATAGTCACGATGTCTCAAGAAAATACCAAATTCTGTGATTTTTCTAATACTAATAATAATGATTTTTTTATTACTCCGATTGCTCCTCTCGCGGCTAGTGCGGAGTCTTATGATATTAATGCCACTTTGTTGAATCTTGTTCGGAAAGAGCAATCTTCCGGTATCCTAATGAGGATGCCGCGTTCTAGCACCCAAGATGTGATTCTATCCCAATCACATGATGAATTCATGATTGGGGCACAACCACATTTCAAGTGCATAGCAAGGTGGGTATCATTACAATATACCATGTACTGAATAGATGAGAATACCAGATAAAGGCTTACACTCGCCACAAGCTACAACATGAATACATGAATACATCAATACATAGCAACCATCATACCGAAGAGCAGGATCCGACTATGGATCAAATCAAACGAAAAAGAAGAACGACATCCACCCTGCTAATCCCAGGCTCCCGACTCGGAACTTATCTCTTGATCGAATAAGAAGAAGCAGAAGAAGAACTCTAAAACAGATTAAGCATTGCTCCCATGTTAGGTCATCGCATTACCTGTACCAACACCTGTTGTTGTAGTAATCTCTGAGCCACAAGGACTTAGAAATCCCATTACTATGGGTATCAAGACTAGCAAAGCTTAATGGGTATGGAAGGGGTAAGTGGTGAGGTTGCAGCAAGCACTAAGCATTGTATGGTTGCTAATTTACGAGTACAAGAGTAAGAAGAGTAATTACGCATAACGGTCTCAAACTAGTAATGATCAAGACGTGATCATGAACTACTTACGAATCAAACATAACCCCACCATGTTCTCTTCCTGAACTTCCTCAAAAAAGGAAATCAAGGTTACGCACGCAGTTGGTGTATTTTAATTCGAGTTTAGTGTCAAGTTCTCTGCAACCGGATATTATAAATTTCCAATCTGCCACATAACCGCGGGCACGTCTCTCGAAAAGATTAAACCATGCAGGGGTGTCCCAACTTAGTCCATCACAAACTCTCAAGATCCATGGAGGAAAACCCTCCATCTCAGGACAACCTGATCAAACTCAATCTCGGTGCACAAGAGATTTCGACAATGGTAAAACAAAACCAGCAAGACCTCCCGACGTGTCGACACCCTGATAGGAGTCGCGTGTATCTCGTCTCAGGCCACGATGGGATGTGTCAAGCTACAAGTAAAACTAGTCCTCAAGTTTCCCCGTGGTGGCCCCATAGGTTGCCCGGTTTGGACCAACACTCTTGAGGAGCACTGGCCTGGGTTGTTGACTAATTATCCTCGGGGTCCGGAAAGTCCCTATGCAAGTTTTAGTTGTTATTAGGAAAATGGTAAAACCAAAGTTGGGCCTTGATGGAAGAGTTTTATTCAAAGAAAACATTCAAGGGGGTCCCATAAACCCCGACCGTGTAAGGAGCGCAAATCAAGGAACATAACACTGGTATGACGGAAACTACGGCGGCAAGTGTGGAACAAAACACCAAGCAAAAAGCTAAGCCTTCCACCCTTTACCAAGTATATAGATGCACTAATTAAATAAGAGATATTGTGATATCCCATGATATGCATGTCCAAACATGGAACAAGCTGCAACTTCAACTGCACGTGCAACTAGCAACGCTATAAGAGGGGCTGAGCAAAGCGGTAACATAGCCAAATAACGGTTTGCTGGGATGGTGGAAAGGTTAGAGGCTGTATCATGGCAAATTGGAAGGCTTGACTAACAAGTGGTAGGTAGCGTGACATAGAGATAGCATCAAGACAACTAGCAAAGCAAAGATAGTAGTGATATCCGTGGTAAAGTTCATCTTGCCTGGAATCCCGCTTGGAAGAAGATCGAATCCATGAAGAAGACTAACCAACATAGTCGAACGAATCATCCAAAATTGCAATGAAATTGGCAACTATCAAGAAGAAGCACATCCTGAAAGAAGCAAACAACACGTTAAACAACCATCACATAAACATGGCATGATGCACATTCAAGTATGATGCATGTCCATTTTAATTAAGTGGAGCTCAATATGCGACGAGTTGCATATTGATGAAACACGACATTCAAATATTTAGTTCGCTATCGTTTATGTACAAGACAAGATTAAATGTCGGTAAACTGCCTAGTTAGTCAAGTTTAAATGAGGCCCGAAACAACGAACAACAATTCCAGAAAATCCTCATATGCATATTTCGAATTTAGTACTGTTCTGCCCTAAGCACACTTTTAGAGTTGTTAAACATGCAAAGTAAGTTCATCATGTTAATCTATACATTTTTCTAACCCTTTTACATATAAAGTTTATTTAATTTGGAGCAACGGTAATTTAGTTATGATATAAATCATTTTAGCATGTTATTTATGAAAATTAATGCAAATATCATTTTAAGCTTTTTAACACAGATGAGAGTTGCATATTATAAAAGTACATGAAATTCTAAGCATTTTACATATAATAGTTTGTTTAATTCCGATGCATGGTTTGTGAATTATTAATGCATGAACATGGAGGGTTTTTTTTGTAAAACTGTATTCTCCGAATAAACGGATAATTCGTCCCGTGGGGAAAACATGTATAGGGTTGAAAACTAGATCGAATGGGTTGCTCACCACGGGCTAAGGCCTAGGTCAATGGAGAGGACAAGGCAGGCCGGCTTGGAGGAGCTGGGCCACGGTGCGGGACGTGGGCCAGGAGGGTGCTGGAGGCATGCACTTGTGTTTTGACGAAGCAGAGGGACTCATCGGCGGGGCAAACTCCGATAGCTCGAGGTGAAGGTGATCGGTGATGCTCGGAAACAGCGGGAGATGGTGAAGGCGAGGGGGATCGGGCCGGATCCAAGGCAGAGCGACCGGATCAGGGCAGTGGCGCGAGCTTGAGGCCATGGATGCAGGCTGGTGGCCGTCGGCGGACATGGCGCCAACGCGGGCGACGCCAAGGAGCTCTGAGGCGATGTGGAGGCTGCCGGGCACCGTGAGGACGACCGACGATGAACACGAGCGGCGGGGACCTTGCGACCTGGCGTCCATGGTAGAGGACCTCCCTGGGCACCAGCATTGTTCAGTTCCTGCAAGGAGGCGAGGTGAGAGATATGAGGGAAAAAGAAAGGGGAGGGTACGAGAACGAAGAGAAGGAGGTAGGGGCGGCATGGCCTGGGTTGACTCCGAGACAAGGAGGCAGGAGGTGCGCATTGGGCTCGCACTCCATGGGAGTAGAGGAGGCTAGGGATGTGGGAGCTGCTTCTCCAACGGGGAAGCTCGGTGCCCGCTGGCTCCTCGGGCACGGGGAGATCGGCGAGCGGCAATGGTGTTGTTACACGGAGGCTCCTTCCCGGAGATCGAGTGAGGTAGGAGGAGAAGCAAAGAGCTTGGGCACTACTCGGTTGGGAGGATTTTGGGTCGGGGAGGTTCCCGAGGTGGAAGGAGAGACCTGGTGGAGTGGCGGCGGGAGAAGGATTGGATGGGACATCTCACCTAAAAATTAGGGTTGGACTGGTATTTATAGCAGTGGATTTTGGTTAGGTGTAATTGGTCCCTCCGATCTTAATCGGACGGTCCTAGATAAATAGGTTAGGAAGTCCAAACAATGAACTGAAGATGTTTTAGGGATGTTTGGGGATGATCCGGACCCATCGGTCATGACTGCCCGGGTCAGGATCGGGAGGCTTTCGGACGCGCGCGAGGGGTTTGACAAAAGGCCATGGAGGCAAGGGGGTTTGATGGGTTCAGAGAATAGAGAGAAGAGAGTGGTCCGATTGATCTACTAGAAGGTTAACAGAGACAAGGAAGAAGCGGCAACTACGAGCGGATGCAAGTTTTATGAAAACTTGTGGATGCAATGCTCATGATGCCATGATGAAATGCAGCAAACAAATAAAACACACGGCGACAATGAAATGACTGAAAGACAACTGGAGTGTCGGTCTCGGGCTGTTACAACTCCCCCCCCCACTTACAAGAGATCTCGCCCCGAGATATAGGAATGAGAAGAGGAAGAGGAAGAGCTAAGTTGCTTCTCCGATAAACGAGTGAAACCATGAACCTTGGGAGGTTGAACAACTTGAAAAATAAAATACAACGGAGATGAACAAAGGTGAGAGCACTCCGGACGAAAGAGGAACATGGAACAGCATGAGAACATAAAGGTTGCAAAGACATGAATCTAGAGCTCAATTGTCATGAAAGAATTTAAAACCACTCCGGTTGAAAAGAGAATCAAGGTATAAAAGAGAATTTGGGCAGTGCTCCGGTTGAAAATAGACGGAAAAGAACATGAACTTATCAATATGGGATGACAAGATGTGATGATACTTGACAAGAGCAGCAATGCAATGCCTCCAGAACAAAAGAAAGAATGGAATGAAAAGAACAGAGAAGAGAACAACATCTTCTACCGTAATTGATTTTGAAAGAGCATCCTTATGAGAAAGGCTTGAACGAAGTTGTTGAAGAATCAACAATAAAATTATATACTCCTCGTGGACTTAAGGAAACATCTCAAAACTAGAGGTAAAATTCTGCCACTAACGGAAATGATTGCTTGCTTGAGATCAACTAAGAGAAGCAAAACTTCTTCTCCGAGATGATAAGGAGAAGATTGGATCACTGATAAGCACCACAATAGCATCATTCCATAGGGAAGGCTTTAGGTGAAATATAACCCAAGATAAGTCCAAGAAAGAAAGTTCTCGGTAGAAAAGATCTCATTAACGAAGAGAAAATGATGGTTTTGAAATATCTCATTCCTGACAAGTTGTGAATCATGAAAAACGAAGGGAAATTGTCAAGAATCGCGTTTCAGAATGCACGATGAAGAACTCTTGAACTCCTCCAACAAGAATCATGATGAACACCTCAAGAGTGAATTAAATCCATAACGAACCACCATCTTGAGCCTTTGTGAGAACTCTGGCAACAAAAGAATGATGAAGTGAAAGGAAAGTTGAAAAGAACAAGATGAAGCCTTGCAAGGATTTTAGATGGAGCTTCGTGATGAACAATCTCCATAAGAAAAACTTTGAACTCTGAAAAAGAAAAGATGAACAACTTGGAACCGAGAATTTACTCATCATGAACAATCTCCATAAGAAACGGTTAAATCAGCTTGAGGAAACAAGAATAAGAATTATGTCATGCTTACCCTTCATCAACTTAAATTCATGACAAGCAACATCTAGGCATGCTACTTATTCTTCTTGCAAGGATTGAGAAGAGATATAGCGCAAACTTGGGAAAAACTTGAACAAACCACCGGTAGGATTTTGGAAGAACAAATGACTTGATACGATATATAGGGAGAGGAATCTTAAACGAACCATCGGTAAGAATTAGAAAACAAAGTAAGATACTTGAGGGAATTAAGATGCAAGAGAATGAAGAGATCATGAGATGACTAACGAATACTTGAAGGATGCACCGGAAGAATATGGAGATGAACGAAGAGGCATCAATTTAGAATAATTGGAGAACGAAGCTTAAAACTTCAAACAAAGGAATCTTCTAAAATGATGGCCTCTGGAGAATTGAGAATGAAAACAACTCTTGAATGATCCAGATGGGTATGAAAATAATTTTCCATGATCATAAACTATTTGAGAGGATAGCATCAAGCTTGAACTACGAATCTTGGAGAGAACGGACAAGATTTAAAAGAAAATATTCTTCGGTCTGGAAATGTTGAGAATGATGATGAGAACCACCATGAAAATTGATGAGTCACTTCGTAAAATTAGAAGAACCAGGTAAGATCTTGGGAAAAGACCTATGGGTTATGGGCCCACTAAAAAGAAACACTATTGAAACTATTTTTAAAGAGAGTTTGCATCGGTTGAATTAAATGGCTTGAATGAGATAAAAATCTCGAAATAGCTTGAAGGGATTACAAATCGAAAAGCGAATCTTCTGAGATATATTCAGCACTCCGGAGAAGAGATAGAGAGAGTTGAATAAACAAGAGAGGCTTGGATAGAACTTCCAACATGGAAAGCATGTAGCCAATAGAAAAGGGAAAAGATGAACATCAAAATCTTGAATTCACCAGAGAATAAAACAAAAATGAAGAATGATTAACTTGTAGCTCCTGAGCATCTTCACGAGAATCACCGGGTTAGGACATTGAAGCAAAATAATGAAGAGACTTCACATGAATAAAATGGATACTTGATTGTGACCTCTAACTCCGGGAAGAGAAAGGGTGGGAGGGTGGAAAAAAACAAAGGCAACTTGGGACTTACGAAACGGACAATCCTCTGGCTTCTCAACAGCGCCTTTATGGAATAACTTGAAGAGAAGTGCACCAGTTGGAAAGAAATGGCATGCCTTTCTCAATGATCCAGAAGGATTAGCACGCCCATAGAAATATGAGAACACCGCTTAGGAAAAGGTATGGAATCAACACTTGACTTCGAAGCAACTTGAATAGCACAAATAAAACAAAATAAAGGATTTGGCTTTGAAAATAAGCCGGAAACAAACATATGATAGAGATTTCCCCAATCCCGTATCATGTATCTATCAGAAAGATGTCCTGGGTATCATCTTGAATTCCCACCTAAGAACTTTCGACATTCTTGGTTATGCAATCTGGTACAACAAGTACAAGGAGCAAAATATCAGCACACAACTCCTAGCAGAATTCTACGCTCCAAATGTACTGCCTCCTCAACACATAACCAAGAATGTCAGAAATTGTGTACCTCAAACCTTCGAAAAACATCTGATATACTAGCTGCGGTAATACATCTAATCGCACTCCCCAGTACTAGGTGGCGCCAAACTACTCTCACCATAAAGAGTATAGAAGCGTTTTCGATGTCGGCATCCTTTGGTATTCCGAAACTGGAACGATAACAACTATAATGAAAACACCTTGGAGCTCAACTCCCCGTGACACTGCCATGACCCCTAAATGACAGGAGGCACCAAGAACAAAGTTCCCATCCCAATGATATCATACCAATTCCACAATACCCGCATGATCCTAAAACAAATTTGAGTGAAAAAGGAGAGTAATGGAAACAAAAACACCTATGTCACAATTCCTCAACAGAGCGACGAAGGGGATGGGAAGTAAAAAGAGTTCCTACTCTCCAATATAACTAGACTCAAAATAGTTTTCTTTCTGGACTCAACAACGACAACGGTTTGATCAAACAGGGGGCTCTTGCGGTCGGTAAGGCTCTGATACCAACTTGTAGCTCCCAAGATGTGATTCTATCCCAATCATGTGATAAATTCATGATTGGGTCACAACCGCATTTCGAGTGCATAGCAAGGTGGATATCATTAGAACATACCATGTACTGAATAGATGAGAATACTAGATAAAGGCTTACAGTCGCCACAAGCTACAACATGAATACATCAATACATCAATACATAGCAACCATCATATAGAAGAGCAGGATTCGACTATGGATCAAATCAAACGAAAAAGAAGAATGACATCCACCCTACTATTACCAGGCTCCTAACTTAGAACTTATCCCTTGATCGAATAAGAAGAAGCAGAAGAAGAACTCCAAAATAGATCAAGCATTGCTCTCACGTCAGGTCATCGCATTACCTATACCAACACCTGTTTGCAGTAATCTGTGAGCCACGAGGACTCGGAAATCCCATTACCATGGATATCAAGACTAGCAAAGCTTAATGGGTATGGAAGGGGTAAGTGGTGAGGTTGCAGTAAGCACTAAGCATTGTATGGTGGCTAACTTACAAGTACAAGAGTAAGAAGAGTAACTATTCATAATGGTCGCAAACCAGTAATGTTAAAGAAGTGATCTTTAACTACTTACGAACTGAACATAACCCCACCTTGTTATCTTCCCAAACTTCCTGGAAAAACACGATCACGGTTACACACGATGTTGGTGTATTTTTAATTCAGGTTTAGTTTCAAGTTCTCCACGGCTGGATATTATAAATTTCCAATCTGCCACATTCCCAAGGGCACGACTATCGAAAAGATTAAACCCTGTAGGGGTGTCCCAACTTAGTCCCTCACAAACTCCCATGATCCTGGAGGAAAAATGTCCATCTCGGGACAACCCGATCAAACTCGGAATCCCAATGCACAAGACATTTCGACAATGGTAAAACAAAACCAGCAAGACCTCTCGACGTGCCGACATCCTGATAGGAGCCACACGTATCTCATCTCAGGCCATGATCGGATGGGTCAAGCTACGACTAAAATCAGTCCTTGATGACCCACATGTATAGGGGATCAATCCTAGTCCTTGCGATAAGTAAGAGTGTCGAACCCACGAGGAGCAGAAGGAAATGGAAAGTGGTTTTCAGCAAGGTATTCTCTGCAAGCACTGAAATTATAAGTAACGAGTAGTTTGATAGCAAGATAATTTGTAACAAGCAAGTAAAAATAGTAGTAACAAAAGTGCAGCAAGGTAGCCCAATCCTTTTGAGGCAAAGGACAGGCCAAAGCGGTCTCTTATGATAAGCAAAGTGTTCTTGAGGGTACAGGGGATTTTCATCTAGTCACTTTCATCATGTTGGTTTGATTTGTGTCCGCTACTTTGATAATTTGATATGTGGGTGGACCGGTGCTTAGGTGATGTTCTTAATTGAACAAACCTCCTACTTATGATTAACCCCCTCGCAAGCATCCGCAACTACGAGAAAAGTATTAAGAATAAATTCTAACCATAGCATTAAACTTTTGGATCCAATCGGTCCCTGACAGAATAGCGCATAAACTAGGGTTTAAGCTTCTGTCACTCTCGCAGCCCATCATCTAAAATAACTACTCCACAATGCATTCCCTTAGGCCCAAATATGGTGCAGTGTCATGTAGTCAACGTTCACATGACACCACTAAGGGAATCACAACATACATACCATCAAAATACCGAACACATATAAACTCACATGATTACTTGCAACAAGATTTCTCCCATGACCTCAAGAACAAAAGTAACTACTCACAAATGATAATCATGCTCAAGATCATAGGGGTATTAAATGTCATATTGGATCTGAACATGTAATATTCCACCAAATAAACCATATAGTAATCAACTACAAGAGGTAATCAACACTACTAGTCACCCACAAGTACAAATCTATAGTTCCGGTACAAAGATTGAACAAAAGAGATGAACTAAGGTTTGAGAGGAGATGGTGTTGTTGAAGATGTTGATGGAGATTGCCCACCCCAAGATGGGAGAGTTGTTGGTGATGATGATGACGATGATTTCCCCCTCCGGGAGGGAAGTTCTCCCGACGGAATCGCTCCGCCGGAGGGCAAAAGTGCTCCTGCCCAAGTTCCGCCTCGAGACGACTGCGCTTCATCCCGAAAGTCCTCTCCTAATTTTTTTCTAGGTCAAAATGACTTATATACCAGAAGATGGGCACCAGAGGTGGGCTGGACTAAGCACAACCCACCAGGGCACGCCTGGGGGCCCTGGCACGCCCTGGTGTCTTGTGCTCACCAGGTGGCCCCCCTCCGGTAGTTGTTTGCTCCAGTATTTTCTTATATTCCATAAAAATTCCTCGTGAAGTTTCAGCTCATTTGGAGTTGTGTAGAATAGGTAGCCTGACGTAGCTTTTTCAGGTTTTCAGATTTCCAGCTGACGGAATTCTCCCTCTTTGTGTGAACCTTGCATATTAGGAGAGAAAAGGCATTATAATTACACCAAAAAGCATTACTATGCATAAAAAGTTATAAATAACATTAGGTAAACATGATGCAAAATGGACGTATCAACTCCCCCAAGCATAGAACCCGCTTGTCCTCAAGCAAAAACCGAAATCAAAAAACATGTCCACATACTTAGAGAGAGAAAGGTGTTGATAAAAACAAAATATGGACATAGAAGCATCATGTATATTATTATAACAGCAACAAACTTTAACATAAAACTTGTATCATAGACTTCTCATGAATAAGTAACAATTCATCACAACATCGAAGTATAAAGCATAAACTCTATTGGAAACAAACAAACTATGTTCTCAGTCAACTTTGCAACTACAATTCATTATCTTTCCACGAAGGGTAATGTATCGGAGCCTTTAGGCAAGTCCACATACTCAACCATCATATAGTCTTCTATGATTGCTAACACTCACCGCATACACATGAGCAAAATGTTTCAACCGGACACATAGAAAGATAGAGGCTTATAATTTCGCCTCCCAACGTATTCACCTCAAGGGCGATGTCAACAATAATAACTCATGCTACCCATATCCAACTAGATATATGTGCCTAGATCTTTCCTCACCACACGATGCTTGCCAAAAGAGAAAAACAAAAATGAATAGAGAGAAAAACTTTGACTCGTGCATGAAAGTAAATACATAAAAGTAAAAGATAGGCCCTTCGCAGAGGGAAGCAGAGGTTGCC
Source organism: Triticum aestivum (assembly GCF_018294505.1). Taxonomy (NCBI): domain Eukaryota; kingdom Viridiplantae; phylum Streptophyta; class Magnoliopsida; order Poales; family Poaceae; genus Triticum; species Triticum aestivum. The sequence continues at coordinate 358,184,516 of NC_057803.1, forward strand.
ATGTGCTTTTTGTTTGTATGCTCAATCCCTTAGTGCAAAAGAACATCATGTTATATTGCCCCGTGTGATAGCAACCTTCAGTATGGAGTTTGTCGCTTTTATTCTTTGCCATCACAAGTTCGTACAATGCTCAATTTTCTCTTACGATAAATGATCTAAAACTTTTAGACGCAATTTTTATTGCCTTATTACACCGATGACAACTTACTTGAAGGATCTTACTCAATCCTTAGGTAGGTGTGGTGGACTCTTGAAAATAAGATTTGAATTTAAGGGTTTTTGGATGCACAAGTAGTATCTCTACTTGGTGCGGAAATTTTGGCTAGCAAATATGGGGGGCAAGCACCACATGTTGAAGGATCTATGACAATATAACTTCTATGTGAATGTGAACAAACATAAATCATTACATTGTCTTCCTTGTCCACCATCAACAATTTTGGCATATAATATTTTGATGGGGGCTCACAATCACAAAAGATTTCCAAGATAGTTTATTTCCATGTGAATCTTCTCTTCCCTTATTAATTCTTTCATGAATTGCATCATTGACCAATGCTATGTTTCTCAATCTCCAATAAAATTTTGTACTTCTACTTTTCCTTATGTGTTGTCATTACTTACCATAAGGTCAGCATATGATATTTTTCATTTATTTCCTTTTTTATTGAAACATGAGAGTAAAGAAAGCAAAACTCAAACTAAACTTTATTATATATCTCTCACACGATTACAAAGATAGATCACTAAGCAAACTCTCGAAAAGAAAGGATCGAACTAAACTTTTGTTCATCTAAAGCAAAAGATAATTATGGATCGAACTAAGCTAAATAAAGGCAAAAGATAGTGGAGGTGATATGATACCGGGGCACCTCCCCCAAGCTTGGTGCAAGCCAAGAGGAGTGCCCATACCCGATACTCCATTTTCTTTTGGCGGAAGAAGGAGGTGGTGGTGATGAAGTGGTAGCGATCTTGTCCTCGGGTTTCCATGGCAGAGGCTCACCATCATAAGAGGAGGAGTGAGTCTCTCGGGTCCTGCAACTGGCAGCCAAACTCATACCTTTAAACCTTGCCTCATATTCAAAGACTTGGTTTTGAAGGTCGTAGATCTGGCTCTAGAGAAAGTTGATTTGCTCGTTGAAGGAGAAAACGATGTCCTTCATGGACTTGCCGTCCACCTTGAGATCACGGTTGTAGTCCGCGATCATGAGGTGATTGGCATTGAGTCCATGTTCCACCATCCCCTTGCACCGGAAGACTTCCTGCTCCATAGCTTCAAGCCTATCCTCCACGGATCTAGTTCCCTTGGGGCCTTGCACATCGCGGATGTGGAGCACCCCCTCATGCATCTGGATAGCTTGAGGGTGCTGCATCACCTCCCGCAAATATGGGTTGACACTAGTACGTGTCGATGCTATACAAACGGTTTTTAACCCCTTTCTGCAACGGCATTTGGAACCATCGCCTAGTGAGTGACGGCGATAGGGGGTCCTTCCCACACGACCCAGAAACCATCGGGGATATGCCTTCTTGGCACACACGCTCGGCAAAATGAGGTTGTGTGCGACCGACGAGCGCTCAAATACGGAAATACGTACAGTAGAGCTAAAAAAATACAATTATACATGCGAAACTGTTTCCGGTCACAAGTACATCCCACACAGTCAGTCCCCGCTAAAAGTTTCCGTTCATATGTACATCCCACACAGTCGCTCCAAGGAAAACGTTTCCGTTCACAGGTACATCACACACATTTTTTCCCGTTAAACCGTTTGTGATAGCGTTGCCATTGCACAGGATATTAACAATTTTATCGTTTACATTATTGAATGCATTACACACGGTCCATAGAAGAAACTGTGTGGCAAAGGCTGTCCATCACACATAGTTTTTATGTGGTAAACATTTGCGCAAGGTGGCCTAACGCAAACAGTTTTCCAGAGAAAGTCGTGTGTGATTGTTCATTGATCCAACACGGTTTATTCCTAGAAACTGTGTGCGTTGCCTGAGGTCATCGCACAGGGTATTTTTTCAATAACTGTTTGCAACAACAAAACCCAACTAGCAAGCTAATTCGCCATTCGTAGGCTAATTGCCCTATTATTAATAATCCATTTATTAATCTAATTGACATTCATATTAAGCACATAATATATTTTATTTCCATATTAAGGAAGCAGAATTTCATAATTGAAATACATCAGAGTACAACATGATATAGCTTCAGCACTCAGCTACCCCATTACACACTACACCAGCACCAAGTTTCACATGCAACATGTAGAACATTTCGAAATTAGCATCATAGACGGTATATAGACAGATGCATCTCATCTGGAAAACTGCTGAAGCGGAAGGCGAATATTGAGCCTTCATTCATGTTGAAGGTCTTTGCAACTTTAGGCCAGTGCCTATGGATGATTGACCGTCCGTCCTTCATCCTCTTCAAGAACACTTGAATATTGAACCGTGGGTGTTGTATGAAATCCTTCCTCACCTCCTGACCATAGAGGTGGTTTGAGAGGTAATCATCAGTGAACTGCTTTGGAAAGGCCAAGGATGTGCATAAATATCTTCTCTATATTGGAAATGGGGCAAAGGAATAAAAAAGGCAAGGTATAATAGTTAGTACCATCTTGTAGTGAACTGATGTCTTCTTCATTGTGTAGACAAAGATCTTGTTGTTTTTTGTCGCTAATTTCTTTATCCTAACAATCTTTCTAAGTTTCTTGATTTGATTGATATTCATGGACAACTCATTTCCCCATATGCAAAAAGGGTCGAACAGTGGGTCAAAACCTCTAACAGTGGGACCTACATGTGCAAGACCAAATTGTTAAAAACCTAAAAATTAGAATGGTTCCTGCAATTGCACAATAATGTGCTATTAGACAACGGACCATGCACGTTCTAGCCTCGATTGTAAACCTCAGTGCTTCCCATTGTTTCCCTGCAACACATATAAGGTAGTTAGTCATCAGGTTAAGTAAGGGTTTGCATGCTATCAGTAAAATATTTGATGAAAAATAAGCACATTGCAGATTCATCAGATTAATTCAAGCCACATCGAAAACCCATTTATACAAACCAAGCATGATTAAGAACTAGGAAATATAGCACTTGTATATGTTTCTCATGTATTAACTGCAACCAACTTCAATTTATTCCTCACATGGACAACAATACAAAATTCTACCCACGACAATTGGACATCACATTGTAGAATTGAACCAAGCAGTTAACTAAACACCACAACAAATGAACCAAACATTAACTGATCACCACATTGCACAATATAACATACTCCTAATATAAGATCAGACAGTTAACCAAACCAAGCATGCTTAACAACTTGGAAATATAGCAATTGTATTTTTTTCTCATGCATTTACTATAGTCAAATTCAATGTATTCCTCACATGGTATACAATAACAGAATGCACCCACAACTATTGAACATCGCATTGCAGAATTGAACCAAACAGTTAACTAAACACCACAACACAAGTGAACCAAACGTTAACTGAGGACCACATTGCAAAATGTATAACCAACCCAAGCATGCTTGACAACTTGGAAATATAGCAATTGTATTCGCTTCTCATGTATTTTATAAAGATAAATTCAATTTATTTCTCACATGCAAGATAATACAAAATTGCAGCATGAAGAATTGGGCATCACATTTATAGAATTGAACCAAACAGTTAACTGAAGACAACAACTAATTAACAAAACAGTTAATAAGTGAGCACAAGACTGCACGACATATAGATCATATACACTGGAGCAACAAATTGCATGGTAAAATTATATACCACAATTCACTAGAATTTGTGAAGGAAAGGCAGGAGCAGCACACGCAATGGGTAAACCGAGCATGCTTAACTGGCATAGCTAGCAAATGGCAAGGTGCTCCTCCAAGATCTGGGAGTTGGCACGAATGGCAGCCATCGCGACCTCATCCGCGCGTGCGGCCGCGATTTGCTTCTCCGCAGCGAAATGCTCCTTGAGATCCTGGCTATACTGCGTGGACCATGGCTTAGGGCAGTGCTTATTTGGTGGAGGGGTCGGTGATTTGGGTGGAAGGTGTCGCGCTTGCGGCGGCGGTCGGGGCATGTGGGATGTGGAAGGAGGAGGATGGGGGTCGGGTGTGGATTACCTGCCTGGATAGATGAGGCCGAGCAGCGTGAAGGAGGGTCGCCGGCGAGGAGGTGGTGCTGCAAGCAAGGAGTGAAGGTTTCAACTTGGAAAGGAAGGCGGAAACAGGGGAAATGTGGCTTTTTGTACGGGGAAGGGGTGGGGAGGTAGATATTTCCGCGGAAGCCAAAAATTTGAAATCGCTTCAGCGAAAAAACTGGCGCTCAAAGTTTCATCAGACATGGTCCCTTATTTAGAACTGTGTACGATATGTGAACATCACAAACGATTCAGATAGCTTAACCCGTGTGTGATGAGTTTGAATGTCAAAAAATTTGGTTCGAATTTCCATGGTTACAGTGGCCATCCCCGTCATTGCATAATTTGGGTACACAAAGTAGACTACAGCACACCCACACTTCTTAATCGAGCAAGTTCAGCAATTAAATGGAGCTAGCTGACCTAAACATTACTCTAACAAATTAAAGATCGATGCTCTTAATTAAACAAAACAAAGAGTACTACTATGGCTGGTGCTCGTTGATTTCCATCGCTGCCTCCATTTCCAGCTCGTGCCCAACAGTCTCCAAGGGGAGGGGCTCCATGGCATCCATCACACCATACTCAGCAGGCATCTCGCCATCTCTTTGGAAAAGGCCGCCACGAGCTGGGCGTGGGCGGCCGCGATCTAGGCTTGGATGGGCTCCGTCGTTGCAAGGTATGCGGCGGAGGAACGGACAGCTGCCTGAACACTCTCAGCGATTGCCAGCTCTTCGGCTGTGGGTTGCCGACCGTTGTCAGAGAAGCTTCATTCGATTTGTGCGGTGACCGCCACGACCTGGGCGTGGGTGGCCTTGGCATGGTCGTGGGCGGCCTCCATCAGGGCTAAGGCCGCCGCTGCAGAACAGACAGCTGCTGTGCAACTCTCTCTAGTTGCTATCCCCAAGGCAGATGTTGCTGCCGCCACCTGAGAAGCAATAGCAGTCGTTTGGGCTGCCTTGGCCGCCTAGTCGCAGATTGGGCCGTGCTCATGCACCTTGTTAGCACACGCATGGCGGCTGCGGCCGCGCTCTTGCCAGAGTGGGCCACCGAAGTTTCCCTCATGATGCGGTTCCACATGCCCATCTTTCACCAGCGACGATTGAACAGTGAAATGCTATTTGGGGAGCGAGCTAGTGTGCTTGAGATGCCGGCTATGGACTGTAGCAGACGCACCTTCTCGCCTAAGCCGTAGGCATACTATACACCGACGGTGCTCCATGATATTTTGTGCTGCATCTCACACGGTTGGTGATAATAAACTGTGTGCGATCAACTTGATTTTTCATCTTGATTTGAATTACATAATGGGGTCGCAACGGCAATGGGCGGTGTTTGAATTGCTAGACCTTTTATCGGTAGTGAACATGCAACTATATGTGTGTCGTAAAAGAATTGGAATTATTTAGGGTTCGTTTGAACATTTTATACATTAAATTGGTTTTCTAGCCATTTCAGGTGCACAATTCAAAATTAAACTACATGCACATGCTCCGGTGCACCAACATGGGTTGTAAAATCATATGTGTCCATGGGTTCATGCGTATGTCCCATGCAAGAATTGGGATGAAATTCGAACACCATGGCACCGTGGCTCTCCGGCAAACATCGACGTACTTGCTTTTGTAATTCTAGTAAATCCAAAATTCGTCTGAAATTCATGAAACTTGGCATGCTATCATGGAGCGGCATCAACATGTCATTGTAAAAATTTTGTCCCATTTGGGGTAGGTTTGGGTATAAGCTTCTCATAAACCATAGCTTCTCACAACAAGTGTGATGGTTTCGGTAGGGAACGTTTCACCTTTCTGGACGAAACGATATCCGTTGCCTCTTCTCGATTTTATTTTTTTCCTAGTGTCAACATAGAACAACGGGGGTGTTGTGTCAATTTTTGGGATTTTTCGGGGTTCGCTTGGACATTTTTATACATTAACTGAGTTTTCTATGCATTCATGTGCATAATTCAACTTTGAATTACATGCACATGCTCTAATGCATATAAATTAGTTGATATCTCTATCCTTGGTTGCCTGCTTAGGTCCCATGCAAGAAATGGGAATAAATGTCAAACACCCTTCCACCATCACTTTACCGCAAACATTGAGATACCTGGTTTTTAAATTCTAGTAAATCTAAAGCTCGTCTAAAATTCATGAAACTTGGCGTGCTGTCATGGAGCGGCATCAACATGCCGTGGTAAATTTTTTGTCCCATTTGGGGCAGGTTTGGGGATATGCTTCTCACAAACCAGAGATTCTCACAACAAGCCTAATGATTTCGGTAGGGAACGTTAGACCTTTCTGGACGAAACGATTTCCGTTGCCACCTCTTGATTTCAATTTTTTTCCTAGTGTCACCATAGAACAACATGAGTGTTGTGTCAATTTTGGGGGTTTTGGGGGGTTCGTTTGGACATTTTTATGCATTAATTGAGTTTTCAATGCATTTATGTGCATAATTCAAATTTGAACTACATGCACATGCTCTAATGCATATAAATTGGTTGAAAATTCAAATATGTGTCCTTGGTTGCATGCTTAGGTCCCGTGCAAGAAATGGGAATGAATGTCAAGCACCCTACCACCATCACTCGGCCGCAAACACTGAGATACCTGGTTTTTAAATTCTAGTAAATCCAAAGCTCGTCTGAAATTCATGAAACTTAGCATGCTATCATGGAGCGGCATCAGCATGCCGTGGTAAAATTTTTGTCCCATTTGGGGCAGGTTGAGTATATGCTTCTCACAACAATCCTAATAGTTTCGGTAGGGAACATTTCACCTTTCTTGATGAAACGATATCCATTGCCTCTTCTCGATTCCAATTTTTTTCCTAGTGTCAAATAGAACAACAGGAGTGTTGTGTTAATTTTTGGGATTTTTCAGGGTTCATTTGTATATTTTATGCATTAATTGAGTTTTCAATGCATTTATGTGCATAATTCAAATTTGAACTACATGCACATGCTCTAATGCATATAAATTGGTTGAAAATTCAAATGTTTGCTCTTGGTTGCATGCTTAGGTCCCGTGCAAGAAATGCGAATGAATTTCAAGCACCCTGCCACCATCACACGGCCACAAACATTGAGATACCTGGTTTTTAAATTCAAGTAAACCCAAAACTCATCTGAAATTCATGAAACTTGGCATGCTATCATGGAGTGGCATCAACATGTCATGGTAATTTTTTGATCCCATTTGGGGCAAGTTTGGGTATATGCTTCTCACAAACCAGAGCTTCTCACAACAGGCATGATGGTTTCGGTAGGGAACATCCCACCTTTGGGGACAAAATGATATCCATTGCCTCTTATTGATTTCAAAAAAATTCTCGTGTCAACATAGAACAACAGGAGTGTTGTGTCGATTTTTGTGATTTCTCAGGGTTCGTTTGGACATTTTTATGCATTAACTGAGTATTCAATGCATTTATGAGCATAATTCAAATTTGAACTACATGCGCATGCTCCAGTGCATATAAATTGGTTGAAAAATCAAATATGTGTCCTTGGTTGCATGCTTAGGTCCCGTGCAAGAAATGGGAATGAATTTCAAACACCAGGGCACCATTGATTGTCGGCAAAACATTGAGATACTTTATTTTTAAATTCTAGTAAATCCAAAACTCATCTGAAATTCATGAAACTTGCATGCGATCATGGAGCAACATCAACATGCCATGGTAAATTATTTGTCCCATCTGGGACAGGTTTGGGTATATGCTTCTCACAAACCAGAGCTTCTCACAACAAGCATGCTTGTTTCGGTAGGGAACGTCCCACCTTTGGGAACGCAACGATATCCATTGCCTCTTATTGCTTTCAATTTTTTTTTCTCATGTCAAAATAGAACAATAGGAGTGTTTTGTCATTTTTTTTGATTTTTTGGGGTTCATTTGGACATTTTTATGCATGAACTGAGTTTTCAATGCATTTATGTACATAATTCAAATTTGAACTACATGCACATGCTCCAGTGCATATAAATTGGTTGAAAAATAAAATTTGTGTCCTTGGGTGCATGCTTAGGTCCCATGCAAGAAATGGGAATGAATTTCAAACACCAGGGTGCCGTTGATTGCCGGCAAAACATTGAGATACCCAGTTTTTAAATTCTAGTAAATCCAAAATGCGTCTGAAATTCATGAAACTTGGCATGCTATCATGGAGCGACATTAACATGCTGTGGTAAAATTTTGCCCCATTTGGGGCAGGTTTGGGTATATGCTTCTCACAAACCAGAGCTTCCACAACAAGCATGATGGTTTTGGTAGGGAACGTCCCACCTTTGGGGATGAAACGATATCCATTGCCTCTTATTGCTTTCAAAAAAATTGTCGTGTCAACATAGAACTACAGGAGTGTTGTGTCAATTTTTGTGATTTTTCGGGGTTCGTTTGGACATTTTTTATGCATCAACTGAGTTTTCAATGCATTTATGTGATAATTCAAATTTGAACTACATGCACATGCTCCAGTGCATATAAATTGGTTGAAAAATCAAATATGTGTCCTTGGGTGCATGCTTAGGTCCCATACAAGAAATGGGAATGAATTTCAAACACCAGGGCACCGTTGATTGCCGGCAAAACGTTGAGATACTTTATTTTTAAATTCTAGTAAATCCAAAACTCGTCTGAAATTTATGAAACTTGGCATGCTATAATGGAAAGGCACCCGTCATGTTGTGGTATTTTTCGTGTCCATTTTGAGAGAAGGCGCACTCGAATAATGACAGCCAACAAAGGCATTTTGAAAAAATAGCTGCCACTTTAATATTTCAAACATTTGTATAATTCAAACCACATGGGTCCTATTAACCATTCACGTGACGCCATGTGTCTTGGTTTTAATGGCTGTAGGAGGTGCCGTGCAGACAGCTGCTTGACCTTGACTGAACGGGATGCGTGCGAGCGCAGTCCGGTGCACAGGCTGACCGAGAGGTGTGCAAGCTATCCTCGAATGTGTAGGCTCACCGAGAAACGTGCAAGCCATATGTTGCGCAGGCTCACTAGGAAGCGATCCCTTTGACTTCCATGGCCGCTCGCCTTCCTCTCCATGCGCGCGCCTGTAGGATCGAAAGTATGTCTAGAGGGGGGTGATTAGACTACTTGACCAAATAAAAATCTAGCCTTTTCCCAATTTTAGTTCTTGGCAGATTTTAACAACTTTGGACAAGTCAAGCAATCTTAACACAATTCAAGCAAGCATGCGCATGTAACTTGCAAGAATGTAAAGGGAAGGGTTTGGAGGATTCAAACGCAATTGGAGACACAGATGTTTTTTTCGTGGTTCCGATAGGTGGTGCTATCGTACATCCACGTTGATGGAGACTTCAACCCACGAAGGGTAACGGTTGTGCGAGTCCACAGAGGGATCCGCTCACAAAGGGTCCACGAAGAAGCAACCTTGTCTATCCCACCATGGCCATCGCCCACGAAGGACTTGCCTCACTAGCGGTAGATCTTCATGAAGTAGGCGATCTCCTTGCCCTTACAAACTCCTTGGTTCAACTCCACAATCTTGTCGGAGGCTCCCAAGTGACACCTAGCCAATCTAGGAGACACCACTCTCCAAGAAGTAACAAATGGTGTGTTGATGATGAACTCCTTGCTCTTGTGCTTCAAATGATAGTCTCACCAACACTCAACTCTCTCTCACAGGATATGGATTTGGTGGAAAGAAGATTTGAGTGGAAAGCAACTTGGGGAAGGCTAGAGATCAAGATTCATATGGTAGGAATGGAATATCTTGGTCTCAACACAAGTGTAGGTGGTTCTCTCTCAGAAAATATAGGTTGGAAGTGTAGGTTTGTTCTGATGGCTCTCTCCACGAATGAAGAGGTGCAGGGGTATATATAGCCTCCACACAAAATCTATCCATTACACATAACTTTCCAAACTCGGTGGGACCGACTGGTTAAACTCAGTATGACCGATTTAGCAAAGCTAGTGACCGTTAGGGTTTTCGGTGGGACCGACATGCAACTTGGTAGGACCAATATGATTAGGCTTAGGGCATAACGTAATCTCGGTGAGACCGATTAGACAAACTCGGTGAGACCGATTTTGGTAATAAGCTAACCAGAGAGTTGGTCAGGTAAACTCGGTTGGACCGATCGCTCATTTCGGTGAGACCGAAACGTTACGAAGGGAAAACAGAGAGTTTACATTGCAATCTAGGTGGGACCGATCGCTCATCTCGGTGAGACCAAAATGTTACGAAGGGAAACAGAGAGATTACAACCCCATCTCGGTGAGACCGATTTGCCTTTTGAAACTCGGTGGTGCCGGATAAAAAGAATCGGTGGGGCCGAGTTTGACTTTTGGTTTAGGTCATATGTGGATGTGAGAAAGTAGTTGAGGGTTTTTGGAGCATATCACTAAGCATTTTGAGCAAGATCCTCATTAAGCAACACCTCATCCCTCCTTGATAGTATTGGCTTTTCCTATAGACTCAATGTGATCTTGGATCACTAAAATAGAAAATGTAGAGTCTTGAGCTTTGAGCTTGAGCCAATCCTTTGTCCTTAGCATTTTGAGGGGTCCACTTTTCTCATCCATGCCATGCCAATCATTGAGCTTTCCTAAGATATTAATCTTGAAGTAGCATTAGCTCAATGAGCTATATGTTGTTAGGAATTACCAAAACCACCTAGGGATAGTTGCATTTTCAGCGCCCCCTCAGCACCATGGGACGCCGCCGTCGAACGCTACCTCTCGTTGCCGCCAGTTGCCATCCTCCCACGCTCCGCCCGTTGATTCCGGGAAGACATGATGTTTGCTTTACCAGTGAAGAACATTCTGTGCTGCATTGAAGACTTCAACAACAGCATCCCGGAGGACGACAACGACAACGACGGCGCGGTACGCTGCCTCCGCCGCTGCCAGAAATAGTTTTTTTCTTGGGTTTAATATTGTATCTTAATCACATGAATATAAATTTGCAGTATGACTGAATGAAAGATATGGTTTGATCAAACTTGCAATTTTCTCTCTTAATGTACAAACTTATCAAACGATTTTCTTTTGAAAAAAACGTCAATGGTTTTTAAATATAAAACACTCATCACAAACGTTTTAGTTAGAACACCCGTATGCAAACCGGGAGCTTCCCCAGGAAGCCAAGGAAAAATGTGTCGAGCAGGATTTTTGCGGCTCTTGATTGCAAGCGTTTTAGATAGAACACTGTATGCAAAGTGAGAGCAGGATTTGTACATCTCTTCAACGCAAATGGTTCTTTTGGATGACCCGTGTGCAACCACTTACAAACAATTTGGTAAGATTTGCATCTGTCATATTGGGTATGTTGCCATTTGTTAAACTGGAAAGATTGACAATTGTTGACCTAGTAACATTGCCACTTGTCAACCTTGTAACACTGCAATTTGTCAAAATATGAAGCTAAAAATCACTCGCAATATCTAATTTTTGCAACTAAAATTCAGTAATTAATCATAGATTTCATTCATATATTAAGCAGTCGTTCTTAATTTCTACAAATAGTTCAAATCGACAGCTGAACTGACCAAACTTTTCCCCAATTGTTGCTAACCACGTACTGAAATAGCTAGTTTAACAATATATAATAGCTAATTTTAAGTACGTTGTACAGTTCCACCACATCTATAGTCAGATGAACTGAACAAAATAGCCCCTAAATACTACTACAGAGGGGCTTTGTACTACTTCCGGCTGCCTCTCCTTTGCCGAGCGCGCTCAGTAAGAGGCAGAGGAGGAGGAGCCTACCGATGAGCTGGACAACTGCAATACAGGGCCTGCCGCTGCTACAGCTTCAGGCGCAGAGTCCCGAGGAATCAAGAAAATGTTTCCATTCCGGTGCAACAAGACCAAGACCGCTAGGACGGCAGGACAGAGGTCATCACCAAGCCCACCGCGGCGTCACCACCAAAGACTTTTGTAGGCGAAGACTACTTTTGTCAAGATAGCATGTACTAGTTTTCTCCCTTCAAATTTGGCCTTTGTGGGATCCCTTCCCGCCTTCATTTGGGAAGAGGACAAAGGCCACTATAAATAGACCTAGACACCACCATAGAGGGTGGGGGGGTCATTCAGATCATCCTCACACCCACCAGCTCATCGAGCACAAGAACACCTCGCCTCTTGAGGTCGTTCTCCACTGTACTAGTTCATCCTCATCCCCTCGAGGCCAATCCGCCACAAAGCAGGAGTAGGGTTTTACACCGCAAGGTGTCCCAAACCTGGGTTAACTGCTGTGTCTCTTGTCCATTTGGTTCTTTGAGCTAGGCCGTGAGATTAGCGATCAGGTAGACTGGGGAGGACGAGTTCTTCGCACGCAGTGCAGAGTTCGAACCTCTCAAGGGTCTACAGAACCTAAAATCCGACATTTGGCGTGCCATGTAGGGGTGTGTCAGAGCCTCTCTTCCACTGATCGACTTGCCACCGCTCCACCGCTTCCACGGCTGATGCCCGTTGATGCAGTTCTGAGCGCCGGGCCGCCCTCGCTGCTTGCATCGCCTAGACGGCGCCTGCCGGTGGGCCTCCTCGTCGTTCTCCATCGCCTGCCGCCAATGCCGCCACCGGCCCAGTGAGGCACGAACACCAAGCTTCGTCGTTGCACCCCTCCATGCGGCGTGATGGGCGCACCGCCACCCCGTCGCTGGCTCTGGCTGGTTCATCATCCCATGCTCATCGTGGCCCGGCGGATGCGCAGGCTGCACTGCTCATGGCGCGTGAGCTCCTACGCTACCGCCCCATCGACAACCTCTATGAAGACTGGTTGGACCACATCGCCGAGCTCGTCAGCGCCGCCGGGGCTCCCCTGCATCGTCTCTCCCGCTGCCTCGCCCGCCGCCTGCTGTGGGTGACGTGTCCCACGGAGCACCTCCTCCACCTCCCTGTTAAGATGCCATCGTTGAGCCAAGGCGAGAAGTCCTGAGGCGCGACCCGCCGTGCAGGGTGCCAGCGCATGAGGAAAAAAGCTGCTAGGCGGTCCAGTGGCCGCATGAAGATGCTCGAGCACTCCTAGCACCGCCACGTCAAGACTACGCACCGCCTATGGAGGTGGCGCGCGAGCGCCAAGATCAAGCTCCACCTCCACGATGGGCACCCGTAACCTCAGCGGGTTGTCGCGCGTTCACTCCGGAGCTGCGCAGCGTCGTCTGGCCGGGGAAGTTCAAGCCCGACCTACCTCCATGCTACGATGGCACCCCCGACCCTGCTGAGTTCCTTCAGCTCTATGAGCTAAGCATCGAGGCGGCCAACGGCGACGAGAAGGTCATGGCGAACTGGTTTCCCATGGCCCTCAAGGACGGCGCACGGTCGTTGCTCCTAAACCTGCCCGTAGGATCGATCTCCTCCTGGGGCAAGATGCGCAAGCGTTTCGTCGCCAACTTCTAGGGCACTCACGACTGCCCGCCGGCCGTGGGTGACCTGAGGTGCATCAAGCAGCACCCAGTTGAGACCCTGTAGAAGTACATCCAACACGTCAACAACTTTCGTCTCAAGATCCCCAAGGTGTCGGACGAGGCCATCATCTCCGCGTTCACTGATGGTGTCTGTGGCGTCAAGATGAAGGAGGAGCTCGCCATACACGAGGACCTGTGCATGGCCCTGGAGATGTTCAACATGGCGACCAAGTGCGCAAGAGCTAAGGAGGGATGCATCTCCCTCCTCGAGCTCCCTAAAGCTGATCCAGAGGACAAGAAAGCAAAGGCCAAGGACGTGAAGTGCAAGGGGCAGCTGTGCTCGCGGCCGAGCCAGAGATGAAGCGTGGCTGCAATCACCCGGAGTCATCCAAGGGAAGCCGCAAGTTCTGCATCTTCCACAACATGCACAACCACAACACCAACGACTGTCAGGAGATCTGGTCCATCCGCGACGGGCGCCTCAGTCGTTGCCCCGGCGTTCTTTCAGTCCTAGATCTCGGGATGAGATCCTTTCGTAGTGGTGGAGTGTTGTAACTCCCCGGATATAACTTTCCCAATTTGTACTCCAACTCTTGCCGTTTCCGGCGTTAAGTTATTTTATTTTCTCGGGTTCGGGTTTTTGTCTCTGTGTGTTGTTATCGTTGTCATGCATCTCAAATCATGTCATCATGTGCATTGCATTTGCATACGTGTTCATCTCATGCATTCAATCATTTTCCCCGTTGTCCGTTTTGCATTCCGACGCTTCGTTCTCCTCCGGTGGTCATTTCTAGCTTTCTTTCGTGTGTGGGGATTAAACATTTCCGGATTGGACCGAGACTTGCCAAGCGGCCTTGGTTTACTACCGGTAGACCTCCTGTCAAGTTTCGTACCATTTGGACTTCGTTTGATACTCCAACGGTTAACCGAGGGACTGAAAAGGCCTCGTGTGTGTTGCAGCCCAACACCCCTCCAATTTGGACCAAAACCCACCTAAAGCCTCCCCACCATTTAGATCGTTCGATCACGATCACGTGGCCAAAAACCGCACCTCATTTGGACACTCCTAGCTCCCTCTATGCCTATAAATGTCACCCCCTCCGAAATTCACGGGTCTCCCCTCCCCCCTAAACCCTAGATCCACTCCTCCGCGCGCCGGACAACGTCCGCCGGCGTCGGACGCGTCCGCTCCGTCCCACCGCCGCCACGTGTCGAGCCGTGGTTCGCCCGCGCCCGCGCCCACATCACCGACCCGGGGAGCCCAGGACGGGCCCTCCCGAGGCCCATCCGGCCGCACGCCGCCCCCGGCCTAGCGCCGCCCGCGCCTCGATCGCTGCACCTCCGCCACCACGCCGGCCAACCGCACCACCGCCGCCTCGTCGTCCGCCGCACCACCGCCGCCTCGCCGTCCGCCGCACCACCGCCTCCTCGCCGCGCCCGGAGTAGCTCCGCCTCGCCGTGCCTCCCCGACGTCCTCTCCAGCCTCCCTCGTCGTCCGGCGAAGCTCCGGCAACCTCGATCCACGTGCCCGGCCAGATCTGGATCTAGATCCAAAACGCGGGTTGACTTTTGCCCGAAACCCTAGCTCATATGCTCCTGTTCATTGCATTGTAACTTTGCATCCGTAACTCCGTTTTTGGCATATAGCATATCAAAATGTTCATCTCAGAGAGTGCATCATTTCATTCCATTGAATCATTTTCATTTGAGTTCATCTTGATGGCCGAAATGCTGTTAGAAGAGGGCTACTTGAGATAATTGTCAGATCTGCTACTCCATTTAGATATTTGTCATTTTTGCCATGATTATTGTGTGCATGATATGCCCCTGAGTTCTACATATGTTTTTTTAAGGGTTTTGCCATGTTTCCAGAGGTGCAACCCATGTATTTTTGTGATGTGTGTGGTGACTAGCACAAGCTTGCTAAGTGAGGCACTTGGTAATGCTGATTTCAGGGACTTAGCATTTCCACCAAGTCCTTGACCTGTTTATCTCATATGGCCATGTGTTCATGTTGTTTCCTAGTGATCCGTGCCTCTTTTGAGGATGATCAGTAAGGATGTTTTGTTAATATTGTAGTGCTCTATCCATACATGTTGTTGTTTGCAATTATGGAGCACCCTAGCTTGAGTCAATCCAGCTCTACTTTTGCTACTTCGTGAATCTGGGCAGATTGTCTACTTGTTAGCGATTTTGCCGATGATGTTGTAGTTGATCTGTGCATGCTATGTTATTGTTCTTTCCATGTCTAGCTTGCACTTTGTGTATTCTTGGTGGGTGTATGCCTAGATTACCATGACTTGCTCCGTAGTGAGTGCATCGAGCTCGTAAACATGCCTACTTGAGATATGTTTCAACATGTGCCAGTTTTTCACTAAGTCTGAAACTGATTATGTTTTTGCCATGTTCCCATGCCTGCAATTGTATTTTCTCATCCCTTTTGGCTCAAGGTCACTAAGGGACTTTTGTTAAGCTCTTTGAGTAGCTCCATGCCATGCTTTACCTTGCCATGTTCAAGTCCTGTAGCATGTAGTTTTGTTGCTCCGAATAGTGCTATCTGATCTGAAATTGCAGACAAGTGTTAATTTCACTAAGTCTGAAATCTGTTCGTCAAATGCATTTTTGACATGCTTGTTTGAACCTGTTAATGGATGAATTGGCTGTAGCTCTGTGCTAGAATTTTGTTAAGCATCTTGAATGCATCCCTTCCATGTATTTTGATGCCATGTTTGGGAGCTGCAGCTTGTTCATCTCATTGCATTTAGATGGCTACTTGCTGTAAATCGCAGAACGTGGCCATATTTGAATTGCTTGCCATTTCCAAACTGTAACTCCGATTCCGACGTTCTTTATATCGTTTTCAAGAGATTTCATCTCATCTTTCCAGTGGCACATTTGGATTCCCAAGTTGAGGCCAGGTTCATGCATTCCCTGTCAAATCTTGCATATGCATCCCGCATCGCATCCCGCATAACATACCATCCTTGCATCATATTGTTTGAGCTTTGCACGTGGTTGAATGTGTCCTTGTTTCTTGTTTGTCTTGCTTGGGTAGAGCCGGGAGACGAGTTCGCTAACGAGGAGCCCATTGAGTTTGCTTTCGAGGATCCAGTCAACTCTGACAACTTTGCAGGCAAGATGATCATACCCTCGAAATCACTACTACATTTGCTATGCTAGATTGCTCGCTCTTTTGCTATGCCATTGCTACAATGCCTACCATTTGCTTTCAAGCCTCCCAAATTGCCATGTCAAACCTCTAACCCACCATGTCCTAGCAAACCGTTGATTGGCTATGTTACCGCTTTGCTCAGCCCCTCTTAGCATTGCTAGTTGCAGGTGAAGATTGGAGGCCGTTCCTTGTTGGAACATTTATTTACTTGTTGGGATATCATTATATTATCTTGTTATCTTAATGCATCTATACACTTGGTAAAGGGTGGAAGGCTCAGCCTCTCACCTAGTGTTTTGTTCCACTCTTGCCGCCCTAGTTTCCGTCATATCGGTGTTATGTTCCCGGATTTTGCGTTCCTTACGTGGTTGGGTTATAATGGGAACCCCTTGATAGTTCGCCTTGATTAAAGCTTTTCCAGCAATGCCCAACCTTGGTTTTACCATTTTCCACCTAGCCTCTTTTTCCCTTGGGTTTCTGGAGCCCGAGGGTCATCTTATTTTAGCCCCCCCGGGCCAGTGCTCCTCTGAGTGTTGGTCCAACCGAGCGATGTCCGGGGCTACCAGTGGCAACTCTGGGCTGGCCTACCCGACATCTTGCTCATCCGGTGTGCCCTGAGAACGAGATATGTGCAGCTCCTATCGGGATTTGTCGGCACATTCGGGCGGTGTTGCTGGTCTTGTTTTAACCTGTCGAAGTGTCTTGAAGAACCGAGGTACCGAGTCTGATCGGAACATCTCGGGAGGAGGTCTATTCCTTCATTGACCATGAGAGCTTGTCATGGGCTAAGTTGGGACTCCCCTGCAGGGATTTGAACTTTTGAAAGCCGTGCCCGCGGTTATGGGCAGATGGGAATTTGTTAATGTCCGGTTGTAGATAACTTGAACCTTAATTTAATTAAAATGAATCAACCGTGTGAGTTACCGTGATGGCCTCTTCTCGGCGGAGTCCGGGAAGTGGACACGGTGTTGGAGTAATGTTTGCGCAGGTTGTCCTCTAGTTTCTCGTTCGTCCTTTGCCTCCTCTTCTCGCTCTCTTTTGCGAACAGGATAGCCACCATATATGCTAGTCGCTTGCTGCAGCTCCACTTATATTTACCTTGCCTTACCTATAAGCTTAAATAGTCTTGATCGCAAGGGTGCGAGATTGCTGAGTCCCTGTGGCTCACAGATTACTATTACACCAGATGCAGGGCCTGATGATTCCGCTTCAGGTGACGCGCTCGAGCTCAACTGGGAGTTCGACGAGGACTCTCAACGTTACTATGTTCCTTTCCTGACGATCAGTAGTGGTGCCCAGTTGGGGGTGATTGGGACCGTCGCATGTTGGGTTATCTTTTATTTTGGCGCCATAGTCGGGCCATGAGTGTTTGGATGATGTAATGTTATTTATGTCCTTGATTGACGTGGCGAGTGTAAGCCAACTATGTTATCTTCCCTTTATTATTCATATTACATGGGATGTTGTGAAGATTGCCTTACTTGCGACATATATCTTCAATGTGATTATGCCTCTAAGTCGTGCCTCGACACGTGGGAGATATAGTCGCATCGAGGGCATTTCAAGTTGGTATCAGAGCCTTCCCCGACCTTAGGATCCCCATTGCTTGATTGTTTTTAGCAGTCGAGTTGTGTCTAGAAAAATGTTTTGAGTCATTTAGGAATTATATATCGGAGAGTTTAGGAATTCTTTTTACTTCCCAGTATCCTCATCGCTCTGGTAAGGCATCCTGACGTAGAGTTTTGACTCTTCTCTTCTCAAATTTCACTAAAAAAAATTTAGGATCATGTGGGTATCTTGGAATCGTTCTGATGGTTTTATGACGAGAACATTGTCTTGGTGCCTCCTGTCAGGGGTTTTGTGGAAGTGTCCCGGGGAGTTGAGCTCTGAGGTGTTGTCGTCATAATTTTATCGTTGCAGTTCTGGAATACCTGAGTTTAGTACGCCGACATTGAAAATCTCTTTTATGCAGTTCGTTGGTGAGATAACCTCGACGCCACCCAGTACTAGGGCGGGAGTTCGGGAGTATCGCCATAACTTGTATAACGGATGCTTTTCGTAGGTTGAGGTAGATGGTTTCCGAAGTTTTTCTCGCTTATGTGTTGAAGGATGGATACAGCTGGATGTAGGATTTGCTAGATTTGGGTGAGATATTATGCTTCCCCTGTATCCCCAACACCTGATTGCATAACCGGAAAGGTTCGGGAGTTTCATAGGTGATAATTCTAGTAGCTCTAGTTCTTCTTCCATGGATATTTGGTTTGAGATTGGGATTTCTTACCGAGTATTCGTTCTTGATCCGTACCTTGTTGATTTATTTCTCTACCTAAATTCTAAGTGGCTTCTCAATTTATGGATATGTGACCATTTCAAGAGGAATGCATTCGTTCATTTTGTTCGGATGTGAAGACTATATGTTGCAATTTTCATTCCGTTGGATTTAGATTCATTTTATCTATCAATGTGCTAATGGATGTCAACCTCTTCAAGATGGCTCCTCCAACGCGCACGACTCTAAATCCTGATCCGCCACCACCTCCACCTCCTCCGGAGGCATGGCAAGATGTGATGGCCGCAACCAATGCAAACACACAGTTGATCATGCAAATTCTTTAAGAGCACAATCAAGGCAACCAAGGGAATCAAGGCAACAATCAGAATCACTCTGCTACACTCAACCAGTTCCTTGCTAATGGGCCAAAGACTTTCAGCAATTGTGTTGAGGCAACCGATGCTGACAATTGGCTTGTGGATTTGTGCAAGCATTTCGAGTGTAGTAACGTCAGGCCTGAGGACTTTGTCAAGTTCGCTTCCTTCCAACTCAAAGATCAAGTTGCAGAATGGTTCCAGCAGTACAAGGATTCCAGAGGTGGACGTGTTATCACTTGGGATGAATTCCGTCAAGATTTCTGAGCTCACCATATCCCTCAGAGCGTGGTTGAAAGCAAGCGCGAGGACTTCCGCAACCTGAAGCAAGGCTCTTTGTCTGTCTATGACTACAACAAGTTGTTTCAGAAGCTCGCCCGCTTTGCCAAGCAGGACGTACCTGATGAGAAGAGCATGATATACCAGTTCAGGGGTGGTCTCAGAGAAGAAATTCAGCTAGCTCTTGTTCTCTTTGAGCCTTTGAGGTACGATGAGTTCTACAACATGGCATTGAAGCAAGAGGCCTCTCAACTGAGGTGTGATGCTTCCAAGAAGCGAGTCAGAGATGCTACTCCTTCTTCCTCTACTCAAGTGGCCAAGCAGCAGAAGTATTGGCTTCCTCCTCCTCCGTTTTGTCAGCCGTATCAGCAGAAGAGCAAAGGTGGCAGTGGTTCTTCCCACCCACCCAACCCTGGCTTTCAGAACAAGACTTCTTCTCAAGCTCCAAGATCGAGTGCTCCGTATCACCGTCCGCTTTCAGAGGTCACGTGCAACAAGTGCCAACAGAAGGGTCACTATGCCAACAAGTGTTTCAACCAGAGGCGTCTTCCTCCTCCTCCTCCTGTCAGATCAGCAAGTACAACTGTGTTCAAGCATAACCCCAAGCACACCAAGGTCAACCTGATGAATGCAGCTCAGGCAGAGGATTTGTCAGATGTCATCATGGGTAACCTTCCAGTTAATGATATTCCTGCAAAAGTTCTTTTTGACACTGGTGCATCGCATTGTTTCATGTCAAAGCCATTTTTTTACCAAGCATGAGTTCATTTCTTCTCATTTGGGTAAACAAATGGATATCGTTTCTCCTGGCAAACGTTTGAGTGCAAGTCTGGAGGTGCCAGATGTTACTATCACATTGGGCGACTACAAGTTCCTTTCTTCCCCAATGGTTCTTGGTAACTCGGATATTGATCTTATTCTCGGAATGGATTGGCTTTCTAAGCACAAGGCTCAGCTTGATTGTGCAGCCAGGCAGATTCAATTGACTCATTCGTCTGAGGATGTAATTGAGTTTGCCGCTCGTGATGATACCATCCGCCTGTTTTCTCTCAATGAGAAGGGTGAACTGGATGCTATCTCGCAAATTCCAGTCGTTTGCGAATATCAAGACATCTTTCCAGAAGAGCTTCCAGGAATGCCTCCGCACTAGCCAGTTGAATTTGTTATTGATCTTGAGCCCGGCACGGAACCTGTGTGCAAGCGTCCTTACAAACTCGAACCTGAAGAGTTGAAGGAGCTGAAGAAGCAACTCGATATTCAAGAGAGAATGGGTCTCATCCGGCCTAGTTCTTCTCCGTGGGGTTGTGGTGTTCTTTTTGTGAAGAAGGAGGATGGAACGGACCGACTTTGTGTTGATTACCATCCATTGAACAAGAAGACCATCAAGAACAAATAACCACTTCCCAACATCAACGAGCTGTTCGAACAACTCAAAGGTGCCCAAGTATTCTCCAAGCTTGATCTCCGTATGGGTTATCATCAGATTCGTATCCGTGAGCAAGATATTCCCAAGACAGCTTTCAGGACAAGCAATGGTTCATATGAATACACTGTCATGTCTTTTGGCCTCGTCAACGCTCCTCCGACGTTCTCTCGCATGATGAACTTCATCTTCAACGCCTACACCAAAGACTTCGTTTTGGTCTATCTCGACGACATTCCAGTTTTCTCGAAGAACAAGGAAGATCATTCCAAGCACTTGAGTTTGGTACTCGATAAGCTCAGGGAACATCAGTTCTACGCCAAGTTCTCCAAGTGTGAATTTTGGCTCGATGAGGTTCTTTATCTTGGTCATATCATCTCTGCCAAGGGCATTGCAGTGAATCCTGAGAAGTTGTCTGCAATTGTGAATTGGGAACCTCCTTAGAACGTGAAGCAACTCCGTAGCTTCCTCGGTCTCGAAAGCTATTGTCGAAGATTCGTTGAAAACTTTTCTAAGATCGCGAAGCCTCTCTCTAATCTTCTCCAGAAGCACATCAAGTACGTTTGGTCTCCGGAGTGTGACATTGCTTTCAACACTTTGAAAGAGAAATTGATCACTGCTCTACTTCTGACTCCGCCTAATGAATCCAAGCCGTACGAGGTCTTTTGTGATGCCTCTCTCCTAGGTCTTGGCGCAGTGTTGATGCAAGAGAAGAAAGTTGTTGCTTATACCTCTCGCCAGTTGAAGCCCAATGAGAAGAACTACCCCACTCATGATCTCGAGTTGGCGGCAGTTGTGCATGCTCTTTTGACTTGGAGACATATCTTATTGGGAAGAAAAGTGGACATTTTCACTGATCACAAGATTCTCAAGTAGATCTTCACTCAGTCTAATCTCAACCTCAGGCAAACTCGATGGGTCGAAATGATTCAAGATTATAATCCGAGTATCGAGTATACTCCAGGCAAGGCTTATTGCAACAGTCTGATTCTCAAGCCTTATCAACCCGAGCTCTCTGAACCTTTCCGCAAACTTAATCTGCAAGTTTTTCCTCAAGGTTTCCTAGCCAACCTTCAAGTCTCTTCTACCTTGGAAGACCAGATTCGCCAAGCCCAACTTCTTGATGCTATGGTGAAAAAGGTGAAGATTGGGATTGCCAAGAGTCAACCCAAGTACAAGTGCTACCGCCTTGATGACAAGGATACTCTCTTCTTCGAGGATCGTATTGTTGTACCCAAAGGTGACCTCCGTAAAATGATCATGAACGAGGCTCACAATTCTCTCCTCTCCATCCACCCTGGGAGCACGAAGATGTATCAGGACCTCAAGCAGGCTTATTGGTGGACTCGAATGAAGCGCGAGATTACTCAATTCGTGAATGAATGTGATGTCTGCAGAAGAGTGAAGGCAGAACACCAAAGGCCAGCTGGTCTCCTCCAACCTCTTGCCATTCCAGAATGGTAGTTTGACCACATTGAGATGGACTTCGTGACTGGATTTCCAAAGCCCAAGCATGGCAATGATGCTATATTCGTTGTCATCGACAAACTCACCAAAGTGGCTCACTTTCTGCCTATCAAAGAGTCAATCACTGCAGCTCAATTGGCGGAACTCTATACCTCTCGAATTGTCTCTCTGCACGGTATCCCACAAGTGATCTCTTCAGACCGTGGCAACATCTTTACCTCCAAGTTTTGGGATTCTTTTCAGAAGGCCATGGGCACCAACATCCGCTTCAACACAGCTTTCCATCCTCAAACTAGCGGTCAAGTCAAGCGTGTCAACCAGATTCTTGAAGATATGCTCAAGGCTTGTGTGATATCCTTCGGCATGAAGTGGGAGGATTGTCTTCCTTATGCTGAATTCTCCTACAACAACAGTTTTCAAGCAAGTTCGGGCAAGGCCCCATTTGAAATTCTGTATGGCAGGAAGTGCCGTACTCCTCTCAACTGGTCTGAAACCGGTGAACGTCAGCTTTTGGGTAATGACTTAATCACAGAGGCAGAGGAAATGTGCAAAGTCATTTGAGATAACCTCAAAGCAGCCCAATCCCGCCAGAAGAGCTACTATGATAGTAAGCACCGTGATTTGGCTTTCGAGATCGGAGATCATGTTTACCTCCGCGTCTCTCCTATGAAAGGTACTCGTCG
Source organism: Triticum aestivum (assembly GCF_018294505.1). NCBI lineage: Eukaryota > Viridiplantae > Streptophyta > Magnoliopsida > Poales > Poaceae > Triticum > Triticum aestivum. The sequence goes on from NC_057803.1 coordinate 358,207,757, forward strand.
TTTCGGTATCAAAGGGAAGCTTGCCCCTAGATACGTGGGACCTTTCAAGATTGTCAGCAAGAGAGGCGATCTCGCCTATCAACTCGAGCTTCCTTCAAACTTTGCAACTGTTCATGACGTGTTCCATGTCTCTTAGCTCCGAAAGTGCTTCAAGACTCCTGACCGCATCGTCAACTTCAAGCACATTGAGCTCCAAGAAGATCTCTCTTATCATGAGCACCCAGTTGCTATTCTTGAAGAGACTGAACGCAAGACTCACAATAAGTCAATCAAATTCCTCAAAGTCAAGTGCTCACACCATTCCGATCGTGAAGCTCCCTGGGAACGCGAGGATCACCTCCGTTCTGAATACCCGGCGTTCTTTCAGTCCTAGATCTCGGGATGAGATCCTTTCGTAGTGGTGGAGTGTTGTAACACCCCGGATGTAACTTTCCCAATTTGTACTCCAACTCTTGTCGTTTCCGGTGTTAAGTTATTTTATTTTCTCTGGTTCGGGTTTTGTCTCCATGTGTTGTTATCGTTGTCATGCATCTCAAATAATGTCATCATGTGCATTGCATTTGCATACGTGTTCATCTCATGCATTCGAGCATTTTCCCCGTTGTCCGTTTTGCATTCCGACGCTTCATTCTCCTCCGGTGGTCATTTCTAGCTTTCTTTCGTGTGTGTGGGGATTAAACATTTCCGGATTGGACTGAGACTTGCCAAGCGCCCTTGGTTTACTACCGCTAGACCGCCTGTCAAGTTTCGTACCATTTGGACTTCGTTTGATACTCCAACGGTTAACCAAGGGACTGAAAAGGCCTCGTGTGTGTTGCAGCCCAACACCCCTCCAATTTGGCCCAAAACCCACCTAAAGCCTCCCCATCATCTAGATCGTTCGATCACGATCGCGTGGCCAAAAACCGCACCTCATTTGGACACTCCTAGCTCCCTCTATGCCTATAAATGTCACCCCCTCCGAAATTCACGGGTCTCCCCTCCCCCCTAAACCCTAGATCCACTCCTCCGCGCGCCGGACAACGTCAGCCGGCGCCAGACGCATCCGCTCCGTCCCACCGCCGCCACGTGTCGAGCCGTGGTTCGCCCGCGCCCGAGCCCACATCACCGGCCCGGGAGCCCAGGACGGGCCCTCCCGAGGCCCATCCAGCCGCACGCCGCCCCCGGCCTAGCGCCGCCCATGCCTCGATCGCCGCACCTCCGCTGCCTCACCGGCCAACCGCACCACCGCCGCCTCACCGTCCGCCGCACCACCGCCTCCTCGCCACGCTCGGAGCAGCTCCGCCTCGCCGCGCCTCCCCGACGTCCTCTCCAGCCTCCCTCGTCGTCCGGCAAGCCGCCGACCTCCTCCACGGCGACGTCTTCGGCGAAGCTCCGGCGACCTCGATCCACGCACCCGGCCAGATCTGGATCTAGATCCAAAACGTGGGTTGACTTTTGCCCGAAACCCTAGCTCATATGCTCCTGTTCATTGCATCGTAACTTTGCATCCGTAACTCCGTTTTTTGATTCTCAGGCTGTTATGGGCAGATGGGAATTTGTTAATGTCCGGTTGTAGATAACTTGAACCTTAATTTAATTAAAATGAATCAACCGTGTGAGTTACCGTGATGGCCTCTTCGCGGCGGAGTCCGGGAAGTGGACACGGTGTTGGAGTAATGTTTGCGCCAGTTGTCCTCTAGTTTCTCGTTCGCGCTTTGCCTCCTCTTCTCGCTCTCTTTTGCGAATAGGATAGCCACCATATATGCTAGTCGCTTGCTGCAGCTCCACTTATATTTACCTTGCCTTACCTATAAGCTTAAATAGTCTTGATCGCGAGGGTGCGAGATTGCTGAGTCCCTGTGGCTCACAGATTGCTATTACACCAGATGTAGGGCATGATGATTCCGCTCCAGGTGACGCGCTCGAGCTCAACTGGGAGTTCGACGAGGACTCTCAACGTTACTATGTTTCCTTTCCTAACGATTAGTAGTGGTGCCCAGTTGGGGGTGATCAGGACCGTGTCGCATGTTGGGTTATCTTTTATTTTGGCGCCGTAGTCGGGCCATGAGTGTTTGGATGATGTAATGTTATTTATGTCCTTGATTGACGTGGCGAGTGTAAGCCAACTATGTTATCTTCCCTTTATTATTCATATTACATGGGATGTTGTGAAGATTGCCTTACTTGCGACATATGCCTTCAATGTGATTATGCCTCTAAGTCGTGCCTCGACACGTGGGAGATATAGTCGCATCGAGGGCGTTACAAGTTGGTATCAGAGCCTTCCCCGACCTTAGGAGCCCCATTGCTTGATCGTTTTTAGCAGCCGAGTTGTGTCTAAAAAAATGTTTTGAGTCATTTAGGAATTATATATCGGAGAGTTTAGGAATTCTTTTTACTTCCCAGTCTCCTCATCGCTCTGGTAAGGCATCCTGACGTAGAGTTTTGACTCTTCTCTTCTCAAATTTCACTAAAAAAAATTTAGGATCACGCGGGTATCTTGGAATCGTTCCGATGGTTTTATGACGAGAACATTGTCTTGGTGCCTCCTGTCAGGGGTTTTGTGGAAGTGTCCCGGGGAGTTGAGCTCTGAGGTGTTGTCGTCATAATTTTATCGTTGCAGTTCTGGAATACCTAAGTTTAGTGCGCCGACATCAAAAATCTCTTTTATGCAGTTCGTTGGTGAGATAACCTCGACGCCACCCAGTACTGGGGCGGGAGTTCGGGAGTATCGCCATAACTTGTATAACGGATGCTTTTCGAAGGTTGAGGTAGATGGTTTCCGAAGTTTTTCTCGGTTATGTATTGAAGGATGGATGCAGCTGGATGTAGGATTTGCTAGATTTGGGTGAGATATTATGCTTCCCCTGTATCCCCAACACTTGATTGCATAACCGGAAAGGTTCGGGAGTTTCATAGGTGGGAATTCTAGTAGCTCTAGTTCTTCTTCCACGGATATTTGGTTTGAGATTGGGAATTCTTACCGAGTATTCGTTCTTGATCCGTACCAGGTGACATTTTCTAGTTTATTCAGTTGGGGGAGCCCCTCGGGCTGCATTATCCCCAGATCGCGTGGGTTTGTCCCTGTGACATGTATCTTTGTTGTGTCTTCTAGTCGTTCAGTTGGGGGCGCCCCTCGGGTTGCATCACCCCCAGGCCGCATGGGTCTGTCCCTGTGGCATGTATCATTTTCCGCATCTATTAGCACGAGCTCTATTCTATCCATGAGATGATTTATGTTACCACCCACTTGCATGTTGTTTATCGCCCTTCATGGTCTCCCGTGTTGCTGACCGGCCTCTTGCTCATCCCACAACGGGGGCTACTACACATGCTGGCACGACGCTTGTGCTCGGGTCCGTCCGTACAACGCTGACAAACCTAAGAGATCAAGCTCTGGCTCGTGGCCTGCCTCGCGCACGTCACCTCACCAGATCCTCAGTGCCTTCATTTTCTTGCAGAAAGATCAGCGGCATGATAGTGGGCGTGAGTAGCGCTCTCTTCTTGGACTAACTGGCAGGAATCCCCGGAGTTTGGCTACATGCGGCCCCGCCGGCCGTCCCTTTTTCACGCAATTCTCCTGCATGTTAAAGCGGGGGGGTGGGTCCGACGCACCGCGCCTTAGGAGATCCTACTGACTCTCCACCCCTCAACCCCTGGTCTTCACCACGGCATTGCGACCTGGCATACCAGCGGCGGCTGAGCCTCGCTCGAGAGTCGGGACCCGAGGACGTAGAGCACTCATATGAGCGGGTAAAGGGAAGGTCGGCGTGAGCCCCACCCGCCAAAGGGGACCTCTTGAGCATCGTGCCTCAGGAGCACTTACTGGACCTCGGGCCGCTCACCTCTTGGCCTTGATCACGGCATCACGACCTGGCATACCAGCGACGGCCGAAGCCTTCCTGAGGACTGGGACCTACCGGCATAGAGCGCAAAGCTACCGCGAGAACGAAAACGGGAAATGACGCTGAAGCAAGACACGCAGCTACAACCTTATACTAGGAGTAATAAACTTCGGAGCAAAAACATTACAATTCTTTTAACATACCCCCACGGGGTTTGTCAAAATTTTGTGCAGGAAAACAAAAGAAGGAAGCCTCAAGGAACCCCGACCACTGGGCATCATCGATGACGCTGAGTGGATGCCGTGGCCGCGCTCCGGGCGCGGTCTGAGCTCGGAGGCACGTAGCTGTCGTTGTTGGACTCCGGGGACTCGCTGGGCTCGGGAGAGTCGCTAGATTCCCAGGAGTCGCCGCTGCTGCTGGAGGGGATGTCAGCGAGGCCGGGGGCAGGCTCAGCGCCTGCGGCCGCGCCACTCGGGCCGCTTCCTCCGAGGCAGCACTCCAACCGTTGGCCTTCCTCGTCGAAGACCTTGAAGAACAATGTGGAGGCGCCATCGTATTCAAAATGGATGGCGAGGGCCCCTTCCGGGCGGCAGGTGCAGGCGACCTCGCCCCACCCTCGGGTCATGAAGATGCCGCCCGGCTGACGACCTCGACCTCCGCCCCCGTGACTCGAGATGTGCAGGGACGAGTACAGCCCTTGGTGTTAAGACCAGATTAAAGCACATGTGGTAGTCTGAAGTGGGGAGGGAATACAGGTGATAATAGAAAATAAATGGGTACCAAACCAAAAGTGGTAATCAACTGCTTCCTTTATACCCTTATTAATACGTCGAGACGTGTTATTACAGATAATGCCATAGGTATCGAGGTCATTTTACATGCCAAGAGTTTACACAAGGGAAAGGTTTACACAGGGCATAAAAGTAGCAGTTTGAAGATCCCAATGGTGCCCTGCTACACGTCTGCGTCGTTTCTCCTTGGTGAGAAATCCTTTAAGAGGAGGAATTAGTGGTTGTCTGTGAAAAGGAGGGGCCTGGAAAAGAGCCATGTACAACCATAGAGTCTGTCGGTTTTTAACGAACCTGCAGTGGAGAAAATATGTAAGGTCTGAATAGAGTTAAGCCGTACTATATACCTTTCCTGCACTGTGCCTCCGGCGCTGCCCAAGTTATTTTAAGTGCGCAGTTATGTATGCGTGACGCATGTGATGCAACCTTATGGGGCAATCGGTAGAGGCTAGACTGCTATTTAAGCTCCGGTTCTACCGTGCCATCGCATTGTGATGCAGATCAGAATTGCTTAGCAGTGTCATGGGTCTTAATGACTAATGAGTTGTTCGGCTTTATGAGGCTGCCCTGTGCTTCGGCTGCTAGGGCCGCTGTGTGCTCCTTAGTACGGAGGGAGCACTCCATGTTCCCATTTACTGTGATGATGCCACGAGGTCTAGGCATTTTGAGCTTTAGATAAGCATAGTGCGGGACCGCATTAAAATGGGTGAAAGTCATTCGTCCAAGTAGCGCATGATAACCACTGTGAAAAGGGACGATGTCAAAGATCAAGTCTTCGCTTTGGAAGTTGTCTGGAGAGCTGAATACTACTTACAATGTTAAGGAGCCCATGCAGCGGGCCTCTACGTCGGGTATTACTCCTTTGAAGGTAGTATTACTTGGCTTGATTCTAGAGGGGTCGATACACATTTTACGGACAGTATCTTGATAGAGCAAGTTTAGGCTACTACCGCCGTCTATAAGGACTCTAGTGAGATGGTATCCATCGATGATAGGATCGAGTACCAGGGCCACCGAACCTCCGTGACGGATACTGGTTGGGTGGTCCCTGCGATCAAAGGTGATCGGACAAGCCGACCATGGGTTGAATTTTGGGGCGACAGGCTCTACGGCGTAGACGTCCCTTTATGCGTGCTTGCGCTCCCTCTTAGGGATGTGTGCGACATATATCATGTTCACCATTTTTACCTCGGGGGAAACTTCTTCTGTCCTCCAATGTTCGGAGGGCGAGGTTCATTAGGCTTGTCAGGGTGATTTAATTTACCTTATGTTCGGTATTTAATTTACTGGCTTATTTAATAACCCAGCAATTTCTGTTGGTGTGGTTGGCAGGCTTGTCAGGGTGCCATGAATCTGGCAAGGCCTATCCAATATTTTATTCAAATTGGAGGGACCATCACTATTTCCTTTGAACGGCTTCTTCCGTTGACCGGATTTAGAGCCACTGAATCCGGACGTTTACTGCCATATCCTTTGCTTCTTCGTTTTTGTTCCGATGCTTATTTTTGTTGCGTCGCGGCCTTCCATTCCCGTCCCGTACCTTAGAAGTGTCGGGGTTGTTGGTACTATTGCTTCTACGAGCCAACCAACTATCTTCACCCACACAGAAGCGGGTCATGAGTGCAGTAAGGGCTGCCATGGTCTTTGGCTTTTCCTGACCGAGGTGTCTGGCGAGCCATTCATCTTGGACACTGTGCTTAAATGCCGCTAAGGATTCGTCGTCTGGGCAGTCCATGATTTGATTCTTTTTAATTAAGAACCAATTCCAGAGTTTGCGATCTGACTCTCCGGTTTGCTGAATTATGTGATTTAGGTCCTCGGCATGCGGTGGCAGGACATAAGTGCCCTGGAAGTTGTCCCGGAAAGCATCCTCTATGTCTTCCCAGTTGCCAATGGAGCTCTCTGGCAGGCTATTCAACCAGTGCCGTGATGGTCCTTTTAGCTTTAGAGGGAGGTATTTAATGGCGTGGAGATCGTCTCCACGAGCCATGTGAATGTGGAGAAGGAAATCTTCAATCCATATGGCAGGATCCGTCGTTCCATCGTATGGCTCGATGTTTACAGGTTTAAACCCTTCCAGAAACTGGTGATGCATTACCTCATCGGTAAAGCACATAGGGTGTGTGACACCTCTGTATCGGGCGACATTGCGACGGAGTTCGGATGACATCTGTGTTCGTGGCTAACCCCGAATTTGGTTATGTCTGTCGTGCCAGGCTTGATGGTCGTCATCACATGTTGGAGCAAGTCCTCTTGATCCATAGATTGATATTGTCTGGCTGGCTCTATTGTCCAGGTCCTGACGTAAGTCATATGTGTAGCCCGGAGCTGCTGTCTCCTTGCCTGTACGGCGAGGCGGCGCGGGCTGGTGTTCGGCATAATTAGCCGCTTTGTCCCGTCCACGTGGTGGTTGGTCCTGCTAGTCAGCCTGATTGTATTTTGACGGTATTGGCTCAAGGGCCTCATCGTCAAATTGTGGCAGTAGCTTGCATTTTGGGTAACTCTTTGTCAGACGCTCGAGGCCGTATTCTTCAGGAGCCAGGACCTTGGTCCATCTATCATTGAGTGTATCCTATTCAGCTTGAAGTTGCTGTTGTTTCTTTTTCAGGCTTCGTGCGGTGGTGATGAGCTGTCGCTTGAAGCTTTCTTGTTCGAGGGGCTCCTCTGGGACGATGAAATATTTGTTGCCGAGGCTAACATCCTCTTCGGAGGCAGGTAAGTAGTTACTATCTTCCGAATCCTCGTGATCGGCGTGTTTGAGGCTGTATTGACCTTCTTCCCTTTCATCCTGCTCAAATGGAGGCTCAACGGGGTGATCGGGATCTTCGGCGTTGTCCGGAGTGTTATTATCTCCGGTGTCCATATTGCTTTCCCTTGCCTGACGCGATCATGAGCGGCACCGCTGACGCCGACGCTTTGGTGATTCATCGACGGGCATATCCTCATCTGGGTTTTGAGTGCCATCGTCGTCCTACTGCTCAGGTGTGTCCACCATTTATATGTCGTAAGTAGAAGTGGCCATCCAACGCCCAATGACGGGTGGGTTTTGGCCTGGTTTGGCCTCAACATCATGGTGCATGCCATCGATGACTTTGGAGGCGTAGTCTAGCATGTCGGTTAAGTCTTCGACAGCTATTAAGTGGGTGGTGGGTGGGACATAAAATTTCCTACCCTCAGCCTCCAGCTCAAGCTGGGCGTAGTTCAGAGGCGATACTTCCGCAATGGAGAGAGATCGCATTAGGTCCAATGTTTCGTTTCAGAGCAAAAGCTGGACAAACGCATTAGGATCTGCGGAGCTAGGTTTGGTAATAACCACTTGACCGAGCTTGTTAGACGCAGGCCTCGAGAGATCAGAGTTGATGTCCAGAAGCGAATCCGGCTTCCCAATGACGGGGAGAGTCCCCTTTTGATTCCGGGTCCGTCGATGGCATGATCGCATCTAGGTCTTCGGCTGAAAGCTCCTTGATGGGAAAGAGTCCAGCAGGGTTCGCCCTCACGTCTTCGGATAGAGTGGTCTGCCCCAGATCTAGGGCCAGGGCAGGCGTGAGAGTCGACGCCTGATCTGGATTTGATGATGGATCCGAAGGGCCTTCTTCGTCCCTCGAAGATCAGATCTCCTCGAATGTCAAGGATGTAGCTCAGGCTCCCAAACCTGATCTCGTGACCAGGGGCATAGCTGTCGACCTGCTTAAGGTGGCCGGTCTAGTTGGCATGTAGCATGAAGCCTCCAAACAAAAAGAGTTGGCAAGGAAGAAAGGTCTCCCTAGAAACAGAGTCATCGTCGATGACGAGGCGAGCCATCGATTCTTCTGTTGAAAACACAACAGAACTCTCAATGAAAGCACCAATGTCGGTGTCAAAACCGGCAGATCTCGTGTAGGGGGGGCCCGAGCTGAGTGTCTGAGGATCAATGGTAACAAGGGACGATGGGGACGCAATGTCTACCCAGGTTCGGGCGCTCTTAAAGGAGGTAAAACCCTACGTCCTGCTTCATTGTATTCAATGAGTATAGGGGTTACAAGAGTTGATCTACCTCGAGATCGTAATGGCAAAACCCTAGCTGTCTGGCCTATGAATATTTTGATAGCCTCCATGGACTAAACCCTCCAGTTTATATATACACCGGAGGGACCTAGGGTTGTACCGAGTCAGTTTGTAGAGGAAGGAAACAACAGATCTGGACACAAAACTTGCCATCCACACATATAGGGGTCCTACCCCGATACGGGGGACAGTCTTCTGCTTTATCCTTTCGCCCATCAGCCCGGCCCATATTGAATAGTCTGAACACCCGAGGACCCCCTAATCCAGGACTCCCTCAGTGGTGGTTGTTGATGAAGAAGTAACCGTCCCCAAGTAGCCAAAACATCTTAGGAGACTCGAATCACTACTCAAGCAACCACTAATGCTATGGGGATAAAATGGGTGAGGATGTGGAAGTCGGTGGTGGTAATGCAGATGATGTGGTGAGGGCCCTAGGCAAAGATGCCAAAGTTCCAAAATTTTGTTGTAGTCAAATGATGGAGGTAGTATTTTTGTGGGATGGGGGATGTCAATAGCTTCAAACGATCTAAAGAACGTCAAAAACAGACACCGGATGAATTAGTTATGGCCGAAACAAGAATTCAGCATAGTCAGTTTCAGGGTTACCCAGACATCCGGGAGGAGGCCCGGATGATCCGGGTTCCTCAACCGGATTTCTGTCGTGTTGGGTGTTCGTACATTCGGGAGATGGTCCAGCTGATCCTGGTGGATCCGAATGATCTGATAGTACTTCCAAATGATCCGGGCAGGTCAAACTACTCAAGATTTCCTCTTGGGGATGAAATTTTGGGGCGAAAATGGATGATTTTCGGGTCAAAATTGAGGAGATTTCGTGGATGGAAGGTGGAGAATCTTGGGGAGATGCTAGATCCACTTGAAACCAAGCATATCCATGGATCAAAATCAACAAAACATCATCAAACTAACAAATCTCAAAAAAATGGGGCTATTTTTGGTGGGGATTTTAGAATTTAGGACGAATCAAGCAAAAGAAGGCTAGAAAACGGTGGTGGAGACTCCAAATTCGTGATCAAAGTGGCTCATGATACCAAGATGATGTAGGGTAGAACCCTAGATGCCCGATATTTCATGCTTGGGGCAGATCCCGCGGAGAACACAAAGAGCACGAGAGAAAATGCAAGGGGAAACACGAGAGGATTCACTCAAACCAACGAGAGTCGATTACACATGTGCTAGATCCATGAACAATATGAGTGGTACATGGTGCAAATGCAACAAAGGACGATACAAAGGTCTTCTCCATGAGGAGGTCTTGAGGGGTCTTCCCGTGATGGGGTCTTGAATCTACTTGGGGGATCTTCTCCGTAGAGGTCGTGAACTCCGATGGAGAAGTAATCAAGTGGATGAGCAAATCTCTGTCTATCAAATGAGCTATCACATTGCTAACCCTAAAATGGAGGACGGGATGAGTATATATAGTCGAAGCCAGGAAGGGGCGAAGGGGTACACGGGCCTCGGCCCAAATCACACGTGCACGCATGGTCCGGATGATCCAGGCATCAGGGGTCCAGATGATCTGGCTTCGTCGAGCTTCGGGTGTCATCGGGCACATTACCTGGATCATCCGGGTGGGGGTCCAAATCATCCAGGCTTGGTCCAGATCGTCCGGCTGGGGATCCGGATGATCCAGGCAAGTCTAATCTTGCTCTAATTCTTCTCTGTCTTCGCGTATGCTTCTCTCCTTCGATCGTACTTGCTCCTTAGCTGCTCCATGTTCTTCCTCTTGGTTCCTGGTCATGCATAGCACATATGTTTGAGGTAGTACCCATGTCTCACATGTGGAAAGTGATGGTTCGGAGAGGAGCGAGTTAACCTTGTGTCCAATGGAGTATGCTCAAGGTCTCGTCGTACGTCCTCTTGGGGCTTGGGGAGTAGCCGTAGTGTACATGGGGTGACCGTAGGATGCTCCGCATCAAGTGCGATGTATAATCGTCATGGTAGAAGGTGGCTCGCTCTCAAGAGCTCAAATGGTCAACTCACATGAAGTGGAAGTCGACATGGAGAATGATCCTAGACAAGCACAAACAAAAGCAAGGAATGTATGCGCATGGTAGATAAACACATCATCCATCATCATGGTTCTCTTCTCTTGCACATAACCATTAGTAGCAAAAGTGCATGAATAATATGATGCAACAATGTGTATACTCATGGCACTAGGTATATGGTGAACAAAGGTAAGACAAGCATGCTTCACAAGGAATATGTCAAAATCTCCAAATATATGTGAGAATGCTATGGGGGAAATCTCATTAGAAAGACTAAGAGCATTGATGCACTCAATACATGGAAAATCATCTAGCATGAGGGAGGCAACATATTGAGATATATGGCAAGAAGCAATAGTAATTATGTGCAAAGCATGGCAATGGTTGTCATCAACCACATGAAATGAACAAGTATGAATCATCGGTGATGCAACATAAGCAAGCATATAAATCATGTGGTGCAAACTAGTGTAGAGAAGATGCAACACACTAGAGGAAATCATGGCAATCATGTCATGTGAGCAAATAGTAGGCATAGACAATGCACATGACATATCGCAAGTAAGGACACAAAGCAAGATCATAATATCATCATAGGAACGGGTCATAAGTGGAATACGACAATAACAAGCAATATCTTCACCAAGCTTGGAAGTGCACATACAAGTATGAGAATCAATCATCATGTGTAATGCAAAGCATGGGTCACAAATGCATGGAAAAGGTATAGGAATGAGCATATCATGCAAAGTGAACATGGCAAGATGGGCATAGAATATGCCACATGAGGGCCATGTAGAAGAAATGTGCGATGTCTTTGCGCAAAGAGAGTGGTGGGAATGAAAATCCATGGTATCCCAAGTCATCATTGCTCTTTAGATCTTGTTTCGTCAACTCATGGGATTGTGAGGTTGACAAGTAAGCATGGGTACCTACACAACAAATACACAAACGAAATTGTGTGTGTGGTAAATGTACACATCATCCATCATGATGTGTATGTGCACATGTGAGTTAGCACAAGATAAGCATTGCTCAAAGAAATTTGAGGCATGATATAGGAACATGTCATCCATCATGAAAGAATAGTTGTTATGTATGAAACAATAGGGACACAAATTGAACATGCAATTATATGGCACATCAATAGCATTTTCATTCATGGGGAGCATATTGTGCACATAATTATTTGAATCATGCAATTTATGGGAGTGATAAAAATCTCCAAACATGTATGAGGAAACTATGGGAGTCTCCTCATGAGAAATATCGAAAACAACATATGGAGAAAATGGACAACATCCAAAACAATGCATATCCGAAGCTAGGTGATCGTGGCATAACATATGAGATGAATGATGCAAAGGGAGCATCTCAATATCATCGCAAGAAAAATAAATGCTAATAACCATGGGATTGTCATCTATGCCATCAGTGCAAATTGGGTTTATTTTAATGGCACATGCATAGTTGCTACGAAGAGATTGCAAATATGACATATTGTTGACCTCATGCATAGAATATGACAAGTCAAGCGTATTGTCAAACATGATGTGACCGAGAGAATTATGACAAGAAATATTGTGCAACATGGCATCACAACTAATAGACTCCACACAGAAATCATCAAACTCATCATAAATGGGGAAATCATCGCATGTGGAAATCATGCAAGCATGAAGCATGGTAATAGGTGGATCAACATCATGCAATCAATCAATATCAAGACAGTCCACTAGTGGGACAAGAGCATCACTGTAACCTATTTTACCTTCATCATTCCACTCAAGTGGTGTAGGTGAGGATGGAAATACCAAATGGTGGTCATCATCATCAACTTGATGGAACCATGTGGGGGTGCATCATATTCCACCATCGCCATCGTCTTGTCCAAAGGGAGGACGACGCGTTGAGGATCGGCGCGTCATCATATATGGGACCTAGCACCAAATGAGAAGACACAATAGAGGTAGAGGTTAAGTCATTAGAGTTCAAAATGTCCTCACATGACCTATCAACTAGCACACTCACTCTATGTGGTGGCTCACTCACTCCCTCAAAGTAGGTGCACTCAATCTAATGTATGGTGGAGTCACTCATCTCACTCAAGTGGTGGTGGTTGTGGCTCTCCTCATATGGTAATTGGGGCAACTCATCATATATGGGACTAGTTGTGAACTCACTCTCACTCTCAAAATGGTGGCACAAGTCACTCAAGTCATCATACGTCGTTGTGGTCGAGGTGAAATACTCAACCATCTCATCGCCGTCGCCGTGGATGAAGGACGAAGATGGCACATCATCACTCTCCTCCATGACCAAAGGGAAAATCCCATGCTCGATCATCTCGTCACTGTCGCCATGGATGAAGGCCGAAGATGGCACATCATCACTCTCGCCTCCAAATATGGAAGCATCATCATAGGTCATCACCACGTCATTCGCCTCCAAAGCTTGGTCCTTGAATGGCTCCATCATCCTAGTCCCTGCCGCACCATATTGAAAAAGAGTCGAAGTAGACTCGACATCATCAATGCCACAAAGAGGGATGGCGGTAGAGTCGAACTTGTGAGCATAGTCTTGGAGCTCGTCGGGCTTGGACATCGTTGTGGTACTAGCCTCATGCTCGCCTTCTTGGAGCTTGGTCTTCGAGAAGTGCGCTTGGGGTGGAGAAGCTTTAGCCTTCATGAGGTCTTGTTCCTCCTTGAGAGCACCAATGTAGTTGTCGTCGAGGGACTTGTAGTTCTCTAGGAAGATAGTCTTGGAGATGTCATTGTGTAATCCCATCATGTAGTGGAACTTCATCGAAATGGGGTCATCCACGCCGGCTCGTCGCAAGGCATTCCTCATCTCCTTGAAGTACGTGTCGATGGACTTGCATCCTTGGATGGTGTTCTCAAATTGGCGTAGAAGTTGTTTCGTGTAGGTGGGAGGCACGAACTCTCGCCGCATAGCTTTCTTCGCCTTGAGCCAACTCATGTTGTAGAGCTCTGAAGGTGTGTGAAGCCACAATGTCGACGCATAGTCATGGAAGTTCGTTGTGGCGCACATCACTTGATCTTCGGGAGGAATTTGATGTAGCTTGAGGTAGTCATCCATTAGGTGCTCCCACTCGAGATACTCCTCGGGTTCTTGAGTCCCATAGAAAGGAATCTTGTGGTCAGTGTCGAGGTCGTAGTAGCTCGTGGAAGTTGCAGACTTGAGCTTGGAGAGCTTCTCGTGAGAGTAGTATTGGGGTGCTTGTTGGCAAAGATGTCGTATGTCCGTAGGCGAAGATGCCTTGAAGTCGCTTGGAGAAGATGCCAAGGGAGATGGTGAAGTCGTAGAGCGATGGTTGGTGTTGAGCTCTTGACCTTCACGTTCTCGTCTGTGGTGGTGTTGATGCTGATGTGACCTTGCCAGAGATGGTAGCTCAGAAGGATGTGCTCTTGAGTGTCTTCTCGAATATGATGAGGATCTCTTGTTGGACTTGATGAGGGCTTTGATATCCTCCATTTGAGCATCCATCTTGGCATCCAAGTTGTTTTTCGTGGCATCAAACTCGTTGTCGTTGTTGTTGTTGTAGACCGAAAGAGGTGTGCTTTGCCTATCCATCACAAGACTCGAGGAAATGTGAGTGGGTGAAAGAGAAGAACTAGACCAATGTACCTTACCCGATGTTGAAGATGGATCAATGATCACTCAATAATGTATCAAGGAAATAGCACAATTGGTACCGGATCTTGTCAATTCTAGCACCTACACAAGTAAGGCTTATGGAGTAGCTTGGTGAGGATAGTGGCACAAAAATTTGACGCAAAATGTTAGCAGGAGTCAATAAAGTTGAAAGAGATTCACAAGTGAAACAAGTAGACCAATAGCAATGAATGGCACATGGCAACACACAAACATGGATAGATAAGTGGGTTTGTGAAACCAAGGAATGAGCTCAAAATGTGGAATCCACGGAAAATGCTCTTGTTGCACAATGCTAGAGAGACGCTAGCTCGATTGCTCAATAGGCGGATACGGCACTTGTGCACAACCTATAAGATACAAAAATGCAACGACTTCTATCCCAAGTACGCTATATGTATGATGTTCCCGGTGTTTCTCTCAAGATGATCCAAGATGATTAGATATGACAATCTCATATGCAATGTGGCGATGCTATGGCTATTGCTTACAAGCTCTTTGTTTTTCTCTTTTGCTTAAAAGCTTATTCTTTTTGTTATGGCCACAATGCAAAATGCACAAACCAAGATAGCAATTGTGTATATATGGGAACAATCTTGTGACCAAAGGGGTGATATGATACCAATATGATATGGTATGTATGCAATGGAAGGTGTACAATGATGATCACTAATGTGCACAAGTAACATTGCCGACAATACTCGAATGGCTAGTCTTGATAGGCAAGTGACGCAAAATGGGCTCGGGGTTAACAATACTATGGCAAGAAGAATGTACAATGATGGGATACCATGACACCAAGATGATATAGAGGTTGTTGTCTTGCTTACGGTTAGGGTGTCAAAATGGTGAAGGTGGTCGATGCCGAATCCTTGTCGAGGTTGATCGGCGGTGTTTTCAATGTCGAACCGTTCCTAGTTAGCCAAAACACCCTAGGAAACGGAAAAATCGTGAACTCAAAATCACAAACGGAAAATGTCCAATGGTGGTAGCGGAATGCGGTGGTGGTTTCGGAAGTGGAGGTTATGGTGGTGGACTATACACGATGTCAGAGCTGAAGTCACCATCCCTAAGTAGCTGAAACACCTTAGGAGACACAAACCGCAACTCGGACAAGCTCAAGCAAAATTGGATTAAGTTTAGGTGGCGGAAGTGTATGGTGGGCAAGGTTATGCAGTAGTTATGGTGGAGGTTGATGAAGAAGTAACCATCCCTAAGTATCCAAAACACCTTAGGATACTCAAATCACTACTCAAGCAACCACAAATGCAATGGGGATCAAAATGGGTTAGATTGCGGAAGGCTTTGGACGTATTGCGGATGATATGATGGAAGGCCTAGGCAAAGATGCCAAAGTTCCAAAAATTTTATCTAGTCAAAGTGTGGTGAAACCAAGGTGAGGACCTCGGGCATGTCGATAGCTTCAAAAAGAGTGAAAGAACACTCAAATCGGAGTTCCGAGCGAAAAGTTGTGATGACAACGGTGAAGAAGGGCAATGCTGAAATTTCGGGGAAAGTTTCTGGTTAGGCCGAAAGTTTCGGGCTCCAGAGGTTTCGAGGGGTGGCCAGAAGTTTCGAGGGTCTCGGAAAAGTGCGGGGAGTCTGGGGATTTTGGGGGCAAACTTTCTGTTTAACCCGGAAGTTCCGGTGCAGGGATGGAAGTTCCGGGGGTCGTGGAATTTCTTCCGGGACGAACCCTAAATTCTAGATCTGAATGGGGGCGGAAAAACACGATTTCCCGGGGAAAATTGAGAACATTTCATGGATAGAAATGGGGGAAAATATGGGAAGGCTAGATCCACTTGAAACACAACGAATCCATGGATCAAAATCAATGAAACATCATCCAAACCAACAAATCACAAAAAAATTGGGTCTATTTTTGGTGGGGATTATCGAATTTAGGACGAAATCAAACAAGACAAGGCTAGAAAACGATGGGGGAGACTCCAAAGTCATGATCAACATGGCTCATGATACCAAGATGATGTAGGCTGGAAACCCTAGGGCTGATCTTTCATGATTTGGAGGGGATCCCACGAAGAACATGAAGAACACAAGGGTAAACACGAGGGAAATCATGAGGGGAAACAAGAGGAAACACTCAAATCAACAAGAACGATCAGACATGTGCTAGATCCATGAACACAAAGTGTCGGAGTAATGGGCCACGGGTAGGCTAACCCGAGGCCCAAAACCTTTCAAGACATCAGGGCTGACTGCGCCCCTTGAGACGACAGATGAAGAGCCGCCTTCTGGAGGACGGCTGAAGGAACAGTCGGATGCCCGCATGCATCCGAGTACTAGAGGCGAGATCAAGACCGGCCAACTCCAGCCAGGCGGCTTCCAGAGAAGCCGGAAGCCGGCCGCGGGGAGTCAGCCCACGGCACCAACAAAGCCCATGCCCTCATCAGGGGGGATGGGACAGGGAGTGGCAACAGTGAAGCCCACTCCCTCCCCTTTTCCAGGAGATGGCTAGGCCATAGTGCGCTGTACCAACAGAGATCTCCGTCTGGCACGGCACTGTTGCCATGCCATCCCTGACATCAGCAACAGTGCGCGGAGTCCTGTGCCCACGACGGCCTGTCAGTACGGTCCATGGATGACGGGCCCTACCAGTCAGTAAGAGTCCAGAAGACGGCAAGAGCGCCACCAGTCGGACCGGCAGGGAGCCGGCCCCAGGGAGTGGGCCTGCCCCTCCCACGGGTTCCCCGCGCCATTAACCAGACAAGACGGGGAGTGGCTACAGTGATCACCCGCCAGACGGCGGGGCTGTAGCCACGACCCCATGACCAAGCATGCGTCATTAGAGGCACGGCTACAGTAATCAGCAGCCGGCAAGACCAGCAAGCGGCGGGTACGGCATGTCGGCTCCGTACCAGGCCGGTCGGCGGGCCCCAGCAGTCGGCAGAAGGGCCGGCAGGCGAAGAGACTGACGGCTGGGCCCTATGCCCAGACAGTTTACCATTGTACCCCTGGAGGTAGGCCTATATAAACCCCCCAGGGCACCCATGCAAAGGGTTCGGATCCATTAGAAATAGACCAGATCATAGAGGGGGAGAGAGCTGGCCCTGCCTTGTCCTACCTTCAGCATACAGCTCGAGGAGCGCCCTTGTATTCGCTTCGCCTTAGTGATCATGTGGAGACCCTGCAGAGCAGGACTAGGGATGTTATCTCCTAGGAGAGCCCCGGACCTAGGTAAAGTACACCGGCCTTCGTGTCTATGCCTCATCCCGTTTCCAGGCACCGGCAATGTTCTACTCGCCCCCACCATGATAAGCCATCCATTGGCATATGTCGCACCCAACCCTCGACATTTGGCGCCCACCGTGGGGCCTGGTGCACTGTCGTCCGGAGACCTGTTCTGGACGGGAACCCTTTTCCTCCCTGGCGAGCGCAGCCAACCCGGCACGCCAGACGGAGTCTGCGCCGATGCGCTGCATGGCGCTGAAATTGCCTGCGCGGCCAATTGCCTCGCCGATCTTGTCGGCGAGGTCCGCCTCTCCGACGAGCCTGCATCCGACACGGGCACAGGCGGCCACGAGAGCCTCCTCGCGGGCCTCCTCGATCAACTCCACGTCGCCAGTGAGCCAGCTGGGGACTTGGAGTCCGTAGGTTCCACTGATCCGATGTTGGTCGACTCCGACACCGCGTCGCTTGACACATTCCCCACCAACATGGTGGTCTACGACGAGCCGCTCCCTTACACGGAGAGCGGCGGAAGCACCGTCACAGAAGTGCTTGTCATTGATCATGGCGAGCACTCCAGCGGGGGTGATTATGACCCGCTCAACGCGGCGCTGCAAGACCTAGCAGCACCCATTCCCAAAGACGCCGACGCAGAGACGCTGGAGGCACGCCACCTTCAGCTAGTCGAAGGCACCAAAAGCCTGGCCAGCATGAGACGCTATCAGAGGCCTACCAGCGTGAGATGGACCACGCTGTGGGCGGCACGCCAGCTCCAGCTGGGCCTAGCCGCCTTGGCACGATCCAGCAGCGCGGCATGGCCATCGCCGACCTGTTCGGGGCAAATCGCCCCGTTTACGCCACGCCTGCAGAGAACATTCGAGCCACCCAGGCAGCGGTAGACGAGCTAGACAAGTTCGAGGGTGAAGAACGTCGCTTGATGATGGAGCGCGTCCAGCGACTCCTTGACGCGGCTGCGGAGCAGAACGAGGCCGGCTGCCGCACTGATGCACCGCACCGACAAAATGACAACCTGCCTCCCCGCCGAGACCAAGGCGCGATGTCTCGGACGTCGATTTGTGTTGCAAACTTTCGTTTTTCTTCCTAGACTCGATGAGTCTGGAATATCCTGACACCAACCAGATCTGAATCTCAGGCAGATATGATGGTTGGAACATTCTCCAAGAACTATAATATTGGTCCCTCGATAACCGATAAAATGGATGTCGTGGCCAACACACCCAGCCGGAAGACCTGTTATTATAATATCTTGATTGAGGAAGTTGGCCACCTCCCCATAGGGATTTCGTAGGATTTACTCCCTAGTTGCCCCTATGGATTTTGAGATCCCGAAGTCCGACCTTTTACTTGATGTCCTAGATACCAGACCATTTCTATGAATGGGTTACACTAGCACATCAAGGAGAACATTAGAAGCGGAGTGCTAAATGTCTCTCGGTCGATCATCCAGATTTTGTTTCCTTGGCCTCGCTAAGATGAAATCTAAGAAGGTGTTATCTTCCTTTGCATCTGCATCATCCATCATCATTCATCATGGTAGCAAGTTGTGTTGCCAGGACCCTTGACACGGATGTTGGTAAAACCCTGATGAATATGGAAATGCTCAAGTTCTTGAGAGCACGCACAAGCGCTACGTGTTATCATCGGCTCTAACTAGGATTCCTCCCGGTTTCCTCGGAAATGCTATGACCTTTTCAAACAGTGAATTCACTCTCTTTTGTTGGGTTCTTCCCCAGTTACCAGAATCATTCCCAGCATTTGCATTTTGTTCCCAGCTTGCACCGCCAATGTGCCATTCTACCATGGATCTCTTCCATTTCAGGTGATAAGCAAATTCATCCATTACGTTGTCTTCAACAAGGTAATCCACATCATCCAAGTCCGAGTATGCCATTCTACCGACCCCCGCCAATCGATTGTTGTGATTTGCCTTCGGCTGATATAGAGAGTCTCAACGATCTCTATATCAAAGGTAATTCTTTTTGCCACTTAAGATAATACTCTACGAATCACCCTCCTCCAGGATGTTTCGTCTTGGTATCATGGCAATTCAACTCCTCGCTACGTTAACAATCGATTACCACCTTCTTAAGCGTGAAATTATTGTCTACCTAGTGAACCTTCGTCATCCATTTCTTTCCACCCCTCTTGATGTGTATCTCGTGTCTCAACCCGAGAGTTGGTCCTATGTCTCATTCCGTGAGTTGTTCGATCTTCGAGGAGATCGACCCTTCTAGAGTCTTCTTCCCTCCATGTCATGTTGACAGGATATCTCAGAGCAAGACATCAAGACAATGATGGTGATTGAATCAACGTTCATTTGAAGTGCCACCTGGATCGTGAAGATTATACTAGTTTGCGTTTCCCCTTCATCTTACCCTACGCTTGAATCTCGAGACGAGATTCTTGTTTAGTGGGGGTGAGTTGTCACATCCCTAGTTCTGACAATGCCTAGTGCATGTATTAGAGTGTTACATCATGTTTAAATTTCATTTAAACCTGAGATGGGGATTGACTAAGCCCTAGCACCAAATGAATTCAACTAGGGTCAAAATAAAACCTTTTTTCATTGAACTCAAAATGTCCTCTAAAAATGTTCAACATTTCTGGTTTGAGGTGGAAGCATCTACCAAAAATGGTTTATATTTTTGCAGGACATATTTGGTCACTGAATCAAATCATATAGTATTTTCATTTGGGCATTTAAATGCTATTAAATATTTCAAATGCTCAAATAATCATAAACTAAAATGTTTACTGTTGGATATATTCTAAACAGTAGCCATGATTAGTTTCATGATTTTTGAAAGTGTCTGAGTATTTTTAATAAAGCCCTAATTTTACAGAATAATAGAAAACTGAGATAATTAGAAAAAGAGAGAGAGAAGGAAGTTACCTGGCCTTACCGTGCAGCCCACCAGAGCCTGGCCCAGCTCCATCTGGCCGGCCCAGCCGGCCCAGCCCACCTCCTCCCCCTTGTCCTCTTCCTCCTCTGCCAGGAGGACGAACAGAGGCGAGGCGTGGCGCGCGCCTGAGAGGCCTCGGCCACCTCCTGCTTCCCCCCTGGCCACCTCCTGCCTGGTTGCCTCCCTCCTCGATGCCCGGAGACGCCACGCACTCCCCCTCGCCCCCTGCACCTCTCCTCTCTCCCCCTGGACCCCATTCCCTCCTCCGCTTCCCTCTCGCGCACACCACCGAGCGGAGCTCGCCGTCATCGTCGCCGTACCCATGGCCACCACCACCCCTTCTCCTCCCCGACGTGCTCCTGAGCTCCGCAGTGCCTCCCTCGACCTCCCCGTCGGCTCACGCGACCGGAGAAGCCCCGAAGCGCCGTCCCGACGCTTTTCCCCTCCTCGGCCACCGAGGACCGCCGCTGTCGATTCGCCGCCTCCGACGCCTCCCCGAGCTCCCCGAGACCGCCGACGAACTCCCCGTGAGCTCCTCTTCTCTTCCCCTCACTCCCCGCACCTGATTTCGTTCCCTAGCTCCTTCTTCCACCACGGCCGAAGCTCGCCGCCGCCGTGCCTCGTCGCCGTCGTGGCCAGAGCCACTGGAGCTCCCACCTGAGTGCACCATCGTGCTCAGAACGTCTCCACGAGCCCGTAGCGCCCACCAACCCCTCCTCCCATGCACCATAGCGCCGAACCCGCCGTTGCCCGAACTCCGGCCGCCGCCACGAGCTCGACTCCGGCGAGCCCGCTCCACCCCAGCTCCTCCCACTTGCACTACCAGACGCGCGCGACCCCCAGCTACGCGTAGGACCAATCCGCCGTCCAAATGGTCGCCTGTGGGCGAAACCCGACGCGCTCCGCCGCCACTGACCTCACCGGCGACGAGCCGTCGGCCTAACCCCGGTCTAGTTAACCACTAATGACCCAACTAACCCTCCCCAGAGCCACTGACGTATGGGCCCCACGCCCTTAGTTAATTTTTATTATTTTCTGTTAAGTGTTAACCTAACCACCATGGGCCCACACGTCAGCTTTGACCGTGCTGACGTGTCTGTTGACCCGGCCCCACCTGTCATTGGCACTATCCAGCCCCAGTCACTGACCAGTGGACCCCACTGGTCAGGTTTGACCTGGACCCGCCTAGTTGACCTGCTGACATCAGCATGACCTAGTGCTGACGCAATAAATCATTTTCTGGATTTATTATAATTCAGGAAATTCCAGAAAATAGCTAAAACTTCTAAAAATCATAGAAATTCAACCGTAACTCCAAATTTGATAATTTATATATGAAAAATTATCAGAAAAATTCAAGGAATCCATCTGTACCATTTTCATGCATGTTAGAACAACTTATAGCTGCTGCTTAGCACAAATCAATTAAATGGCATTTGAATAATCACATATGGAGTTTAAATTTGAATCTTGTATTCAAACCAACTTCATTTAATCTGTTGCTAGTTGCATTAGCTCAAAACACATTCATTTTGCCATGTCATGATCATGCATCATATTGTGCATTGCATTGATTGTGTTCCCTTCTGTATTGCCGGTATTTGTCCCCTCTCGATAGACGTGATACCGATGATGTGATCGTTGACACTGATGAAGACTCAATGTTATCTTCAGAAGTGCCAGGCAAGCAAAAACCCCCTTGTTCATTCCGATAAAATCCCACTCTCTCGCTCCTGCTCTCTTTTACTGCATTAGGACAACAACGACATATTTGATACTTGCTGCGGTAGCTGAACCCTTTATCCTTTGCATGACCTGTCATTGCCACAGTAAATAGATGAAACCCACTAGCATGAGTAGGAGTTGTTTGAGCCCTGATGTGCCTACTCATTCATGCTTGTTTGTCATGCCTGCTACTGCTTAGAGTTGAGTCAGGTCTGATTCATCGGGGATGAATCAGAGGCGTGTGAACATGTCCTACTGTGTGTGAGCTAAGTGTGTGAACACGATTTGGTAAAGGTAGCGGTGAGAGGCCATGTAGGAGTACATGGTGGGTTGTCTCATTGCAGCCGTCCTCAGGAACTGAGTTCTGTGTTTGTGATCCATGACCAGTTACTACCACACATTGGGTTCCGGTAACTCGACCCCTCTCGACTTATTAATCAACATGATCTCTGTCCAGGAGTTGCAACTAGTTTCTGGTGTTTGTAGGTAGTGTTAGTAGTCTACCAAGTGGCACCCGGTACAGGTGGGCTTGGGACAGACTAGGCACAGTGGCCCGGTGTACCAAGTGGCACCCGGTTGGTGGGCTTGGGAACCCTGCACACATCGTTTGGGGCCGTAAGCGACACCCCGGCCGGATCTCCTTGCGGATGGAACCCGAATAGGCGATAAACCTGGACTAGAGACTTGCTCGGTTAGTCAGGTCGTGGCCGACTCCCTCGCCCGGCTTCCGCTTGAAGGTTGCCGAGGTACATGACGTGTACAGGGCGGTAAGTGGCGGGAGCGTGTGTGAAGAAGTACACCCCTGCAGGGTTAACATCATCTATTCGAATAGCCGGATTCCTCGGATATGGAAACTTGGACCCCATTGCATAGTTCATAGACAAGTGAAAGTGGATACCCTAAAATACGCAAGATAAGCGTGAGTGCTATGGATGGCGTTCTCGTAGGGAGACGGGAGCGGATCCATAGTGGTGTATTGATATGGTGAATATGTGGACTCGTGTGCGCCACCTCAAAAGAGTTACTTGAAGTCGTAGTTCAGGATAGCCACCGAGTCAAAGCTGGCTTGCTGCAGTCAAACTCCACCATCCCCTTTGTTGATAATGATGCATGTGTAGATAGATCTGATGTAAGTCTTGCTGGGTACATTTGTACTCACGTTTGCCTATTTTATGTTTTTGCAGAGAGACTTCAGTCTCACTAGTAGTTCCGCTTGGACTTCGACGTTTAGCTTGATACCTCAGCTACGATCTTGTGCCCTCGGCAGGATCTGATAGATAGTCAGGCTTTTCAGCCTTTTTCATTTATAGACGTCTGTACTCAGACATGATAGCTTCCGCTTGTGCTTTGATTTGTATGCTCTGAGTGTTGGGTTATGAGACCCATGTTTGTAATATCTCGCTCCTCGGAGCCTATTGATTAAACTACTTGAGTCGTAGAGTCATTTTGTGATGCCATGTTGTATTTGCACATATCGAGCATATTGTGTGTATGTTATTGTAATGCTTGGTATGTGTGGGATCTGACTATCTAGTTGTTTATCCTTAGTAGCCTCTCTTACCGGGAAATGTCTCCTAGTGTTTCCACTGAGCCATGGTAGCTTGCTACTGCTCCGGAACACTTAGGCTGGCCGGCATGTGTCCTTCTTCGTTCCTGTGTCTGTCCCTTCGGGGAAATGTCACGCGATGAATACCGGAGTCCTGTTAGCCCGCTACAGCCCGGTTCACCGGAGTCCTGCTAGCCCAGTGCTACAGCCTGGATTCACTCGCTGATGACCGACACGTTCGATGCTGGGTCATGGATGCCTGTCCCTGTAAGTCTGTGCCACTTTGGGTTTACGACTAGCCATGTCAGCCCGGGCTCCTTATCATATGGATGCTAGCGACACTGTCATATACGTGTGCCAAAAGGCGCAAACGGTCCCGGGCTAAGGTAAGGCGACACCCGTGGGAATACCGTGCGTGAGGCCGCAAAGTGATATGAGGTGTTACATGCTAGATCGATGTGGCATTGAGTCGGGGTCCTGACAGCGGGCATCGTCAGTGTTGGGACAGATGATGACCGACATGAAGCCGGGTAATGCGAGGGCGGCCAAGATAACGGGAGCGATGCTCCTGAGGGAGTTCTTGACGCTGCAGGTTGCCCCACTCCAGGCGTGCGCGCCCCTTCTGGGAGCTTGAAGGAGGGGAAAATAAGGCCTGCCTGAGGCCGGGGGACCTGCCTGACGATGAACTGGATGCCGTCCTGTGTCTCATAGTCGGAGACAACCAGGAGTACCCGCTTAGCGCCTTCATTCCCCTGTTCCAACGCAAGGACCGGGAGGAATTCGTCGCCTCCAGGCCGACTTTTGATGCGCGTGGACCGGTGCCACCGGTGTTTTCGGGAGCTCCTGTGGCATAGCAACCGTTGGAGGTGTCTTCTGGTGAGTCCCGTGGAGAGGGGGAAAAGGAGGTGGACTCGGAGAAGACCCCGGAAGAGGCAGGGGAGACTTCCCCTCTAAGCAAGGCCGAGATTCTCCGCACCCTTCCTGATGATGCCGAAGCCGACGCCCACCAAGGGGAGAGGGAGCAACCCCTCATCCCGACGAAGGGTAGGTCGTCGCTGGTGGTCCGCGGTTCCGCCTCCACCCCGGTGCCTCCTGGGGCTGGATCCGGTTCCGCCTCCGTACCGCCTGGCGCCGCCGGAGCCCGAACGCCTGCCCCTCAGGTCCCGATGCCGTCAGGCCTCAAGCTTCACAAACGAAAGGTGGAGTACTTCGCACTAGACCGGTAGGTGTTTCGAGCTTCGCTTTATCCCTGCTGGTACTTGTTATTTCCTGACGCTCGCCCTTGCTTGATTAGGCCGGCATCTTCGGCGAAGAAGAGGAAGGAGGGTACGTCGGCCGTGCCTCCCTCCGCAGAGAAAGGAGGCAGCAGCGCCCGCATCTCCCTAGCCAGGTCGTCCTCTTGGGGCCAAGAAGAACATCACCGCATGGAGTCATCCCCCATGGCCCCACTGGCTATGGAGGCGCCGGCGCTTGGCGCGGCTGACGAGATCCCAGCTGCTCCTGAAGCCGTGGTCTCCTGAGCCTTGGTGACGGTGCTGCTTCCTCCCTCCGCACCTCCACTCCCTGGTTCCTCTGCTCCTGCTGCTGTCTTGGGGCGTGCCCTTTCGGAGATGACCTGACTGCAGGCGGATCTCCTGAGCACGGACCTGCGCCTGGTGGCCAGGCGTCTAGAGCTAGCCTCTGGTTGGCTTCACTCCAACCTGGCGGTAGGCGCAGCGCTGAGCCAGGCTGCTGCGGCTTCCGAGGAGGAGAAGCGAGGAGCCGCCGTAGCTGCAGCCGATCATGAGGCGGCGCTGAAAGATGCCAAGGCCGCCCGGGACCGCTGCCAAGTGCTGGAGGGCGAGTTGCAGAGCCTGCGCGATAAGCACGCCGAAGAGGTACGTGGCCGCCAGGCGAAGGAGGAGGGGATGAAGGCCCAGGAGGAAGCCGTCAAGAACCGTGATGCTGAGCTGGCGGAGCTGGGGAGGAAGCAGGCTACCAAGCGCAACCGGTTGGAAGAGTTGGAGCGGAAGATGGGGACGAGGGAGGCCGATCTCAATGCCAAGGCGTGAGTCCAGGCCGAAGACCGCGTGGCCTTCACCGATCTTGAGAAGAGGTCTCGCAAGGCGCTGAAGACACTCTACGAGCACGGCCTGGAGAGGCTGCTGGACACCGATGATGACGGCCCCGCCCAGCTGCTTCCTCTTGTGGTGAAGGTGCTTGAGGAGGTCGTCGATGGTCTCGGTCCCATGGCGGAAGCAGAAGCTCGCGTCCTGTCTTCAGCCGCACTGACTCGCGTCCTCAGCCATCTGTACCTCCACGGCCCCAATGCCCGCCTTGACGAGTTGCTGGAGCCCGTGGCTGAAGATCACTGCGAAGCCGCTGCTGCAGTTGTTGAAGGTCAAGTGGAGGCTTTGCTGGGGAAGTTCCGCGGCTTTGTCTCCGATCCTCTGTCCGGCGATGCTGCGGATCCTGTGGCTGAAGGTGAGAACATCGTCGCCCACGAGGGAGCACCTTCCACAGGCGATGGCGATACCCAGGGGTGACCTGCGGCTACTCTTCCCGTTTCGTTCCTGCGACATGTATCAGGCCTCGTGGAGGCGTTTAGACTTTTCATTTGGTGTTGTGAGAACAATATGCTTGTAATATTTGCTTCGAGATTTGGTGATTTCCTTCCTATTTGCTTTGCATTCTGCGTCGGCAGAGCCCGGCCCCGCACATACCTCAACCGCCATTAGGCCGACCGGAGACCAGGACGGACCAAGGAGTGAGGGGCTACGTGACCAGTTAGGCTCTTGAGTCACGATGCTCAAGAGTCCCCCTTGACGCGCAAACAGCATATAGGGAGAGTTCGTGAGGATAGATTAATGTTCTATGTCGGCAGAGCCCGGCCCCACGCATACCTCAACTGCCATTGGGCCGACCAGAGACCAGGACGGACCAATTAGTGAGGGGCTACGTGACCAGTTAGGCTCTTAAGTCACGATGCTCAGGAGTACCCCTTGACGTGCAAACAATTTCCATACCTGCCCTCGCCGAGGCCTCGGGAGGGGCGTGTGACGCCCAGGTCCGGGGGACCTGGTTGGGTGGCGTGCGCTTGGGCGTGACCTGAGCGCAGCCCCCGTGCCCATCCCCCTTGTGCAGCTCTCACGAGGGGAGGCGTTGTGGTGAGGCTGGGCGCTGAGCTCTGGGCTCCCTGAGGTTGGTACGACCGTGGGGCCTCCCTCAGTTGTTTATCACCAGCGCGGAGCATAGTGCTTCCGCTTGTGCATGGGCATAGCCGCTCCTCAGTAGTGTCGTCAGCCAGCACAGAGCATGGTGCTTCCACTTGGGCGTGGGATGGGGGGCCCTCTGGGAGGAGCCCCCGGGGCGTGTACAGCCCCGCGCTGACACGTGGCTTGCACGGCAGGGCTGCGAGGTGTATCTAGGCACTCGTGAGCCAGCGCGGGACTCACGAGGCCCTACCTCAAGGCGGGTTGCGCCTGGTCTTGAGTCTTGGTAACTATATGCCCCTGCAAGGCGGTTAGATGCAAGCACTCTACGTCCTCAGGTCCCGGCCCTCGAGCGAGCTCAGCCGCCGCTGGTATGCCAGGTCGCGATGTCGTGGTCAAGGCCAGGGGGTGAGGGCTGGAGAGCCAGTAAGAGCTCCTGAGTCGTGATGCTCAGGAGCCCCCCTTTTAACGTGCAAGCGGATTGCATAGGATGAACAGACCCATGGTGGGCAGAAATCGAGCAGGTGACAGCAGTTGGCAGGTTAAGCATGGAGAGCAGATCAACTTGGATAATGTAGGAGGGTACATGCCACCGGATCCAGCCCGAGTGGCTTGGGGATGATGCAGCCCGAGGGGTGCCCCCAACAAGGTAAGTTGAAGACATAAGCAAAAGGGATACATGCCGCAGGGATGGACCCACGTGGCCTGGGAATAATGCAGCCCGTGGGGCGCTCCTAGCTAAACGAGCTTGGAAGATGTCACCTGCTTCTGTAGACGAAGCAGAGTTGGTGCAGCTGAAGGCGTGCGCTGGAGAAATGACTCCTCATGAGCCGCCAGACCCTGAGCCTCAGGAGGCTCTAGGGCTCGGGAGGTTCCCTGAAGATCGTCTCCATCTTCTCCAGAACGGCATGGTACCTAGCTTCCTGAGCCGCCAGGACACGTCGCATGTTGCGCTGATAGGCCGATGCCACGCTCGGCAAGCCAAAGGGCATACGAACGTAGCTATGCGGCGGGCCCTCGCAGCGGCCCACATGCGAAGGCCAGAAACGCTCCTGAGATGCGGCCCTGTTGAGCCCTGGGATGTCGATGCAGATGCACAGCCCAGCATCCTCGCCAGGATGCGGAGCTGCACCTTGTGGGTGGCCGTCGCCGTGCATGGCTCTTGCTTCTTGCAGTTCCTGGGTGGTCTTGGTGATGAACTCCTGGGTGGTGGGCACTCCTTGCCCTCTTCTCTCCTGAGGGTTGCGTGCCGCGAAGCACGCCTCCAATTGGTGCCCAAGAGCCTCCCTCGTGAGGTTGGCAAGGTCTGAGGCCCTCCAGAAGAGAGCCCCTGAGCCCTGCCTGAGGAGGGTGCTGGGCGCGCCTTCCTATGCGACGGAGGGAGGCTCCCCTGGAGCGGGCGCTGGTCCTAACATGGCTTCTGCCGCGACGCCGTCCTCCTGAGGTCCTGCACGGCATGGCTTCTTCTTCTTGGGGATGGCCTCCAGAAGGCCTTCATTTCTGTTGTCGGGGTCGTGGTTGCTGCGGCTTGAAAGGCGCACTCATGGGAGCACACCGCATCCCTCTCCACACACGGGACCGTGATGATTCCTCCGCTTCCTGGCATCTTGAGAACGTTGTAGCCGTGATGAGTGACTGCCATGAACTTGGCCAGGGCCGGATACCCGAGGATGGCATTGGATGGCAGGCGGATGTGTGTGATGTCGAAGTCGATGAGCTCGGTGCGGTAGTTCTTACGCTCCTCGAAGGTGACAGGCAGGCGAACCTGCCCTATCGGTGTGGTGGAGCCATCGGTCACTCCTGAGAAAGGCTTGGTGGGCTGGAGCTGCTCATATGGCACTTGGAGGTTGTCGAAGGTGTGAACGGACAGGACGTTGAGCCCTGCGCCGCCGTCGATGAGGGTCTTGGTGACCTGCACATTGCTGATGACTGGGAAACACAGCATAGGGAGGGTGCCAGCGGTGGCTGCACACTTGAGTTGATCCGCCGAGTTGAAAGTGATGGCGCATTGGGACCACCTGAGCGGGCGCGTGGCCTCGAGCTTGGGAAGCGCCGCGTTCACCTCGTGAGCAAACTGCTTGAAGATGCGCTGGGAGGCTGGGGCCTGGGTGCCGCCCAAAATGCAGACGATCACACGTGGCTCCTGGAAGCCCCCAGCCCTGGCGGTGGTCATCGTTCCTTCTTGGTGGCGACAGTGGGGGAAGACCAGCGTTGCCCTGGGGGCGATCTTCACGAGGCAGGTCCCTCCAGGCACCCTCGCGAGGTTGGTCCTGCCAGTGGTCCTCACGAGGCCGGTCACGCCACTCCTGGCGCGGGCCACGGTCGTCCCAGTGTCCGCCTCCACGTCCTCCTCCGCGGCCGTAGCCCCGGTCGTTGTGCTCAGGGCGTCGACCATAGCGTCCTTCTCATATGGCTTTGAGCTCTTGACAGCCGCTAGTATTATGGGTGTTCAGGTTGTGGAAGGCGCAGAATGGTCGGCCGTTCTTGGATGACTCGGGCTGATCTCTGCCTCGCTTGATGTCGGGCTCCGCTGCGAGCACAGCTACCTCCTTGCGCTTCACGTCCTTGGCCATGGCCTTCTTCTCCTCCGCGCCCATGGCTGGCGGCTCAAGGAGAGAGAGGCACCCCTGCTACCTCTTGAGCACTGCGTTGGTTTTCCCTGAAGAGGAAGGGATGATGCAGCAAAGTAGCGTAAGTATTTCCCTCAGTTTTTGAGAACCAAGGTATCAATCCAGTAGGAGGCTACGCGTGAGTCCCTCGTACCTGCACAAAACAAATAAATCCTCGCAACCAATGCGATAAGGGGTTGTCAATCCCTACACGACCACTTACGAGAGTGAGATCTGATAGATATGATAAGATAATATTTTTGGTATTTTTATGATAAAGATGCAAAGTAAAATAAAAGGCAATGAAAATAACTAAGTATTGGAAGATTAATATGATGAAGATAGACCCGGGAGCCATAGGTTTCACTAGTGGCTTCTCTCAAGAGCATAAGTATTCTATGGTGGGTGAATGAATTACTGTTGAGCAATTGACAGAATTGAGCATAGTTATGAGAATATCTAGGTATGATCATGTATATAGGCATCACGTCCGAGACAAGTAGACCGACTCCTGCCTGCATCTACTACTATTACTCCACTCATCGACCGCTATCCAGCATGCATCTAGAGTATTAAGTTAATGAAAACAGAGTAATGCCTTAAGCAAGATGACATGATGTAGAGGGATAAACTAATGCAATATGATGAAAACCCCATCTCGTTATCCTCGATGGCAACAATACAATACGTGCCTTGCTGCCCCTACTGTCACTGGGAAAGGACACTGCAAGATTGAACCCAAAGCTAAGCACTTCTCCCATTGCAAGAAAGATCAATCTAGTAGGCCAAACCAAATTGATAATTCGAAGAGACTTGCAAAGATAACCAATCATACATAAAAGAATTTAGAGAAGATTCAAATATTGTTCATAGATAGACTTGATCATAAACCCACAATTCATCGGTCTCAACAAACACACCGCAAAAAGAAGATTACATCGAATAGATCTCCACAAGAGAGGGGGAGAACATTGTATTGAGATCCAAAAAGAGAGAAGAAGCCATCTAGCTAATAACTATGGACTCGTACGTCTGAGGTGAACTACTCACACTTCATCGGAGGGGCTAGGGTGATGGTGTAGAAGCCCTCCGTGATGGATACCCCCTCCAGAGGAGCTCCGAAACAGGCCCCAAGATGGGATCTCGTGGATACAGAAAGTTGCGGCGGTGGAATTAGGGTTTTGGCTCTGTATCTGATCGTTTGGGGGTACGTAGGTATATATAGGAGGAAGAAGTACGTCGGTGGAGCAACAGGGGGCCCAGGAGGGTGGAGGGCGCGCCTGGGGGGGTAGGCGCGTCCCCCCTACCTCGTGGCCTCCTCCTTTGTTTCTTGACGTAGGGTCCATGTCTCCCGGGTCTTGTTCGTTGAGAAAATCACGTTCCCAAAGGTTTCATTCCGTTTGATATTCCTTTTCTTCGAAACCCTAAAATAGGCAAAAAAACAGCAATTCTGGGCTGGGCCTCCGGTTAATAGGTTAGTCCCAAAAATAATATAAAAGTGGATAATAAAGCCCAATAATGTCCAAAACAGTAGATAATATAGCATGGAGCAATCAAAAATTATAGATACGTTGGAGACGTATCAAGCATCCCCAAGCTTAATTCATGCTCGTCCTCGAGTAGGTAAATGATAGAAACAGAATTTTTGATGCGGAGTGCTACTTGGCATAATTTTAATGTAATTCTTCTTAATTTTGGTATGAATATTCAGATCCGAAAGATTCAAGATAAAAGTTCATATGGACTTAAAAATAATAATACTTCAAGCATACGAGCTAAGCAATTATGTCTTCTCAAAATATCATGGCCAAAGAAAGTTCACCGCTACAAAATCATATAGTTTAGTCATGCTCCATTCACACAAGAATGCTCTGATCATGCACAACCCCGATGACAAGCCAAGCAATTGTTTCATACCTTAGCAATCTCAAACCTATAAACTTTTACGCAATATATGAGCGCGAGCCATGGACATAGCACTATGGGTGGAATAGAATATGATGATGGGGGTTATGTGGAGAAGACAAAAAAGGAGAAAGTCTCACATCAACGAGGCTAATCAATGGGCTATGGAGATGCCCACCGGTTGATGTTAACGCAAGGAGTAGGGATTGCCATGCAACGAATGCACTAGAGCTATAAATGTATGAAAGCTCAACAATATGATCATGCTAAGCAATATGACAATGATGTATGTGTCATGATAAACTGAATGGTGGAAAGTTGCATGGCAATATATCTCGGAATGGCTATGGAAATGCCATAATAGGTAGGTATGGTGGCTGTTTTGAGGAAGATATAAGGAGGTTTATGCGTGAAAGAGTGTATCATATCACGGGGTTTGGATGCACCGGCGAAGTTTGCACCAACTCTCAATGTGAGAAAGGGCAATGCATGGTACCGAAGAGGCTAGCAATGATGGAAGGGTGAGAGTGCGTATAATCCATGGACTCAACATTAGTCATAAAGAACTCACATACTTATTGCAAAAATCTACAAGTCATCAAATACCTCGGCACTACGCGCATGCTCCTAGGGGGATATATTGGTAGGAAAAGACCATCGCTCGTCCCCGACCGCCACTCATAAGGAAGACAATCAAAAAACTCCTCATGTTTCAAATTTGTTACATAACGTTTACCATACGTGCATGCTACGGGACTTGCAAACTTCAACACAAGAACTTCTCAAATTCACAACTACTCAACTAGCACGACTTTGATATTATTACCTCCATATCTCAAAACAATCATCAAGCATCAAACTTCTCTTAGTATTCAAAACACTCATAGGATTTTTTTACTAATCTTGAATACCTAGCATATTAGGGTTATTTAAGAAAATTACCATGCTATTTAAGACTCTCAAAATAATCTAAGTGAAGCATGAGTGATCAATAGTTTCTATAAAACAAATCCACCACCGTGCTATAAAAGATATAAGTGAAGTACTAGAGCAAAACTATATAACTCAAAAGATATAAGCGAAGCACATAGAGTATTCTAACAAATTCCAAATCATGTATGGCTCTCTCAAAAAGGTGTGTACAGAAAGGATGATTGTGGTAAACTAAAAAATAAAGACTCAAATAATACAAGACGCTCCAAGCAAAACACATATCATGTGGTGAATAAAAATATAGCTCCAAGTAAAGTTACCGATAGAAGTAGACGAAAAGAGGGGATGCCTTCTGAGGCATCCCCAAGCTTTGGCTTTTAGGTGTCCTTAGATTATCTTGGGGGTGCCATGGGCATCCCCAAGCTTAGGCTCTTTCCACTCCTTGTTCCATAATCCATCAAATCTTTACCCAAAACTTGAAAACTTCACAACACAAAACTTAAAGTAGAAAATCTCGTGAGCTCCGTTAGCGAAAGAAAACAAAAGACCACTTCAAGGTACTGTAATGAACTCATTATTTATTTATATTGGTGTTAAACCTACTGTATTCCAACTTCTCTATGGTTTATAAACTATTTTACTAGCCATAGATTCATCAAAATAAGCAAACAACACACGAAAAACAGAATCTGTCAAAAGCAGAACAGTGTGTAGTAATCTGTAGCTAGCGAAAGATCTGGAGCCCCAAAAATTCTAAAATAAATTTCTGGACGTGAGTAATTTATCTATTAATCATCTGAAAAAATAATTAACTAAATATCACTTTCCAAATAAAAATGGCAGCAGTTCTCGTGAGCGCTAAAGTTTCTGTCTTTTTACAGCAAGATTAACAAGACTTTCCCCAAGTCTTCCCAACGGTTCTACTTGGCACAAAAACTAATTAAACACAAAAAACACAACCTAAACAGAGGCTTAATAAATTATTTATTACTAAACAGGAGCAAAAAGCAATCAATAAAAATAAAATTGGGTTGCCTCCTTTGAGATCCGCAGTTTCCTTACTAGAGGATTCACCCTTATTTTTAGGAACATACATAAGCTTGGCAATTTTAGTGGGAGGACTTGGAGCATTCTTTACGGAAGAAAAAGCGGTTACCAAT
This sequence comes from Triticum aestivum, assembly GCF_018294505.1. Lineage (NCBI taxonomy): Eukaryota > Viridiplantae > Streptophyta > Magnoliopsida > Poales > Poaceae > Triticum > Triticum aestivum. The sequence goes on from NC_057803.1 coordinate 358,241,282, forward strand.
TTGGTAATAATATCCTCAAGTTTATCGATCCTAGTGGAATCGTGATTTATTTTCTCATTAACTATGGGTTCCTTCTCTTTAATATTTTTCAAAGTGACTCCTACTTTAGATCCATATTGAGAGATTCGGTTGTGGATATTTTTATCCAAATTTTCAATTAACTCTACGGTAGCAACCTTATTATCAATAATTTCGAGCCTTTGCATTACATGCTCCAAAGTTAATGCAGCTCCATTAACCAAAAGAGGGGGTGAGCCAAACATAGCATTATAAGAATCAAAAGTATGGCTACCCAAGAAGTTCCCTCCGGTAATAGTATCAAGGATATATCTATGCCAAGGAGTTACGCCTACATAAAAATTGCGAAGAAGAACGGAAGTAGATTGCTTCCTGGTAGATTTATTTTGAGCATTGAAAATTCTATACCAAGCATCTTTTAGATTTTCTCCCTCCCTTTGCTTAAAATTTAGAATTTCATTCTCGGGAGACAACGGAGAAGGTAAGGGACTAGCCATAATGACAAGCAAACAAAAAGCAAGGAGCAAAAAGAGGCAAATAGAGAAGGAGAGGGAGGATAGAGAGAGGGTGAATAAAACGGCAAGGGTGAAGTGGGGGAGAGGAAAACAAGAGGCAAATGGCAAATAATGTAATGCGGGAGATAAGGATTGTGATGGGTACTTGGTATATTGACTTTTGCGTAGACTTCCCGACAACGGCACCAGAAATCCTTCTTGCTACCTCTTGAGCACTGTGTTGGTTTTCCCCGAAGAGGAAGGGATGATGCAGCAAAGTAGCGTAAGTATTTCCCTTAGTTTTTGAGAACCAAGGTATCAATCCAGTAGGAGGCTACGCGTGAGTCCCTCGTACCTGCACAAAACAAATAAATCCTCGCAACCAACGCGATAAGGGGTTGTCAATCCCTACATGGCCACTTACGAGAGTGAGATCTGATAGATATGACAAGGTAATATTTTTGGTATTTTTATGATAAAGATGCAAAGTAAAATAAAAGGCAATGAAAATAACTAAGTATTGGAAGATTAATATGATGAAGATAGACCCGGGGCCATAGGTTTCACTAGTGGCTTCTCTCGAGAGCATAAGTATTCTACGGTGGGTGAACGAATTACTATTGAGCAATTGACAGAATTGAGCATAGTTATGAGAATATCTAGGTATGATCATGTATATAGGCATCACGTCCGAGACAAGTAGACCGACTCCTGCTTGCATCTACTACTATTACTCCACTCATCGACCGCTATCCAGCATGCATCTAGAGTATTAAGTTAATGAAAACAGAGTAACGCCTTAAGCAAGATGACATGATGTAGAGGGATAAACTCATGCAATATGATGAAAACCCCATCTTGTTATCCTCGATTGCAACAATACAATACGTGCCTTGCTGCCCCTACCGTCACTAGGAAAGGACACCACAAGATTGAACCCAAAGCTAAGCACTTCTCCCATTGCAAGAAAGATCAATCTAGTAGGCCAAACCAAACTGATAATTCAAAGAGACTTGCAAAGATAACCAATCATACATAAAAGAATTCAGAGAATATTCAAATATTGTTCATAGATAGACTTGATCATAAACCCACAATTCATCGGTCTCAACAAACACACCGCAAAAAGAAGATTACATCGAATAGATCTCCACAAGAGAGGGGGAAAACATTGTATTGACATCCAAAAAGAGAGAAGAAGCCATCTAGCTAATAACAATGGACCCGTAGGTCTAAGGTGAACTACTCACACTTCATCGGAGGGGCTATGGTGATGGTGTAGAAGCCCTCTGTGATGGATACCCCCTCCGGCGGAGCTCTGGAACAGGCCCCAAGATGGGATCTCGTGGATACAGAAAGTTGCGGCGGTAGAATTAGGGTTTTGGCTCCGTATCTGATCGTTTGGGGGTACGTAGGTATATATAGGAGGAAGGAGTACGTCGGTGGAGCAACAGGGGGCCCACGAGGGTGGAGGGCGCGCCTGGGGGGGGGGGCGGGGTAGGCGCGCCCCCTACCTCGTGGCCTCCTCCTTTGTTTCTTGACGTAGGGTCCAAGTCTCCCAGGGTCTTGCTCGTTGAGAAAATCATATTCCCGAAGGTTTCATTCCGTTTGGACTCCGTTTGATATTCCTTTTCTTCGAAACCCTAAAATAGGCAAAAAACAGCAATTCTGGGCTGGGCCTCTGGTTAATAGGTTAGTCCCAAAAATAATATAAAAGTGGATAATAAAGCCCAATAATGTCCAGAACAGTAGATAATATAGCATGGAGCGATAAAAAATTATAGATACGTTGGAGACGTATCAACCCCTCCTCGGCTCTTGCGCACCTATTCGCCAGGTTGAACAGCTCCTGAGACATGCAGAGCTCCTCGTGGATGGCGAGCTCTTCCTTCATCTTGACGTCACGGACGCCGTCGGAGAACGCGGAGATGATGGCCTCGTCCGTGACCCTGGGTATCTTGAGGCAAGTGTTGTTGAAGCGCTGGATGTACTTCTGAAGGGTCTCTCCTGGCTGCTGCCTGATGCGGCACAAATCACCCGCGGTCGAGGGGCGGTTGCGAGTGCCCTGGAAGTTGGCGACGAAGCGGTCGCGCATCTCATACCAGGAGGAGATCGAGCCGTGCTGCAGGTCCAGGAGCTAGGAGCGAGCTCCATCCTTGAGAGCCATGGAAAACTAGTTCGCCATGACCTTTTCGTCGCTGTTGGCTGCTTCGATGCTCGGCTCATAGAGCTGCAGGAACTCCGCGGGGTCGGTGGTACCGTCGTAGCGTGGAGGCAGATCCGGCTTGAACTTGCCCGGCCAAGCGACGCTACGCAGCTCGGGAGTGAAGGCGGAGCGGCCAGCCGTGGTTGTCGGGGCCCGCCTCGGAGGAGGAGCTTGGTCTTGACAAGGCCCGCGCTACACCGCTGCGAGCGGTGCGCTGTCTTGACGAGGTGGCGCGGGGAGTGCAGGTGCAGCTTCTCGCGGCCGCGGGATTTCTTGGCAGATTCTCTCTACGCGCGCGGGCGCCGGGCGCGGTGAATCATGCCGCGGAGCCGCGCGCCTTGGTGCCAAGGCGACGTCTTGGGGCTGAGGTGGTGGAGGAGCGCCATGAGCCTCGTCACCCGCGGCTGGTTGAGGGGGAGGCAGAGAGTGGGACGAAGCCGGAGAGCCCCCCGCGGTGCGGACAAGCTCGGCGACGCGTTCGAGCCACTCCTCGTAGAGGTCATCGATGGGGCAGTAGAGCATGAGCTTGTTTGCTGCGAGGAGCGTAGCCCGTGCCTCCATGGGAGCGCGATGCGCGTGAGACGAAGAACCACCAGGGGTCAGCGATGGAGTGGCAGTACGGCCATCCTGCCGCGCCGAAGGATGCAGCAAAGACGCCTGCTGCTCATTCCCCGCCGGGCCGGTGGCAGCATGTGACACCCCGAGACCGCTGCGCCAGGTGTCCTCCAGTGATTCGTTGTTGTTGCCGTGTCATTTGCTTGCATGTCGCATCTTGTCATGTCATCATGTGCATTGCATCATCATGTTTTCAAAACTTGCATCCGTCCCGGCCTCCTCGTTCTCTCCGTTGTCCGTTCTGAGCCCAGACACACTTGCACGCGCCCGTGGCATGTCTAGAATATTATTTTATAAGTGGCCGGAAAATATTCTCGGAATGAGATGAAAGTTAGTGTGCGGTGTTTTTATGTTGCAGGTAGGCCGCCTGTCAATTTTTGTCACATTCGGAGTTCGTTTGATGCCCCAACGGATAACTAAAGTGGCAATATAGTCGGTCTAACGTGGGACGTTTTCGGTCTCCAGAAGCAGTCGCCGGGCCTCTCCTCTTCTCTCTTCTCAGCCCTTTGCCTTCTGCACTACCTCTCACCGCCAGGCCCTACCTAACCTCTCTCGTCAGCCCGCGGACCTCCTCCCGCACGCGTCTGAAATCTGTCCCGGACCCGACCCGGACAGTCGTTACCGCTGTGTCAGGATCAACCCCAAACATCTACAAAATGTCTCCGTTTTTTAATTGGACTTCCTAACATATTTTTTCCGTCCGTACGATTACGATCGGAGGGACGAGATAGCCCCTAACCTATCCTACTCGCTATATATATTAGCCTAACCCTAGACCAACTCCCTCTTTTTCCTCACTCGCCGCCACTCTCTCATCGGGATCCTCCCAGATCCCCTTCTCACCCAACCAGCTAGCTCCTTCGAGTATCCCTCGATCCCCTCCAAATCCGCAAACAACCACCCCCTCCCTATTCGATCCAGAGGAGTGGAGCTCCTCCGCGCCCATAGGCTCTCCCGCTCGAAGGCTCCACGCTGTCTTCGCCAAGCTCCAGGCCGACCCCGAGCCCTCTCCCTCGGTCCCTCCTTCTCTTCTTTCTTTCTCCTGCACTCTCAACTCTCTCTCTGTGTGTGCCTTGCACGACGCCATGGCTTCCCTGAAGCTCCAAGACGCTGCTGCCCCGCGCCCGGGTCCTGCAACCTCGCCCACACCTCGTCTACCCCGCGCCTCGGATCCGTCCCTTGTTTCGCCTCCCGCGCTGAGCTCCTCAAGTCCCGCGTCCGCCGTGGCCATGGAGCACATCGGCGTCGTCCTCGCCTCCCTGCAGGAACTGAACATCGCCGCCGCCCATGGAACTCCTCCGCCATGGACAGCGTCTCTGCAGCGCCTTGCGTTGCCTACTTCGCTCCGGGACTAACTCCTTCCACCTTGATCCAGTTGCTGCCGTCGCCTGCCCGCCTCCCGGTCGCCCGCCTCCGCTTCCTCTACAACGAGCAGAGGCACGTTCGTCAGGCACCCGCCTCCCCTGTTCCTGCTCGCTCGCGTGAGATGAGCGCCTCGCCCGCCCCGTTGACCGCATTGCTCCCCGTTTCGCTAGCACGGGCCGGCCTCGCCTGCCCAGATCCGCACCCTGGGCCGCTTCTTCCATCAAGGCCCATGGCCACCTCTTTCCTGCAGCCCACAGAGCAGGCCCAGCTTGCTTCCCCTCCAGATTCGACCTGGGCTTGGCCCAAAGTTAGGAACCCTCACCAGATCCAGATTCGGCCCAATATGTTTTTTTCCTGTTGCTGCGATTTTGTCTATTTTTCCAGAGGAGAGCAGTTTTACAGAAAACCCCCTAAACTTCATGCATATAATAACTTAATAACTGTGCATCGGTTTAAAATGATTTGTTTATGAAACTTGCTTAGAATTTTTTCTAGATTCATAATATCCAACTTTCCTCTATGTTTGAAAATTTTAAAATGCCGTTTGATTAAATTTGCTCCTATGCCATGCTAAAATGCTTTATTTCATAACTAAATAACCGTAACTTGGATTTTAATAAACTTTATATGTAAATGGGTGGAAAATGCCTAGTTTAACATGGTGCACTTTTCTTGCATGTTTAATAACTCTAAAATTGTGTTTAGGACAGATCAGTACCAAATCTATAATATGCTCATGAGGAGTTCCCGGACTTGTTGTTTTGTTGCTCCGACCTCATTTAAACTTGCCTAGATATGTAGTTTTCATTTGCTTCACCCCTTGCCATGTTAATCAACATTTAATATTGTTGGGTACACAAACGAGATCAAACTAAATGACTTGAATGTGGTGTTTGTCAATATGCATCAGGATGCATATTGAGCTCCACTTAATTTGTAGGTTTGCTTGTGCACTTTGCCATGCCATGCTTCATTAAACCGGACATGCATCATACTCGATTGTGCACCATGCCATGATTATGTGATGGTTGTTTACTTTGTTGTTTGTTTCTTTCCGGTTTACTTCTCGCGTTAGCTTCGGTTTCGTTCCGGAGTTGTGAGGATCCGTTCATCTACGTCCGTTTGTCTTCTTCATGGACTCGTTCTTCTTCCTTGCGGGATCTCAGGAAAGATGACCATACCCTCGAAATCACTTCTATCTTTGCTTGCTAGATGCTCGCTCTTTTGCTATGCCTATGCTACGATACCTACCACTTGCTTATCATGCCTCCTATATTGTTGAGCCAAGCCTCTAACCCACCTTGTCCTAGCAGACCGTTGTTTGGCTATGTTACCTCTTTGCTCAGCCCCTCTTATAGCGTTGTTAGTTGCAGGTGAAGATCGAAGCTTGTTCCATGTCGGAACATGGATATTTTTGTTGGGATATCACAATATCTCTTATTTAATTAATGCATCTATATACTTGGTAAAGGGTGGAAGGCTCGGCCTTATGCCTGGTATTTTGTTTCACTCTTGCCGCCCTAGTTTTCGTCATATTAGTGTTATGTTCCCGGATTTTGCGTTCCTTAGGCGGTTGGGTTATAATGGGAACCCCTTGACAGTTCGCCTTGAATAAAACTCCTCCAGCAAAGCCCAACCTTGGTTTTACCATTTACACTAACAACCTATAACCTTCCCTTGGGTTTTCGCGAGCCCGAGGGTCATCTTTATTTTAACCCCCCCCCCCCGGGCCAATGCTTGTCTAAGTGTTGGTCCAACTAGAGCCCCTTGCAGCGCCACCTCGGGGAAACTCGAGGGCTGGTTTTAGTTGTACAGATTGCTTATCCGGTGTTGCCCTGAGAACGAGATATGTGCAGCTCCTATTGGGATGTCGGCCCATCGGGTGGTCTTGCTGGACTTGTTTTACCATTGTCGAGGATGTCTTGTAACCGGGATTCCGAGCCTAATCGGGTCTTCCCGCTAGAAGGAATATCCTTCGTTGACCATGAGAGCTTGTGATGGGCTAAGTTGGGACACCCCTGCAGGGATTTGAACTTTCGAAAGCCGTGCCCGCGGTTATGGGCAGATGGGAATTTGTTAATGTCCGGTTGTAGAGAACTTGAAACTTAACTTAATTAAAATGCACCAACTGCGTGTGTTACCGTGATGGTCTCTTCTCGGCGGGGTCCGGGAAGTGAACACGGTGTTGGAGTTATGCTTGACGTCGGTTGCTCCAGGATCACTTCTTGATCATAGATTCTCGACCGTGCTTTTGCCTTCTCTTCTCGCTATCATTTGCGTATGTTAGCCACCAAATATGCTAGTCGCTTGCTACAGCTCCACTTCATACCTTTTACCCTTCCTATAAGCTTAAATAGTCTTGATCGCGAGGGTGTGAGATTGCTGAGTCCCCGTGACTCACAGATACTTCCAAAACCAGTTTGCAGGTGCCGATGATACCGTACAGGTGATGCAACTAAGCTCAAGGAGGAGCTCGATGAAGACCTTGTCTTTTGTCTTGTTTCGTTTCTAGTTGATCAGTAGTGGAGCCCAGTTGGGGTCGATCGGGGGACCTTGTCGCATTTGGGGTTGCTCTTTATTTTGGTTCCGTAGTCGGACCTTGATTGTATTTGGATGTTGTAATGCTTTATTCATGTAATTGTGTGAAGTGGCGATTGTAAGCCAACTATGTATCTCTTTCCCTTATGTATTACATGGGTTGTGTGAAGATTACCTCACTTGCGACATTTCTTTCAATGCGGCTATGCCTCTAAGTCATGCTTCGACACATGGGAGATATAGCCGCATCGAGGGCTTTACACAACGTTGCGGCGGGGGACGGAGAACAGCAATGTGGCCCGCCGATGGGAGCCGTCTGAGCGACACGGGCAGTAAGGACAGCCCGACGCTCAGCTCGATCACGGCGAGCGTCCGCCATGGAGACGACGGAGAGACGGAGCGACGAACTGATGGAAGGGAGGCTACAGCGCACCCCTATGTGGCGCGCCAAATGTCGGATGTGGGGTTCTGGCAAACCCTTAAGGTTCGAACATTGGGGTGTGCGCGAAGTCTTTCCTTCCCACCAATCATCGCCCTAGCTCACTAAGATCTCATGGACGAACTCGACGAACTCGCAACACAGGAAGACACAAGATTTATACTGGTTCGGGCCACCATTGTGGTGTAATACCCTACTCTAGTGTGGTGGTGGTGGATCGCCTCTAGGGCTGATGATGAAAAGTACAAGGGAAGAACAGCCTCCTGAGGTTGAGGTGTTCTTTTGAGTAGGCTCTCGATCGGGTTGGATCAAGCTAAGATGAGATGCCTCTACTATGGTGGCTAGCTCTACTTATATAGACCCTGGTCCTCTTCCCAAATATCGAGCGAGAAGGGAGCCAACAATGGCGGGCTAATTCGAAGGGGGGCAGCTAGTACAAGCTATCCTGGCAAAAGTGGTCTTTGCCTGCCAAAGGCTCTGGTAGTGACACCGTCTTGGGCTCCACGATGACCTCCGTCTTGCCGTCCTCCTGGTCTTGGTCTCGTTACACCAATATAGCAACATTTGCATGATGCCTCGGTACTCTTCGTCTGTGCTGGCCTCCTTAGCACCAAAGAGGAAACAAGCATGCTGCACGCGCTGGCGCCCGCTTGGTGTCGTGCGTCATGGCTCACGTCATGAAGGTCTCATGAGGTTTGCCCCACCTTGATATCTCCGCTCCTCGTGAGCCTGCCTAGCTAGGCAACTCCCGAGGAGGTCTTGCATCGTCCGCCTCGTGAGGCTTGGACCCTCGCGAGGGTCTTGGATGCTTTGCTGGCGAGGACGGGCCGTACGGCCTGCTGGCTCAGCCATGCCGCGGGCTGCAGGCAGGCAAGTCTGGGGACCCCTGTTCCCAGGACGCCGACAACTCCCATCTTGGGGAGGGAAATCTTGAAAGTGTAACTATCTCTGGGTGCTTTTGGTAATTCCTAACAACATATAGCTCCTTGGACTAATGCTCTTTCAAGATGATCATTTCAGAAAGTTCAATGATTGGCATGGCATGGACTAGGAATGTGGACCCCTCAAAATGCTAAGGACACATATTGGCAAAAATTCAAGACTCTACATTTTCATTTTAGTGATCCAAGATCACATTGAGTCCATAGGAAAAGCCAATACTATTAAAAGTGGATTAGGTGTTGCTTAATGCTTGCTTGCTCAAACCACTTCCTCATATCCACATATGTCCCAAACCAAAAGTCAAACTCGGCCCCACCGATTTTATCTATCCGGTGCCACTGAGTTCATTTGACATAGCCATAGCTAGAAACCCTAATTAGATTGGTCTCACCGATAGGGAAATCGGTCTCACCGAGATGGGATTGAAAACTATATGTTTCCCTTCGTAACGTTTCAGTCCAACTAAGATGAGCGATTGGTCCCACCGAGTTTGCAATGCAAACTCTCTATTTCCTTTTCGTAACGTTTCGGTCTCACCAAAATGAGTGGTCGGTCCCACCGAGTTTGCCTGACCAACTCTCTGTTTGCCTATTACAGAAATCGGTCTCACCGAGTTTATGTCATCGGTCCCACCGAGATTACGTTATGCCCTAACCCTAATGAAATTGGTCCCACTAAGTTGACATGTCGGTCCCACCGAAAAGCCTAAAGTTCGCATTTGAACTGAATCGGTCTGACTGAGTTTGAGTATTCGGTCTCACCGAGTTTGGTAAATTGAGTGTAACGGCTAGATTTTGTGTGGAGGCTATATATACCCCTCCAACCTTCCTCCACTCCAGGAGAGAGCCATCAGAACGTGCCTACACTTCTACCATTCATTTTCTGAGAGAGAACCATCTACTCATGTGTTGAGACCAAGATATTCCAAACCAACCAAAAGAATCTTGATATCTAGCCTTCCCCAAGTTGCTTTCCACTCAAATCATCTTTCCACCAAATTCAAATCTGTTAGAGGGGGTTGAGTGTTGGAGAGACTATCATTTGAAGCAGGAGAGCAAGGAGTTCATCATCAACACACCATGTATTACCTTTTGGAGAGTGGTGTCTCCTAGATTGGTTAGGTGTCTCTTCGAAGCCTCCGTCAAGATTGTGGAGTTGAACCAAGGAGTTTGTAAGGGCAAGGAGATCGCCTACTTCATGAAGATATACCCAAGTGAGGCTTTGGTCTCCATTTGCCTTGATTTCCAAAGCTTTGGTGATCATAGCCTTGGTTTCACAACCTAGGAGAGTATGGCGTCTAGCGAGGGAAATTACCACCGTAGAGGTCCTTGCTTTGATGGTATTAATTTTGCTAGTTGGAAGCATAAGATGAAAATGCATATTCTTGGACATAACCCCGCCGTTTGGGCTATTCTGTGTACTGGCTTGCAAGGTGAATTCTTCGATGGGAGAGAACCGAATCGTGAAGCTACCGCGGAAGAGTTGTAGATGCTACAATACAATTCTCAAGCTTGTGATATCCTCTTCAACGGATTGTGCCCCGAAGAATTCAACAAAATTAGCTTGAGAATGCAAAAGAAATTTGGGATACTTTGATTGATATGCATGAAGGTACCGACTCCGTCAACGAATCCAAATTGTATGTGCTTCAAAGTCAGCTTGACAAGTTCAAAATGAAGGATGGTGAAGGCGTCGCTGAAATGTACTCTAGGATTGCTCTCATCACAAATAAGATTGTCGGCTTAGGAAGTGAAGAGATGACCGGTAGATTCATCATCAAGAAGATCCTAAGAGCCTTGGACATAAAATATGATACCGTGTGCACATTGATCCAAATGATGCCCAATTACAAAGATCTCAAGCCAACAGAAGTCATTGGAAGAATTTTTGCTCATGAGATGTCACTCAAGGATAAAGAAGAGCTTCACAACAAGTCTAGTGGTGGTTACAAAGCCTCATGTGATGCTCCTACATCATAAAGTGAGAAACAAGCCTTCAATGAAGAATTGATCCTAATGGTGAAGAACTTCAACAAGTTCTACAAGAGTAGAAGCAAAGAAAGAAATTCCAAGTCAAGGTCCTACAATGACAAAAGATCTTCTAGTCGTGAGTGTAATTGCTAAAATTGTGGAAGACACGGACACTACTCCAATGAGTGTACGGCTCCCTACAAAAGAAGAGAAGACTCCCCTAAAAGGAGAAGTAGAAGAGAAGAATCACCTCCAAGAGAGAGAAGGAGTAGAGATGATCGTTATGAACGAAGAACCTCTCGCAGAAGCAAGGATTCGGAAAGGAAGGACAAGTCATCAAGGAGCTACACAAAACGAAGACATCAAGCTCATGTTGGTGAATGGGTATCTGGCTTCGACTCCGACCATCACTCCAAGAGAAGTTATCACTCTGACTCCGAATATACTCAAGATGAAGGTGTTGCCGGTCTAGAACTTGCGTCGACCAACTCCTATGACATATTTGACTCACCAAATGAAGGAATTGGAAGATGCTTCATGGCTAAAGGCCCAAAGGTATCACATCACGAGTATGTTGATTTCAATAGTGATGAAGATGATTTACTTGTTGACAACTCTAGTGATGAAAACTATGATGAACTTGCTATTAATCATTCTAATCAAAATAAAACAAATGACGATCCTAAGAAGGAGATTGAGCGTCTAACTAAAGAACTAAACACTCTTAAGTTAGCTCATGAAACTACCTTGGAAGATCATCAAGAGCTTTTAAAGACTCATGAGAAGCTACGCTTTGAAAAGCTCAACCTTGAGCAAGAGCATGGGTTCTTAAAGGCAATCAATGATGATCTTTGTAAGAAAAGTTCTTCTTACATTGCCAAGCGTTTACTCCTATCTACTTACATGCCACAAGTAAAATCTAGCAACAAGAGTAAGAAAGATTCTTCATCTAGTAGTAACAATAATCATGTTAAATCCAATATTATTGCTTCAAGTAGTTCTCTTGATTCCACTAATGATTCTCTTAGCCAAGTTACACTTGAGCAAGAAAATAGCTTATTGAAGGGAATTATAGAGAAAGGTGTTTACGAGAGCCTTGCCAGAAGTAAGCAATTTGAGGAAATTGTACGCAAGCAAGGAAGGCACCAGAAGAATCAAGGTGTTGGTTTTGAATGGAAGTTCAATGCCAATGGAGTTGAATGGGAAGAAGATCAATACCCCAAGACGAAGTTTGTTCCTCAACAAGAGAAGTATGATCCTACTTATTTCAAGGGGACACAAGCTCAAGATAATCTTCCACCACAAGACCGCAAGCAAAAAGGCAAGGACAAGCTCCAAGAGGAGATTGATGCATTTGAAGAAGCTCTCAAAGCCTTGGTCAAGTGGGTTCCCAAGACTACATCAAGTTCTTCCTCATCAAGTACGACTACAACTCCAAGGATTCCCATCAAGTTGATGTGGATCCTGAAAAAGAAGAACTAGAGAGTTCTTGAGGGTGACTCCGCCAACATACTTCACTCATATCATTTTGGCGAGAACAAGTGCAAACAACTTTCACATCTTGCACTAGTTCAAGGAGTCATAAACCCTATTGTTGGTAAGACAAGGGACAAGGTAACCTAATGCTTTCATGGACATCATCTTGTGTGGACTTCACTCTATGTCTATGGATATCCTTGTTTGTTCCTTGTGGGACTAACCCGTGTAGGTATTGAAAGTGCAACTCACTCCAGTGGATTGCTCCAAATGATCTACATCAACATTGACCATCCACATCTTCAACATCTACATGAAGTCATCATCGACAAAACCCAAGGTTAGTTCATCCCTCTTAGAGGGGATATCACGTCTAGGGGGAGCTTTACTCTAAATATTGAGCTAAAGCAACTCTAATGGTGTGAACACAACAATGCTTTACATTAAACGATGAGTATGACCTATGATCAAATGTTCTCATTTGACTCCTAAGTCAATATACCCATATATAGATGACCTAGTCATCGCCAATTGTTTGATAGATGCTAGAATGTTTGTGCTGCTTTGTCACATATTTCATTTGTCATTTTATTCTGTGAGCATGTTGGTTGCATATTTTACTCATTCGAGGACATCCATTTGTTGCTTTGGTTGTTTGGCTCTTTTTCTTTTGCCAAATGGATGGACAAAGAATGCCTAGGAACTTCCTCTAGCTATCTATGCTTTTCTCGTATCAAACTCTATTCATGCTACATCACAAAGTTTGATCAAGTTAGATTCAAACCCTCTGTGTGAGGAGCCCTCGGACTCACCGATTTGTCATAGACTTAAACTTCCAAAACCTCTGTGTGCATTTCGGTCTGACCGATTCATCCTTTTCGGTTTGACCGAGTTCACTGAGTTGATCTATGTTTTCAATCTTGGTGTGACTGATTAGAACCCTTCAGTCACACCGAGTTGCAGTAACCGCTTGCAATTATGCATCTCGGTGCCACCGAGTTGTTCCACTCGGTCACACCGATAGGGTCAGGATATATATACCGACGGGTCAAATTTTGGAAATGTCTCCAAAACTTCTTTGCACACGCGTGTCCTGCTCTGCCGTCTCGGATCTCTAGATCGTCCTCTCATCGCTAGCGACCTCCCACCACTGGTCTCCGTCGCCGTCAACAGAATTCTACTCCGCCATTGCCGCCGTAGCGAGCTCATCACTGAACTAGGGTATGCGTTCAAATCTTTGTGCGATTCTTTCCTCTGATTCTTAGCACAAAGCAAATGCCATGTTTCTTACCATGTATGAGATCATCATGTCCAGCAAAAAATTCCTTTAAATTAGATTTAATTCGAAAATTTAGGGTTAGGTTTCCGCCGAACTCATCTCAGACCGACCAAGTTGTGGAAATCGGTCTCACTGATTTGGCTTAGGCCATTGCACTTGCACTTTTTGGTCTGACCGAAACTTGCAAATCGGTGTGACCGAGTTCAACTCTCAGTAAAACCCTATCAATCTCGGAGTCACCGAACTGTGTCTCGATCTGACCGATTTCACTATTTTAGACTCCAAAAGTTGCCGAGTTTAACAAATCGGTAGCTCTGAAATTCTTTTTGTGGAAAACTAAAGCTAAGTTTTGACTCATTTGTTTTGCAAAACTTGTGCACTTTGTGATGATCATCCACTCTATCTCATCTATAACTATTCACAGGGTCAATTGTCAGCTTGCAGTACCAGAATGTCTGATCAGAGTGATAGCTAGAACAGGTCAGAAGAGCAGGTGAATCTGAGTGAGGGCACTAGTCCCTCTGACAGTTATGATGGTGGCAGTAGAAGTACTCCTACCAACCTGCCTAAGGCTGCTACTAGGCAGAGGATGAAGAGAAATTCTGAGTTTGAAGATGAAGGCTATGTAGCTGCTAAGGAGGAGGTCAGCTCCAAGAAAAGGATTGTCAAGAAAGAGTTTGGCACAGCTGCATCTACAAAGCCTGGTATGCACAAAAAGGCTCCTACAAAGAGAGTTCCCACTTCTAAGGCCAGAACCTCCACACTTGAGACTTCCAAATCAACTGTTGAAGGGGCTGCTGGTGAGGGCAAGAAGAGAAATGAAAGGGTCAAGAAGACCATGGCCAAAGTCATTGGGAGATCCTCTATGATGGAAGACCCATTCGAGGATGAAGAAGAAGAGGAAGAAGAAGATGCTGCATCAGCACCCAAAGCTCAAAAGTTGATGGGGGATGCCATCAAGTCTGGGGTTGCCCCTTCTAAGCCCAAGACTGCCCCCAAAGCTGCTGCTCCTGCCCCCAAGACTGCACCAATGAGGAGCACAAGGAATATACCAGTTGCTGAGAAGAACAAGGCCCCATTGCCTGAGACTGAAGTTGAAGAAGAAGAAGAAGAAGAAGAAGAAGAAGAAGAAGCTGAAGCCCAAGATCCCTGACCATCATGACAATCATCCAGTGGTAGAAAATATGAAGATTAGAAAGGATGCAGGTCTCAGACTATGGAGACAATCTGATCCATATGCTGTGAGGAGAAGGACTGCAGTGGATTATAGGTTTCACACCAAGGAGCAGCTAGATTTCTATGAGACTATTCTGCTAGATAAGAAGCCTATTGTCTGTGATATGAAGTGGGTAGACTAGAAGTATATTGACAACAATGAAGACCACTTCCCAACTGTGCATGAGAGCTTCAGGCTATGTGGAGTAGACAAATTTGTGGGTCAAAAGTCGACCAAGTGGAATGATGAACTCATCATGCAATTATACTCCACTCACATTTCTATCCTAATGGTAGAATTGTTTGGATGTCTGAAGGTATAAGGTACCAATCAACAATTGCTACATGGGCCAAGATGATGAATGCCCCTGCAGAGCATGAGGATGACATAGATGTCTATGCCAAGAAGAAGAAAGATCACGAGTCCATGGCTAACATGTACAAGGAAATTCCTGACAAAGCCTTGGAGACTCACAAGATGGGCTCTGTATAATATCTGTTGTCTGGTCTGACCACCATCAACACTATCTTGAGGCATACCTTGTTGCCCAAGTCAGGCGATCATAGCATGATCAGAGGCCATTCCATAAACCTGCTGGAGTTGTTTGATGTGCCCCAAAAGTTCAAAGTGATGAGTATGATTGTTGAGACAATCAAGAGGACAGCTACAGATCAGAAGAGGTCATGTGGGTACACTCCACACAAAAAGATGCTTATCAACTCCAAGATGGGCACAGTCACTTACTTGTTGGACAAGAAACATCTTCCCTTGAGGCCAGATTTTGAGGACAACACAATTGTCATGAATGCTGAAGATCCTACTTCTATAGAGGCTCAAGAGAAGAGGGAGAAAGCTAAAGCTGAGAAGGGAGCAAAGATGCCAAGTGCTGAAGAGGCTTCTCAAGTGTTTCTCAAGTCAAAGCAAGATCAACTTGGATATCTTATTCAAGTCACCTTGAGGATTGAGAAAGGACTGGTCACCTTGACTCGGAACCAAGAAATCCTGGAGAGGATCATTGAAACAAAGTTCTATGATCTTGACTTGAAGGTGACAGAGATGCAGACAACAGTTGAGCAGCTCTAGGAAGAAGCTGAGGAGAGGAAAGGGCATGCTACCACATATGCCTTTTAGAGAGTGGCTAGGGGACAGAGATTTGTTGCAGTGCCAGTGACTGACACAAGAGCTACTACATCAGCACCTGCAGCCACATCATCACCAGCTCCTCTAGTTGTCACTCCACCAGCTTCAACAACTTCAACCGATGCATTCATCCTTGGAGTCCTCTCAACGCCTCCTCCCGAAGATCAAGCCTAGAGAGACGCATAGCACTATGCATTTTCGAGCTTTTTGGTAACTTGTTGCCAAAGGGGGAGAAAGTGTATAGATCATAGGCTTAGAGAGAGAGAGCTTGCTTCTTTTTGCTATATCTTTTGCCTCTTGGTTGATACTTATTTGTGTGCTTGCTTGGATGATACTTTACGTGTGTGAGATACTTGTTTGATCATGTGTTTGATCATATCGTACCTTAATGCTTGTGCTTGAATGATGTTATTACTTATCTCACATATATGATCATTCACTTTGCCTTGGTGATGAGTGCATATTTTACTTTCTATCATTTTGAGCGCTCCACCAAGATGTATGTGACATGGAAGAGAAAGCCATGATCCTAATTGATTGTGCATTTGCATTCAAAAGAAAATTTTAAATAATGCACAAATTTAGGGGGAGCTCTTGCTTATCGCATACTTCTCAAAGCGACGATATATTTAAATCTTATTATCATTTGTCGAAGCTTTGATCTATATGTTGTCATCCATTACCAAAAAGGGGGAGATTGAAAGTGCAACTATTCCTGGGTGGTTTTGGTAATTCCTAACAACATATAGCTTATTGGACTAATGCTCTTTCAAGATGATCATTTCAGAAAGTTCAATGATTGGCATGGCATGGACTAGGAATGTGGACCGCTCAAAATGCTAAGGACGCATATTGGCAAAAACACAAGACTCTACATTTTCATTTTAGTGATCCAAGATCACATTGAGTCCATAGGAAAATCTAATACTATTAAAAGGGGATGAGGTGTTGCTTAATGGCTTGCTTGCTCAAAATACTTAGTGATATGCTCCACAAGCCCTCAACCACTTTCTCATATCCACATATGTCCCAAACCAAAAGTCAAACTCGGCCCCACCGATTTGATCTATCCGGCGCCACCGAGTTCATTTGACATAGCCATAGCCAGAAACCCTAATCAGTTCGGTCTCACTGATAGGGATCTCGGTCTCACCGAGATGGGATTGCAAACTCTTTGTTTCCCTTGCCAATGTTTCGGTCTAACCGAGATGAGTGATCGGTCCCACCGAGTTCGCAATCCAGACTCTCTGTTTCCTTTTAGTAACATTTTGGTCTCACCAAAATGAGTGATCGGTCCCACCAAGTTTGCCTGACCAACTCTCTGTTTGCCTATTACAAAAATTGGTCTCACCCGAGTTTATGTGCTGGTCGCACCGAGATTATGTTATGGCCTAACCGTAATGAAATCGGTCCCACCGAGTTGACATGTCGGTCCCACCGAAAAGCCTAACATTCACATTTTGAACTGAATCAGTCTGACCGAGTTTGAGTATTCAGCCTCACCGAGTTTGGTAAATTGTGTGCAACGGTTAGATTTTGTGTGGAGGCTATATATATACCCCTCCACACTTCATCCACTCCTGGAGAGAGCCATCAGAACATGCCTACACTTCTACCATTCATTTTCTGAGAGAGAACCACCTACTCATGTGTTGAGACCAAGATATTCCAAACCAACCAAAAGAATCTTGATCTCTAGCCGTCCCCAAGTTGCTTTCCACTCAAATCATCTTTCCACCAAATACAAATCTGTGAGAGAGGGTTGAGTGTTGGGGAGACTATCATTTGAAGCACAAGAGCAAGGAGTACATCATCAACACACCATCTATTACCTTTTGGAGAGCGGTGTCTCTTAGATTGGTTAGGTGTTAGTTGGGAGCCTCCTCAAGATTGTGCAGTTGAACCAAGGAGTTTGTAAGGGCAAGGAGATCACCTACTTCGAGAAAATCTACCCAAGTGAGGCAAGTCCTTTGTGGGCGATGGCCATGGTGGGATAGACAAGGTTGCTTCTTCGTGGACCCTTCGTGGGTGGAGCCCTCCGTGGACTCGCGCAACCATTACCCTTCGTGGGTTGAAGTCTCCATCAACGTGGATGCATGATAGCACCACCTATCGGAACCACGCAAAATATCTCCTAGTCTACATTGCATTTGCTCCCTCCAAACTCGTCCCCTTTACCTTCATATGCAATGATTTACATTCCGCTGCTATACTCTTAGACTTGCATGTGTAGGTTGATTGCTTGACTTGTGCTAAGTTGCTAAAATCCACCAAGACTTAAAATTGGGAAAAGGGTAGATTTTTATTTCATCAAGTAGTCTAATCTACAAATCTCCATCAACATCTTCAACATCACCATCTCATCTCAAACTCTAGTTCATCTCTTGTGTTCAATATTTGTACTGGAACTATAGATTGGTGCTTGTGGGTGACTAGTAGTGTTGATTACACCTTGTAGTTGATTACTATATGGTTTATTTGGTGGAAGATTATATGTTTAGATCCATTATGCTATTTAATACCCCTCTGATCTTGAGCATGTTTATCACTTATGAGTAGTTACTTTTGTTCTTGAGGTCACGAGAGAAATCATGTTGCAAGTAATCATGTGAACTTGATATGTGTTCGATATTTTGATAGTATGTATTTTGTGATTCCCTTAGTGGTGTCATGTGAATGTCGACTACATGATACTTCACCATATTTGGGCCTAAGGCAATGCATTGTGGAGTAGTTATTAGATAATGGTTTGCGAGAGCGACAGAAGCTTAAACCCTAGTTTATGCGCTATTCCATAAGGGACCGATTGGATCCAAAAGTTTAATGTTATGGTTAGGATTTATCCTTAATACTTTTCTCGTAGTTGCGGATGCTTGCGAGGGGGTTAATCATAAGTAGGAGGTTTGTTCAAGTAAGAACAACACCTAAGCACCGGTCCACCCACATATCAAATTATCAAAGTAGAGAACACGAATTAAATTACCATGATGAAAGTGACTAGATGAAATTCCCGTGTACCCTCAAGAACAATTTGCTTATTATAAGAGACCGTTTTGACCTGTCCTTTGCCTCAAAAGGATTGGGCTACCTTGCTGAACTTTTTTTTACTACTATCATTACTTGCTCATTACAAAATATCCTGCTATCAAACTACTCTGTTACTTACAATTTCAGCACTTGCAGACATTACCTTGCTGAAAACCGTTTGTCATTTCCATCTTCTCCTCGTTGGGTTAGATACTCTTACTTATCGAAAAGAGCTACAATTGATCCCCTATACTTATGGGTCATCAAGGCTATTTTTCGGCGCCGTTGCCGGGGAGTGAAGCGCCTTTGGTAAGTGGAAATTGGTAAGGAAACATTTATATAGTGTGCTAAAATTTATTGTCACTTGTTACTATGGAAGAAATCCTTTGAGGGGTTTGTTAGGGGTTTCTTCACCTTGACTGGAACCACAATTAGATACCCCTCAACCTAATGCACCTACTGAAAATATTGAATATGAAATTCCTTCGGGTATGATAGAACAACTGCTAGCTAATCCTTATGCAGGAGATGGAACCGAAGATCCTGATATGCACTTAATATATGTGGAACAAATTTGTGGATTGTTTGAGATTGCAGGTTTACCCAGAGATGAAGTTAAGAAGAAGGTTTTCCCTTTAACTTTGAAGGAAAAATTATTGGTATGGTATAGGCTATGCGATGATATTGGATCTTGGAATTGGAATTGGAATTTCTCCAAAAAACTTATCCTATGCATCTTGTTCATCGTGATCGGAATTACATATATAATTTTTGGCCTTGTGAAGGAGAAAGTATCGCTCTATCTTGGGGGAGGCTTAAGTCAATGTTATATCCATGCCCCAATCATGAGCTCTCAAGAGAAATTATTATTCAGAATTTTTATGCTCGGCTTTCTCGTGATGATCAATCCATGCTCGATACTTCTTGTACTGGTTCTATTATGAAGAAGACTATTGAATTCCGGTGGGATCTTTTGGAAAGAATTAAACGCAAGTCTGAAGATTGGGAACTCGAAGAAGGTAAAGAGTTAGGTATTAAGCTTAAGTATGATTGTGTTAAATCTTTTATGAATACCAATGCTTTTCAAAAGTTTACCACTAAATATGGACTCGGCTCTGAGATAGTAGCCTCCTTTTGTGAATGATTTGCTACTCATGTCGATATCCCTAAAGAGAAGTGGTTTAAATACCACCCACCTATTAAATAAGAAATTAAAGAACCGGAACTAGCTAAAGAGGAAACTATACTTTATAATGTTGATCCAGTTGTTCCTACTGCTTATATTGAGAAACCACCTTTCCCTGTTAGGATAAAGGAACATGCTAAAGTTTCAACTGTGGTGAAAAGAAGTTATATTAGAACACCCAAACCTGATGAACAAATCAAAGTAGAACCTAGTGTTGCTATGCTTAAGGATCTCTTGGAAGAAAATGTAGATGGGCATGTTATTTACTTCTGTAATGAAGGTACTAGAATTGTCAAACCCATAGAACAGATAATCATAGACCCGTTGTTGGCATGCCCGTTGTCTCAGTTAAAATATGAGATCACTGTTATCTTGGTGTATGTGACATAGGTGCTAGCATGAGTTCTATTCCCTTTACTTTATATCAAGAAATTATGAATGACATAGCACCCGCAGAGATAGAAGACATTAACGTTACTATTAAACTTGCTAATAGAGATACTATATCAACAATTGGGATTGTTAGAGATTTTGAAGTCTTGTGTGGGAAAATAAAATACCCTACAGATTTTCTTGTTCTCGGTTCCCCACAAGATGACTTTTGTCCCATTATCTTTGGTAGACCTTTCTTGAACACCGCTAATGCTAAAATTGATTGTGAGAACCAAACTGTCGGTGTTAGCTTTGGTGATGAGTCTCATGAGTTTAATTTTTCCAAGCTTAGTAGAAAGCTTCATGAAAAAGAATTGCCTAGTAAGCATGAAATAATTGGTCTTGCTTCCATTGTTGTGCCTCCTACTGATCCTTTAGAACAATATTTGCTAGACCATGTCAATGATTTACATATGCATGAAAGAAATGAAATAGATAAGATTTTTCTTTGAACAACGTCATTTGCTTAAACACAATTTGCCTATTGAAACTCTAGGAGGTTCTCCTCCACCTAAAGTTGATCCTATGTTTGAATTAAAACATTTGCTGGATAATTTGAAATATGCTTTTCTCGATGAAAAGATGATATATCATGTTATTATTAGTGTTGACCTTTCAGAAGATGAAGAAGAAAGATTATTGAAAGTTTTGAGGATGCACCGAGCTGTTATTGGATATACTCTTGATGATTTAAAGGGCATTAGTCCCACTCTATGTCAGCACAATATTAATATGGAACCTGATGCTAAACCTGTTGTGGATTACCAATGTCGATTAAATCCGAAAATGAAGGAAGTGGTAAGAACGGAAATATTAGAACTTTTGGAAGCAGGTATAATCTATCCTATAGCTGATAGTAGATGGGTAAGTCCTGTTCATTGTGTCCTTAAGAAGAGAGGTATCGCTTTTGTTCCTAATGATAAGAATGAACTTATTCCACAAAGAATTGTTACATGCTATAGAATGGTAATTGACTTTAGAAAATTAAACAAAGCAATTAGAAAAGATCATTACCCTCTGCATTTTATTGATCAAATGCTAGAAAGACTATCTAAGCACACACATTTTTGCTTCCTTGATGAATACTCTGGTTTTTCACAAATACCTGTTTCTCAACCTGATTAAGAAAAGACCACTTTTACTTGTTCCTTGGGAATTTATGCTTATAGATGTATGCCTTTTGGTTTATGCAATGCAACTACTACCTTTCAAAGATGTATGACTGCTATATTCTCTGACTTCTGTGAGAAGATTGTTGAGGTTTTCATGGATGACTTTTCCGTTCATGGGAAGTCTTTTGATGATTGTTTAAGCAATCTTGATTGAGTTTGGCAGAGATGTGAACAAACAAATCTTGTCTTGAAATGGGAGAAAAGTGCCACTTTATGGTTAATGAAGCTATTGTCTTGGGTCATAAAATTTCTGAAAGAGGTATTGAAGTGGACAAAGCTAAGGTTGATGGAATTGAGAAAATGCCATCTCCTAAAGATATAAAAGGTATTCATAGTTTCTTAGGTCATGTTGGTTTCTATAGGAGATTTATCAAAGACTCCTCTAAAATTTCTAGGCCTATTACAAATCTTTTGCAAAAATATGTTCCATTTGCTTTTGATGATAATTGTTTAGAACATTGTTGAGGAAATTGTTAACTGGTAGCTGCTCGGTCGGCTGGTGAGTAGGGGATTAATAGGCTAATCGGCAAGTTAATTGGACATTTAATCAATTAATCGGACGATTTATCTGGTAATCGGCTACTCGGGACCCTATGAGGTAGGGATTAATCGACAAGTTAACTGGTTAATCGGATGAATTCTTGAACAGGGGTTTAGAAGCCTTCGAAACACTCAAGAAAGCCTTAATTTCTGCACCAATTATTCAACCACCTAATTGGAACTTGCCTTATGAAATTATGTGTGATGTTAATGATTATGTTTTGGTGCTTTTCTATACGAAGATTTGATAAGAAATTGAATGTTATTCATTATCTCTACTCCTAATGTCTGAGTTGGTGAATAGCATCCACGGTTTATTTTCGCTGGGTTTTTTCGTCTCCCTTCCCACCACACCGCTTCCTCTCGCACCTAGAAAAAAAACCAGGAACTGAACCCCGTTCCACGAAAAAAATTAGAGGAACAAGGCCCCCTCGAATCCTCTCTTGATCTATTTCCTAGGGTGTGAACACCGCCGCCATTGCAAAATCCTCCGCCGCCGTCGCCGCTGCTGCAGAATTCTTCTCTGCCGCCGTAGAATCCTCTGTCGTCTTGCTCCTCCCGCCTCACCCCTCTCCTCTCCCTCCGAACCCTAACCTGTGCCCTCCTCCCTACCCCCCGCCGTTGTCTCCTTTGCTGTCAGGATCTCAGCCTGGGATGGCTGCCGCAGGGTTCCTGGCGGGCTTCCTCCTCGGCCTGCTTGCGCTCGCGGAGGCCAAGGCGGCCCCGCTGCTCTTGGTCGCCCACCGCCTGTACCGCCGGTAGGAGGGGGCCGCGGCAGCCGCCGCGCAGCCCGGTGACCAGGAGCTCCCCGGCGTGATTCCTGTGACTGAGGGATGCTTTCTCCGTCCACTGCCTACTATGTGCCGACGCGTGCTTCCGTACGGCCCGCCTTAGAGCCACCATCGACTGCTACACCGAGGCGAGCGCGCGCACCCCCCAAAACCTCCTCCTTCCTCCCCCAATCCACTGATTGATTGGTTGATTAGTTCATTGGTTGGTTTCCAGGCGATTGCGCATTGCTCCCGCGTCTCCGTGTGAGGATCTCGGATTTGGCTTACATGACCTAGATGAAATTGGGGAACGGATGAACTAGGTATTTGAATTTCAGAAGCAATCCTCCCAACCACCCACACTTCTGTAGCTTACAATACCGGCCGAAGCCGTCCAATCCCTCGCCGAGGAAAAGAGGAAACTAGTAACGACTATAAGTACTGTTACACCTGAGTTAACGGGCCCAGTTTGGGCTAGCAAGCCACTGGGGAATCTTCTTGGGCCTAGTCGATTTGGGCCGCGGTTCTGGCGCTGTAGCTATCTTGCCGTTGTCGACATCAGTTCCAGTGCTTCGATCTTCAGTACTGGTAAGGGGTGACAGTGGGCTGCTGACATCCCCCCTTGTTGAGTAGCGGCTTGCCCCCAAGCCACGGCCCTAGGAAACTGCTGGCGCAAGGATTCCAGATCTTCCCACGTTGCTTCATCCGGAGAAGAATTGCTCCACAAGATCAGACCCTGAGCAACTGTCTTCTATCCAACTTGACGGACTCGAGACAGAAGAACTTGAATTGGCACCTGCAGTTCAGAAAACTGGGAAGGCAATTTGGGTAGTAACAAGGATGCATGAGGTATCACTTTTTTGAGTTGTGAAACATGGAAGACAGGGTGGATCTTACTGGTAGGAGGTAGGTCCAATTTGTAAGCAACTTCACCGATTTTGCCAATGATGTTGTAGGGCCCAAAAAACTTGAAGGAGAGCTTATGGTTGGCCCGACAAGCAACTGATGACTGCACATAGGGTTGAAGTTTGAGGAACACCATGTCCCCAACTTCAAAAACACGCTCAGTTCTGTGTTTATCTACCTGCGTTTTCATTCTTTGTTGAGCTCTATGTAAGTGATGGGTAACTGAATCTAAAACAATCTGTCTCTCCAAAAGCCACTGTTGTATATCAGGAGCAGCAACAGTATCACCAGCAGAAATCCCAAAATATCTGGGGGTGTGCCCATATAAAATCTCAAAGGGAGTCTTACCCACTGCAGAGTGCCAATTGGTATTGTACCAGAACTCACACATTGCAAGCCACTTGCTCCACTGTTTTGGGTGTGCACTGATAAAACTTCTGAGATAACACTCTACCTGCTGATTTACCCTTTCTGTTTGGCCATCAGTAGCAGGATGGTAAGCAGTACTCATGTTAAGGTGAGTGCCAGTTCTTTTGACCAGAGTCTGCCAAAAGGTACTAGTGAAAATAGGATCTCTGTCAGACACTGTATATTCTGGCATTCCATGTAGCTTGTACACATTATCCAAAAATATCTCAGCAACTTTAGTAGCAGTGAAGGGATGTTTCAATGGAATGAAGTGGCCATACTTAGTGAACTTATCAATTACCAGGAAAATGCAGTCAAATTGTCCTGATATTGGCAATCCAGATATGAAATCCATGGTGACATACTCCCAGACCTTCTTGGGAACTGGCAGGGGTGACAGCAACCCTGGATAGTTGATTGTCTCTGGTTTAGCTTGTTGACAAATGAGGCAGGATTGCACTTTTTCCTTAATGAAGTTTTTCATTCCTGACCACCTAAAAAGGCTGTGTATCCTGTGATATGTGACAGGAAATCCTGAATGACCACCCACTGGGCTGTCATGAAATGCAGCAAAGATTTTGTCATGTAACTCTTGTTTATTACCTATCCATATAGCTCCTTTGTATCTGATTATTCCTTGACTCAACTTGTGATTGGGTTTGGCAGAAGGATCAATAGCGAACTATTGCAGAAGTTCAGTAGCAGTCTTGTCTGCACTGTAGCTGTCAATAACTTCAGTCAGCCAGACAGGTTGCATTTTAGAAACTGAGAACAATTGATGGTTTGGTGGTCTTCTGGACAGGGCATCAGCTACAGAATTCTCAATTCCTTTTCTATACACAATTTTATAATCCAGCCCCATTAACTTGGTGAGTGCCTTGTGTTGCCAAACAGTATGCAATTTCTGACTCTGCAAATGGATCAAACTTTTCTGGTCAGTTCTGATCACAAAATGTTGCATCTGTAGATAAGGTCTCCACTGCTGTACTGCTAACAAAATAGCCATATACTCCTTCTCATACACTGACAAGCCTCTATTCTTGGGCCCTAGGGCCTTACTGACATAAGCCAGGGGATGACCTTCCTGCATTAACACTGCTCCAATCCCCTTGTCACAAGCATCAGTTTCAATGACAAAAGGTTTATCAAACTGAGGAAGGGCTAAAACAGGTGCTTCAATTAATTTTTTCTTCAAGATAGAAAAAGCTTCTTTAGTAACAGGAGACCACACAAATGGCACCCCTTTCTTCTGGAGTTCAGTCAAAGGCTTACTGATTATGCCATAATGTTGGATAAATTTTCTGTAATAACCACTGAGACCCAAAAACCCTCTCACTTCCTTGACATTTGTAGGAGTAGGCCAGTTCTGGACAGTAGAGATTTTTGAAGCATCAGTTGACACCCCTGCAGCACTGATAGTATGCCCCAAGTAATCAATTTTCTGCTGAGCACACTTAGATAGTTTAACCTTCCACTCATCAGCTCGCAGCAGAGCTAGTACCTCTCTAACATGAGCAAGGTGCTCCTTGTAGGATTTACTGAAGATCAGGATGTCATCAAAGAAACAGAGTGTGTTCTTCCTGTTAACAGGTTTTAAAGTAGTGTTCAGAGAACTCTGGAAGGTGCCAGGACCTCCACTCAATCCAAAGGCCAGCACAGTAAACTCATAGTGACCAATGTGAGTAGATAATGCAGTTTTGTACTCTTCACCAGGTGCCAGTCTAATTTGATGGTAGCCAGCTCTCAAGTCCAATTTAGTAAACCAAGCAGAACCTGACAGTTCATCCAGCAATTCATCGATCACAGGAACTGGGAATTTGCCCGTGACAGTGATGGCATTTAACATTCTATAATCCACTACCATCCTCCATTCTCCCCCTTTTTTCTTAACGAGCAAAACTGGTGAAGAAAATGGACTTTTGCTGACTCTTATCAATCCAGCTGCAAGCAGTTCATTGATTTGCCTTTCCAACTCATCCTTCAACTGAGGAACGATTCTGTAAGGCCGTGAAGTGACAGGCCTTGCTCCTGGTATTAAGGGGATATGGTGATCACTCTGCCTTCTGGGAGGTAATTCTGTGGGAGCTGCAAACACATCTGCAAATTCGTCAATGAGTTGTTGCATTTCTACCGGAACTGTAACAGCTTCTGACTGCTGAGTAGCTGAGATGGAGACACACGCAAAAGTATATTCAGTTGCATGAATTCCTTGTAAAGTAATCACCCTCCCATCATAACTGAATGACATCCATTGTTCCGCCCAGTCAATCTTCATAGGGCTGTGCTGAGCAAACCAATCCAACCCGAGGATACCATCATAAGTATTGAGAGGCAGAAGTCTGAGATTAGATGTAAATTGTATCCCGTTGCTGGTCCAGCTGCAATCATCGATGCTATGTTGACAGGTGATAACAGCCCCACCTGCCACTGTTACATTAACTGGAGCAATGGAAATAACTCCTGACAGTGACACGAATTTGCTGTCGAGGAATGAATGTGTGCTTCCTGAGTCCACTAAGAAATTCAGATCATGTCCCTGAATAACCACTCTTAACTGCAAAACAGGAGCTTCAGGTTCTCTACCCATGGCAGCTGCAGAAAGTCTAATGGAATGCACTGAAGATGAAGTTGAGGAAGGAGGTTCTGTATCAGAGGTTTCAGAGTCTTCAACAGAACTGGCTTGTAGTTGCTCGATCATCTCTTGAACAAAATGCAGTTGCACAGTAGACATGCAGACGTGATCTCTGGACCATTTTTCTCCACAAACAAAGCAAAGACCCTTAGATCTCCTGTACTCACGCAATGCAGACCATTTATCTTCAGTACGGTGAGGTTTGAAACTTTCAGTTCCCCTTCATTCTTCCACAATTTTAACCTTGGGTGAAGTAACAGCAGAAGTAGCTGACGATGCACGTTTAACTAAGTAACTGTTAATCGGTGTGATCCCTTCTCCTAACTCTTCATGCAACAGAGCTAGCTCATAGGACGCATCTAGATCCTTGGGTTTCTGCAGAGCTACAGCAATTCTAACACCTGGTTTCAGACCATCGAGGAATCCGGTGGTGTAGTGTAGAGTGTTTGGTGAATCCTCATATGCTGTCAACTGATCATACAGCTCCACAAAACGCTCTACATAATCCTCCACTGTACTAGTTTGGGCAATGCGGAACAACTTGCGCAGGAGGGTTTGGTGCTGGTTACGGCCAAACCAGCTTTGGAGTGCCGAACAAAATTCAGGCCAACTGCAGTTTGGCATTCGTCGTTGAACAGACTCCAGCCACCGCGCTGCGGCACCTTCAAATTGGGCGGTGGCTTAGGAAATCCACCTTTATGCAGGTACACTCCTGTAACGCCCTCGATGCGGCTATAGCTCCCACGTGTCGAGGCACGACTTAGAGACATAACCGCATTGAAAGCAATGTCGCAAGTTAGGCAATCATTACAACATCCCATGTAGTATATGATAAAAAGGGGAAGATAACATAGTTGGCTTACACTCGCCACGTCACATCAGAGTACATAAATAACATCCATCAAACAAGCACTCATGGCCCGACTACAGCGCCAAAATAGAAAAGAACCCAACATGCGACAAGGTCCCGAATCGATAACCCCAACTAGGCACCACTACTGATCATCGGGAAAAGAAACATAGTATCGCTGAGAGTCCTCGTCGAACTCCCACTTGAGCTCGTAATCGTCAACTGGAGCAGAAACACCTGGACCTGCATCTGGAGTTGTAGTATCTGTGAGCCACAGGGACTCAGCAATCTCACACCCACGCGATCAAAATTATTTAAGCTCATAGGAATGGATAAGGCAAATATATGTGGAGCTGCAGCAAGCGACTAGCATATGTGGTGGCTAACTTATACGCAAAAGAGAGCGAGAAGAGAAGGCGAAGCACGAGCGAGAAGCTAAAGGAACATCCTGCGCAAGCATAACTCCAACACCGTGTCCACTTCCCGGACTCCGCCGAGAAGGGGCCATCACGGTAACACACACGGTTGATACATTTTAATTAAGTTTAGTTAAAGTTATCTACAACCGGACATTAACAAATTCCCATCTGCCCATAACCGCGGGCACGATTTTCGAAAGATCAATCCCTGCAGGGGGGTCCCAACTTAGCCCATAACAAGCTCTCACGGTCAACGAAGGAATAGACCTCCACCCAAGACACACCGATTAGACTCGGTATCTTGGTACAACAAGATGATTCGACAGGTTAAAACAAGTCCAGCAACACCGCCCGAATGTGCCGACAAATCCCGATAGGAGCTGCACATATCTCTTTCTCAGGGCACACTCAGATGAGCAATCCGTACAACTAAAACCAAACCTCGAGTTTCCCCGAGGTGGCGCTGCACAGGGCTCTAGTTCGGACCAACACTCAGAGGAGCACTGGCCCGTGGGGGGCTAAAATAAAGATGACCTTCGGGCTCCGGAAACCCAAGGGAAAAAGAGGCTAGGTGGCAAATGGTAAAACCAATGTTGGGCCTTGCTGGAAAAGCTTTAATCAAGGCGAACTATCAAGGGGTTCCCATTATAGCCCAACCGCGTAAGGGACGCACAATCCGGGAACATAACACCGATATGACGGAAACTAGGGCGGCAAGAGTGGAACAAAACACTAGGCGAGAGGCCGAGCCTTCCACCCTTTACCAAGTATATAGATGCATTAAGATAACATAGCAATATAATGATATCCCAACAAGTAAATAAATGTTCCAACAAGGAACGGCTCCAATCTTCACCTACAGCTAACAACGCTATAAGAAGGGCTGAGCAAAGCGGTAACATAGCCAATCAACGGTTTGCTAGGACAATGGTGGGTTAGAGGTTCAACATGGCGATTGGGAGGCTGACAAGCAAAAGGTAGGCATCGTTGCAGTGGCAAAGCAAAAGAGCGAGCAAACTAGCATAGCAAAGATAGTAGTGATTTCGAGGGTATGATCATCTTGCCTGCACAGTTGTCAAAGTTGACTGGATCCTCACAAGCAAACTCAACGGGCTCCTCGGTAGCGAACTCGTCTCCCGGCTCTACCCAACAAGACAAACAAGCAACAAGGATACAATCAACCATGGCCAAGTCCAAGCAATATGATGAAACGACGATAATGCTATGCGGGATGCGATGCGGGATGCAAAATGCAAGATATGACAGGAAAAGCATGAACCTGGCATCAACTTGGAAAACCAAGTATGCCACTGGATAGAGGGGATGAAATCGATTGAAAACGATATAAAGATCATTGGAATCGGAGTTACGGTTTGGAAATGGCAAGCGTTTTAAGATATGACACCGGTATGCGATTTACAGCAAGTAGGCATCTAAATGCAACGAAATGAACATGCTACAGCCACCAAACATGAAAAAAAATACATGGCAGTGAAGTACACAAGATGGTTGACAAAACACTAGCACTAAGCCATAGGCAAATTCATCCATTAAGAGGTTCAAACAAGCATGGCTAAAACGCAAATGCAAAACAGATTCCAGACTTAGTGAAATTAACACTAGTCTGAAATTTCAGATCACGATGCTCTCTTCGGAGCAGCAAAACAACATGATAGAAAACCTGAACATGACAAGTTATAACATGGCATGGAGCTACTCAACAAGCTTAACAAAACACCCAAAGTGACCTGGGGCCAAAAGGGTTCACAAAATACTCTACCGAGCTCACGAACATCGCTCGAACACAATCAGTTTTTAGACTTTGTGAAAACTGAGACACGCTGAAATATAACTCACGAAGGCATGTAAACGAGCTCGATGCACTCACTACGGTGCAAGTCATGGCAAGGAAAGCATATAACCAGCAAGAAGGCACAATGTGCTAGCTACACATGGCAAGAACAAAGGCATAGCATGCATGGAACACTAACGGTAGCATCGGCAAGATCGCAAACAAGTTGACGATCTGCCCAGATTAACAACGAAGCAAAAGTTGAGCTCGATCGAGTCAACCTAGAGCACTCCACATATGCCAACAAAGACATGGATGGATAGAGCATAATATAAATATCAAAACTCCCTTACTGATCATCCTCAAAAGAGGCACGGATCACTAGGAAACAAGCTGGACATATAGCATCATGAACTAAAATATCCCAGACTTAGTGAAAATCACCAAGTCCCTGAAATCTGCAATCTCAGGTACCTCTCTTCGCAAGCTTGCACAAGACAACACACACATCCTAAAAATACATGGGTGGCACCTCTGGAAAGAAGACAAAATGCTTAACAATTCATCCCAAAGGGGCACAGGCATATCATGCACGAATTAAATATAGCAAAAATGACAAAAGTGCATGATAAACTAACGGATCTGCAATCTAACTCACGAAGCCTCCTTCTAACAGCATTTTGAGCATCAAGATGACCTCAAATGCTAATGATGCAATGGAATGAAATGATGTACGTGTCGAGGCGAAGATTTTGATACATCATATGCCCAAAATGGATCTACGGTTGCGGAGATACAAGCAGTCAAAGTATGCATAAAAAACTAGGGTTTGAGACGAGGGGATCCGGGATTTGGAGGAGGGGGGTCTATATATAGGCATAGAGGGAGCTAGGAGAGTCCAAATGAGGTGCGGTTTTCGCCCACACGATCGTGATCGAACGCTCTAGGACATGGAGCAGAGTTTGGTGGGTTTTGGGCCAAATTTGGAGGGTGTTGGGCTGCAACACACACGAGGCCTTTCCGGTCCCTCGGTTGACCGTTGGAGTATCAAACGAAGTTCAAATGACCCGAAACTTGACAGGCGGTCTACCGGTAGTAAACCAAGGCCGCTTGGCAAGTCTCGGTCCAATCCGGAAATGTTTAAACCCCACACACGAAAGAAGACTAGAAATGACCACCGGAGGAGAACGAAGCGCCGGAATGCAAAACGGACAACGGGGAAAATGCTCGAATGCATGAGATGAACATGTATGCAAATGCAATGCACGAGATGACATGGTATGAGATGCATAAAAACGAGAACAACACACGGAGACAAGACTCGAACCCGAGAAATAAATATAACTTAGCGCCGGAGACGGCAAGAGTTGGATACAAATATGGAAAGTTACATCTGGGGCGTTACAACACTCCACCACTATGAAAAGATCTCGTCCCGAGATCTAGGACTGAAAGAACTCCGGGTACCCAGAACGGAGGTGATCCTCTCGTTCCCATGTGGCTTCACGGTCGGAATGGTGAGACCACTTAACTTTGAGAAATTTGATTGACTTGTTGCGAGTCTTGCGTTCAATCTCTTGAAGAATAGCAACTGGGTGCTCACGATAGGAGAGATCTTCTTGGAGCTCAATGTCCTCGAAGTTGACGGTGCGGTCAGGAGTCTTGAAGCACTTTCGAAGCTGAGAGACATGGAACACATCATGAACATTTGCAAAGTTTGAAGGAAGCTCAAGTTGATAGGCGAGGTCGCCTCTCTTGCTGACAATCTTGAAAGGTCCCACGTATCTAGGGGCAAGCTTCCCTTTGATACCGAAGCGACGAGTACCTTTCATAGGAGAGACGCGGAGGTAAACGTGATCTCCGATCTCGAAAGCCAGATCACGGTGCTTACTATCATAGTAGCTCTTCTGGCGGGACTGGGCTGCTTTGAGGTTATCACGAATGACTTTGCACATCTCTTCTGCCTCTGTGATTAGGTCATTGCCCAGCAGCTGACATTCACCGGTTTCAGACCAGTTGAGAGGGGTACGGCACTTCCTGCCATACAGAATTTCAAAGGGGGCCTTGCCCGAACTTGCTTGAAAGCTGTTGTTGTATGAGAATTCAGCATAAGGAAGACAATCCTCCCACTTTATGCCGAAGGAGATCACACAAGCCCTGAGCATATCTTCGAGAATCTGGTTGACACGCTCGACTTGACCGCTCGTTTGAGGATGGAAAGCTGTGCTGAAGCGGATGTTGGTGCCCATGGCTTTCTGAAAAGAATCCCAAAACTTGGAGGTAAAGATGTTGCCACGGTCTGAAGATATCACTTGAGGAATACCGTGCAGAGAGACAATGCGAGAGGTATAGAGTTCCGCCAATTGAGCTGCAGTGATCGACTCTTTGATAGGCAGAAAATGAGCCACTTTGGTGAGCTTGTCGATGACGACGAATATAGCATCATTGCCACGCTTGGACTTTGGAAACCCAGTCACGAAGTACATTTCAATGTGGTCAAACTTCCATTCTGGAATGGCAAGAGGTTGGAGGAGACCAGCTGGCCTTTGGTGTTCTGCCTTCACTCTTCTGCAGACATCACATTCATTCACGAATTGAGCGATCTCGCGCTTCATTCGAGTCCACCAATAAGCTTGCTTGAGGTCCTGATACATCTTCGTACTACCAGGGTGGATGGAGAGGAGAGAGTTGTGAGCCTCGTTCATGATCACCTTACGAAGTTCACCTTTGGGCACAACAATTCGATCCTCGAAGAAGAGAGTGTCCTTGTCATCAAGTCGGTAGCACTTGTACTTGGACTGACTCTTTGCAATACCAATCTTCACCTTTTTCACCATAGCATCAAGAAGTTGGGCTTGGCGAATCTGGTCTTCTAAGGTAGGAGAGACTTGAAGGTTGGCGAGGAAACCTTGAGGAACAATTTGCAGATTAAGTTTGCGGAAAGCTTCACAAAGCTCGGGTTGATAAGGCTTGAGAATCAGACTGTTGCAATATGCTTTTCTGCTCAAAGCGTCAGCAATCACATAGCCTTGCCTGGAGTATACTCGATACTCGGATTGTACTCTTGAATCATTTCAACCCATCGAGTCTGCCTGAGGTTGAGATTAGGCTGAGTGAAGATGTACTTGAGACTCTTGTGATCAGTGAAAATATCCACTTTCCTTCCCAATAGAAGATGTCTCCAAGTCAACAAAGCGTGCACAACTGCCGCCAACTCGAGATCATGAGTGGGGTAGTTCTTCTCATTAGGTTTCAACTGGCGAGAGGTATAAGCAACAACTTTCTTCTCTTGCATCAGTACAGCACCGAGACCTTGGAGAGAGGCATCACAAAAGACCTCGTACGGCTTGGTTTCATCAGGCGGAGTCAGAACTGGAGCAGTGATCAATTTCTCTTTCAAAGTGTTGAAAGCAATATCACACTCCGGAGACCAAACGTACTTGACGTGCTTCTGAAGAAGATTTGAGAGAGGCTTGGCGATCTTAGAAAAGTTTTCAATGAATCTTCTGCAATAGCTTGCGAGACCGAGAAAACTGCGGAGTTGCTTTACGTTCTGAGGAGGTTCCCAATTCACAATTGCAGACACCTTCTCAGGATTCACGGAAATGCCCTTGGCAGAGATGATATGACCAAGATAAAGAACCTCATCGAGCCAAAATTCACACTTGGAGAACTTTGCGTAGAACTGATGTTCCCTGAGCTTGTCAAGAACCAAACGCAAGTGCTTGGCATGATCTTCCTTGTTCTTCGAGAAAACCAGAATGTCGTCGAGATAGACCAAAACGAATTCATTGGTGTAGGGGTTGAAGATGAAGTTCATCATGCGAGAGAACGTCGGAGGAGCGTTGGCGAGGCCAAAAGACATGACGGTGTATTCATATGAACCAAAGCTTGTCCTAAACGCCGTCTTGGGAATATCTTGCTCACGGATACGAATCTGATGATAACCCATACGGAGATCAAGCTTGGAGAATACTTGAGCACCCTTGAGTTGTTCGAACAGCTCATTGATGTTGGGAAGTGGGTATTTGTTCTTGATGGTCTTCTTGTTTACTGGACGGTAATCAACACAAAGTCGACTCGATCCATCCTTCTTCTTCACAAAAAGAACACCACAACCCCACGGAGAAGTACTAGGCCGAATGAGACCCAATCTTTCTTGCTCATCGAGTTGTTTCTTCAGCTCCTTCAACTCTTCGGGGCCGAGCTTGTAAGGACGTTTGCACACAGGTTCCGTGCTAGGCTCAAGTTCAATAACGAATTCAACCGGCCGGTTTGGAGGCATTCCTGGGAGCTCTTCTGGAAAAACGTCTAGATACTCACAAACAACCGGAATCTGCGAAATAGCATCCAATTCACCCTTCTCATTGAGAGAAAACAACCGGATGGTATTATCCCGAGCAGCAAAGACAATTACATCCTCAGACGAATGAGTCAGTTGAATCTGCCTGGCTGCACAATCAAGCTGAGCTTTATGCTTAGAGAGCCAGTCCATCCCAAGAATAAGATCAATGTCAGAATTGCCAAGAACCACCGGAGAAGAGAGAAACTTGCAGTCGCCCAAAGTGATTGTAACATCCGGAACACACACTCGAGATGTCAAGAGGCTGGCCGGAGAGTCAATAGACAACGGTCTTGGCAACATTTGAGTAACAAAATCATGCTTGGAAGCAAAAGGTCTCGAGATGAAACAATGCGATGCACCAGTGTCAAAAAGAACTTTTGCAGGAATATCATTAACAGGAAGGTTACCCATGATCACATCTGAAGAATCCTCTGCCTGAGCTGCATTCACCATATTGACATTGGCATGCTTGGGATTGTGCTTGACCACAGCTGTACTTGCCGATCTGACAGGAGGAGGAGGAGGAAGACGCCTCTGGTTGGTACACTTGTTGGCATAGTGACCCTTCTGTTGGCACTTGTTGCACGTGACCTCTGAAAGCGGACGGTGATACGGAGCACTCGGTCTTGGAGCTTGAGACGAAGCCTTGTTCTGAAAGCCTGGGTTGGGTGGGTGGGAGAAACCACTGCCACCTTTGCTCTTCTGCTGATACGGCTGACGGAACGGAGGAGGAGGAAGCCAATACTTCTGCTGCTTGACCACTTGAGTAGAGGAAGACGGAGTAACATCTCTGGCACGCTTCCTGGAAGCATCACACCTCATCTGAGCAGCCTCTTGCTTCAGTGCCATGTTGTAGAACTCATCGTATCTCAACGGCTCAAAGAGGACAAGAGCGAGCTGAATTTCCTCACGAAGACCACCCCTGAACTGATAGATCATGCTCTTCTCATCAGGAACATCCTGCTTGGCAAAACGGGCGAGCTTCTGGAACAACTTGTTGTAGTCATAGACAGACAAAGAGCCTTGCTTCAGATTGCGGAATTCCTGACGCTTACTCTCAACCACACTTTGAGGGATGTGATGAGCGCGGAAATCTTGACGGAAATCGTCCCAAGTGATAACACGTCCACCTCTGGAATCCTTGTACTGCTGGAACCACTCTGCAGCCTGATCTTTGAGCTGGAAAGAAGCGAACTTGACGAAATCTTCAGGCCTGACGTTGCTGCATTCAAAATGCTTGCCCAGATCCACTAGCCAATCGTCAGCATCGGTAGCCTCAACACAACCGCTGAACGTCTTTGGGCCATTTGCGAGGAACTGGTTCAGAGTAGCAAAGTGGTGCTGATTATGGCCTTGATTCCCTTGACTGCCTTGATTGCGCTCTTGGAGAATTTGCATGATCAACTGTGTGTTTGCATTAGTAGCGGCCATCACAGCTTGCCATGCTTCCGGAGGAGGCGGAGGTGGAGGCGGATCAGGATTCGGAGTCGTGCGCGTTGGAGGAGCCATCCTGAAGAGGTTGACCACCATTAGCACATAGGTAGATAACAATATAGAAGCTGAATCCAACGGAATGAAAATTGCAACATATAGTCTTCACATCCGAACAAAATGAACGAATGCATTCCTCTTCAAATGGTCACATATCCATAAATTGCGAAGCCACGAAGAATTAAGGTAGAGAAATAAATCAACAAGGTACGGATCAAGAACGAATAATCGGTAAGAAATCCCAATCTCAAACCAATATCCGTGGAAGAAGAACTAGAGCTACTAGAATTCCCACCTATGAAACTCCCGAACCTTTCCGGTTATGCAATCAGGTGTTGGGGATACAGGGGAAGCACAATATCTCACCCAAACTAGCAAATCCTACATCCAGCTGTATCCATCCTTCAACACATAACCAAGAAAACTTCGGAAACCATCTACCTCAACCTTCGAAAAGCATCCGTTATACAAGTTATGGCGATACTCCCGAACTCCCGCCCCAGTACTGGCTGGCGTCGAGGTTATCTCACCAACGAACTGCATAAAAGAGATTTTCGATGTTGGCGAACATATCTCAAGTATACCAGAATTGCAACGATAAAATTGTGACGACAACACCTCGGAGCTCAACTCCCCGGGACACTGCCACAACCCCTAAAGACAGGAGGCACCTAGAACAATGTTCTCGTCACAAAACCATCGGAACAAATCCAAGATACTCGCGTGATCCTAAAAAATTTTTTTAGTGAAATTTGAGAAGAGAAGAGTCAAAACTCTACGCCAGGATGCCTTACCAGAGCGATGAGGAGACTGGGAAGTAAAAAAGAATTCCTAAGCTCTCCGATATATAATTCCTAAGGACTCAAAACATTTTTCTAGACACAACTCGGCTGCTAAAAACGATCAAGCAATGGGGCTCCTAAGGTCGGGGATGGCTCTGATTACCAACTTGTAACGCCCTCGATGCGGCTATAGCTCCCACGTGTCGAGGCAAGACTTAGAGACATAACCGCATTGAAAGCAATGTCGCAAGTTAGGCAATCATTACAACATCCCATGTAGTATATGATAAAAAGGGGAAGATAACATAGTTGGCTTACACTCGCCACGTCACATCAGAGTACATAAATAACATCCATCAAACAAGCACTCATGGCCCGACTACGGCGCCAAAATAGAAAAGAACCCAACATGCGACAAGGTCCCGAATCGATAACCCCAACTAGGCACCACTACTGATCATCGGGAAAAGAAACATAGTATCGCTGAGAGTCCTCGTCGAACTCCCACTTGAGCTCGTAATCGTCAACTGGAGCAGAAACACCTGGACCTGCATCTGGAGTTGTAGTATCTGTGAGCCACAGGGACTCAGCAATCTCACACCCACGCGATCAAAACTATTTAAGCTCATAGGAATGGATAAGGCAAATATATGTGGAGCTGCAGCAAGCGACTAGCATATGTGGTGGCTAACTTATACGCAAAAGAGAGCGAGAAGAGAAGGCGAAGCACGAGCGAGAAGCTAAAGGAATATCATGCGCAAGCATAACTCCAACACCGTGTCCACTTCCCGGACTCCGCCGAGAAGGGGCCATCACGGTAACACACACGGTTGATACATTTTAATTAAGTTTAGTTAAAGTTATCTACAACCGGACATTAACGAATTCCCATCTGCCCATAACCGCGGGCACGGCTTTCGAAAGATCAATCCCTGCAGGGGGGTCCCAACTTAGCCCATAACAAGCTCTCACGGTCAACAAAGGAATAGACCTCCACCCAAGACACACCGATCAGACTCGGTATCTTGGTACAACAAGATGATTCGACAGGTTAAAACAAGTCCAGCAACACCGCCCGAATGTGCCGACAAATCCCGATAGGAGCTGCACATATCTCTTTCTCAGGGCACACTCAGATGATCAATCCGTACAACTAAAACCAAACCTCGAGTTTCCCCGAGGTGGCGCTGCACAGGGCTCTAGTTCGGACCAACACTCAGAGGAGCACTGGCCCGTGGGGGGCTAAAATAAAGATGACCTTCGGGCTCCGGAAACCCAAGGGAAAAAGAGGCTAGGTGGCAAATGGTAAAACCAATGTTGGGCCTTGTTGGAAAAGCTTTAATCAAGGCGAACTATCAAGGGGTTCCCATTATAGCCCAACCGCGTAAGGGACGCACAATCCGGGAACATAACACCGATATGACGGAAACTAGGGCGGCAAGAGTGGAACAAAACACTAGGCGAGAGGCCGAGCCTTCCACCCTTTACCAAGTATATAGATGCATTAAGATAACATAGCAATATAATGATATCCCAACAAGTAAATAAATGTTCCAACAAGGAACGGCTCCAATCTTCACCTGCAGCTAACAACGCTATAAGAAGGGCTGAGCAAAGGGGTAACATAGCCAATCAACGGTTTGCTAGGACAATGGTGGGTTAGAGGTTCAACATGGCGATTGGGAGGCTGACAAGCAAAAGGTAGGCATCGTTGCAGTGGCAAAGCAAAAGAGCGAGCAAACTAGCATAGCAAAGATAGTAGTGATTTCGAGGGTATGATCATCTTGCCTGCACAGTTGTCAAAGTTGACTGGATCCTCACAAGCAAACTCAACGGGCTCCTCGGTAGCGAACTCGTCTCCCGGCTCTACCCAACAAGACAAACAAGCAACAAGGATACAATCAACCATGGCCAAGTCCAAGCAATATGATGAAACGACGATAATGCTATGCGGGATGCGATGCGGGATGCAAAATGCAAGATATGACAGGAAAAGCATGAACCTGGCATCAACTTGGAAAACCAAGTATGCCACTGGATAGAGGGGATGAAATCGATTGAAAACGATATAAAGATCATTGGAATCGGAGTTACGGTTTGGAAATGGCAAGCGTTTTAAGATATGACACCGGTATGCGATTTACAGCAAGTAGGCATCTAAATGCAACGAAATGAACATGCTACAGCCACCAAACATGAAAAAAAAATACATGGCAGTGAAGTACACAAGATGGTTGACAAAACACTAGCACTAAGCCATAGGCAAATTCATCCATTAAGAGGTTCAAACAAGCATGGCTAAAACGCAAATGCAAAACAGATTCCAGACTTAGTGAAATTAACACTAGTCTGAAATTTCAGATCACGATGCTCTCTTCGGAGCAGCAAAACAACATGATAGAAAACCTGAACATGACAAGTTATAACATGGCATGGAGCTACTCAACAAGCTTAACAAAACACCCAAAGTGACCTGGGGCCAAAAGGGTTCACAAAATACTCTACCGAGCTCACGAACATCGCTCGAACACAATCAGTTTTTAGACTTTGTGAAAACTGAGACACGCTGAAATATAACTCACGAAGGCATGTAAACGAGCTCGATGCACTCACTACGGTGCAAGTCATGGCAAGGAAAGCATATAACCAGCAAGAAGGCACAATGTGCTAGCTACACATGGCAAGAACAAAGGCATAGCATGCATGGAACACTAACGGTAGCATCGGCAAGATCGCAAACAAGTTGACGATCTGCCCAGATTAACAACGAAGCAAAAGTTGAGCTCGATCGAGTCAACCTAGAGCACTCCACATATGCCAACAAAGACATGGATGGATAGAGCATAATATAAATATCAAAACTCCCTTACTGATCATCCTCAAAAGAGGCACGGATCACTAGGAAACAAGCTGGACATATAGCATCATGAACTAAAATATCCCAGACTTAGTGAAAATCACCAAGTCCCTGAAATCTGCAATCTCAGGTACCTCTCTTCGCAAGCTTGCACAAGACAACACACACATCCTAAAAATACATGGGTGGCACCTCTGGAAAGAAGACAAAATGCTTAACAATTCATCCCAAAGGGGCACAGGCATATCATGCACGAATTAAATATAGCAAAAATGACAAAAGTGCATGATAAACTAACGGATCTGCAATCTAACTCACGAAGCCTCCTTCTAACAGCATTTTGGGCATCAAGATGACCTCAAATGCTAATGATGCAATGGAATGAAATGATGTACGTGTCGAGGCGAAGATTTTGATACATCATATGCCCAAAATGGATCTACGGTTGCGGAGATACAAGCAGTCAAAGTATGCATAAAAAACTAGGGTTTGAGACGAGGGGATCCGGGATTTGGAGGAGGGGGGTCTATATATAGGCATAGAGGGAGCTAGGAGAGTCCAAATGAGGTGCGGTTTTCGCCCACACGATCGTGATCGAACGCTCTAGGACATGGAGCAGAGTTTGGTGGGTTTTGGGCCAAATTTGGAGGGTGTTGGGCTGCAACACACACGAGGCCTTTCCGGTCCCTCGGTTAACCGTTGGAGTATCAAACGAAGTCCAAATGACCCGAAACTTGACAGGCGGTCTACTGGTAGTAAACCAAGGCCGCTTGGCAAGTCTCGGTCCAATCCGGAAATGTTTAAACCCCACACACGAAAGAAGACTAGAAATGACCACCGGAGAAGAACGAAGCGCCGGAATGCAAAACGGACAACGGGGAAAATGCTCGAATGCATGAGATGAACATGTATGCAAATGCAATGCACGAGATGACATGGTATGAGATGCATGAAAACGAAAACAACACACGGAGACAAGACCCGAACCCGAGAAATAAATATAACTTAGCGCCGGAGACGGCAAGAGTTGGATACAAATATGGAAAGTTACATCTGGGGCGTTACAACTCCATAGCCTGAACTGATCTTCACAGCGGTTCTGCCAGAGTCGCGGATTGGTACCATCGAATCGAGGCATCTCCATATGCAGAGAAAACGAGGACGGCTCAGCAGCATCCGGAACAGAGAACTCACGAGATGCAAAAATTTTGGGCGATGGAATTGGATCACGCGCACCTCTTGCAGGAGGGGGCACATAGATGTTGTGTGCCTTGCCGTGGTGGTCGCCTTCGAGACCTGAGCCCTC
The DNA here is from genome assembly GCF_018294505.1 of Triticum aestivum. Lineage (NCBI taxonomy): Eukaryota > Viridiplantae > Streptophyta > Magnoliopsida > Poales > Poaceae > Triticum > Triticum aestivum. The sequence continues at coordinate 358,281,895 of NC_057803.1, forward strand.
GCCCGCGGCGCTCCCACGAATCTGGCCACCGATGCGCGACGACGAACTCCCATCCAGTTTGAGCCCCGGATCTGCGGTCTCGAGCTTGTTGACGTCAGCTCTCACTTGCTCGATGTCGAGGGCGATTTCGTCGCGGATACCGTCTGCCCGTGCCGACATGAGACCATCGAGTGCCGAATTGTTGGCTTCCAGCAACTTGTTCATAGATCTGAGAAGAGATTCGCCTTGCGCCTTGAGCTTCTGGTCCAGATCGATGGAGATCTCATGACGAAGTAGATCGAACACGGCGCGGCTCTCGTCGCTCAGCTCCTCCATGGCTTGGCGTCATCGACGGTCGCCGAATCTGGTGTAGTGGCGATGCAGTGGAAGATCCAGGACGAAGGCTCTGATTACCAACTGTGAGGATCTCGGATTTGGCTCACATGACCTAGATGAAATTGGGGAACGGATGAACTAGGTATTTGAATTTCAGAAGCAATCCTCCCAATCACCCACACTTCTGTAGCTTACAATACCGGCCGAAGCCGTCCAATCCCTTGCCGAGGAAAAGAGGAAACTAGTAACGACTATAAGTACTGTTACACCCGAGTTAACAGGCCCAGTTTGGGCTAGCAAGCCACTGGGGATTCTTCTTGGGCCTAGTCGATTTGGGCCGCGGTTTTGGCGCTGTAGCTATCTTGCCGTTGTCAACATCAGTTCCAGTGCTTCGATCTTCAGTACTGGTAAGGGGTGACAGTGGGCTGCTGACACTCCGTGTACTAGGTGAACCGGGGCCACTGCCACTTCCGCTGCAAGGACTGGGCTAGGTTCAAGGAGGACAGCAGGAGGGCGCTCGCGCTCGACGACGCCTCTTTCAAGGTGACTGACACAGATTATTATTCCCCATTTTCAGTTGGTGCCACCATTAATCGGTTCATGTCTGAGGAAGAGGGTCGTATATTTGTAAAATGTGCAGAGGTTTCAGAGCTTCATCTGTTTTTGCTTCTGTTACTGATGCAGGGACACTAATTGCTAGGATGTGCGTTGCTCGAGAAGGGGGACTGCGCTCTCACCGTCAAGGAATTCTACAAGGTCTGCCGTTCATGAATTCTCTTATACATTCTGAACCAGTCTCTGTATATGCAAATACAACTGTGGTACCTAAGGCCCCGCTTCCCTGTTTATTAGTGAAGCTTATCTGTTTCCTCCGGATATGGCCCTTCTTGTCCTCCCCTTTTTCGTTCTTCTGAACTTCTCGACAACCTGTGCGTGTCAGTTGTAGTCTAGCACATCAATTGGGTGATGCTATATGTGTGTTACTGAATGTCTGTCTAGGTGGAATTTGAACTGAATCCATTGATCTTCATATATAGTTCTGATAATTCATGTTGTTCAATCGATCATTTAGATTTTCTTTGCTTATCTATAATATTTTCCCTATTAACACATCTATAAATTGTGAACTTCTGTGCTTGAAGAATATATGTACTCATCTAATAGGAATTGATTTCTACATTAAACATCACATGTAAGTAATTCCAAGAAATAGTTTCAGCGAAACCAAAAGACACACCGACAGGTCAAATAATTCTTCAATGCACTACCACTCACAAGAGCAAATCAACATGTACAACCAAGATGCCAATGAAGACTATCACTCACTTATATTCTGTTGAATTTGTTCCATATATAGGATTGTACATGGAGATTATCTATAAGGGTTATGTTCCGTACAGAGAGATTATCTTATAGGATAGGCATATCAGCTACTGTTCAGACATAGCAGATATTCAACAAAAGAAGTTCGTCCACTGCTACTCGCCAAACTCTAAGCAAAAAGACATTCCAATTTCCTTGCTAATGGTGAGCAACTCAAAGATGGCTACAAGGTTACACTTAATATTTAGCCTTTGAATAACATATTATTTATTTGACCAATACATGTATAAATGCCTTGAGAGAACATGTATATATAGTTGCATATTTGTTATATCTGAACAATGGCAGGTTTGACCATTAATTACATGCATATAGTTGCCAGGAGAGAACGTGTATTGCTTTCAGTTAAGCTTTTCGATCATTAAGCTATTACTTTCTCATCTTATTTCTAGGTAGAAACATTATTGGTGTTGTTTTTCTTAATTTCAAAACATGAACACCATCATGTCTTCATCGCTGAAAGTGACATTCTTTCCCATTAATCTGTGCACTCAAAAATTATTCAGATATATACATTTCCACTTGGTAGTTTTCATATGTCCAATGGTATGTCACGTCTGCATTTTCCCGAGAGTTAGCAAACCTTTTTTCAGTCATCTGGTCCCTGTACATACCAAGTGCTATTTGAAATAAAAATGCAGTTGGCTGCCAATTTTATCTTGCGTGTATGACTGAATAATTTTATCCTATTGGTTTTATGTCTATATATGCAGTTCGGTCAGTATATGGATATTTTAGTAAGTGGAAAAGTTTGGTATTCTGAGTAAGCACTCAGTTCCTTGTTAGGTCCTACTAGATTGACTTTAAGGGATCATTTTAGTCCGTTCTGTGATCAACATGAAGAATCAATCAATCACATCCTGCTGGAGTGTGGGTTCGCAAGGGAGGTAAACCCGTGAGAGCTGATGGTTTAGTTAGACCCTGCATTTTCTTGACCTCTTTCCGTGTCAGGTAAATTCCATGGTACTTTCCTAATGTGATTTGTAAAGTTTTACCAATGTGGTGAGCATATGAGACTGCAATACTGGGTTCAGTCACATGATTAATTCGTGCATGTTATTCACATGAAATAGCAGCAGTTTTCTTATCTATTTTCATTTGATTTTTGTATGCAGGGGGAGATTCAATACCAAGATTTATGATTTGCCCTAAGTGAGATGACATAGAAGTCAGCTTCATTCCTGATAGTGAAATAACAGCAGTTTTCTTATCATACCGCCGGCAGCTGCGCGTCGACTCCACTCGATGCGGCCTTCGGTTCTTCCTCCCCCCCAACCCCTACGCGAGCGAGGGAGAAAGCCCCCAAGAAACAACATGAGCATCGAATCTGTGAAAAAAGAAACCCTCAAGAACCAAGACCAGCACCAGCTGTCTTTTTTTCCCTCAAAAAAAGACCAGCACCAGCTAGAAGAAGGTAAAAATCTTTTTTTCTTGCTTCCCCCTCATTTGATTTCCATTTCCTGACAGATGTAGGTAATTTCGTGACCTACCTCTTGGTAAGTCACCTATCTGCAGAATGCATGTAGTGTGGTGATATACAGAGAAAAAGCACCGCAATGCAAGTCTCATAGCCTGTTCTTGATGCAATTTTGTGACGGTTTTTGGACTGTTAAGGAACTGCTTCATGTTAAACTGAAGCTCCAGATTATATATTGATGGTATATGCACTACATCTTCCTGTATAGGATGATCAATTGCTAGGAATAGCGATGGTTTTTATTTTTTTTCATGTTTCTGTGATTTAGCTTGACTTCCACTTATCTATTACACTAAATGATCTCTAGCTAATTTTTAACTATTGAATAGTACACTGAGATGAATTCTGTTGGGCTCAAAATGCAACAGATTTCCTTGATGCCTTAACTATATGCAACTTGTGTTACATGTGACGCCCTCATGATATATAATAGATGGTGTCTTTCTCTGTATAGCTTGATTAGCTGTAAACGTGGACATCTAATTATACTATGCAATGCTAGATGGATTTATTAATATGTGAATAAAATCATTTCTGGTCCATTTGCTAACTTGCTAATTGCCTTATAGCTCATGGTGGATCTGTGTATGAAAGTGTGATCCGGCATAAACATGAAAGAACTAGGAAGCAAACAGTGGACTCTACTTCATGTGTGCATTGAGATGAACTTAGTTTTAGATGCGTTAGTAAGTTGTAAAATTGAGATTAATATTTTTAAAATATATTCAGTTGCTCAGTAAGAACTATGATATATCAATAGTAGGTTACTTGAAGTGTTCCATAGAAGTATTTTGTTTTGGTACAACCGTTTAGCTGAGTCTATCATTGAGGTGAGATTATGTGGGATGTTCATTTGTTTTGTAAAAAAATGTGGACACATGTGGGCCTCCCACTTATATTATGTGGCAGATGTGGATGAAGGTTGGTCTGTTTAATTACTGTTGTCTAAGAGGAATAATTTTCCTACTTTACAAAATTTGGCAAATTGCATTCCATTAGAGATGGTTTTGCAGCAAATTGCATGCGCGAGCAGTTCTTTTCTTTCATCAAGTCATAATTTTGTTTAGTTAGGATAGAAGGGCAAATGCATCCCTTGGTTACTAAAAGAGTAGCTAACGGGCCCAACAACAGACATCAGAATTTTGTGGCCTAGCTCAGGAGATATCGGATCTGCCTTCTTGGCTGGGGTGGGGGGGGGGGGGGTCATGGGCGGCGCACGCCTCCTCCCCATTCATGGAATGAGGGGGGATCAGCGGGAGAGCAGGGCAGTTGGCGCGGGACTCCTCCTTGGTGGTCTTTTGGGAAATAAGGTGTGAAGGAGAGAGGTCACCATGGCGAAGGTGAGGTGGGCGTCATCCAGTTTTAATGAGAGGCCTCCAGCGGGAAATGTCCTACTAGGACGGAAAGGAAAAGGGAGCGGTGTGTTTATTGTGTTTGGCCCGTTTATTGTTGATAACATGGCTGATAGTTCAGACAACCATATTTCTCCCCACATATGATTTGTATTTGGGAAAGCCTGGACTATCCATTGGTTGAATTTTGGGAAGCTCCCTATGCACCCGTTTGATGTCCGAAGACGCCTGGATTATGAGGGAGAAATGAGCTTCGACCTTGGATATGGTCATACTCATTTGTCTAGTTCATTTATACTCCAGTGGACTGTCTGCTAGTGCTCGACTATGCCTGGGATCTATTCTATATATAAACCCTTTATCTGAACTCTTCCATTCTTACCTGATGAGAAAACTAAGATGTGCGGATGCATATTGTTTATCTTATTATGTCCAAACTGTTTTCTGTTAGCTTCTAAGAATATGGTATAATACATTAGAAAATATTACATTGTGTAGGCATCCAACTCGGAATGACTCATGAATTCTGCTGAAGAAAAACTTGCTCTAATTAACCTTCCGGGAGGTTGCAACCTCGAAGGGAGCTTGTTTGCCTCATGCTTCTTATCTCTTGGGAAATCTGAAATGAGAGAAATGCTCAGGTCGTGCGGCGGTGAGGTGGCGGTCATGGAGGGGAAGGGGGAGGCGAGGGGAGACGCGCAGGCGAAAACTCGCACAGCGGAGGAAGGGGACGCCTCAGGTGGCGACGGTCATGACAGGCACTAGATTGTCATATGTTATTTGCATATAAATGATTCAGGGGACCCCGGTGAGTTGTTTAGATTTCTTAGGTGAGTTATTTAGATTTCTCCCCACTCATGTCTGAATGGTGGGTTTAGTTCCTGAATTGTTGCTTCCCAGGTATGTTGGGTAATTCACAGTTGTACCCGTTTGATAGTGTATTGATGCCCTGACAACTACGTAACAAGTGCATGTTGTTCAAGTGCTAATCTTCACTGATCTTTTTCTGTTACCATTTGTCATGTAGGAATTCTTCATTTTGTAATATAGAGTAGTGAACGAATTTGCTAGGTAATCACATGCACTATTTTTGTAGCTTGAATAATTCGCTATGTTCTAATTTGAAAATATGTTGGCAAATCGTTTGATATGCTGTCTGTTGCAGATTGTTCAAAGATGGGGCCCATCTCTTTCTAAACTCCAAACAAGTGAAGAGCAATGGTATGCCTTGCTGCTGGAGGAGATCCAGACCAAGCTAACACAGTGGCAGCCGCCAGGGGTCTTCCCTGGACTTCCATGGAATACCAAAGAATTGCTAATCCATTAGTATACTGCTGCTATTTTTTTGTATATTTGTTGTTATATTCCTATAAAATTGCACAAATGAATACCAAGGAAGAAATTCCTAGCGCCGCCACTGAGCTAACAGAGTGTAATTCAGCGGATGACATCATGAGAAAAATTCAGAGGTTGTGAAGAAGGATAAGTTGCTCACTATTTGCTCAATTGTGGTGCTGGTGGCATGAACGTAACAAGGTGAACCATGGAGAACCACGGTACAAGAATTTCAGGTCAATGTCAACTGACATGTGGATGTGTGGCTTGAGTTCCTGAAACCCAAAGAAGTTGCTGCTACTACTACATCTGTAGAAGTTGGGTGAAACCGTCACAAGAGTTTGTGAAGATAAACATTGATGCGTCCTTTATTGAGGACACCAGGGCAGGGGGTGTGGGATTATATGCAGGGATGGAACTCCAACGACTTTGTTTGCGGCGACTGGACATATAAACTCTCTGAGTGATGCACTGCATGCTGAAGTATATGTGTGTATATGTTCACTTTAGATCTTCGGATGATGCTTTGAAAATGTTGATTGACAAAGCTTTATAATATACTGGACTGAAAACTCGTCGAGTTTTACAAAATGAGAAGAGACGCATACAAATAATTATTAGTCTTTATATATTTCTTGCACATGATAATACAAATAGTGTATTTTTATATATTTCTATTTTTGCAGAGTATGAGAAGGAATCCATTAATAAGAATGTTGAGGTGATGTCATTGAAAGGGACAAAAAATCATCTATACCTACTAATAAAAGAAATAGGTATTCTTAGTCTGTTTTGCCATTTTATAGAAAACCCCCTAATGTTTTTGGCATTAAACCCGCACTACATGTCAAATGTTTTCTTAAATACTCATATATTCTATACAGAATCTGAATATGATATTTTTTTACCTATTAACAATTAAAAAATATACTATTTGGGCTGCAATGTTAATCAATAATGCATTAGAAAACCCACTAATGTGTCATCATTTGTCTTCGTTTTTCTTTACTCGCCCATAACAACACCTCATTTCGAATGATATGAATAAATGCATGATCACTTGCTCGTTTCTTTGTATGACTTAAATCTACAGGAAGTTGTGTTGAAATAGAACACCTGCAGAATCTTAAACTACACATTTATAGTTAAGACCATCTTTATTTGGGCCGTAGCTACTAATTCTCAGATTATAGATCATTTTTTGTAAATTAAGAGCGTGTGATATTTTTTCTTCCATTGCAATGCACGGTCCTTTTTGCTAATCGAGTTCTATACAACAATACATATACACACACAATCAGAACAAAATGAAAGGCCCGTGGCAACGCACGGGCATACTACTATTGCTAGTAAAACTTTAGATAGTGCTCAACGAAATTATGCTACTGCTGAAAAAGAATTTCTAGCAGTGGTGTTTGCTTGTGATAAATTTAGATCTTCCATTGTTGATTCAAAAGTAATAGTTCACACCGATCATGATGCTATTAAATATCTTATGGAAAAGAAAGATGCTAAACCTAGCCTTATTCGATGGGTTCTCTTGCTACAAGAATTTGATTTACATATCACTGATAGAAAAGGAGCAGAGAACCCCGTTGGTGATAACTTGTCTACGCTTGAAAATGTGCTTGATGACCCACTACCTATTGATGATAGTTTTCCTGATGAGCAGTTAGCTGCAGTAAATGTTTATCATAACACTCCTTGGTATGCTGACTATGTTAATTACATTGTTGCTAAATATTTACCACCTAGCTTTACATACCAACAAAAGAAAGGAAAAAAACTATGATTTAAGACATTACTTTTGGGATGACCCATATCTTTATAAACAAGGAGTAGATGGTACAATTAGATGGTGCGTACCTAAGCATGAATAGGGACAAATCCTATGAAAAAGTCGCTCCGAAGCTTATGGAGAGGCATCATGCGGGAGACAGAACTGCTCATAAGGTATTGCAATCTGGATTTTATTGGCCTACTCTCTTCAAGGATGCTCATAAGTTCGTCTTATCTTGTGATGAATGTCAAAGAATAGGTAATATTGGTAAGCATCAAGAAATGCCTATGAATTATTATTCACTTGCTGTTGAACCATTTGATGTTTGGGGATTTGATTCCATGGGACCTTTTCTTTTCTCTAATGGGTATACACATATTTTGGTTGCTGTTGATTATGTTACTAAGTGGGTAGAAGCTACTCCAACTAGTAGTGTTGAACACAACACCTCTATTAAAATGCTTAAGGAAGTTGTTTTCCTGAGGTTTGGAGTCCCTAGATACTTAATGAATGATGGTGGTTCACACTTTAATCATGATGCTTTCCATAAAATGCTTGCTAAGTATGATGTTAACCATAGAATTGCATCACCTTATCATCCTCGATCTAGTGGTCAAGTTGAACTTAGTAATAGAGAAATAAAATTAATTTTGCAAAAGACTGTCAATAGGTCCCGGAAGAATTAGTCTAATAAATTAGATGATGCACTTTGGGCTGATAGACCAGCATATAAAAATCCTATGGGTATGTCTCCTTATAAAATGGTTTATGGAAAAGCTTGTTGTCGGTGTCAAAACCAGTGGATCTCGGGTAGGGGGTCCCGAACTGTGCGTCTAAGGTGGATGGTAACAGGAGGCAGGGGACATGATGTTTACCCAGGTTCGGGCCCTCTTGATGGAGGTAATACCCTACGTCCCGCTTGATTGATATTGATGATATGAGTATAGCAAGAGTTGATCGACCACGAGATCATAGAGGCTAAACCCTAGAAGGTTGCCTATGGTATAATTATCTGTTGTCCTACGGACTAAACCCTCCGGTTTATATAGACACCGGAGGGGGCTAGGGTTACACAGAGTCGGTTACAAGGGAGGAGATCTACATATCCGTATTGCCAAGCTTGCCTTCCACGCCAAGGAAAGTCCCATCCGGACACGGGACAAAGTCTTCAACCTTGTATCTTCATAGTCCAACAGTCCAGCCAAAGGATATAGTCCGGTTGTCCGGTGACCCCCTAATCCAGGACTCCCTCAGTAGCCCCCGAACCAAGCTTCAATGACGATGAGTCCGGCGCGCAGTTTCGTCTTCGGCATTGTAAGGCGGGTTCCTCTCCAAATTCTGAATATCTGCCAAGTAGTGTCCAGCTCCCCATAAATGTTGCACTTCTTGGCTTCTGCGCCCAATAAGGGCTATCTTCCACGTGTCGAGCGAATGCGAGGAGCTAGGGCATTTTTACATTTGCCACCCTACCCATGTAAATAAACTGTCTATTAAAGGGACGGGGATTCTTAGATCCAAACCACACCATCCTCCCACGGCGAGTTTCCATGGAGCGCTCTCAGAAAAAATACATTCCAACATGGCCGGCCACCGCAGCTCCCCCTCCTGCTCCCGTAGCCCTAAGCCCGGTGATTGGGAGAAGTGTTCCGTCCCACACAGCCAATTAGTAGAGTTGCAGGCCCAGGGATTTCTCCCTCCAACATATATGGTCCCCGTTCAAGCCGGGCTCGCCACCTATAATGGCGGGGAGCAAGCGGAGAGCCTCCCCAATCCCTCCAAGGGGGAGCGGGTATGCCTTGTCCCTTATTTACTAAGGGGACTTGGATTTCCGATCCATCCGTTCCTCCGGGGGCTCCTAGAGTTTTATGGCCTCTAGTTGCATAATTTTACCCCCGCTTCCATATTACACATCGCTGGTTATGTTGCCCTTTGTGAGCTGTTTCTAGGCTGCGACGCTCATTTCGAGCTATGGAAGAGGCTATTATGCCTTGTGCCCCGTACACAGGAGGGGTCACTATATCAAGTGGGCGGAGCCGAAATATGGCGCATCGCCGGGACCGGATATTTGTCCGGTACCCCGAAGAAGACGTCTGAAGACTGGCCTTTGGAGTGGTTTTACATGGAGGACGCCCCCCTTCCAGATCCTGTTCGGAGGGGTGTTCCCGAGTTCCACAATGCTCCTCTGAAGAAACACCGAAGCTGGCACCCACGGAGCCCCCAGGAGGAAGATAACGGAGAAGTCCTTTACCTGATGGACCAGATTAAAGTGCTGGCTCAATCAGGATTGACAATAATTGAGGTTATGTCAATATGCATAATGTGGGGGGTGCAACCACTTCAATATCGAGGGCACCCCCTATGGTGCTTTAACGGGGAAGATGATGCCACCCGCTGCGGGCGTAAGGGACCGGACTCCGCTGCTGCTTTAGCAAAAATTCTATCCGAGTTGTTCAAGGGAGAGGAAGAGGAGTTCATCCATATTAAGCCACGGGATGGATTCTCCATGTACAACCCTCCAAGCTGGGTGAGCTGTCACTCTTTACTCCCAACCTTCCCGCATTCTTTGTCGTAAATACTCACCTTACCGTTTCACGGCAGGAACTGTGAAAAGCTATAAGGGAGGTCAATAGCCCGCCTCCACAACCGGAGGACCCTGACTGGGCCCTCGATCCCGGACTTGAAGAGGATCCGGACATATTTGCGGAGCTGATAGACAGGACGTTCTATCAATTGAGCTGCGATGACGCCATGGTGGCCATCATAGCCGACTATCCTGGGCTACTCCCTGCATCGCAGGTAAGGGAAAACCAGAGTCCCAACTTCCCAGAAGGATCCCCTTTTATGCACTTCACCTACCATACACATATGGTGCTTTACAGGGAAGGCCTTCAGGACGCCATGCCGAACCCACAGTGACTCGCCAACACGGGGCACCAAAGCCGGGTAGGCCAAAAAGTAAGGCGGACAGGACTGAGACGCCGGCACAGAGGTATGACACAAAACCTCGCTCCGTGGTTGTCGTCTTTCTTTAAAATATAATGACTTCCATGTTTCCTAGCAGGAAAAACGCTCGCCGGACTATATCCGGAGAGGCCGCCTATCACGCCTCCACCAGTCGGGCTCCAGGGCCGGATATAGAGGCGGAAGCTAACACAGGGCGGACGCCGGATGCTCCTCCTACAGAGGATGTGGACAGACTATCCGCTACAAATTCCGAAGTGGAGAGCGCCATGAATCACAGGTGTCGCCGGGCCGTACTCCTTGACACTTGTTTCTCCCAAGAGGCGTTCGATGCCTTCAACTCAGGAGGCGCGTACATCCGTGCTGCTCAAAATGGTCTTGCCAGAGCCACGAACCAGTATGTAAAGGATATATGGGTAGGAAAATCTGACGATTATATATATCAGTAGCCCTGAGACTTGAAACAGTTGACACAACTGATTTAAGGATCATTATTTGTGCAGCTTCTTACAGAGAAGAATACCCTATTGTCTCAAGAGCTGGAAGAGTGTAAAGCCCAGCTACAGGCTGCGGTGGCCGCGTTGAAGGAGTCCGAGAAGGCCCCCTCTGGTAACATTTGCTTCCATTGCAAAGAATTACAGGTACCAGATAGTATGCGGCATGCATGCAAATCTAACAGTAGATGTTGCAGATGGCCCCGATGTGAATCCGGAGGCCGTGCCGGAGGATGCGCAACGTGCTAATCAAGCTAAATGCTGGCGAGCGCGTGCTTAAGCGGGTCAGGCAGGAGAAAAATAATCTCCAAGACGCCAATATCCGGCTGGACGTGGAACTGAAAGACGTCTGAGCCCAGCTTGCAGACTCCGTAAAGGAGAATAAGCGGTTTCGACGCGGCATTTTTAGTAAGTGCTTGAACGAACTTTTGAAGGAGTTCGGCGAAGAAGCCGACTAACAGAGTTATGTCTGCAGGTATGCTGACGGGTCGTCCCGCGGAGGAGATGCCCGGGTCTGCGGGTGATCTTCTACCAGAGCTCTCACAACTGCACGAACAAGTTCGGCAGGTGATGAAGGGTATTGCCCAAGCCTTGTGGCCTTCCGCGTCCCCGCCAGGAGGCATGTGGGAGCTTGTAGAGAAGCTCAAGGGAGCGCCGCGGCGCTTCCGATTATGGAAGATATCAGTCTGCCGACAATGTGCAAGGGAAGCTTGGGCTATGGTGAAGACGCGATATACCAAAACTAACGCAAACCACATGGCCGAGGTCAGACCTGTGGGGGCCCGATGGGAAAGAGATCCCCGTCAGTTTGGTGTATGACCAAGTAGAATTAGCCGCAAAGTATTCCCAATAGGATTTTATGCTAGACAGCCTATTGGATGGTATAGAACAAGAATTTAATCGGTCTTAGTGACTGTGTACTTCAAGTGACATATATAATGTCCCTAGCCGGATTGTAAATCATTTTTCATGGCGGACCTTTTCGCTTCGACCTCTGGACCCATAGTCCAGAGTGTATCCGAATACCCACTTGGTTATGTAAAAACTGGGGTATGCATGGAAACCAGGCGTATGGGTCATAAGTTCTTGAACAGACAAGTATCCAACTAGCTATGTTATATTACATGGATAGTAAGAAACATCTTCCAGGGAGAATAGTTCCGTTAAGGGTTTCTTTCCCTGGGTACGCATGCCCTAATGTGCATGTCCGAACTGCGAAAAGAGACGCAGGCTATAAACATCTGGAGGCATGTGTCAAATTAAATAAAAGCCATGTTTTGTTCACCGACCGAATATTCCCTTAAGAACGCTAGCTTTCGGCTTCACCCAGTCTGAGGTACACATCCGGCTGACCCGACAGTAACAATCGCAGAGGTGCTCCCCTTATGCCCTAGCCGAATTAACGGGAATGTAGGACCTAAATACAAGAGCCAGGCAACCCAGTTTGGCCAAAAATTAAGTCATATCGATGCATATAATGGCGAAAAAAGTACATGCGGAAGAGTAACACATGTGTGGGGCATAAAGCCCAGAAAAATAGTTATATTAAGCTTCTGTATAAAAAGCCCCCAGGTATAATGAGCACGGTTAGCGCGTCAAGATTGTGTAACCAAGACACAAGTTTAGCCTTTTAAGGCCTTGAGGAGAATAAAAAGAGAGAAAGAGAGAAAAGACAGATAATTGATATGCAAAAAATTGACGGAGGTAAGGAGACGAACATAGAGTCTTGCACTAGGCGCAGAATCTTCGGAGTCTGGCTGCATTCCACGGGTTTGCCTCGAGTCGATTGTCCTATGCATCTCGCAGATGGTATGCTCCACCGGTCAGAACCTGGTCAATAATGAAGGGACCTTCCCATTTGGGCTTGAGCTTGTTCTTTTTCTTCTCCGGCAGGCATAGAACTAGTTCGCCAACGTTATAGGTTTTGGCCCGTACTTCTCTGCTTTGATACCTTTGAGCCTATTGTTGATAGAATGCAGAACGGGCTTTTGCCACGTCGCGCTCCTCCTCTAGGGTGTCCAAACTGTCCTGCCGATCGAGCTCGGCCTCTTTTTCTTCATACATGCGCACTCGAGGTGAGTCATGAATTATGTCGCAGGGCAGAACCGCCTCTGCGCCGTACACCATAAAGAACGGTGTGTGTCCGGTAGTGCAATTAGGCGTGGTCCGCAGCCCCCATAGTACGTAGTCGAGCTCCTCTACCCAGTGCGTGTTTGATTCCTTTAAGGATTGCACTAATCTTGGTTTGATGCCGCTCATGACGAGACCATTTGCTCGCTCGACTTGACCTTTAGTTTGAGGGTGATAGACAAAAGCATAATCGAGCTTGATGCCCATGTTGCTGCACCAAAGTTTTACCTCGTCGGCTGTAAAGTTCGTGCCGTTGTCAGTGATGATGCTGTGGGGGATGCCGTAATGGTGTACAACCCCAGATATGAAGTCTATCACCGGTCCAGATTCAGCCGTTTTAACAGGTTTGGCTTCTATCCATTTGGTGAATTTATCCACCATGACCAGTAAGTATTTTTTCTTATGGGTTCCCCCTTTAAGGGTTCCGACCATATCAAGCCCCCAGACCGCAAAGGGCCAAGTAATGGGGATTGTTTGGAGAGCGGTGGGCGGCATATGGCTTTGGTTTGCAAAAAACTGGCAACCGACGCAATGTTGGACAAGATACTATGCATCTGCTCGAGCCGTCGGCCAATAAAAACCTATACGGAAGGCCTTACTTACAAGGGCCCGGGCTGCGACATGGTGGCCGCCGAGTCCAGCATGGATTTCTGCCAAAAGCTTCCGCCCTTCCTCTTCGGAGATGCACCTTTGAAGGACTCCGGTAGTGCTTTTCTTATAAAGCTCTCCCTCGTGGACCTTGTAGGCTTTAGAACACCGCACTATGCAGCGTGCCTCATTTTGGTCCTCAGGTAGTTCCTGCCTGGTTAGGTAGGCCAGGAAAGGTTCTGTCCATGGGGCGATGATGACCATTATCACGTGGGTTGAAGGTGTTATTTCGATGGCAGAGCCTCTGATTGTGTCGGAATGTTCGGTATCTGGTGTTGTGGTCGGGTCCGGACTATTGTTACCGGTGTCCCCTTCCCATACCACAGATGGCTTAAACAACCTTTCCAAGAAGATGTTAGGTGGGACAGGATTGCACTTAGCGCCGATACGGGCGAGGATATCCGCCGCTTGATTGTTTTCCCAAGCCACATGGTGGAATTCAAGCCCCTCGAACCGAGCTGACATTTTGAGGACGGCATTGCGATATGCCGCCATTTTCGGATCCTTGGCATCAAAGTCTCCATTTATTTGAGATATTGTGAGGTTCGAGTCCCCACGCACCTCCAGGCATTTAATGCCCATGGAAACTGCCATCCGGAGACCATGTAATAGGGCCTCGTATTCGGCTGCGTTGTTGGAGTCTGTATATAGTATTTGGAGTACGTATTGGACTGTATCTCCGGTGGGGGACGTCAGGACGACGCCAGCCCCCAGACCAGCCAGCATTTTAGAGCCGTCAAAGTGCATGATCCAATTGGAGTATGCGCCATACTCTTTAGGGAGTTCGTCTTCTGTCCATTCGGCGACGAAATCGGCCAGTACCTGCGACTTAATGGCTCGCCGTGGTCTATATGTTATGTCGAACAGGAGGAGCTCGATAGCCCATTTAGCAATCCAGCCCATGGCATCACGGTTGTTTATTATGTCGCTGAGTGGTACTTCTGAAGCCACCGTGATTGAACACTCTTGAAAGTAGTGTCGTAATTTCCGGGATGCCATAAATACCGCGTATGCTATCTTTTGATAATGTGGGTACCGTGATTTGCATGGAGTGAGGACAGTGGACACATAATAGACCGGCTTTTGAAGTGGGAATTTGTGTCCGTCTGTATCTCGTTCGACGACGAGCACTGCGCTTACAACTTGGTGAGTTGCCGCTATATATAACAGCATTGGTTCGCCGACATTTGGCGCGGCCAAGATTGGGCTGGTGGCCAAGATGGCTTTTATTTCTTCCAATCCGACTGTGGTTGCGTCCGTCCACTCAAAGTGTTCGGTGCGCCGAAGAAGGCGATAAAGGGGGAGTGCCTTTTCTCCTAATCGGGAGATAAAGCGGCTTAAGGCCGCCACACATCCAGTTAACTTCTAGGTTTGCTTGAGGTCAGTTCGGATAGCCAATTGCGACAGAGCTCGGATTTTAGCCGGATTTGCTTCAATTCTTCTACTGGAGACGATAAAGCCCAGGAGCTTTCCGGCGGGTACGCCGAAAATGCATTTTTTCGGATTGAGCTTAATGTCGTATGTTCGAAGATTGTCGATTGTGAGCCTCAAGTCGTTTATTAAGGAGTCGACGTGTCTGGTTTTAACGACCACATCGTCTACGTATGCCTCCACTGTTTTGTCGATCTGCTTTTCCAAACATGTCTGAATCATGCGCTGATATGTTGCGCCGGCATTTTTGAGCCCGAAGGGCATTGTGTTAAAACAGAAGGGGCCATATGGAGTGATAAATGCCGTTGCGGCTTGATCGGACTCCGCCATCTTAATTTGGTGGTAACCGAAGTATGCGTCGAGGAAGCACAATGAGTCGTGTCCTGCGGTAGCATCGATAATTTGATCGATGTGAGGGAGGGGGAAGGGATCCTTTGGGCAAGCCTTATTAAGGTCTTTGAAGTCGATGCATAGGCACCAGGATTTGTCCTTCTTTGGTACCATCACCAGGTTTGCTAGCCAGTCCGGATGCTTTATTTCTCTAATGAATCCGGCCTCCAGTAACTTGGCTAGCTCCTCTCCCATGGCTTGTCGCTTAGGTTCAGAGAAACGCCGAAGAGTCTGCTTGACCGGCTTGAATCCCTTTAGAATGTGGAGGCTATGCTCGGCCAGCCTGCGTGGGATTCCTGGCATGTCTGAAGGGTGCCAGGCGAATATGTCCCAATTCTTGTGCAGGAACTCCCGTAGTGCGGCGTCTACAGCGGGGTTTAACTATGCCCCGATGGATGTTGTTTTCGTGGGGTCCGTTGGATGGACTTGGAATTTGACTATTTCATCCGCTGGTTTAAAAGAAGTGGACTTGGATCTTTTGTCTAGTATCACGTCGTCCCTGTCCACTGTGGAACACAGCGCGGTTAATTCCTCTACCACAAGGGCTTCAGATAATGCCTCGAGGGCCAGTGCGGCTGTTTTGTTCTCGACGCGGAGTGCTATGTCCGGATCACTAGCTAGAGTAATGATTCCGTTGGGCCCGGGCATTTTGAGCTTCATGTACCCGTAATGGGGTATAGCATGGAATATCATGAATGCCTCCCGCCCTAGAAGGGCGCGGTATCCGCTACTGAACGGGGCCACTTGGAACGTAATTTCTTCGGACCTGTAATTCTCCGGAGTGCCGAATACCACATCTAGTGTGATTTTCCTAGCGCAACGTGCCTCCCAACTAGGGATGATTCCTTGGGATGTCGTGCTGCTTTGCTCAATACGGTTTCTGTCTATTTCTATTTTCTGAAGAGTCTCCTCATAAATGAGGTTTAATCCGCTGCCGCCGTCCATGAGCACTTTAGTGAGCCGAAAGCCGTCCTTGACCTTGTTCATTACAAGGAGGAATCTGGCCCAATAGTGATGTACTGTCTCTTGGGGCTCTTGCCTAATGTGGGAAAGATCGTTTGTATCTGGGTGGGTGAGTGGATTTAAGTCTAGACCTTGACCCAATCTGAGACCCCGGGGCGGGGGAGTTTCCGATCTTGGAAGTTCGGGCTTCGGGATGTTGCCCCGCAGGTTCAGTATGCAACCTGATTCTAGGTTCAGGGTTAGGGCGATGTCCTCCCGTGAGCGGGAATCTGGCTTGGAGAGCTCGGGAATCCGGACATAGTTCATCCTCAGGATAGAGGGAGAATCACCGCATTGCTCCTCCAACACCACTATCTGATGGGTGACCGACGGAGATTTAATTTCCCTTTGGTCGGGTTTAAGCCCAATCTGATCGTAGTCCATAGCGACTCCCAGAGTGGCGATGCGATCCAAGAGCTCGTTCAAAGAGGAGAGCTCCATTGGATCCATCTTCTTGGTGAATTTAGAGCCGATGTGGAGGCTATTTTCGATGACCCAAGAAGTCATCATCAGCGCAGCGGCCGAGCGGGCGGTCATGATGAAGTCGCCTAGTCGGAGTGTTTGGCCTACAGCCAGCGCTCCCCCATAGGTGATGTTGTCCTTGACAACAAGACGAGCCATCCTTCCCTATGATGACGACACAGTGGAACTCTCAATGAAAGCACCAATGTCGGTGTGAAAACCGGCGGATCTCGGGTAGGAGGTCCCAAACTGTGCGTCTAAGGCGGATGGTTATAGGAGGCAGGGGACACGATGTTTACCAAGGTTCGGGCCCTCTTGATGGAGGTAACACCCTACATCTTGCTTGATTGATATTGATGATATGAGTATTACAAGAGTTGATCTACCACGAGATCGTAGAGGCTAAACCCTAGAAGCTAGCCTATGGTATAATTGTCTGTTGTCCTACAGACTAAACCCTCCGGTTTATAAAGACATCGGTGGGGGCTAGGGTTACACAGAGTCGGTTACAAGAGAGGAGATCTACATATCTGTATTTCCAAGCTTGCCTTCCACGCCAAGGAAAGTCCCATCCGGACACGGGACGAAGTCTTCAATCTTGTATCTTCATAGTCCAATAGTTCGGCCAAAGGATATAGTCCGGCTGTCCGGAGACCCCCTAATCCAAGACTCCCTCACTTGTCATTTGCCTCTTGAGTTAGAACATAAAGCATATTGGGAAATTAAATAACTCAACTATGATTTTAAACTTGCCAGTGAAAAGAGGTTGTTTGACATTAGCTCTTTAGATGAATGGAGAACCCAAGCTTATGAAAATGCAAAGTTATTTAAAGAAAAAGTTAAAAGATGGCATGAGAAAAGAATACAAAAGCATGAGTTTAAAGTTGGAGAATATGTTCTTTTGTACAAATCTCATTTCAGATTCTTTGCAGGAAAACTCCTCTCCAAATGGGAAGGGCTCTATGTTATCGAGGAGGTTTATTGGTCTGGAGCTATCAAAATAAATAATGCCGAAGGTACTAACCCGATGGTTGTTAATGGGCAACGAATAAAACATTATGTCTCAGGTACACCCATTATTGTTGAAAGTAATATTATCCAAACTATGACACTAGAAGAACACATAAAAGAGTCCTTTCAGAACACTCCAAAATCGTTAAAAAGAGGAGGTACGTGATATGGTAAGTAAACAGACTCTGAAAATCCACAAAATATTTTTTTTAGTTTTTGAATATAACAAAAATTAGGAAAATAAGGAACAACCGGGAAGTGCACCCTGGTGGGCACAAGACACCAGTGTGCGCCTAGCTTGCCAGGCACGCTCAGGTGGGTTGTGCCCACCTCAGTACCTTTCGGACTCCGTTTTTATACAGTTTGCTTGTTTACCAAGATAAAAAAAAATCTTTATATACCCCCCCCCCGAACCTATTGACCACCGTATCACGGAGAAATCTTCTATTCTCTTTTCTTGCTGTTTTCGGTCAGATCTGTTGAGCCAAGCATCATGTCTTCTTCCTCCTCCAACAACGTGGAAGAGGATGCTTGGTTGATGAAGATCGAGCTAAGGAGAGAAGAGCCCGTAGAAGCCGTCAAGAGAGGCAAGATCAAGGAGGCTACCGGAGATCAAGCACCGGCAGCTGAGCAGGCCTGGCCTGCTGAGGAGAAGAAGATATCCTCAAACCTTACTATGCTCATCTTACCCTGAGTGAGATTGAAGCCTTTCGAATCATTGAAACGGTGCATGTGCAAAATAAATATCTCACTCGTGAAAATATTCTGCATCAAGAGCACATCATCTTCCTCCGGAGCATCATCCGTAGATTGGAAAATCTCTTGATCGTGAAGGACAGGATTGCCTCTACTTCATCACCACCACCTTCTTCATCACCAAAATAAAATTGAGTATTGGGTATGGGGACTCCCCTTGGCTTTCGCCAAGCTTGGGGGAGGTGCCCCGGTATCGTATCACCCCACTATCGTTTGCCTTTACTTATTTTAGTTCAATCCATAGTTATCTTTTGCTTTAGATGAATAAAAGTTCAGTTTGATCCTTTCTTTTCGAGAGTTTTCTTAGTGATCTATCCTTGTAATAGTGTGTGAGGTATATAATAAAGTTTAGTTTGAGTTTTTGATTTTCTTTACTTTCACGTTGCAATGAAAAGAAAGGAAATAAATGAATAAGATCATATGCTAATCTTATGGTAGGTGATGACACCACATAAGGAAAAGTATAAGTAGAAAATTTTATTAGAGATTGACAAACATAGCATTGGTCAATGATGCAATTCATCAAAGAATTAATAATGAAAGAGAAGATTCACATATAATACACTATCCTGGAAATCTTTTGTGATTGTGAGCCCCCATCAAAACATTATATGCCAAAATTGTTGATGTTGGACAAGGAAGAAAACTTAATGAATTATGTTTGTTCATATTCACATAGAAGTTATATTGTCATAGATCATTCAACATGTGGTGCTTGCCCCCCATCTTTGTTAGCCAAAAATTCCGCACTAGGTAGAGATACTACTTGTGCATCCAAAAACCCTTAAACCCAAATCGTATTTTCAAGTGTCCACCATACCTACCTAAGGATTGACTCAGATCCTTCAAGTAAGTTGTCATCGGTGCAATAAGGCAATAAAAATTGCTTCTAAAAGTGTGAAATCATTTAGTGTAAGAGAAAATTGAGCATTATACAAACTTGTGATGGTGAAGAATAAAAGCGACAGACTGCATAATAAAGGTTGCCATCACAATGGGCAATACAACGTGACGTTCTTTTGCTCTTGTGTTCAATCTTTGTACCGGAACTAAAAATTGGTGCTTGTGGGTGACTAGTAGTGTTGATTACATCTTGTAGTTGATTACTATATGGTTTATTTGGTGGAAGATTATATGTTCAGATCCATTATGCTATTTAATAGCCTCTGATCTTGAGCATGTTTATCACTTGTGAGTAGTTACTTTTGTTCTTGAGGTCACGAGAGAAATCATGTTGCAAGTAATCATGTGAACTTGATATGTGTTCGATATTTTGATAGTATGTATGTTGTGATTCCCTTAGTGGTGTCATGTGAACGTCAACGACATGACACTTCACCATCTTTGGGCCTAAGGGAAGCATTGTGGACTAGTTATTAGATGATGGTTTGCGAGAGTGATAGAAGCTTAAACCCTAGTTTATGTGCTATTCCATAAGGGACAGATTGGATCCAAAATTTTAATGCTATGGTTAGGATTTATCCTTAATACTTTTCTCGTAGTTGCGGATGCTTGCGAGGGGGTTAATCATAAGTAGGAGGTTTCTTGAAGTAAGAACAACACCTAAGAACCGGTCCACCCACATATCAAATTATCAAAGTAGCGAACATGAATTAAATCAACATGATGAAAGTGACTAGATAAAATTCCCATGTACCCTCAAGAACGATTTGCTTATTATAAGAGACCATTTTGGCCTATCCTTTGCCTCAAAAGGATTGGGCTACCTTGCTGCACTTTTGTTACTATTATCATTACTTGCTCGTTACAAAATATCTTGCTATCAAACTACTCTGTTACTTACAATTTCAGCACTTGCAGACATTACCTTGCTGAAAACCATTTGTCATTTCCTTCTGCTCCTCATTGGGTTCGACACTCTTACTTATCAAAAAGATCTACAGTTGATCCCCTATACATGTGGGTTATCAGCGGCACAAAATGATGTACTTTGGAAGGGGTGATGTGTGTTTTCAATATAGAATAATGTACAATTCATATGTGGTGCCTGCCTCTCGATACAGAAAACAACCATGAAAGCCAGGTAGTTAAGGACGAGATACACAGGGTACGGTGTTGGTCGAACCTAGCAATCCGAGCATGTGGGAGGGAATCCTGCCAACGCATTAGCTCGAGCTTTGGTTGAACGACATGTCACGGTGACCGGCCCTAACACGAACTAGGAGGAATTCATTCATGGATAACACATACCCCTCATTATCGATCAAAGGGATGATGTATATACACTCGAGGAGCCCACAGGTATGCGGTCGTCACAAAAAACCGCACAAGGGAGACGTGGTCGCTCAGAAGACCCCGTATACACTGCAAGCAGCCCGAAAATATGTATGGGTATGGTGGCGTGTGATGTGTTTAAGTACCAAATGCACAACTTCGATGGGCCACCAACTACATTACAAACCGAACACCGTACCTGACCCCAAGCCTAGTTCAATACCTACGATGTCGGTTTCCCAACTTCGAGGCGGGGGGGGGGGTGTTGTCCAATGCATGTGCTGAAACTTTATTTGGTCTAACATGACACACATAGCAATAGGAAACCATCATGGTCAAACCCTTCTTGTATGTTGGGTCAAAGGGATAGATTGTGCGGGCCCCCTCATTATCGGTCAAGGATAATTGATTACCCACAAGTATAGGGGATCGCAACAGTTTTTGAGGGTAGAGTATTCAACCGAAATTTATTAATTTGACATAAGGGGATCCAAAGAATATTTGCAAGTATTAGCAGTTGAGTTGTCAATTCAACCACACCTGGAGATTAATTATCTGCAGCAAAGTGATCAGTAGCAAAGTAGTATGGTAACTTTGATAGTAGTAGCAACAGCAATAGTAACGGTAACAGGGATAGCGGGTTTGAGAGCAAGAACACGAGAGAGAGGGCAATGGTGTTTTTTTTCTAGAGGTAGGTGATGATGTGGGATGAAGAGATAAGTGAGGGGGCCCACGTGGGGACCACAACCCACCAGGGGGTGCCTGGGGGTGCTGGCGCGCCCAGGTGCGTTGTGCCCATCTGGTGCACCCCCCTCTGATGTTATTTGCATAAAAAATTCTTACATATTCAAAAAAAAATCGTATTAAAATTTTAGAGAATTATGAGAACTTTTATTTTGGGTCATTTTTTATTGCACGGGAAATTCAGAAAATAGACAAAACATGGCATTTTATTTTATCTTTACCTAATATTAAAGGACGTAGCCTTCCATAGTTCTCTATAAGTCGTCTCTTTATATCCGTTGATTTTGTATCAACTACAAACACTAATGGCTGAGATTTAAAAGATAAGTTTTTTCTATACCCGTTAGTCAGGGAAGAACACGTTGGAATTTTTTTTGATTCACCATGTTGGAATGCCTTTTCAATTCAAGATTGGCAATGCATATCTCAAACGTGTTCGATCCTAACAAACTTGACCGGAATATACTTATACACATACAAAGCCCCTGCTATACCCGGCCGATCCATCTATGTCATAGAAGTGGCGCCTCGGCAAGAGGTGACGAGGCTCATCAGAAGCACGGGAGCACGCTATGTAAGACTTAGGGTTTTGGGAAACTGCACGACACCCGTTAAGGGTGTGGCTATCTCATATATATAAGGGGTACACCAAGGTGTACGATACAATATACAAGACATATACAGAAGCTATATGTAAATACAGTCTAACACCCTCCCTCAATCTTAACTATGCCCTGAAGTACAAAGTATGTTAAGATTGCGCCTGCAGCCTACAAACTGAGGTTGTGGAAGAGGCTTCGTGAAAATGTCAGCAAGTTGATCTTTGGAGGAGATGAACTTGATGTGGAGTAGCTTCTGTGCAACACGTTCCCGTACAAAATGATAGTCAACTTCTATGTGCTTTGTCCGAGCATGAAACACTGGATTAGATGAGAGATATGTAGCTCCAATATTATCACACCAAAGGACAGGCGGCTGAGTTTGAGGAACTCCCAACTCTCTCAATAAGGACTGTACCCATATGATCTCAGCTGTAGCATTTGCAACGGCTTTTATATTCTGCTTCAGTGCTACTCCTGGACACTGTAGCTTGTTTGCGAGCAGCCCAGGCGATCAAGTTAGGACCAAAGAAGACAGCACGTCCCCCCGTGGATCGCCTGTCATCTGGATTACCAGCCCAGTCAGCATCTGAAAAAGCAGAAAGCGTAGGAGACGGTGCTGGCTGAAGGAGCAAACCATATGAGGCAGTAAAGCAAACATAACGAAGAATCCGCTTCACCGCTGTCCAATGAGAAGTCCGAGGAGCATGAAGAAATTGGCAGACACGATTGACTGCATATGAGAGATCTGGCCGAGTGATAGTTAAGTACTGCAGGCCACCAACAACGCTACGATACTCAGTGGCGTCATCAGAGGTGAGAGGATCTCCATCAAACGCAGACAGACGATCAGTAGCAGACATAGGAGTCATGACATGTTTGCATTTAAGCATACCTGCCCGTCGCAACAAGTCCATCGAATACTTATGCTGTGTGAGTGTCAAGCCAGCAGAAGAACGTGAAACTTCCAGCCCAAGGAAGTAATGCAACGTTCCTAAATCCTTCACCGCAAAATCTCCACTCAAGGAAGATATCAGACGGTCAGCAGCAGCATCCGAGGAGCTAATGAGGATGATGTCATCAACATATACCAGAAGATACATCGTCACCTGAGGTCGATGCAGAAGGAAGAGCGAGGTGTCAGCAGTAGAGGGAACAAAACCAAGTGACCGAAGAACAGAGCCCAATCTGGCATGCCAAGCACGAGGAGCCTGCTTCAACCCATAGAGCGCCTTGACCAGGCGACACAGATGATGAGGACGAGCAGGATCAACAAAACCAGGGGGCTGACGCATGTAAACCTCCTCATCCAGAACACCATGAAGAAAGGCATTCTGAACATCCAGCTGACGAAGAAACCAGCCCCGAGTAACAGCCAAGGACAACAGAAGTCGAATAGTTGTTGGTTTGATCACCGGACTGAACGTATCCTCATAGTCAAGACCATACCTTTGCTTGAACCCTTTCGCCACTAACCGTGCCTTATAGCGTTCAATAGAACCATCAGCATGCTTCTTAACCTTGAAGACCCACTTGGAATCAATGACATTGACACCAGAGACCGGAGGAACAAGCTGCCAAGTACCATTTGTCAACAATGCCTGATACTCTTGCTCCATAGCTTGACGCCAATGAGGAATCCCGAGAGCAACCTGGAAGTGACGCGGTTCAGCCGAAGGATCTTCCTTGACATGAGCAACACATGCCGCAAGCCAGGCGACCGTCCCATCTTTGCGTTGCTTGGGACACACAATACCGGATCGACTGCGAGTATGTGGTCGAAGAGGAACGGCCGCAGGTGGTGCAACCAGTGGCAACGGCCCCGGCGATGAAGAAGTATCCGACGCAGCCGGTGACAATGCAGCGGCGACAGGCGAGGACGAGGCCGACCCAGGCGAGGCCGACCCTGGCGACAGACTCGACTGGATGGGCGAGTCAGTCGGCTCAAGGCCAACCGAGGCGCGGCAGCCCAGCCCAGGCGAGCTCACCGGCTCAGGAGAGGCCGGCCCAGATGGGAGCACCAGCTCGGGGGAGGCCGGCCCAGATGGAATCACCGGCTCGGGGGAGGCCGACGCAGGGGAGACCAGCCCGGGCAAGGCCGGCCCAGGCGGAACCGACCCAGCCTCAGAAGAGGCCGGCACGGACGGAGCCGACGCTGAGGCGCCCAGTCCAGGCATGCATGGCGCATGCACAAGGCCATTCGCCACGTCGGGTGCAGTTGATGGCTCCGGCTCCTCCAGCAACTCCAGGCGAACTCCACGACCCGTTCCTGCAGCATGATTAGGCAACAACGCAGGAGAATATGCAATATCAACAAATTGAGCAGGCAGTGGAGAGGTGGATTGCAAGGAGGAGGCTGGAGGGGTGGGAGTTATGGACAAAGACGAGAACGGGAATACACTCTCGTCAAACACAACATCACGCGAGATGTAGACACGGTTGGATGGAATATGAAGACACTTGTACCCTTTGTGAAGAGAGCTATACCCAAGAAATACACAAAGTTTGGACCGAAACTCGAGCTTGTGCTTATTATAAGGACGAAGATGAGGCCAGCATGCACAACCAAAAACTTTGAGAAAAGTATAATCTGGAACCTCATTAAGCAATAGTTCAAGTGGTGTTTTCATCCCAAGGAGACGTGTAGGAAGCCTATTTATGAGAAAACAGGCAGTAGAAAAAGCATCACTCCAAAAACGAAAAGGTGCTGATGCATGAGCAAGTAAGGTGAGACCGGTTTCGACAATGTGACGATGCTTACGTTCAGCCGTGCCATTCTGCTGATGTGTATGAGGACAAGACACGCGATGCGAAATCCCAAGCTTATTAAAAAAGGAATTGAGGTTGTGATATTCACCCCCCCAATCTGACTGAACATGAATAATCTTATGCTTAAGAAGACGCTCAACATGAGCTTGAAATTGCAGGAACACATCAAACACATCGGATTTACGTTTGATAAGATAAAGCCAAGTGAACCGACTATAAGCATCAATAAAACTAACATAATAATTATGACCGCTCACAGAAGTTTGGGCATGCCCCCATACATCAGAATAAATAAGCTCAAGTGGAGTTTTGACGACACGACTCGAATCAGAAAACGAAAGCTGATGACTCTTGCCTTGTTGACAGGCATCACAGACTGTGGCAACATCTTTATTGGACACAACGGGAAGACTATGACGATGAAGAACACTACGAACTATGGGAGTGGCAGGATGGCCGAGCCGTGCATGCCAATGAGTAGGCGATACACGGACACCAGTGAGTGCTCGAGGGGCAGAAGGCAGATCAAGTGCATATAATCCATCGCGCAGGCGACCTCTAAGCAGAACGTCCCTCGTGGCCCGATCCTTGATAAAAAAATAAAAAGGATGAAACTCAGTGAAAACATTGTTATCACGAGTAAGCTGAGGAACAGACAATAGGCTACGAGTAGCAGAAGGAACTCTAAGGACATTACGAAGATGGAGAGATTTCTGTTTATGAGTTAAAAGAGAGGCCTGACCAACATGTGATATGTGCATACCTGCTCCACTGGCGGTGTGAACCTGATCATTACCACGGTATGGCTCCTGAACTGAGAGTTTGCCCATCTCACCCGTCAAATGATTCGTAGCGCCTGTGTCCATATACCATGTTGGATCAATGGGGTATGATGTAGTGTGGCCTGCTTGACGAGCAGGCTCATGAGTGGCCAAGGAAGCTTGTTTCTCGTTGCCTTTGCCATTGTTGCCGACGCCGAGGAAGTCCTGCTTGAAGCGGCGATGACAGCGGGAAGCAACATGACCTGGGATGTTGCACAGTTGACAAGGGAGCTGAACGCCACAAGAAGGGCAACAGGCACACGAACGACCACCCCCGGTCGTGGGGAAAGGAGCTGCGGCAGGCGACCGCGGAGCCGGCAAAGTCAATGGTGCTGTTTTGCCCGCTGCAGTTGACTTGAAGGGCTTCCCTTTTCCACGAGTGGCAGCGTTGACAGCCATGAAACTCGGATTGGTACGGCGGGACTTGATGCACTGTTCCGTGGCAAGGAGGCGGGCGTAGAGCTCACGGGGTTCAAGTGGAGTATCACGGCCATTGATGTTCTCAGCAAGGTTATCATAGTCGTCATCCAGACCGTTCATGACGAAGGTGGTGAAGTCCTCTTTGCGAAGCGGTTGACCAATGGAGGCTAGAGTGTCTGCGAGACGCGTCATCTTGCCGAAGTAGTCGGTAATGCTGAGGTCAAGAAGCTTGGTCTCTCCCAGCTCCGTACGAAGAGTGTGAGCACGAGCCTGCTGCTGAGATGCAAAGCTAGTGTGAAGGGCAGACCACGCCTCCTGGGACGTGGCAGTGAAGAGAACCAAGGAGGACACCGCCTCGGTGAGCGACGACTGGATCGCCGAAAGTATGGCCTGATCCTGAGCCACCCACGCATGGTATGCCGGGTGATGTGGTGGAGGACACGGCAAGGAACCGTCGACGTAGCCCTCCAGATAGCGACTGCGGAGAAGTGGCAACACCTGTGCACGCCAGGACAGATAATTGTCCGTCGTCAGCTTCACTGGGATCAGATGCGCGAAGTAGAACGGCGTGCTGGCCACGGCATGATCAGCAGGAGGAGGCGCCGTGTAGTAGGTCATGTGAGATGATCCACCAGATGCAACCATTGCCGGAGGGTAGTAGCCGCCGTAGGGCAATGGCGGCGGCGGGGCCCTGTCCGGCCCAGCATTCGCGGCGACAGGTGAAGGCACGTAGGGCGCGTAGGGCGCCGCTGTAACAGCGGCAGGAGATGCAGCCGCGGCGGGCGCGTAGGGCGGCGCCCCGTAGTGGCCCGTTGATGAAGTAGCGGCCCCGTAGGGGCCATAGGCCGCCGATCCGGCAGGGACGGGCGCCGCCCCGTAGGGGCCTGCGGGCGGGAGTGGAGCAGCCCCGTACGAGCCGTAGGCTGCCGATCCAGCGGGGATGGGCACCGCCCCGTAGGGGCCTGCGGGCGGGAGTGGAGCAGCCCCGTGGGGGGCGTAGGTGGCCGATCCCATCCACGGACCGGTGTACGAAGGATCCCCCAGGGTCGGCGGAGGCGCGGTCGGTGACGACGGCGGTGGCTGATCCGAGGAGGCGCCTACCATCGAAGATTGGCCGGTGTAGACCGAAACCAGGGGACGCGAGGAGAGGAACGGCGACGCAGGCGCCGTGACAGAAGCCGGCGCGACGGCGGCGACGGAGTTGGGCGCGATCGCGGCGGCGGAGGCGGCGGCGGCAGCAGCAGCGGAAGACATAGGATCGGTTAGGGTTGATACCATGTAAGACTTAGGGTTTTGGGAAACTGCACGACACCCGTTAAGGGTGTGGTTATCTCATATATATAAGGGGTACTGTCAGGACCCCGACTCAATGCCACATCGATCTAGCATGTAACACCTCATATCACTTTGCGGCCTCACGCACGGTATTCCCACGGGTGTCGCCTTACCTTTGCCCGGGACCGTTTCCGCCTTTTGGCACACGTATATGACAGTGGTGCTAGCATCCATATGATAAGGAGCCCGGGCTGACATGGCTAGTCGTAAACCCAAAGTGGCACAGACTTACAGGGACAGGCATCCATGACCCAGCATCGAACGTGTCGGTCATCAGCGAGCGAATCCAGGCTGTAGCACTGGGCTAGCAGGACTCCGGTGAACCGGGCTGTAGCGGGCTAACAGGACTCCGGTATTCATCGCGTGACATTTCCCCGAAGGGACAGACACAGGAACGAAGAAGGACACATGTCGGCCAGCCTAAGTGTTCCGGAGCAGTAGCAAGCTACCAAGGCTCAATGGAAACACTAGGAGACATTTCCCAGTAAGAGAGGCTACTAAAGATAAACAACTAGATGGTCAGATCCCACACATACCAAGCATTTCAATAACATACACACAATATGCTCGATATGTGCAAATACAACATGACATCACAACATGACTCTACGACTCAAGTATTTAATCAATAGGCTCCGAGGAGCGAGATATTACAAACAGGGGTATCACGACCCAACATTCAGAGCATACAAGTCAAAGCACATGCGGAAGCTATCATGTCTAAGTACAGACATCTATAAATGAAAAAGGCTGGGAAGCCTGACTATCTACCAGATCCTGCCGAGGGCACAAGATCGTAGCTGAGGTAACAAGCTAAACGTCGAAGTCCATGCGGAACTACTAGCGAGACCGAAGTCTCTCTGCAAAAACATAAAATAGGCAAACGTGAGTACAAATGTACCCAGCAAGACTTACATCAGAACTATCTACATATGCATCATTATCAACAAAGGGGATGGTGGGGTTTAACTGCAGCAAGCCAGCTTTGACTCGGTGGCTATCCTAAACTACGACTGCAATGTAACTCTTTTGAGGTGGCGCACACGAGTCCACATATTCACCATATCAATACACCACCATGGAACCGCTCCCGTCTCCCTACGAGAACGCCATCCATAGCACTCACGCTTATCTTGCGTATTTTAGAGTATCCACTTTCACTTGTCTATGAACTGATATAAGCAACCCAGAAGTCCTTTACCGCGGACACGGCTATTCGAATAGATGATGTTAACCCTGCAGGGGTGTACTTCTTCACACACGCTCTCACCACTTACCGCCGTTTACACGACATGTACTCGGCAACCTTCAAGCGGAAGCCCAACGTGGGTGTCGGCCACGGCCTGCCTAAACACTCAAGTCTCTAGTCCAGGTTTATCGCCTATTCGGGTTCCATCCATGAGGAGATCCGGCCGGAGTTTCGCTCACAGCCCCAAACGATGTGAACAGGGTTCCCAAGACACCAAACGGGCGCCCGGTACACCGTGCCACGTGCCTACCGCATCACAGCCCACCCCTACGGTCAGCGCTGCCCACGGCCTCCAGCATACTACAAACACTAGAAACTACTTGCAACTCCTGGACAGAGGACAAGGGTGATCAAGAAGCCGAGAGGGTCCATTGGTTTCGGGCCCAATGCGTGGTAGCAGCTGAATCATGGATCACAAACACAGAACTCAGTTCCCGAGGACGGCTGCAATGAGACAACCCACCATGTACTCCTACATGGCCTCTCACCGCTACCTTTACCAAAACGTGTTCACACACTTAGCTCACACACAGTAGGACATGTTCACACGCCTCTAATTCATCCCCGATGAATCAGACCTGACTCAACTCTAAGCAGTAGCAGGCATGACAAACAAGCAAGAATGAGTAGGCACATCAGGGCTCAAACAACTCCTACTCATGCTAGTGGGTTTCATCTATTTACTGTGGCAATGACAGGTCATGCAAAGGATAAAGGGGTTCAGCTACCGCAGCAAGTAACAGATGAATCGTTGTTGTCCTAATGCAGTAAAAGAGAGCAGGAGCGAGAGGGTGGGATTGTATCGGAATGAACAAGGGGGTTTTGCTTTCCTGGCACTTCTGAAGATAACATTGAGTCTTCATCAGTGTCAACGATCACATCATCGGTATCGCGTCTATCGAGAGGGGACAAATACCGGCAACACAGAAAAACACAATCAATGCAATGCACAATATGATGCATGATCATGACATGGCAAAATGAATGTGTTTTGGGCTAATGCAACTAGCAACAGATTAAATGAAGTTGGTTTGAATACAAGATTCAAATTCAAACTCCATATGTGATTATTTAAATGCCCTTTATATGATTTGTGCTAAACAGCATCTATAAGTTGTTCTAACATGCATGAAAATGGTACAGATGGATTCCTTGAATTTTTCTGATAATTTTTCATATATAAATTATTTAATTTGGAGTTACGGTTAATTTTCTATGATTTATTGAAGTTTTAGGCATTTTCTGGAATTTCCTGAATTATAAAAAATCCAGTAATTGAATTAATGCGCCAGCCTGACGTCATCATGACGTCAGCAGGTCAACTGGGCACCTCCAGGTCAAACCTGACGTGTGGGGGCCACACATCAGTGACACAGGGCTGTTAGCTCACTGACAGGTGGGGTCAGGTCAACAGACATGTCAGCAGGTCAATACTGACGTGTGGGGTCGGTCAACGTCCATGTCAGCGTGGTCAAAGCTGACGGGTGGGGCCCATGTGGTTAGTTAAACTAAACAGAAAAAATACTAATCCTAATTAGGCGCAGGGGCCCACATGGCAGTGGCTCATAGGGTGATTAGCCCCTAATTAAGTGGCCACATCGGCCCGCCGGAGTTTGGCCGGCGGTGACCACAGAGCACGGCGGAGCACGCCGGACTTGCGCTAGGGGCATCGGATTCGCGCGCTGAGGGCACCGGGGCGTAGCCCGGGCTCTCCCGCATCTGATGGGGTAGGTGGGAGGCTGCGGGGACGCCGGGGCTCGCCGGAGTGGAGGCCGCGACGGCATCGGCGCTCGCCACCGAGCTGCTTCGGTACGAGGGGAGGAAGAAGACAAGGGGGAGGAGGTGGGCTGGGCCGGCCAGGTGGGGGGGGGGAGCTGGGCCGGCTACAGGTAAGTGGCCCAGGTACGGGTCTTTCTCTCTCTCTCTTATAATTCTGTTCTGTTTTATCTTTTCTATTTTCTGCAATTTGTTTTTGATTGATTTAAAATATCAAATCATTTTATAAAATCCTGGAAACAGTTATGGGTGCTTTCTGAATTATTTCAGTGACCCCTAACAATTTCCAACATTTATTTGAACATTTAAATTATTTATAGTATTTAAATGCCCAAAGTCAAATACAATATGGTTTAATTCAGTGACCAAATATGTCCTGCAAAAATATAAACCATTTTTGGTAGATGCTTCCACCTCAAACCAGAAATGTTGAACATTTTTAGAGGACATTTTGAGTTCAATGAAAAAGGTTTTATTTTGACCCTAGTGGAATTCATTTGGTGCTAGGGCTTAGTCAATCCCCATCTCAGGTTTAAATGAAATTTAAACATGATGTAACATTCTAATGCATGCACTAGGCATTGTCAGAACTAGGGATGTGACAACTCACCCCCACTAAACAAGAATCTCGTCTCGAGATTCAAGCGTAGGGTAAGGTGAAGGGGAAACGCAAACTAGTACACTTCTCACGATCCAGGTTGCACTTCAGTTGAACGTTGATTCATTCACCATCATTGTCTTGTCGTCTTGCTCTGAGAATTCCAGCTAATCATGGCACGAAGAGGAAAGGAAAACTCTGGAAGGATCGGTCTTCTCGAAGATCGAACAACTCACGGAATGAGACATAGGACCCTCTCTCGGGTTGAGACACGAGATACACATCGAGAGGGGTGGAAAGAAACGGAGGACGAAGGTTCACTAGATAGACAACAATTCCACACTTAAAAAGGTGGTAAACGATT
Source organism: Triticum aestivum (assembly GCF_018294505.1). NCBI lineage: Eukaryota > Viridiplantae > Streptophyta > Magnoliopsida > Poales > Poaceae > Triticum > Triticum aestivum. The sequence goes on from NC_057803.1 coordinate 358,313,732, forward strand.
GTCAATGTAGCGAGGAGTTAAGTTGTCATGACACCATAATGATGCACCTTAGGGAAGGTGACTCATAGAAATATCCCCTTAAGTGGCAAAAAGAATTACCTTTGATTCAAAGATCATTGAAACTCTTTAAACCAGCCTAAGGCAATTTTCGAGCGATCGTTTGGAGGGGGTCGGTAGAATGGCATATCCAGACTTGGATGATGTGGATTACCTTCTTGAAGACAACGTAATGGATAAATTTGCTTACCACCAGAAATGGAAGAGACCCATGGTAGAATGGCACAATGGCGGTGCAAGCTGGGAACAGAATGCAAATGCTGGGAATGATTCTGGTAACTGGGGAAGAACCCAACAATAGAGAGTGAATTCACTGTTTGAATAGGTCATAGCATTGCCGAGGAAACTGAAAGCAAACCCAGTTAGTGCCGATGATAAGACGTAGCGCTTGTGCGTGCTCTCAAGAACTTGAGCATTTCCATAATCATCAAGGTTTTACCAACATCCGTGTCAAGGATCCTGGCAACACAACTTGCTACCATGATGAATGATGATGGATGATGCAGATGCAAAGGAAGATAACACCTTCTCAGATTTCATCTTAGCGAGGCCAAGGGAACGAAATCTGGATGATCGACCGAGAGACATTTAGCACTCCGCTTTTAATGTTCTCCTTGATGTGCTAGTGTAACCCATTCATAGAAATGGTCTGGTATCTAGAACATCAAGTAAAGGTCGGACTTCGGAAACACAAAAATCCATAGGGGCAACTAGGGAGTAAACCCTACGAAATCCCTATGGGGAGGTGGCCAACTTCATCAATCAAGATATTATAATAACAGGTCTTCCGGCTGGGTGTGTTGGCCACGACATCCACCTTACCGGTTATCGAGAGACCAATATTATAGTTCTTGGGAGATGTTCCAAACCATCATATCTGCCTGAGATTCAGATCTGGTTGGTGTCAGGATATTCCAGACTCATCGAGTCTAGGAAGAAAATGAAAGTTTGCAACACAATTCGACGAGACAACGCTGCGAGATTCTCGGGGAATGAACTACGATAGTAAGCTCCAAAACATGAGCTGGTTCTGCTATAACATGTGAACACGATGTCCAAGACAAGAATGACCACAAAGTAGTCTTATAATAAAACACTACCGAGTTCAGGAGGGGGAACCATCATTAATGACATCGAGGTCTCCACGCGTGGAAGTCCAAAGAGTTCACCTTGGACAGACTCCTTTATCTTTGAACAACTCAATCAGTGGCTTGGTGTGCTAGGATATACATATAGAATGGAGGTTGCAAATCTCCAGACCACAGAATACTTCGCACGTATGCATGACTGACTTGGGATGATTCCAGAGGAAGCAAAACTAACTTTCTCAAATTCACGGCGGCAACTTTCACCAAATGCACGTGTATAAAAGGAAGTCACTCTTTTCATCAAACAAATACTTCATGAGCTAGCATGAAGAAAATGTCTTCAAAAGTTTCCAACACTAGCTTAATGTTCAACAAAATCATGGAGAAGATAAGGACGTTGTCAATGGGCTCAACAACAATTCATCCGGGTTTCCTTTTAAAAGAAATTCCATAGTTAAGTAAACAAGTGATAGCATTGGTCAGATCCAAAAGATAAAATGGTGTATGCTCGAGGAAAAACCACGAGTAAGACATCATTACGAATATCGTTGGTTCTGGTTTGATTTGACGATAGCCCATACTCAATCAAAGGTTTGGGTAAGATAATAGATCCAACAATTTATCACAAGGACCAATCGATGAAGATATCATCTTTCTTCTACACACACCACACAAGAATATCCCTTTGGAACGAACTAAGTCAGGCAAGCTTTTATCTTCCAACTCTCCAAGTTGTTGTCTAGCTTAACCAACTAGCTCAGGGATATCTAACACCGATTCTTGGAGAAAGGGTGGTTTACAAGAAACCAACTTGATCACGAGCTCAACATAGCGGTCAGGTGACAACCTGGTAATACTCCCGAGAAGATCTTCGGAAAATCACGAACCACCGATATGTTACTAAGCTCGAGATCAATCTTGCTTTTCAGGGCAAGATGATATGATCAAATGAGCGAGGACTTGACAAAATCCTAACTCATCAATCAAAGAGTGCACCAGGAAATAAGGACTAGGTAGCACAATCAACCTTAGGGCGATGATTCAAAAATCAACATGCTAAGAATGAGGTTATTGTCCATTAACTACCAAGCAACAAGGTTGCTAGGAGTATTGAATTCACACATCACGATTCATTTGTCGGCATTCCAGTTGCGACAACACGGAACCGAGGGATGAATAATGATGGTGAGAAGTATCACTACATCAAGAATTCACAAGAGCCGGTGCAATCCTCATGAAAATCCTGACATAAAGATGGTAATACTTCAGGGTAGAACAGAATCAAAAGCTGGGCTGGCATTTTGATCTGCGGAGCATGATTGCTTTGACCCAATCCTAGATATGGATGAGGTACCGGAGTTTGTTTCTCCTAGTCATTCCGGAATAGAATGGCTTGACAGACCACAAGAGTAATAGGCATCGATGAACGAATGCACATATAATCTTGACTATCAATTGATAGACGAAGGTTAGTAGACAACTAAAGAGGGACAACTCAAAGGAACATATAACTTTCTGAGTTGTGGATGCATAGATTAGTATGTCGAACCAAGTTCAACATAATTCTTCCGGATAACCCATGCAGAAAGGTTGAGCTGGCAGAGTCACAATATAGCATGGAGAACTCATCGAGAGCACTCTTGTTGCCATCTTTTGGTTCAGAAGAACTCCTGCCAAGAATGGTTCATGGTATTTGGAAGAACGATATACCACGGACCTCGAGGACTATCGCAAAGGTTGCTAATAACCTACAGGCGCTAGCAATTACTATCAACATAAAGTAGGTAGAGTGAATCTCGGGTTCAAGAACCCAGAAACAGAATACCTATTACTAAGTAGCATCACAGAATGCCTTCGAGAATAAAGGCCAGAATCTCACACTGGGAACACAAAACATTGCTAAATTACTAGATGATCCCCTAAGACACCTAGGGTCATAATAATACCTCCAACATATATGTCAAGGTAACGGAGTACCTCAACCCACTGATTAGTGTGGTTAATTTGGCCCATGGGAACATTGAAACGGAAAGAAAGGATTTGCAAATGCATCAGACTACTTAGAAACCTGGGATGACTCGGACAGCATAACGGCTGTAAATGCTCAGAAAAGATTTGAGACATTCACAAAAAATGGTGGCATAACCACTCAGAAGCACAATATCAAGGTTTCGAGATCAACAATTAACATACGGAAGTAGTAGGAACTGAACTGAGACTTAAATCCAACAATCTTATAAGTCCACTGATTAGTAAGACGTGATCCTGATAGAAAGAAGAGAAAGCCTAGTTTCTTAACCCCATAGGAAAGAAGATGATGACTCAGATCAGAAAGCCATGAGGTATAAGGAGTAAAAAGAGCCTTACGTTCCATCCCACAATCAATTCCCTTATATAACTAAAGAATTTCTAGACTCAACTTCGACCAGTTTGGCTCGGTAATCCTACAGGCAGTCAAGCTCTGATACCAACGCTGTCAGGACCCCGACTCAATGCCACATCGATCTAGCATGTAACACCTCATATCACTTTGCGGCCTCACGCACGGTATTCCCACGGGTGTCGCCTTACCTTTGCCCGGGACCGTTTGCGCCTTTTGGCACACGTATATGACAGTGTCGCTAGCATCCATATGATAAGTGGCACAGACTTACAGGGACAGGCATCCATGACCCAGCATCGAACGTGTCGGTCATCAGCGAGCGAATCCAGGCTGTAGCACTGGGCTAGCAGGACTCCGGTATATATCGCGTGACATTTCCCCGAAGGGACAGACACAGGAACGAAGAAGGACACATGCCGGCCAGCCTAAGTGTTCCGGAGCAGTAGCAAGCTACCAAGGCTCAATGGAAACACTAGGAGACATTTCCCGGTAAGAGAGGCTACTAAAGATAAACAACTAGATGGTCAGATCCCACACATACCAAGCATTTCAATAACATACACACAATATGCTCGATATGTGCAAATACAACATGACATCACAACATGACTCTACGACTCAAGTATTTAATCAATAGGCTCCGAGGAGCGAGATATTACAAACAGGGGTATCACGACCCAACATTCAGAGCATACAAGTGAAAGCACATGCGGAAGCTATCATGTCTGAGTACAGACATCTATAAATGAAAAAGGCTGGGAAGCCTGACTATCTACCAGATCCTGCCGAGGGCACAAGATCGTAGCTGAGGTAACAAGCTAAACGTCGAAGTCCATGCGGAACTACTAGCGAGACCGAAGTCTCTCTGCAAAAACATAAAATAGGCAAACGTGAGTACAAATGTACCCAGCAAGACTTACATCAGAACTATCTACATATGCATCATTATCAACAAAGGGGATGGTGGGGTTTAACTGCAGCAAGCCAGCTTTGACTCGGTGGCTATCCTAAACTACGACTGCAATGTAACTCTTTTGAGGTGGCGCACACGAGTCCACATATTCACCATATCAATACACCACCATGGAACCGCTCCCGTCTCCCTACGAGAATGCCATCCATAGCACTCACGCTTATCTTGCGTATTTTAGAGTATCCACTTTCACTTGTCTATGAACTGATATAAGCAACCCAGAAGTCCTTTACCGTGGACACGGCTATTCGAATAGATGATGTTAACCCTGCAGGGGTGTACTTCTTCACACACGCTCTCACCACTTACCGCCGTTTACACGACATGTACTCGGCAACCTTCAAGCGGAAGCCCAACGTGGGTGTCGGCCACGGCCTGCCTAAACACTCAAGTCTCTAGTCCAGGTTTATCGCCTATTCGGGTTCCATCCATGAGGAGATCCGGCCGGAGTTTCGCTCACAGCCCCAAACGATGTGAACAGGGTTCCCGAGACACCAAACGGGCGCCCGGTACATCGTGCCACGTGCCTACCGCATCACAGCCCACCCCTACGGTCAGCGCTGCCCACGGCCTCCAGCATACTACAAACACCAGAAACTACTTGCAACTCCTGGACAGAGGACAAGGGTGATCAAGAAGCCGAGAGGGTCCATTGGTTTCGGGCCCAATGCGTGGTAGGAGCTGAATCATGGATCACAAACACAGAACTCAGTTCTTGAGGACGGCTGCAATGAGACAACCCACCATGTACTCCTATATGGCCTCTCACCGCTACCTTTACCAAAACGTGTTCACACACTTAGCTCACACACAGTAGGACATGTTCACACGCCTCTGATTCATCCCCGATGAATCAGACCTGACTCAACTCTAAGCAGTAGCAGGCATTACAAACAAGCAAGAATGAGTAGGCACATCAGGGCTCAAACAACTCCTACTCATGCTAGTGGGTTTCATCTATTTACTGTGGCAATGACAGGTCATGCAAAGGATAAAGGGGTTCAGCTACCGCAGCAAGTAACAGTTGAATCGTTGTTGTCCTAATGCAGTAAAAGAGAGCAGGAGCGAGAGGGTGGGATTGTATCGGAATGAACAAGGGGGTTTTGCTTGCCTGGCACTTCTGAAGATAACATTGAGTCTTCATCAGTGTCAACGATCACATCGTCGGTATCGCGTCTATCGAGAGGGGACAAATACCGGCAACACAGAAAAACACAATCAATGCAATGCACAATATGATGCATGATCATGACATGGCAAAATGAATGTGTTTTGGGCTAATGCAACTAGCAACAGATTAAATGAAGTTGGTTTGAATACAAGATTCAAATTCAAACTCCATATGTGATTATTTAAATGCCCTTTATATGATTTGTGCTAAACAGCATCTATAAGTTGTTCTAACATGCATGAAAATGGTACAGATGGATTCCTTGAATTTTTCTGATAATTTTTCATATATAAATTATTTAATTTGGAGTTACGGTTAATTTTCTATGATTTATTGAAGTTTTAGGCATTTTCTGGAATTTCCTGAATTATAAAAAATCCAGTAATTGAATTAATGCGCCAGCCTGACGTCATCATGACGTCAGCAGGTCAACTGGGCACCTCCAGGTCAAACCTGACGTGTGGGGGCCACACGTCAGTGACACAGGGCTGTTAGCTCACTGACAGGTGGGGTCAGGTCAACAGACACGTCAGCAGGTCAATACTGACGTGTGGGGTCGGTCAACGCCCATGTCAGCGTGGTCAAAGCTGACGGGTGGGGCCCATGTGGTTAGTTAAACTAAACAGAAAAATACTAATCCTAATTAGGCGCAGGGGCCCACATGGCAGTGGCTCATAGGGTGATTAGCCCCTAATTAAGTGGCCACATCGGCCCGCCGGAGTTTGGCCGGCGGTGACCACAGAGCACGGCGGAGCACGCCGGACTTGCGCTAGGGGCATCGGATTCGCGCGCTGAGGGCACCGGGGCGTAGCCCGGGCTCTCCCGCATCTGATGGGGTAGGTGGGAGGCTGCGGGGACGCCGGGGCTCGCCGGAGTGGAGGCCGCGGCGGCATCGGCGCTCGCCACCGAGCTGCTTCGGTGCGAGGGGAGGAAGAAGACAAGGGGGAGGAGGTGGGCTGGGCCGGCCAGGTGGGGGGGAGCTGGGCCGGCTACAGGTAAGTGGCCCAGGTACGGGTCTTTCTCTCTCTCTCTTATAATTCTGTTCTGTTTTATCTTTTCTATTTTCTGCAATTTGTTTTTGATTGATTTAAAATATCAAATCATTTTATAAAATCCTGGAAACAGTTATGGATGCTTTCTGAATTATTTCAGTGACCCCTAACAATTTCCAACATTTATTTGAACATTTAAATTATTTATAGTATTTAAATGCCCAAAGTCAAATACAATATGGTTTAATTCAGTGACCAAATATGTCCTGCAAAAATATAAACCATTTTTGGTAGATGCTTCCACCTCAAACCAGAAATGTTGAACATTTTTAGAGGACATTTTGAGTTCAATGAAAAAGGTTTTATTTTGACCCTAGTGGAATTCATTTGGTGCTAGGGCTTAGTCAATCCTCATCTTAGGTTTAAATGAAATTTAAACATGATGTAACATTCTAATGCATGCACTAGGCATTGTCAGAACTAGGGATGTGACAGGTACACCAAGGTGTATGATACAATATACAAGACATATACAGAAGCTATATGTAAACACAGTCTAACACGCTAAAGAGACAGCAGGCCATCTACAAGGCGGCCGCCATCTCGCAGGAGCAGCGGTAGCTATTCTCCTTGCCTTGGCGTTCATCTTGGACGGTGATGCTATCTGACCTTCTCACGTGTGGCGTTATATCAAGAGGAAACACCCAGATATTCAGTATTCACTCCATGCTATGCCAGCCCGCCATGCCCGCCATTGGAGATGCAGGGCTTTCACGCGCTCGACGAGGCAGAAGCCGTTTGAGCTCGGAAAGAGAACAAACATAGAGGAGCTCACCACAAACAGAAAAATACAAACAAGAGCGGAGGAGGAGATGGTATAGGTGGCCATAATCGACGTTGACATACAGAAAATCAGTAGGGCGCATGGCTCCAGAAAAGAATGGCTTGAGGACGAGAGGCTCTCTGATATGCCACGACAACAACGGACGATGGCGGCGCAAACCGAAACCGTGAGCGTGTTCTCCCTGAAACGAAGCCTATGCGAGATCATCTCTCGGAGACTCTGAGTAGCAGGAGGGCATGAGAGAGGGGAGTGGGGTGGGGGACTGCTTTGGAGGATAAATTCGTCGCATACCTCGAGCATAAATCTCGGGGCTGCAACTTTGCGCTTGCCACACAGCCGTGTGAGGAAGAAGGCATATCGCAAACGCAGCTACATCGCTACGTACGGGAGAAGGTTTGGAGGAGGTGTCAGCCAAATTTTATCGTGAAGAGCCCCGCTTGTCATATGCGCTCCACATGAAGGAGCTATCAATGGCCTGGGAGGAACACGTGGCTCTGTGCTTGTACGCGAACATGAACGTGCTGATGATCACACACTTGAGACCACGAGACCCATAAAAACGTGATTGGCCGAAGTATCTTTCCTCTACTCCTGATGCTCCTCACCAGCACGGGCCACATCCTGGCCAGCTTATAACATGTGTGTCTGTATCCGCTTATCCGTCTTCTTCTTGTCCAGGCAGCACTCACATTAGGCTCCACTAGGTCCTTGGTCTGTACAATGACGATCGTCGATCAAGTCTACTCGGCTAAGGCTATGGTAATACTATGAAAATTTTCTGCACAAATTATCTTATGCATTACTTCATTATGTGATGTTTAGTAGCTATGATATTATACATAGTAGATCTAATCCTCTCTTAAAAGTGAAGACCATCGGCCTAACCAAAATAAATTTATAAATGAGACATCTAAATTAAATTCTACTAATTGCCACATCGAGTTTGTGTTAGAATAAAAAAATATTTGAAAAAATAAATCCCACTTACGTATATTTAGATTACATTTTAAAGACCATATTTCTATCAAGTTAGGATATATTTTTAATTGATTAAGTTAGGATATCTTTTTATCAAGCAGAACAACATTCTAGATTCAAGAAAAAATAGGTGTAGGGTAAAATTGTTCTGGCTTCCCCACAAGAATGTTCCATGTCCACGAGAAAATCTCCAACGTTAAAAAAAGATTAATTATCCATGTTTTCAATTCTTGGTTGATGAGAAATTCTTAGTCATTCTGTGTCTCAACCTACATATGTTTTTGCATTAACCATGAATAATTAGTACAACATTATGCATGGGTGGATAGAAAACAGTGGATGTAGAAATACAACTAGAAAAGGTGAAAAATGAACAATGCATATCTTTGTTAGCAGTTTTGTAAAGATAGTCTGGCTGAAAGCACAATTACTCTTCGTATGGGAAACATTTGATGTGGGCCATAATTAAATGAAATCATCACTTTGTGTTTTAGTCCACACTTCTTCGCACAAAGGAGTGTGGTGAATTTTTCTCCAGTTGCAACGCGGGTATTGCAAACAATTGATGTGAGCCATAGCAGAAATCATCACTTCGTGTTTTAGTCCACACTTATTTGCATAGAGAAGTGTGGTAATTTTTTCTCCTATTGCAATGCACGGGCATATTTGCTAGTTTAACTAATAAAAACAGAAAACAAAATGTAGGAAGAGAAGTTAGTGCTTACTAAATTCATCAACTTCATACCTCTCAAAAATGATCCAGTAATAAGGTTGATCAAGTCTTATTAACAACCACTTTCGATTAGCATGAAACCGAAGAACTTTCGTAAATCACTAAGTTACCTCAACGGGGATATGAATGTCCGCAACAATAATCATTTCATATTTCTTTTTAATAGTAGGTAGGGGTAGTTTAAAACTCCCAATAGTGATTGTCGGAGATGTTTCAATAACATTAATACCCTTCACTTGGAATTATTTCTTCGGAAAGTGCACCGTATGCTCATTACCATTGGTATGAAAAGTGACCTTGCTTTTATTGCAATCAATAACAGCCCCTAGAGTATTCAAAATGGGTCTACCAAGGATAATCGACATGTTGCCGTCCTCGGGCATCTCAAGTATAACAAAGTCAGTCAAGATAGTAACATTAGCAACAACAACGGGCACATCCTCAGAAATACCGATAGGTATGGCCATTGATTTATCAGCCATATGCAAAGATATTTCAGTAGGTGTGAGTTTATTCAAATCAAGTCTTTTATATAAAGAGAAAACCATACAACACTAACACCGGCTCCTAAATCACATAAAGCAGTTTTCACATAATTTCTTTAGATGGAGCAAGGTATATTCCCGGATCTCCAAGTTTTTTAGGTACTCCATCCTTAAAAATATATTGGCAAGCATAATGGAGATTTTAGCTTCCGGTTTTTTTTCTTGTTGGTGATGATGTCTTTCATGTACTTTGCATAAGGAGGCATCTTTAAGATATCAGTCAAGAGGGTACACAAAAAGACTAGCCTAAGCATCTCAGCAAAGTGTTCAAATTCTTCATCATCTTTCTTTTTAGTTGACTTAGATGGAAAGGGCATATGTTTTTGATCCCATGGTTCTCTTTCCTTACCATGTTTTCCAGCAACAAAGTCCCTTTTATCATATCTTTTATTTTTGTGTTGTGGGTTATCAAGATCAACTGCTGGCTCTATCTCAACATCATTGTCTGGTTCTTTATTATTATTTTGAGTGTCTGCATGAACCTCACCATTATCTTTTTCATTATCAAAAGGTGAGTGTTCACTGCTAGATTGAGTTTTAGCATCACAAATAGAAACATCGTTAGTAGCATCAGGAGGTTTTTCTACTTCAGGTTCACTAGAGGCATGCAAAGTCCTATCATTTTTCTTCTTCTTTTTCTTTTTAGAAGGACTAGGTGCATCAGTGTTAATTATTTGAGAATCTTGTTCAATTCTCTTTGGGTGTCCCTCAGGATAAAGTGGTTCCTGAGTCACCTTACCTCCTCTAGTGGCTACTCTAACAGCAAAGCCATTTATATTATTATTAATTTCATCAAGCAATTCTCTTTGAGATTTAGAAACTTGTTCTAATTGAGTTTGAACCATAGAAGCATGTTTTCCCACACCTCTAACATCATTTGAGATTCTAAATAACAAGTCACTCAAGCAAGCAACCATATCAGAATTGTATTTCAATTCTTTCATAACATTTGCATTCAAGTGATCTTGCTTTCTAATGTAATTTTTAAACACACAAAGGCATTAGCTAGGATGCATATTATAAGGATTGTCATTGTCATTGAACTTCATTTAAGAATTTACCTATACCATCTTAGGTGGTGGTGGTGTATCAAGCCCATGTATTTCTTCAATAGGAGGTAAATTTTTGACATCCTCGGTTTTAATACCTTTTTCCTTCATAGATTCCTTTGCCTCTTGCATATCTTCATGACTGAGATATAATATACCCCCCTTCTTCGGAGTTGGTTTAAGCGGTGGTTCAGGAAGAGTCCAATCATCATAATTTTTCAATATGTCATTCAATAATTCGTTATCCCGTCCAATAGTTTGTTCCCTCAAAACACAACCAACACAACTATCTAGGAAATCCCTAGAAGCATTGATTAGTCCATTATAGAAGATATCAATTATTTCATTTTTCTTAAGAGGATGATCAGGCAAGGCATTAAGCAATTGGAGAATCCTCCCCAAGCTTGTGGGATACTCCGTTCTTCAATTTGCACAAAGTTAAATATTTCCTGTAAGGCAGCTTGTTTCTTATGAGCAGGAAAGCATTTTTTAGAGAAGTAATAAATCATATCCTGGGGACTACGCACACAACCAGGAGCAAGAGGATTATACCAAGTCTTAGCCTCACCCTTTAATGAGAACGGAAATAATTTGAGAATATAATAGTAGCGATTTTTCTTGTCATGAGCAAAAAGGGTGGCTATATCATTCAACTTAGTAAGATGCGCCACAATAGTTTCAGTTTCATAACCATGGAAAAGATCAGATTCAAACAAAGTAATTAACTCTAGGTAGACAGAAAATTCATAATCCTTATCATCAATAAAGGTAGGTGAAGTAGCAAACTGAGGATCACATTTCATTTTAGCATTCAAAATCTTTTCTTTATACTTGCATAATAATTTTTCTAGATCATCTCTATCCTTGCAAGCAAGAATGTCTCTAGTTGTCTCCTCATCCATAAAATAACCATCCGGTATCTTAGGCAATTCATATCTAGGAGAACTAGATTTAGTACGTGTTTCAAGATTTTCAGTTTCAAGCTACTCATTAGTTTCAACAATTTCATCAGTTTTAGCATTCACAAAAGCTTTACTTCTAGCAATTTGTTCATCAAGAAATTCACCTAGTGGCACATTATCATCAAGCAAGGTACTAGCATCATCATGATTAGCATTCATAGAAGAAGTGGCATCATCAATAACTTGTGACATATCAGAACTGATAGCATGTGTTGGTGTTGCAAGTCTACTTATAACAGAAGGTGAATCTAAAGCGGAGCCGGATGGTAGTTCCTTACCTCCCCTCGTCTTAGAGGGAAAAATATTAGTCTTAGCATCCTTCAGATTCTTCATAGTGATAATTTGATAACAATCCCAGGTGACTCAACAAATATAGCTATGCCCCCGGCAACAGCGCCGGAAAATGGTCTTCATAACCCACAAGTATAGGGGATCGCAGCAGTTTTCGAGGGTAGAGTATTCAACCCAAATTTATTGATTCGAAACAAGGGAAGCCAAAGAATATTTGCAAGTATTAGCAGTTGAGTTGTCAATTCAACCATACTTGGAGATTAATTATCTGCATCAAAGTGATCAGTAGCAAAGTAGTATGATAAATTTGATAGTAGTAGCAACAACAATAGTAACGGTAACAGTGATAGCAGTGATTTTGTAGCAAGTCCAATAGTAACAATAGTAGTAGTAACTTAGAAAGAACAATATAAGAGAAATTCGTAGGCATTAGATCGGTGAATTCGTTGGATGATATTCATCATATAATAGTCATAACCTAGGGCGATACAGCACTAGCTCCAGTCCATAAATATAATGTAGGCATGTATTCCGTAAATAGTCATACGTGCTTATGGAAAGAACTTGCATGACATCTTTTGTCCTACCCTCCCGTGGCAGCGGGGTCCTATTGGAAACTAAGGAATATTAAGGCCTCCTTTTAATAGAGAACCGGCACAAAGAATTAACACACCGTGAATACAAGAACTCCTCAAACTACGGTCATCACCGGGAAGTGCCCCGACTTTTGTCACTCCGGGTTTGCCGGATCATAACACGTAGTAGGTGACTATAACTTGCAAGGTCGGATCTAGAACATAGATATAATGGTGATAACATAAAGGGTTTAGATCTGAAATCATGGCACCCGGGCCCAAACTGACAAGCATTAAACATGGCAAAGTCATAGCAACATCAATCTCAAAACATAATGGATACTAGGGATCAAGCCCTAACAAAACTAACTCAATTACATGATTAATCTCATCCAACTCCTCACCGACGAGCAAGATCCTCCCTCTCCGGAGCCCCAAACGGACTCCAGATATGGCCTCCCGATGAAGAACAGGGGGTGCCGGCGGCTTCGTCTCGTCAAACGTGATAATTCTTTCTCCCTGATTTTTCTCCAAATATGTGATTTTATAGTATCAGGGTTGGAGTCTGCAGGGCCACCAGGTGGGGACAACCCACCTAGGCACGCGTGGAGGGGGTGCCCTGGTGGGTTGTGCCCACCCAGGTGCCCCCTCTGGTGGTTCTTGGCTCCATAAATCCTTATTTATTGAATAAAATATCCTCGCAAAGTTTCGTTCCAATCCGAGAACTTTTATTTCTGCACAAAAACAACACCATGGTAGTTCTGCCGAAAACAGCGTTAGTCCGGGTTAGTTTCATTCAAGTCATGCAAATTAGAGTCCTAAACAAGAGGAAAAGCATTAGGAAAAGTATATACGACGAAGATGTACCAATAATATATATATATATATATATATATATATATATATATATATATATATATATATACCTCGGGGAGCCCACAGATATGTGCGGTGTCTATAAACCGCACAAGGGAGACATGCTCGATCAGAACACCTGGCCCCCTATACCCTGCATGCGACCCGAAAAAAATGTATGGGTCTGGTGTGTGATTTTTTTAAATCCCAAAAGGACAAGTTCGATGGGGCGCCAACTACATTAATAACATTATAAACTGAACATCATAGCCCCCGCGACCAGGTTAAAGACGTACAATGTTGGGTGCCGTCCAACGCATGTGCTGAAACTTGATTTTCTCTAACATAGCACATAGAGCAAAGAGTAAACCCAATAAAAACATAGTCTACAAATTAGCAAAACAAGGATCCCAAGGTTTATATAATTGCCATGACAGGTCACTATAGAGACATTTATCTCTATAATGACCATTTCATAGCGTTTAATTGAAGCTTGAGATATGCAAATTCCCACTGTGTCACCCATCCTTAGACTACTTGATGTAGGGTGGAACCCTATACGGCCGATCTTTCACGAAAGGAGCGGATCCCAACGAGGAACACGAAGAACAAAAGGGAAAACACGAGGGAAAACACGAGAGAATCACGCAAACCAACAAGATTCGGTCACACATATGCTAGATCCTCGAAACACAAAGAGATACACGATCCGAATCCAACAAAGGACGACACAAGTGGTAACTAGTTCATCTCCGTGAGGAGGTCTTGAGGGGTCTTCCCATGAAGGGGTCTTGAATCCAAGGTGGATCTTCTTCGAAGAGGCAACGGTCCCTCGCAATGGAGTAGATCCGGATGGATGAGCGAAGCTCTATCTCACATATGAGCTAACACAACGCTGTCCCTAACTAGGAGGTGGGAGAGGTCTATTTATAGTCGTAGTACAAGTTGGGGACGAAGTGAAGGGGTACATGCGCCGGTGGCCCGTTAAACTGCACGCAGGGCTGGCCGGATGTCTGGGTGTCGGGCCGGATGTCCGGGCTGGGAGGCCGGATGTCCGGGCTGGCCTGGGTCGCTTCGAGATGCATTCGGTGATGGAGGGCTGGATTTCCAAGGACATGGGCCGGATGTCTAGCCACTGTAGTAGCTGGCTCTTCTTCCTTCACTTCCACGCGCACTTGGACTTGGTCCTTGGGCTCTCCATGGTCTCCTCGGGTGTACCTGAGTATGCACAAGGTCTGCGCTTGAAGTAGCATCCATGTCTTATATGCGAAAAGGGAAGATTCGAAAGGAGCGAGTTCACCTTAGGTCCAATGGCGTATGCTCGAGGTCTCAACATGTGGGCACTTGGGGCTTGGGGAGTAGTCGTAGTGTACATGGGGATGATCGTAGGATGCTCCGCATCATCTCCCCTCCCTTGGGAAAGATCTGAGCTCGGATCGAAAATCTCATCACCATGGAAACTGTTGTCATGGACGGACTTTTAGTTGGACGAAGTGGAAGACATGGCGCAATCCAAGTACTCCAAGGTGTCTCTGGAGTGGTACACATGCAAAAAGAGCAAACACAAACGACACTCGGAAATACAATGCTTAGCGCACACATGGTGTCCATCATGTAAGAATGAGTCTGTGCGGTAAGATTGTTCTTGCCAAACTGCATGAAGCTTATCAAGATGATATAGAATGATATGCAAAGCGTTCATGGGAGCAAAAATATTCATTATGCACACAATTGTGTTGTGAATATGATCAATGCAACCACGGTGCAAAATGATGTCATAGTGAGACGGTTTATGAATGGCATGAATATGGCAATGGATGCTCAATATGAGTAAGTTATCACGCAATTGATGGTAGGTAATATGATCATGATGTATGAATATGCCATCAAGAAAGATCACAACAAATTTGCTAAGAAAGTGTACAAGCTCATATATCATGGATGACATAGAAATACAAGATGCAACAAGGCAATCATAATGTGAGTTAATCCATGCATAAGATGCATATTTGTGATGTGTATGATATGTCCATCGAGCATGACATGTGTGATCACAATCAATAAATATGGAGGTGTTAGTGCAATGTGTCAAAGGAGTGTTGATGTACCAATGCTCGATGTTGTGGCACTCCTCAACTTGAAGGTCCATATGGTCCATCTGCAATGTCGGTCCTCCCTCCAATACGTGTATCGTGTAGACAAGAAGAAGGAAACAACAATGAAAGGATGACCCATCCAATATGCGTATGTGAGGATGGCTCAAAGGGAAGGAGTTCACCTTATGAATGTTCCCGAAGATGTTGGAGTGGCACATCATGTATGCCTTCTCATGACCAAAATGTCTCGTGATGGTACCACCTTGTGAATCCCTCAAAATGAAAGAACATGACAAACACTTGGAAAAACCAATTATGCGAGTACAACCAAAGACAATAAACTCAATCAAACTAGCATGCATCACAAGTAATATGTCCAAGTCTCTAAAATCAATAAGCATAGTATGGTTGCACTCACTACAAGTAGATATGAGAGAGGCAACTAATGGATACAAGAGACAATGATCAAGATATATCATGTGAGAGGCATGAACATATATGTCATCAACCCAAGAAAGCGAGTAAGAATGGAACATGCGTGATGTGACGAAGCAAGTAATTATGGTGATCCAGTCAAGCAAGCTAGTAGTGCGAAGATGCAACGTACTAGGAGGAATCATGGAAAGCATGTCATGTGTGCAAATAGTGGTCATGAATAATGCACATGACATATCACAAGCATGAAAGCAAGATATGAGTAAAATATCATCAATGTATTGGCGAGAGGCCATATGTAAATTGCAATGGGGCATCATGACTCTCCCAACACAACAGTCAACAATAGCATGTGGCACAAGGAAACCATGGTAATAGCAACAAGGATCTCCACCAAGCATGTAAATACACATAGAAGTAGTATAATGGTGAATCATGGGTAAGTGCACGCAAGGGTCCCAATTGCATGGCAAAATCACAAAAAGAGGCATAACATGCAAAGTGAACACGATATAATGGGCATAATGTAGCAAGTGGTAAATAGCCCATAGCCGTGTGAGAGCCAAGTGGAAGAGATGCGCGTAGTCCTTGCGTGAAGGTAATGGTGGGAAGGATAGTCCACGGGATCCCAAGTCATCATTGCTCTCAAGATCTCGTTTTGTCAACTCTTGGGATTGAGAGGTTGACGAGTATATGTGAGTACCTACACAAAACAAGGGCAAAAGGAAAGTTGTGTGTGTGGTATATGTACACATCATCCATCATGATGCACACGTGCATGTGTTGGTTAGCACAAAATATCCAATGCTCAAATAAATGAGATGCATGATATATAAACATGTCATCCATCATGATAGGTTTGTTGTTATGTATAGCATAATGTAGACTCAAATTGTGTAATGCATCATGGGAAATATCTAGAGCATTGCTATGCGTGGAATGCATATGGTGCAAGAAATTATAGGAATCATACAAAGTATGGAATGCATCAAAATCTCCTAATATGTATGAGGAAACTATGGGGTCTCCTCATGAGCATTAATGGAAACATCACATGGAGAATATGGACAACATCCAAAACAGTGCATATCCGAAGCAATGTGTTCATGGCATGGCATAGTAGATGAATTGCACAAATCATGTAAAGGAAGTATGGCAATATCATCACATGGAAAACAAAAGCCAATGACCATCATCTCGCCATCTATGCCATAAGTGCAAATGGGATTTATTTTAATGGTGCATGGATAGTTACTATGTTGAGATTGAAATGATGTAATATGGGAGATCTCACTCATAGCATATGACAAGTTCAACAAATTGTCAAACATGACGTGACCAATAGAATTTTCACATGATATCTTATGGAGCATAGCATCACAGCTAGGCAAATCAACATGCTCATCATCATATTAATCATAAATGGGTGGCATATCAAAGCATGTAGAAGACATAGTATGTGGTGAACCCGTAAGGTGATAATCATCATGCAAGCAATCATTTGCAAGATAGTCCACTAGTGGGACAATATAAGTGCCATCAGCTAGGTTACCTTTGGAGCATCGCTCATGTGTTGTAGGTGAGGTGTCGAAGACCAAGTTTTTTTATCTTCATCTTGATGGAACCATGTGGGGGTGCATCATCTTCCACCATGGCCATCGTCGTCTCCATTGGAGGTATGGACTCATCGAGGATAGGCATGTCGTCATGTAGGAGACCTAGCACCAAAGAAGAAAACACACTTGGAGTAGAGGGTAAGTCATTAGAAATCATAGTGGCCTCATGTGCCATGTCAACTACCTCACTCACTAAGTGTTGTGGCTCACTCACTCCCTCTCGGATGCTCTCACTCATATGGTTGGTAGAGTCACTACAATGGCTCCCAACCTCACATAGGATGTGTGGAATGCTCTCATGTGTGGGGCTAGTGGTGGTCACACTCATCCTCTCATAGGAAATGCACTCAGTGTCACATATGGTGGAGTCACTCATATCACTCATGGTGGGGTGGCTATCCTCACATGGGAATTGGGGCATATCGTCATAGATATGTAGGTGCAAATGTCTCCATGCTCAACTCCTATCGCCGCCTTGGTTGAAGGGATAGTTCCATGCTCAACCTCCTCATCCATAACGCCTCCAAAGATGAATGCCGTAGGATGTGGCAAAACATCACTCTCCTCCGAGACCAAAGAGAAGGCCTCATGTGTGCTCGCATAGCTTGACTCGGAGTATGAGTCCAATATAGGCGTCGTCTTGATGTTGTTGAAGAGGTTCATGCTCGTTGCCATGGTCGAAGGGGATGGCCCTTGCTCGACCGTCTTGTCGCTGTCTTGTTGTTGGAGGCCCATATGATGTGGCACCTCGTAGCTTGTCTCCATGACGGAAGGGAAATTCCCATGCTCGACCATCTTCCTTGAGGGGCTTCCGAAGATGGAAGTGTCACCCTCGCTCGTAGGTGGTCGCCTTGTTGTTGAAGATGTTGATGTAGGCGAACTCATGGTAAGTAGGTGAATATGTAGTACGTCCAAAGGCGAAGATGCCTTGATAGTACTTGGCGAAGATGTCGAAGTGGTGGTGGTAGTATCCGTAGTGTCCTCTTGGTGGTGCTTGTTTCGTGATCTTCTCTTGTGCTCATGATGTTTGGTCGTAACTTGATGTAGAGCTTGTTGGGACTTGTTTGTTTGCGCATCTCGAGCATCTTCATGTTGATGGTGTTGTTTTCGTACTTGAGCTCAAAGTAGATGTCGTTCGTCGTCTTCATGCACATGATGCTTGGAGGTGACTTGCCCTTCATGACAATGTGGATCACGAATGTGATGATGGTCGCCATTGAGATGTGGACATGGACGAATTGCACTTGCGTCACGTGGGCGCTTCGAAGATGATCCACTTGCTCGCCATCACCTTGAGGATGATGAAGGGGAAGAAGACTTGTAGTCGGCCACCATGTCTCGTAGTTGATCCTTTAGCTTGTCCAACTTGGTGTCGATGTAGTCCCTTTTCCTTGCTTCGGAGTGTCGTATGTCGATGGCGAGGTTGTCGAGGCGCTCTCGCAAGGTATATTGTGCACCTTTCATTTCGTGTTGTAGTCCGAAGATGGACGTTTTGGTGATGTAGTTGTTCGCGCCGTCATTGTCGTGGAAGACCGGAGATGAAATTCCTTGCCTATCCATCGCAAGACTCGAGCAAATATGAGTGGAAGAAAGGAGAGAACTATACCAAATGTACCTTGACCGATGTTGAAAATGGATCAATGATCACTCAATGATGTAACAAGGAAATAGCACAATTGGTACCGATCTTATTGATTTCTCACACCTACACAAATAAGGCTTATGGTGGAGCTCGGTGAGGATAGTGGCACAAAAATTTGATGCAAAATGTTAGCAAGAGTCAATAATGTTGTAAGAGATTCACAAATTCGCAAGTGAAACAAGTACACAAATAGCAATATGTGGCACACGGAAACACACACACGGATAGATAAATGGGGTCGTGCAACCAAGGAATGAGCTCAAAATGTGGAATCCACAGAAAATGCTCTTGTTGCACAACTCTAAAGATACGCTAGCACGATTGCTCAATAGGCGGATACGACACTTGTGCACAACCTATAGGAGACAAAAATGCAATGACTTCTATCCCAATTATGCTATGTATATATGGTTCCTGATGTTCCTCTCAAGATGATCCAAGATGATCATATATGCAATGTGGTATGATGTTGTCAGGACCCCGATTCTAAGTCACACCGATCTAGCCCGTAACACCTCATATCACTTTGCGGCCTCACGCACGGTATTCCCATGGGTGTCGCCTTACCATGGCCCAAGACCTTTGCGCCTTTTGGCTCACGTATATGATAGTGTCGCTAGCATCCATATGACAGAGAACCCAGGCCGACATGACTAGTCGTGAACCCAAAGTGGCACTAACTTATGGGGACAGGCATACATGAATCAACATTGAGTATGTCGGTCAGCAGCGTGTGAATCCGGGCTGTAGCACTGGGCTAACAGGACTCCGGGAACCCGGGCTGTAGCAGGCTAGGCAGGACTCCGGATGTCACCACGTGACATTTCCCCGAAGGGACAGACACAGGAATGAAGTGAATCACATGCCGGCCAGTCAAGTGTTCCGGAGCAGTAGTGCTGGGCTAGCATGACTCCGGTGAACTGGGCTGTAGCGGACTACTATGGCTCATGGAAGCACAAGACTACATTTCCCCATAAGAGAGGCTACCAAGGATAAACAACTAGGTTGTCGGATCCCACACATACCAAGCATTTCAATCATACACACAATATGCTCAATATGTGCAATACAACATGGAATCACAACAAGACTCTACGACTCAGAGTATTATTCATTAGGCTCCGAGGAGCCAAGTATTACAAACATGGGTCTCATGACCCAACATACAGAGCATACAAGCAACAAGCACATGTGGAAGCTTAACTTGTCTGAGTACAGACAACTAAAAATGAAGAAGGCTGAGGAGCCTAACTATCTACAAGACCCTCCCAAGGGTACAAGATCGTAGCTGAGGTAACAAGCTAACCGCCGAAGTCCACACGGAACTACTAGAGAGACTGACGTCTCTCTGCAAAACATAAAATAGGCAAACGTGAGTACAAATGTACCCAACAAGACTTATATCAGAACTATCGACATATGCATCGGTATCAACAAAGGGGTGGTGGAGTTTAACTACAGCAAGCCAACTTTGACTCGGTGGCTATCCTGAACTATGACTGCAAGTAACTCTTTTGAGGTGGCGCACACGAGTCCACATATTCACCATACCAATACACCACTATGGATCCGCTCCCGTCTCCCTGCGAGAACGTCATCCATAGCACTCACACTTATCTTGCGCATTTTAGAGTATCCACTTTCACTTGTCTATGAACTATGCAAGGGGTCCAAGTTTCCATATCCGAGGAATCCAGCTATTCGAATAGATAATGATAACCCTGCAGGGGTGTACTTCTTCACACACGCTCTCGCCACTTATCGCCCTGTACACGTCATGTACCTCGGCAACCTTCAAGCGGAAGCCGGGCGAGGGAGTCGGCCACGACCTGACTAACCAACAAGTCTCTAGTCCAGGTTCATCGCCTATTCGGGTTCCATCCGCAAGGAGATCCGGCCGGGGTGTCGCTCACGGCCCCAAACGATGTGAGCAGGGTTCCCAAGCCCACCATCCGGGTGCCACTTGGTACACCGTGCCACTGTGCCTAGTCTGTCCCAAGCCCACCTATACCGGGTGCCAATTGGTAGACTACTAACACTACCTACAAACACCAGAAACTAGTTGCAACTCCTGGACAGAGATCGAGTTGATTAATAAGCCGAGAGGGGCCGAGTTACCGGAACCCAATGTGTGGTAGTAACTGTTCATGGATCACAAACACAGAACTCAGTTCCTGAGAACGGCTGCAATGAGACAACCCACCATGTACTCCTACATGGCCTCTCACCGCTACCTTTACCAAATCGTGTTCACACACTTAGCTCTCAACAATAGGACATGTTCACCACGTTCCAATTCATTCCCGATGAATCAGACTGGACTCAACTCTAAGCAGTAGCAGGCATGACAACAAGCATGAATGAGTAGGCACATCAAGGCTCAAACAATTCCTACTCATGCTAGTGGGTTTCATCTATTTACTGTGGCAATGACAGGTCATGCAGAGGAAAGGGGTTCAGCTGCCGTAGCATGTAACAGTTGAAACGGTGTTGTCCTAATGCAGTAAAAGAGAGCAGGAGCGAGAGAGTGGGATTGTATCGGAATGAAAAAGGGGGTTTTGCTTGCCTGGCACTTCTGAAGATAACATTGAGTCTTCATCAGTGTCAATGATCATAGCGTCGGAGCAGCGTCTACCGAGAGGGGACAATCACCGGCAAACAAGGAAGAACATAATCAATGTGATGCAACAATATGATGCATGATCATGACATGGCAATATGCCATTGATTGAGCTAATGCAACTAGCAACAAGTTAAATGGAGTTGGTTTGAACACTAGGTTCAAATTCAAATTCAAACTATGAATTCAAATAGTGCATTATCATGTTTTGGACTAAACAGTGAGGTTAAGTTGTTCAAACATGCATGAAAATGCCATATTCAGATTCCTTGGATTTTTTGATCATTTTTCATATATAATTTATTTCATTTGGAGCCATAGATTAATTTCTATGATATTTCAAAGTTTTGGATATTTTCTGGAATTTACTGATTATTAATAAATCCAGAAAATGTATTACTGCATCAGCATTGGTCATGCTGACGTCAGCAGGTCAACAGGAGCCGTCCAGGTCAAACCTGACCAGTGGGGCCCATTGGTCAGTGACAAACTAATTAACCTAAGTTAATTAGCTCTAAACTAATACTAATCTAGACTGGTTAAGGCCCTAGGCCCACATGTCAGTATTTAACAAGAGCCGTCCATTCGCGCGGCCGAGGGCATCTACGCATTGCGGGTGCTCAGCCGCATCCATATACACAAGTGGCAGGGGCTAAGGTCAGCCGAGCTCGCCGGAATAAAGCTCACGGCAGTGCCTAGAGTTCGGAGGCATGCAGGCACGAGGCTGCGATGCGCTAAGGGGCCAACTAGTGGCTGCTTTGGCCTCCTGGAGGGACCAGGAGCATGTTTAGGTGCACGCACGTGAGCGGTTCGAGCTCAGCCCACAGTGACGATGAGGTATGGCGGTGGCGAGCTTTGGAGCTGATGGAGACGGCGGCTACAACACGGTCGTGAGCAGGGGAGGAAGGGGAAAGATGCGGAGGCTCACAAAGAACATGCAAGGATGGTTAGTGGGCTCGGGAGCGTCCTCGACGGCGCGAATCGACCGGCGATGTACGACGGTGATGCGCGGTGACGACGGGTCGATGGCGTCACTGTGGTTCATCCGAGCTCATGTGCTTCGTCTTGGAGGAGCATCGGGTCGTCTCTGAGCTCGTGGGCACGGAGGAGGGGTGAGGATGGGCCGGTGGCCACGGTGAACGACGACGGTGGCGACGGCGTGTTCGGGTCTGCTCAGGAGAGGGGGTTAGAAGCCGAGGGAGAGAGCAGAGAGCGAGGGGAAAGTGAGAAGGGGCCTCGGGCGTCTCCAGATGCGGATCAGGTCAAGGGAGGGCAAGCAGGAGGTGGCCGCGGACGCACGCGCGCGCGCCACGCTTCCCCTCTGCCTACTGGCAGGAGGAAGAAGACGGCTCTGCCCTCTGGTGGGCTGGGCCGGCCAGGTGGCTGCATATTGGGCTGCCCAGGTAAGTCAGGTGAGTTATGTTCTGTTTTATTTTGTTCTGTTTTCTATTATTCTGTAGTCTTTAGGGCTTTATTAAAAATACTTAAACAGATCCAAAAATCATGAAACCGCTCAATGCCACTGGTTGGAATATAACCAACAACAAACATTTTAGTTTATGATTATTTGAGCATTTAAAATATTATATAGCATTTAAATGCCCAAATGCAAATAGAGTATGATTTAATTCAGTGACCCTGTGATGTCCTAGAAATATGTGCACCATTTTTGTCAGAGGTTCTAGACCAAGGCAAAGATGATGAACATTTTTAGAAGGGCATTTAAGGTTCATTGAAAAATATTTTATTTGGACCCTAGTTGAATTTCATTTGCTGCTAGGGTTTATCAGCCCCCATTTCAAAGTTAATAAAATTTAGACATGATGCATGGAGGCTATTGCAAAGGCAGGCAAGGCCTGAACTGGGGCTATGACAGCTCACCCCCACTAAACAAGAATCTCGCCCCGAGATTCAAGTGTAGGGTAAGATGAAAGGGAACACAAACTAACATAATATTCATGATCCAGGTTGCACTTCATAAAGGCGTTGATTCAATCACCATCTTTGTCTCATCGTCTTGCTCCGAGAACTCCGTCCAACATGATGACGACAGAAAGAAAGGAAAACCCTACAGGAATCGATCTCCTCGAAGATCGAGCACTCAAGATCAGCTCACGGAGTGAGACGTAAGAACATCTCTTGAGTTGAGACATAGCACACACATCAGGAGCAATGGAAAGAGGTAAATGACAAAGGTTCAATTGGGTAGGCAACAATTCCACGCTAGAGTAAGATGGTGCATGGTTTCAAAGTAGCAAGGAGATAATTGCCATGATACCATAACGAGACATCTTAAAGAAGGTGACTCACAGAAATATTCCCTTAAGTGGCAAAAAGAATTACTTTTGATTCAGAGATCATTGAAACTCTTCTCACCAGCCTGAGGCAATCACAAACGATCGCGCGAAGGAGCTTGAAGAAATGGCATACTCATACTAGAATAGATGATGTGGACTACCTTGTTGAAGACAACACAATGGATGATTTCTTCTTATCATCGAGAAAGGATAGGGTCTAGGGTAAGCCCACTTTTGAGGATGATCCTAAAATAAAAATTACTGAGAAGGCAGACCATAGTAAAATGGCACAAAGGCGGGTGCAAGCTGGGAACAAAATGCAAATGCTGGGAATGATTCTAGTAACCGGAGAAAAACTCAAAGTGATTCCACTTTTGAGTAGTTATAGAATAACTGAAGAAACTAAGAGCACAAGAATCCCCAAGGAACAACTCCTAGAATAATTTGCACTAAATCCTCATGGAGAAGATGGCCAAATAACTCAATCAAGTTACTACAATGATACACCTTCCGGCTAGGTGTGTCGGCCAGAACATCAGCCTTGTCGGGGCCTACATCATAGATCTTGGAAAAATTCCAACCATCATATCTGCCCGAGATTCATATCTGGTTGGTAACACGATATCCCAGACTCATCAAGTCTAGAAAGACAATGAAAGTTTGCAACACAAATCGACGAGATGACATTGCGAGATTCTCAGGAAATGGACTATGGTAGTAAGCTCCAAAACATGAGCGGGTTTTGCTACAACATGTGAACATGCTGTCCCAGACAAGCATGACCACATAGTAGTCTTATAATAAAAATACTACCGAGTTCAGGTGGGGAACCATCATCGAGGATATCGAAGTCCTTGCGTAAGTCTAGCTCTTAAGAAGAAACTTCTTCTCCTTGAACAAATCAATCAGTGGCTTGGTGTGCTAGGAACACATACAGAATGGAGGCGGCCAACCTATCAAACCATAGAGTACTTCACATATATGTGTGACTAACTTGGGATGATTCCAGAGGAAACAAAAACAATCTTTCTCGAACTCACGGCGGCAGCTTGCATCAAATGCACATGAATTCGAGGAAGTCACTTCTTCCATCCAAGCCTAAGCTTCATGAACGGAACACGAAGCATTGCTTACAAAGTTTCCAATACTAGGTTGATGTTCAACATGAATCATGGGGGAGACAAAATGCTACTGATGGGCTCAACAGCAACTCATCGGAATTTCCATATCACTGGACTTCCACCATCATGTGAACACGGTGATAGCATTGGTCAGACCCAAAGGATGTAATGGTGTATGCTCGAGGGATCAACCACGAGTAAGACAACATTACGAACATCGTATGTTCTGATTTGATTTGACGATATCCCATACCCAAATCAAAGTTGATAAGACAATAGGTCCAACAACTGATCACAGGGACCAATCGATGAAGATATCATCTTTCTTCAACACACACACACACAAAAAAAGATATCCCTTATCATGAACTAAGTCAGACAAGCTTCCATCTTCCAACTCTCCAAGTTGTTGTTTAGCTTAACCAACTAGCTCGGGGGTATCCAACACAAATTCTTGGAGAATGGATGGTTTAGAGAAAAACCAACATGATCACGAACTCAACATAGCGATCAGGGAACAACCTGGTAATACTTCCGAGAAGATATTCAGAAAATCACGAACCACCAAAATGTTATTAAGCTCGGGAGCAATCTTGCTTTCAAGGCAAGATGATATGATCAAAAGAGTGAGGGATTGACACAATCCTAACTCATTGATCGAAGAGTGCACCGGAAATAAGGACTAGGTAGCACGATCAATCTTAGGATGATGATTCAATAACCAACACACTAAGAATGAGAATATTGTCCATTAACTACCAAGCAACGAGGTTGCTAGGAGTATCGATTTCACACATCACAGTTCACTTGTAGGCATTCCGATTACAACAACACGGGACCGAGGAATGAATAATGATAGCGAGAAGTATCACTGCGTCAGAAATTGATGAGAGATGGTGCAATTCTCATGACAATCCTGACATAAAGAGGGTAATACTCAGAGGTAGAATAGAACAAAAGCTGGATTGGCATTTGATCTGCGAAATACAACTACTTTGACCCAATCCAAGAAATGGATAAGGTACCAGAGTTTGTTTATCCTAGTCATTCTGAAATAGAACGGCTCGACGGACCACAAGAATAATAGGCACCGGTGAACGAATGCTCACATACTCTTGACTATCAATTGATAGATAAGGGTCGGAATATAACTGAAGGGGGACAACTCAAAGGAACATATAACTTTCTGAGTTGTGGATGCATAGATTAGTATGTCGAGCAAAGCTCATCATTTCTTCCGGATAACCCATGCAGAAAGGTAGAATTGGCAGAGTCGCAATATGAACGGAGTTCTCATCATGAGCACTCTGGTTGTGATCTTTTGATTCAAACGAATATCTGCCAAGGATAGTTCATGGTACTTGGAAGAAGGAGAATACCACGGACCTCGAGGACTATCACAAAGGTTACTAATATCCTAAAGGAACTAGCAAACACTATCAACACGAAGTAAGTAGGGTGAATCTCGGGTTCAGGAACCCAGGGTAGAATACCTACTACTAATAACATCATGGGATGCTTTCGAGGATGATGGCCAGATTCATCACACTAGGAATATAAAACATTGCTAGATTACTGGTTGATTCTTTAAGACATCTAGGGCCATAATAATATCTCCAACGCATACGTCGAGGCAACGGAATACCTCAACAGACCAATTGGTGTGCTTAATCTGGCCCAAGGGAACGTCGAGAACGGAAAGAAGCGCTTTGCAAATGCATCAGACTATTTAGAGACCTGGGGTGACTCGGATAGCATAACGGCTGTAAATGCTCAAAAAGATTTGAGACATCCTGCAAAATGGTGGCATAACCACTCAACAACACAATAGCAAGGTTCCGAGACCAATTTCTAACATAGGAGATACTAGGAACTGAACTGAGACTCAAATCCATCATTCCTGTAAGTCTCTAGCATAGTAACTCGTCATCCTGAGAGATAGAAGAGAAGCCTAGTTCTTAACCCCGTAGAAAAGATAAGATGACTCAGATCAGATGGTCATGAGGATAAGGAGTAAAAAGAGCCTTACGTTCCCTTCCACAATCAATTACCTTACGTAACTAAAGCATTTCTAGACACGACTTCGACCAGCTTGGCTTGGTAATCCTACAGGTAGTCAGGCTCTGATACCAAAATTGTCAAGACCCCGATTCTAAGTCACACCGATCTAGCCTGTAACACCTCATATCACTTTGCGGCCTGACGCACGGTATTCCCACGGGTGTCGCCTTACCATGGCCCGGGACCGTTTGCGCCTTTTGGCTCACGTATATGATAGTGTCGCTAGCATCCATATTACAGAGAACCCAGGCCGACATGACTAGTCGTGAACCCAAAGTGGCACTAACTTACGGGGACAGGCATACATGAATCAACATCGAGCACATCTGTCAGTAGCGTGTGAATCCGGGCTGTAGCACTGGGCTAACAAGACTCCGGGAACCCGGGCTGTAGCAGGCTAGGCAGGACTCCGGATGTCACCGCATGGCATTTCCCCGAAGGGACAGACACAGGAATGAAGTGAATCACATGCCGGTCAGTCAAGTGTTCCGGAGCAGGAGTGCTGGGCTAGCATGACTCCGGTGAACCGGGCTGTAGCGGACTACTATGGCTCATGGAAGCACAAGACTACATTTCCCCATAAGAGAGGCTACCAAGGATAAACAACTAGGTTGTCAGATCCCACACATACCAAGCATTTCAATCATACACACAATATGCTCAATATGTGCAATACAACATGGCATCACAACAAGACTCTTCGACTCAGAGTATTATTCATTAGGCTCCGAGGAGCCAGGTATTACAAACATGGGTCTCATGACCCAACATACAGAGCATACAAGCAACAAGCACATGCGGAAGCTTAACTTGTCTGAGTACAGACAACTAAAAATGAAGAAGGATGAGGAGCCTAACTATCTACAAGACCCTCCCAAGGGTACAAGATCGTAGCTGAGGTAACAAGCTAACCATCGAAGTCCACACGGAACTACTAGAGAGACAGACGTCTCTCTGCAAAACATAAAATAGGCAAACGTGAGTACAAATGTACCCAACAAGACTTACATCAGAACTATCTACATATGCATTGGTATCAACAAAGGGGTGGTGGAGTTTAACTACAGCAAGCCAACTTTGACTCGGTGGCTATCCTGAACTATGACTGCAAGTAACTCTTTTGAGGTGGCGCACACGAGTCCACATATTCACCATACCAATACACCACTATGGATCCACTCCCGTCTCCCTGCGAGAACGTCATCCATAGCACTCACACTTATCTTGCGCATTTTAGAGTATCCACTTTCACTTGTCTATGAACTATGCAAGGGGTCCAAGTTTCCATATCCGAGGAATCTGGCTATTCGAATAGATAATGATAACCCTGCAGGGGTGTACTTCTTCACACACACTCTCGCCACTTATCGTCCTGTACACGTCATGTACCTCGGCAACCTTCAAGCGGAAGCCGGGCGAGGGAGTCGGCCACGACCTGACTAACCAACAAGTCTCTAGTCCAGGTTTATCGCCTATTCGGGTTCCATCCTCAAGGAGATCCATCCGGGGTGTCGCTCACGGCCCCAAATGATGTGAGCAGGGTTCCCAAGCCCACCATCCGGGTGCCACTTGGTACACCGTGCCACTGTGCCTAATCTGTCCCAAGCCCACCTGTACCGGGTGCCACTTGGTAGACTACTAACACTACCTACAAACACCAGAAACTAGTTGCAACTCCTGGACAGATATCGAGTTGATTAATAAGCCGAGAGGGGCCGAGTTACCGGAACCCAATGTGTGGTAGTAACTGTTCATGGATCACAAACACAGAACTCAGTTCTTGAGAACGGCTGCAATGAGACAACCCACCATGTACTCCTACATGGCCTCTCACCGCTACCTTTACCAAATCGTGTTCACACACTTAGCTCTCAACAATAGGACATGTTCACCATGTTCCAATTCATTCCCGATGAATCAGACCAGACTCAACTCTAAGCAGTAGCAGTCATGACAACAAGCATGAATGAGTAGGCACATCAGGGCTCAAACAATTCCTACTCATGCTAGTGGGTTTCATCTATTTACTGTGGCAATGACAGGTCATGCAGAGGAAAGGGGTTCACCTACCGCAGCATGTAACAGTTGAAATGGTGTTGTCCTAATGCAGTAAAAGAGAGCAGGAGCGAGAGAGTGGGATTGTATCGGAATGAACAAGGGGGTTTTGCTTGCCTGGCACTTCTGAAGATAACATTGAGTCTTCATCAGTGTCAATGATCACAGCGTCGGAGCAGCGTCTACCGAGAGGGGACAATTACCGGCAAACAAGGAAGAACACAATCAATGTGATGCAACAATATGATGCATGATCATGACATGGCAATATGCCATTGATTGAGCTAATGCAACTAGCAACAAGTTAAATGGAGTTGGTTTGAACACTAGGTTCAAATTCAAATTCAAACTATGAATTCAAATAGTGCATTATCATGTTTTGGACTAAACAGTGAGGTTAAGTTGTTCAAACATGCATGAAAATGCCATATTCAGATTTCTTGGATTTTTCTGATCATTTTTCATATATAATTTATTTCATTTGGAGCCATAGATTAATTTCTATGATTTTTCAAAGTTTTGGATATTTTCTGGAATTTACTGATTATTAATAAATCCAGAAAATGTATTACCGAGTCAGCACTGGTCATGCTGACGTCAGCAGGTCAACAGGAGCCGTCCAGGTCAAACCTGACCAGTGGGGCCCACTGGTCAGTGACAAACTAATTAACCTAAGTTAATTAGCTCTAAACTAATACTAATCTAGACTGGTTAAGGCCCTAGGCCCACATGTCAGTATTTAACAGGGTTAACTAAGTTTAGCTAGCGCTTAACCTAAATTAGTAGGGGCGTGGGCCCACTTGTCATTGACTAAGAGGTTAACTAAGAAGTGATTAGGCCGTAATCGGACTACTGCCACGTCAGCTCCACCGGATCAAGTCGCCGGCGACCTCACAGGACGGTGGTGGCACGTCGGAATCCCCATTCCGGCGACCATTCGTGCGGCCGAGGGCATCTACGCATTGCGGGTGCTCGGCCGCATCCATATACGCAAGTGGGAGGGGCTAAGGTCAGCCGAGCTCGCCGGAATCAAGCTCACGGCGGCGCCCAGAGTTCGGAGGCATGCAGGCACGGGGCTACGATGCGCTAAGGGGCCAACTAGTGGCTGCTTTGGCCTCCTGGAGGGACCAGGAGCATGGTTAGGTGCACGCACGCGAGCGGTTCGAGCTCAGCCCACGGCGGCGATGAGGTATGGCGGTGGCGAGCTTCGGAGCTGATGGAGACGGCGGCTACAACACGGTCGTGAGCAGGGGAGGAAGGGGAAAGATGCGGAGGCTCACAAAGAACATGCAGGGACGGTCAGTGGGCTCAGGGGCGTCCTCGATGGCGCGACTGGACCGGCGATGTACGACGGCGGTGCGCGGTGACGATGGGTCAATGGCGTCACTGTGGTTCGTCTGAGCTCATGTGCTTCGTCTTGGAGGAGCATCGGGTCGTCTCTGTGCTCATGGGCATGGAGGAGGGGTGAGGAAGGGCCGGTGGCCATGGTGAACGACGACGGTGGCGACGGCGTGTTCGTGTCTGCTCAGGAGAGGGGACTAGAAGCCGAGGGAGAGAGCAGAGAGCGAGGGGAAAGTGAGAAGGGGACTCAGGCGTCTCCAGATGCGGATCAGGTCGAGGGAGGGCAAGCAGGTCGTGGCTGCGGACGTACGCGTGCGCGCCACGCTTCCCCTCTACCTACTGGCAGGAGGAAGAAGACGGCTGTGCCCTCTGGTGGGCTGGGCCGGCCAGGTGGCTGCATATTGGGCTGCCCAGGTAAGTCAGGTGAGTTCTGTTCTGTTTTATTTTGTTCTATTTTCTATTATTCTGTAGTCTTTAGGGCTTTATTAAAAATACTTAAACAGATCCAAAAATCATGAAACTGCTCAATACCACTGGTTGGAATATAACCAACAACAAACATTTTAGTTTATGATTATTTGAGCATTTAAAATATTATATAGCATTTAAATGCCCAAATGCAAATAGAGTATGATTTAATTCAGTGACCCTGTGATGTCCTAGAAATATGTGCACCATTTTTGTCAGAGGTTCTAGACCAAGGCAAAGATGATGAACATTTTTAGAAGGGCATTTCAGGTTCATTGAAAAATATTTTATTTGGACCCTAGTTGAATTTCATTTGCTGCTAGGGTTTATCAGCCCCCATTTCAAAGTTAATAAAATTTAGACATGATGCATGGAGGCTAATGCAAAGGCAGGCAAGGCCTGAACTGGGGCTGTGACAGATGCTATGGCTAATGCTTACAAGCTTCTTTGCTCTCTTTTTCTTTGCTTAAAAGCATATTCTTTTTTTATATGGCCACAATGTGAAATGCACAAACCAAGATAGCAATTGTTTATATGCGGGAACAAACTTGTGGCACAAGAGATGATATGATACCAATATGATATGGTATGTATGCAAAGGATAGTGTAGATCACTACTGTGCACAAGTAATGTTGCCGACAATACTCAAATGTCTAGTCCCGATAGGCAAGTGACGCAAAATGGGCTAGGGGTTAACAATGTAATGGCAAGGAGAATATACAATGGATGTCGTCGAGGTTACCGTCCTTGGCGAGGATGAGTGGCGGTGTTCGTGATGTAAAATCGTTCCTAATTAGCCGAAACACCTTAGGAAACGGAAAAACCGCAAACTCAAAATCTCAAACATCAAATGTCAAAATGGTGGTAGCGGGAAAGCGGTGGTGGTTGCAGAAGTATTGGTGGAAACCCGGTCAAAATGGGTTAAGGTGGTAGGGTATGATGGGCTATACACGGTGTTGGACTTGGAAGCACGGTCCCTAAGTAGCCTAAACACCTTAGGAGACTCAACTCACAACACAAACAAAACTGGGTTAAGTTGGAGAGGCGGAAGTGTATGGTGGTCAAGCCTATGCGGAAGTTATGGTGGTGGTTGATGAAGACGCAACCGTCGCTAAGTAGCTGAAACACCTTAGGAGACTCGAATCACAACTCAAACAACCACAAATGGAATGGGGAACAAAAATTGGTTAGGTTGCGGAAGGCTATGGTGGTTTTGCAGAAGATATGGTGGAAGCCCTAGGCAAAGATGCCAAAGTTGCAAAAATTTGATGGAGTCAAATGATGATGGTAGTATTTTTGTGGGATGGGGGATGTCAATAGCTTCAAAACGAGCTAAATAACATAAAAAACGGACTTCGGATGAATTAGTTATGGTCAAAACGGTGAAACACTCAAGGCTGAAATGCCAGGGGCCGGACATCCGGGGTCGGGGCCGGAAATCCGGGACCTGATGTACAGAACCGTGCACAAATTGCACTCGAAGAGCTGGATGTCCAGGCCTACGGGCCGGATGTCCGGGCTCCAAATTCGAGGATGAACTCGAGGAACTCAATTTTGGGGGGAAAATTTGATGGATTTCGTGGATGGGAAGTGGAAAAAATTGGGGGAAAGCTAGATCTAATCAAGACACAACGAATCCATGGATCAAAATCAACAAAACATCATCAAACCAACAAATCACAAAAAAATTGGGGGCTATTTTTGTGGGTCATTTTCGAATTAGGACAAAATCAACAAAATTAGGCTAGAAAACAAAGAGGGGAGGCTCCGAAATCATGATCAACGTGGCTCATGATACCAAGATGATGTAGGGTGGAACCCTATACTGCCGATCTTTTACGAAAGGAGCAGATCCCAATGAGGAACATGAAGAACACAAGGGGAAACATGAGGGAAAACACGAGAGAATCACTCAAACCAACAAGATTCGGTCACACATATGCCAGATCCTCGAAACACAAAGAGATACATGATCCGAATCCAACAAAGGATTATACAAGTGGTCTTGAGGGGTCTTCCCATGAAGGGGTCTTGAATCCAATGTGGATCTTCTCCGAAGAGGCAACAGTCCCTCGCAATGGAGTAGATCCAGATGGATGAGCAAAGCTCTATCTCACATATGAGCTACCACAACGCTGACCCTAACTAGGAGGTGGGAGAGGTCTATTTATAGTCGTAGTACAAGTTGGGGACGAAGTGAAGGGGTACATGGGCCGGTGGCCCGTTACACTGCACAGGGTTGGCCGGATGTCCGGGGCTTCGTGACGGGTCGGATGTCTAGGGCTTTGTGACGGGCCAGATATCCGGGCTGGGTGGCCGGATGTCCGGGCTGGCCTGGGTCGCTTCCAGATGCATTCGGTGATGGAGGGCCATATTTCCGGCCGTTGTAGCAGCTGACTCTTCTTCCTTCACTTCCACGCGCACTTGGCCTTGGTCCTTGGGCTCTCCATGGTGTCCTCGGGTGTACCTGAGTATGCACAAGGTCCGCGCTTGAAGTAGCATCCATGTCTTATATGCGGAAAGGGAAGATTCAGAAAGGAGCGAGTTCACCTTAGGTCCAATGGCGTTTGCTCGAGGTCTCAATATGTGGGCACTTGGGGCTTGGGGAGTAGCCATAGTGTACATGGGGATGATCGTAGGATGCTCCGCATCACTACTCTAGCCAGAGCATGCTTAACTTTAGTGTTCTATTCGACTAGGCTAGCTGATGGGAAGCCACCCTTGCTAATATGAATTGCCTCCTTGCCTTTAAGGTGTTTCACGGTGGTCACCCTATGGGACCTTCTCCCTACTATCACACAAATTTGTGCTTTTAGAAACTATGAGTGATATTTACATGGTCGGTGTGTCGCCGCCTAGCATTCAATGAGCACTGACACTGGCAGTGGAAAACGATGAGAGAAGAGGCGGGAAACCTGTTAGATGAGTGGCGGGAAACGGTAGCGTATTTGGATATATAACAACATTAATATAGAGAACTTAGTATAGAAGGAAGCATGAGCTAGCACGACGCATGCGCATAATGCTTACCCGTATAAATAAAATCACAACCGAAAATACATGTCTTGTCGAAAGGGATGAGGATTGTCATTCGATCTGGGAGCATCCAATAGTGTAGACGTACGATCCGTGGGGTTTGGGATCTGGCCAATCAGACCGCATGACATAGATCGCACGTGCAGCAGGGGTCATCAGGCATAGTTTGGTAGGCACACGGCTTAATTGAGTGAATCGTGTGCTATTTGAAAACATTTTGTGAGAAGAATCTCGGTTTTTAAATCCCCGTAAATCCAAAACTCACCCGAAAATCATAAAACTTGGCATGGTATCACAACATGGCACATATATGTCGAGGGAGTTTTTTGTCCATTTTGGCGCAACTTTTATTATAAGCCTCTTACATACATGAGCTTCTCTCAAAAAGCCTCGTGGTTCCGACAGGGAAACGTGTCCCCCTTGTGGACTAAACGATAATCACTGCCTCTTTTCGCCTTGTATTTTCTTCTACGGGCAACATGGAACGACAAGATATCCATGCTAAAATTTAGACTTATTCAGGGTTCGTTTGGTCTTTTCATACACTAATTGAGTTTCCTAGGCATTTAATGTCCATAATACAAATCTGAACTACAAATACATGCTCCAGTTCACCAAAATGGCTAGAAAAATTATACATGTGTCCTTGGGTGCATGTTTAGGTCCCATGCCAGGAATGGGAATGAATTACAACCGTACAGGCGTCCTAGCTCGTCCTCAAACATTTGGAATCTCTGTTTTAAATCCCCATAAATCGAAAACTCACCAGAAAGACAAGAAAGTTGGCATGGTGTCATGTCATGGCACATATATGTCGTGGTAAAAACATTGTCCAATTTGGGCCAAGCTTAATTACAAACCTCTTACAAATCGGAGGCTGTCGCAAGAACCCTCTTGGTTTCAATAGGGAAATATGTCCCCTTGTGGGCGAAACGATAATTGCTCCCTCTTCTAGCCTTGTATTTTCTTATACACGTAACATGGAACAACGAGAGATTCGCGCTAAACTTTGAAATTATTCAGGCTTCGTTTGACCTTTTTTAGTCATTAATTGAGTTTTCTAGGAATTTAGTGTTCAGAATTCAAATCCGAACTACAAATACATGCTCTAGTGCACCAAAATGGCTTGAAAGAACATACATCTATCCTTGGGGTGCATGTTAAGGTCCCATGGAATGAATGGGAATGTATTCATCCGTCTCGGCGTCCTGGCTCGGCCACAAACATTACGAATCTCATTTTTAAATCTCTATAAATCCAAAACTCACCAGAAAATCATGAAACTTGGCATGGTGTCACTAAATGGCACATATATGTCGTGGTAAAATAATTGTCCAATTTGGGCCAAGCTATATTACAACCTCTTACAAACCGAAGCTTCTCACAACCCTCGTGGTTCCGGTAGGGAAACATGCCCCTCTTGTGGGCGAAACGATAATCGCTGCCTCTTATTGCCTTGAACTTTGTTTTCTACAGGCAACATAGAATAACAGGAGTGTCGTGTGTTAAAACTGTTCAGGGTTAGTTTGGCCATTTTATATATTAATTGAGTTTTCTAGGCATTTAATGTAGCCCATAATTCAAATTTGAACTACAAGCACATGCTCAAGTGAAGCAAAATGGGTGGAAAACCGTACATGTGTCATTGGGTGCATGTTTAGGTCTCATTGAAGGAATGGGAATGAATTACAAACTTCTCGTTGTCCTAAAATGTTGAGAATCTTGGTTTTTAAATCCCAGTAAATCAAAAACTCATCCAAAAAACATGAAACTTGGCATAGTTTCATGACACGGCACATATATGTCGTGGTAAAAAAATCGTCCAGCTTGAGACAAGGCGCACACATTAATAGCCAACAAAGTCATTTTGAAACAAATAGTTGACACGTTAATATCGCAAACGGTTGTATTATATGAACCGTGTGTTCACGTAACCATTTAAGTGCGGCCACACGTCCCTCTTTTCTTATGGTATAGTGATCTCTACTATGCAACTTTATTCTTGTAGACATGTGTTTGGCCTCCAAGCGCAGAGTTTTGTTGGACAGTAGCAATTTCCCCTCAAGTGGATGACCTAAGGTTTATCAATCCATGGGAGGCGTAGGATGAAGATGGTCTCCCTCCAACAACCCTGCAATCAAATACAAGAAATCTCTCGTGTCCCCAACACACCCAATACAATTGCAATTTGTATAGGTGCCCTAGTTCGGCGAAGAGATGGTGATGAAAGTGTAATATGGATGGTAGAAATATATTTTTATAATCTGAAAATAAAAAACAGCAAGGTGGCAAATAGTAAACGGGCACAAAAACAATATTGCAATGCTTGAAAATGAGGCCTAGGGTCCGTACTTTCGCTAGTGCAATCTCTCAACAATGCTAACATAATTGGATCATATAACCATCCCTCAAAAGGCGATGAAGGATCACTCCAATATCCCTATCGAGTGGAGAACATAAGAAGAAATTATTTGTAGGGTATGAAACCACCTCGAAGCTATTCTTTCCGATCGATCTATCCAAGAGTTCGTACTAAAATAACACGAAATAATTTCAGATTCATAATACTCAATCCAACATAAAGAACTTAAAAGAGTGCCCCAAGATTTCTACCAGAGAGACAAAAGACGAGAACGTAAATCAACCCCTATGCATAGATAACCCCAATGTCACCGAGGGAATCCGCAACTTGAGTGCCAAAAAACATTTATATCCCATTGTCACCACGGGTATTCATATGCAATACATATATCAAGTGCTCTCAAACCCATAAAAGTATTCAATCCGATAACAACAAAATCTCAAAGGGAAAACATTTCACTTGGACAATTATAATTGTGCTGTGAACAACTACCAGCAGGAGGAAACATTACAACACCTTTTTGGACATGTCCCTTTGCTACTCAATGTTGGGATTTGTTCTGTCCCTCAAGACAAGCCAATGTGTCAGTTCTGGAAGCTTTTGCTGACATCAGGCAGAACACGAGATCGAGAGGGAAAAACACCATAGGATCTGACTATATTAACAAATCCCGTGATACATCAAGATGGTGACATCTCAAGAACATGAGAGAGAGAGAGAGAGATTAAACACATAGCTACAGGTACAAACACTCAGCCCCAAGGGTGGACTACTCCCTCCTCATTGTGGTGGCCGCCGGGATGATGAAGATGGCCACCGGCGATGATTCCCCCCTCCGGTAGGGTGCCGGAATGGGGTCTAGATGGATTTCTCGTGACTACAGAGCCTTGCGGCGACGGAAATTCTGATCTAGGGTTACCCCCGAGGGTTTTAGAATATTTGGCAATTTATATGGCAAAGAGGGTGCGGGAGGCCATTGAGGTGGGCACAGCCCACCTTGGTGCACCTGGGCCCCCAGGCGTGGCCTGGTGGGTTGTGCCCCCCTCGGGGCACCCCCGGGGTGCTGCTCTGTCCCACTGGTGGTCTTCTGGTCCATAAAAAATCCACAAAATTTTTCGGGGTGTTTGGACTCCGTTAGATATTGATTTCATGCGATGTGAAAAACATGCAAAAAAACAGCAACTGACACTTGGCACTATGTCAATAGGTTAGTACCAAAAATGATATAAATGACTATAAAATGACTATAAAACATCCAAGAATGATAATATAACAGCATGGAACAATAAAAAATTATAGATACGTTGGAGGCGTATCAGCATCCCCAAGCTTAATTCCCTCTCGTCCTCGAGTAGGTAAATGATAAAAACGGAATTTTTGATGTGGAATGCTACCTATCATGTCATCTCATATACTTTTCTTTGTAGGATGGACATTTTGACTTTTATATGGTTCAAAGCAATAGTATAGTTTTGACATGAGGACTTAAATACTCAAGCATATCAACAAGCAACAATGTCTTTCAAAATATCAACGATAAAATAAGTTATCCCTAGCCCATCATGCTCAATCATTGATCCATTCATGAAACACACTCGCATATTAGCTACGCCCAATGCTCAAGTACAATCATAGTGCCCCCTAGTTGATGCTTTATAAGAGAAGATGGAGACTCAAATTTAAAATAAAAATTACATAAAGTAAAAGAAAGGCCCTTCGCAGAGGGAAGTAGGGATTTGTAGAGGTGCCAGAGCTCAAAGCGAAAATTGAGAGATAAAAACATTTTGAGAGGCATACTTTTCCCACCAATGAAAATGACTTAGAGCTCCCGACACTTTCCATGCTAGATATATCATAGGCGGTTCCCAAACAAAAAATAAAGTTTATTCCTTTTTCAACCATACTTTCACTTTCCATGGCTAACCGTATCCATGGGTGCCCTCCATACCAACACTTTCCAAGGAATTTATTATTTGACAACATAAAGTAAATTCATTTTTCATTTCTAGACTGGGCATCCCTAATACCTTTGCCTTACTCTCATGCAATGACAAGTGAATAAACACTCATCGTGAGAATAACACATCTAGCATGGAGAATATTGGCCACCCCTCACCGCCTTGCGAGCGGTACGAGCACACAAAGGAGAAATTTATTTTGAAATTAGAGATGGCACATACAAATTTGCTTAGAATGGCAAAAGAATACTGCATATAGGTAGGTATAGTGGACTCATGTGGCAAAACTAGTTTAAAGGATTTTGGATGCACAAGTAGTGATCATACTTAGTGCAAAATGAAGGCTAGCAAAAGATTGAGAAGCGAACAACCAAGAAACGAATAATCTCATAAGCGAGCATTCAGCATAATTAACACCTAATAATGCACCACAAGTAGGATGTAATTCCATTGCATAACTATTGACTTTTGTGCTTGCATAGGGAATCACAAACCTTAACACCAATATTCTTACTAAAGCATAATTACTCATCAACATGACTCAGATATCACATCATCATATCTCAAAACTATTACAAGGAATCAAGTTTATTTTTTCCAAGATCTTCATGAAAGTTTTATTATATCCTTCTTGGATATCTATCACTTTGGAACTAATTTTCATATGTTGCTTTTGAGAAGCCCAAACAAATATAAGTGACGATCATAAGCATAATATTTCTTTCTCTCAATTTAATCTAAGTGAAGCAAGAGAGAATTCTTTTTCAATAATAATAAAGCACACCTGTCGGCGTCCTCGGAACGGGGGTCCCTAGACTTGCCTGCCCACGGCCCATGGCGTGGCTCCGCCAACGGCTCCGTACGGCCCATCTTCACCAGCAAACACTCAAGACCCTCGCGAGGGGCCGAGCCTCGTGAGGAGGACGACGCAAGACCTCCTCGGGGGCGGCCTCACCAGGCTGGCTCGCGAGGGGCCGAGAGATCAAGGCAGGGGGCACCTCACGAGGTTCCTGTAAAGCAAGCCATGACGACCGGGGCTAGGCGGGCGCCTGCGTGCACAGTGTC
This sequence comes from Triticum aestivum, assembly GCF_018294505.1. Taxonomy (NCBI): domain Eukaryota; kingdom Viridiplantae; phylum Streptophyta; class Magnoliopsida; order Poales; family Poaceae; genus Triticum; species Triticum aestivum. Next base: position 358,353,402 of record NC_057803.1, read on the forward strand.
CTTGTTTTCTCTTTAGTGCTAAAGAGGCAAGCGCAGGCAAGGAGTCCTGAGGCATCAGGCAAAGGTTTCCATATCAGTCCAACGAGACCAAGACCAGCAGGACGGAGGTCACCATGGAGCCGAGGACGGCGTCACCACCAGAGCCTTTGGCAGGCAAAGACCACCTTTTGTCAGGATAGCTTGTACTAGTTGTCCCCCTTTAAATTGGCCGTTGTGGGATCCCTTCCCACCTAATATTTTGGAAGAGGACCCGCCCCCCTATATATAGGACTAGCCACCACCGTAGGGAGGCATCTCATCCTAGAGAGATCCATTCCACCCTCATACGCACAAGCTCATCGAGCACAAGAGCACCTCCCTCAGGAGGCAGTTCTTCCCTTGTAACTGTTCATCCTCAGTCCAATAGGCAATCCAACACACCACACTGGAGTAGGGTATTAGACCACATCGGTGGACCGAACCAGTATAAATCTTGTGTCCCTTTGTTCTGCGAGTTCGACGCGCTGAGCCTTGAGATCGCAGTGAGGGAGAGTCCAAGGGGGAGGAGAGATCTTCGTGCGCACCTGAGTGTTCGAACCTCAAGGGTTTTTCCGGAACCCGAAATCTGACATTTGGCGTGCCAGGTAGGGGTGCGCCGAAGACTCTCTTCCATCAGCAGGCCTGCCAACGCTTTGGAGCACCGATGTCCGGCGACCCGAGGGCCGACGCCGACCACTGGGCAGCCTGGGCAGCATCGTCCACCCAAGAAGACCACAAATCCGCGCTCCAGGCGGCACGTGCACTGCCAAACGCTGCGGGGCGCGGGCAGTGTGGTCCGACGCCTTCCACCATTACCCCGCGGTGCACGTGGGCCGCCGCAAGGGCCTCAAGCTACGTCGCGGCGACGGTGCCGCACTCCCGACGGGAAAAAGCGAATATGAGGGCTGCGCTCACAGTGGCAGGAGAAGCTACGATGCCGACTGATGGAGAGCGGCCGGGATGCACTGCTGGAGCGTGTTGTCGAGCTGTTGGACGCCGCAGCTAGGGGTACATCGCCTTTCTGCTCCTTGCTTACGCCTCAGGCTGTGGCCGGATCGCGCGGTGGGCCTCGTCGCGCCCGCACGCCCCCGGGCGCACCAGGAGGTTTCGTCGGCATCGGCGCAACCAGTGGCGCCGGACACCCAACTGCACGTGTGCCTCCCCCAATGGGCGCAGGCATAAGCATCGCCACCCACGGTGCCGGCAGGATGCCGCCCTACCATCCTCATAGTGGTGCGCCGATCCAAGCGACATGGAGCGTGGGGCACCTCAGCGAGGTTTCCGGGGCGACTATTCCGGAGGCCTATGTGCCCCGCATGATGGACCAGGAGTACACACCGGAAGATGACGCCGGCTCGTTCCTCGAGCCGGGTTGGGAAGAGGAGACGCTGGAAGCTGAGGACTTCCAGGAGCCACCCGGGAGCCTCGTCGACCACGCCGGCGACAACAACTACAGGGTACCACTAATCTATCAGGAGCAGGCTTACGCTAACCATGGGTCGCAAGTGAATCAGGTCACAACGATGGACGACGGCCCCAGCATGGCAGCCCCCCTTCCACCAGGGGAAGCGCATTGGGGGCTGCGGGGGAGGAGCCGAGAGCAAGGCCCCTCCCCGCATCGTATGGAGCAAGGCGTCGCCCGGAGGTAGGTCCTCTGCCGGGGAGGCACTGGCAAGCGTTCCCCCTGGCAGAGGGCCCGTGGTCGCCGAGGGCGCCGCTAGTGTCCACCTTTGCCCCTTGGCATCGTCCTGGTTTCCGGACGCCCCAACGGTGGTCGAGGGCGGCGCAAGGCGAGGCCCTCACCCGGTGATATGAAGCAAGACTCACGCCTGTGAAGGTCTCAGCTCGTGACACTCTCACGTAATAATGAGTGCAGCTGTACACGCCCTGGAGTCTCCGGAGTGCCGCCCTCTAGCCTCGGGGGATCCCGCCCACGTCCTAGTGGAAGCACCATGCTCTGCGCTGGCCGTCGACACTGTCGCCCAATGACTATGCTCACGGCCTGTGAAAGCACTTAGCTCTGCGCTAGTGAGAAGACTCGAAGACAAGAAGACTAGCTTGGTGCCGGACAAGGACATTTGCTTTTGACCTCTTTTCTGTAGCTCAGACTTGCTGAAAGTGCAACTATCCCTATGTGGTTTTGGTAATTCCTAACAACATATAGCTCATTGAGCTAATGCTATTCCAAGATTAATATTTCAGGAAAAGCTCAATGAATGGCATGGCATGGATGAGGAAAGTGGACCCCTCAAAATACTAAGGACAAAAAGATTGGCTCAAGCTCAAAGCTCAAGACTCTACATTTTATATTTTAGTGATCCAAGATCACATTGAGTCTATAGGAAAAGCCAATACTATCAAGGAGGGATGAGCTGTTGCTTGATGAGGTTCTTGCTTCATAGTGCTTAGTGATATGCTCCAAAACCCTCAACTACCTTCCCACATCCACATATGACCTAAACCAAAAGTCAGACTCGACCCCACCGATTCTTTCTATCCGGCACCACCGAGTTCAGATGTCATAGCCACTGCCACAAACCCTAGGCAAATCGGTCTCACCGATAGGGATCTCGGTCACACCGAGATGGGGTTGTAATCTCTCTGTTTCCCTTCATAATGTTTCAGTCCTACCGAGATGAGCGATCGGTCCCACCGAGATTGCAATGTAAACTCTCTGTTTCCCTTTTGTAACATTCCGGTCCCACCGAAATGAGCGATCGGTCCCGTCGAGTTTACCTGACCAACTCTCTGGTTAGCTTATTACCAAAATCGGTCCCACCGAGTTTGTGTAATCGGTCACACCGAGATTAGTTATGCCCTAACCCTAACCATACCGGTCCTACCGAGTTGCATATCAGTCCCACCGAAAATCCTAACGGTCACTAGGTTTGCTAAATCGGTCCGACCGAGTTTCTCAATTCAGTCTCACCGAGATTGGTAAATTGTGTGTAACGGTTAGTTTTTGTGTGGAGGCTATATATACCCCTCCACCCACTCTTCATTCATGGAGAGAGCCATCAGAACATACCTACACTTCCAATACACATTTTCTGAGAGAGAACCACCTATTCATGTGTTGAGGCCAAGATATTCCATTCCTACCATATGAATCTTGATCTCTAGACTTCCCCAAGATGCTTTCCACTCAAATCTTCTTTCCACCAAATCCAAATCCTGTGAGAGAGAGTTGAGTGTTGGGGAGACTATCATTTGAAGCACAAGAGCAAGGAGTTCATCATCAACACACCATTTGTTACTTCTTGGAGAGTGGTGTCTCCTAGATTGGCTAGGTGTCACTTGGGAGCCTCTGATAAAGATTGTGGAGTTGAACCAAGGAGTTTGTAAGGGCAAGGAGATCGCCTACTTCGTGAAGATCTACCGCTAGTGAGGCAAGTCCTTCGTGGGCGATGGCCATGATGGGATAGACAAGGTTGCTTCTTCATGGACCCTTCATGGGTGGAGCCCTCCATGGACTCGCGCAACCGTTACCCTCCGTGGGTTGAAGTCTCCATCAACGTGGATGTACGATAGCACCACCTATCGGAACCACGACAAAAACATCCGTGTCTCCAATTGCGTTTGAATTCTCCAAACCCTTCCCTTTACATTCTTGCAAGTTGCATGCTTTACTTTCCGCTGCTCATAGACTCTTTGCATGCTTGTTTGAATTGTGTTAAGATTGCTTGACTTGTACTAAGATAGCTAAAATCTGCCAAATACTAAAATTGGGAAAAGGATAGATTTTTATTTGGTCAAGTAGTCTAATCACCCCCTTCTAGACATACTTTCGATCCTACAAGTGGTATCAGAGCTCTGGTCTCCATTTGCTTTGATTTCCATAGCTTTTGGTGGTCATAGCCTTGGTTTCACAGCCTAGGATAGTATGGCGTCTAGCGAGGGAAACTACCATCGTAGAGGTCCTTACTTTGATGGTACTAATTTTGCTAGTTGGAAGCATAAGATGAAAATGCATATTCTTAGACCTAACCCCGCCGTTTGGGCTATTGTGTGTGTTGGCTTGCAAGGTGAATTCTTTGATGGGAGAGAACCGAATCGTGAAGCTACCGTGGATGAGTTGAAGATTCTACAATACAACGCTCAAGCTTGTGATATCCTCTTCAACGGATTGTGCCCCGAAGAATTCAACAAAATCAGCCGTCTTGAGAATGCAAAGGAAATTTGGGATACTTTGATTGATATGCACGAAGGTACCGACTCCGTCAAGGAATCCAAGTTGGATGTGCTTCAAAGTCAACTTGACATGTTCAAAATGAAGTATGGTGAAGGTGTCACTGAAATGTACTCTAGGCTTGCTCTTATCACGAATGAGATTGCCGGCTTAGGAAGTGAAGAGATGACCGACAAATTCATCATCAAGAAGATCCTAAGAGCCTTGGATGGAAAATACGATACCATATGCACATTGATCCAAATGATGCAAAATTACAAAGATCTCAAGCCAACGGAAGTCATTGGAAGAATTGTTGCTCACGAGATGTCACTCAAGGATAAGGAGGAACTTCACAACAAATCAAGTGGTGCTTACAAAGCCTCATGCGAAGCCCCCACATCATCAAGTGAGAAACAAACCTTCAATGAAGAATTGAGCTTAATGGTGAAGAACTTCAATAAATTCTACAAGAGTATGAGCAAAGAGAGAAGCTCCAAGTCAAGGTCCTACAATGACAAAAGATCTTCTAATCGAGAGCGAAACTGCTACAATTGTGGAAGACCCGGACACTACTCCAATGAGTGTACGGCTCCCCAAAAGAGAAGAGAAGATTCTCCCAAAAGAAGAAGTAGAAGAGAAGAATCACCATCAAGGGAGAGAAGGAGTAAGGATGATCAATATGAACGAAGATCCTCACGGAGAAGCAAGGATTCGGAAAGGAAGGACAAGTCATCAAGGAGCTACACAAAATGAAGACATCAAGCTCATGTTGGTGAATGGGTATCCGGCTTTGACTCCGACAATGACTCCGAGAGAAGCTATCACTCCGACTCCGAATATACTCAAGATGAAGGTGTTGCCGGTCTAGCACTTGTGTCAACCAACTCCTACGACATATTTGATTCACCAAATGAAGGAATTGTAAGATGCTTCATGGACAAAGGTCCAAAGGTATCACACCCCGAGTATGTTGATTTCAATAGTGATGAAGATGACTTGTTAGGTGATGATGATTTACTTGTTGACAACTATAGTGATGAATACTATGATGAAATGAATGACAATGATAAGGAGAAGATTGAGTCTCTAACTAAAGAACTAAACACTCTTAAGTTAGCTCATGAAACTATCTTAGGAGATCATCAAGAACTTTTAAGGACTCATGAGAAATTACGTTTTGAGAAGCTCAGTCTTGAGTAAGAGCATGAATTCTTAAAGGCAATCAATGATGATCTTTGCAAGAAAAGTTCTTCTTACATTGTCAAGCGTTTACTCTTATCCACCTACATGCCTCAAGTCAAGAACAAGAAGGATCTTCTTCTAGTAGTAACAATAATCATGCTAAATCCAATATTGTTGCTTCTAGTAGTTATCTTGATTCCACTAACGATTCTCTTAGCCAAGTTACACTTGAGCAATAATATAGCTTATTGAAGGGAATTATAGAGAAAGGTGTTTACAAGAGCCTTGCCGGGAGTAAGCAATTCGAGGAAATTGTACGCAAGCAAGGAAAGCACTGGAAGAATCAAGGTATTGGTTTTGAACGAAAGTTCAATGCCAATGGAGTTGAGTGGGAAGAAGATCAATACCCCAAGACGAAGTTTGTTCCTCAACAAGAGAAGTATGATCCTACTTCATCCAAAGGGACACAAGCTCAAGATGATCTTCCACCACAAGACCACAAGCAAAAAGGCAAGGACAAGCTTCAAGAGGAAATTGATGCATTTGAAGAAGCTCCTAAGGCCTTGGTCAAGTGGGGTTCCCAAGACTACATCAAGTTCCACTTCATCGAGTACAACTACAACTCCGAGGATTCCCATCAAGATGGTGTGGATCCCGAAGAAGAAGAACTAGAGAGTTCTTGAGGGTGACTCCGCCAACATACTTCACTCTTATCATTTTGGCAAGAACAAGTGCAATCAACTTCCACATCTTGCACTAGTTCAAGGAGTCACAAACCCTCTTGTTGGTAAGACAAGGGACAAGGTAGCCTAAAGCTTTCATAGACATCATCTTGTGTGTGCATCACTCTATGTCTATGGATATCCTTGTTTGTTCCTTGTGGGACTAACCCGTGTAGGTATTGAAAGTGCAACTCACTCCAAAGGATAGCTCCAAATGATCTACATCAACATAGAGCATCCACATCTTCAACACCTACATGAAGTCATCATCGACAAAACCAAGGTTAGTTCATCCCTCTTAGGGGGGATCTCACATCTAGGGGGAGCTTTACTCTAACAATTGAGTTAAAGCAACTCTAATGGTGTGAACACAACAACGCTTTATGTAAATGTGGTAACCCCACTTGTTCTTAAACAATGAGTATGACCTATGATCAAATGTTCTCATTTGACTCCTAAGTCAATATACTCATATATAGATGACCTAGTCATCGCCAATTGCTTGATAGATGCTAGAATTGTTTGTGCATGCTTTGCCACATATTTCATTTGCCATTTTTATTGTGTGAGCATGTTGGTTGCATAATTTACTCATTCGAGGACATCCACTTGTTGTTTTGATTGATTGGTTTCCTTTCCTTTTGGCCAAGTGGATGGACAAGAATGCCTAAGAACCTTGTCTAGCTATCTATGCTTTTCTCGTCTCAAACTCTATTCATGCTGCATCACAAAATGTGATCAAGTCAGATTCGAACCACTCTGTGTGAGGAGCACTCGGAGTCCCCGATTCGTCATAGAGTTAAACTTCCAAAACTTCTTTGTGCGTTTCGGTCTGACCGGTTCATCCATTTCGGTCATACCGAGATCACTAAGTCGATCTAGGTTTTTAATCTCGGTGCAACCGATTTGAACTTTTCAGTCACACCGAGTTTCAGTAATTGCTTGCAGTTATGAATCTCGGTGCCACCAAGTTGTTCCACTCGGTCACACCGACAGGTCGGGCTATATATATCCACGGGTCAAATTTTGGAAAACTTTCCGAACCTCCCCGACCCGCGCTTAGCCCGCTCTGCCTCCAGGGTCTCCGGATCATCTTCCTCGTCGCCAGCCGCCTCCTGCTGCTGGTCTCCGGCGCCGTCAACAGGAATCATCCCCGCCGTTGCCGCCGTAGCGAGTTCATCGCCGAACTAGGGTATGAACTCGATCACTATGCTATCCTTATCTGATTCCTAGCACATTGTGTTCGCCATGTATCTTGCCATGATTGAGATCATTCTATCCATCGAAAACACTCCGTAGTTTAGTCATGAATTGATAATTTAGGGTTAGATTTCCGCCAAAACCATCTCGGACCCACCGAGTTGTGGAACTCGGTACCACTGATTCGGCTCAGGCCATTGCACATGTGATTCTCAGTCTGACCGAGAATTGAAAATCGGTGTGACCGAGTTCAGGACTTTGTGAAACCCTAGCAGTCTCGGTGCCACCGAACTGTGACTCGGTCTGACCGAGTTCACTAGTTTAGGTTCCAACAGCTGCTTCGGTATCACCGAGTTTACAAATCGGTAGATCCGAAATGCTTTCTGTGGAAAACTAAAACTAAGTTTAGACTCATTCTTTTGCAAAAACCTCTGCATTTTGTGACGCTCATCCACTCTATCTCATCTATAATCTATTCACAGGGTCTGCTGTCAGTGTTTGCAATATGTCTGATCAGAGTGACAGCCAGAATAAGTAAGAGGAGCAGGTTCACTTAAGTGAGGGCACTAGTCCCTCTAGCAGCTCAGATGATGGCAGCAGAAGCACCCCGAGCAACTTACCCAAAGCTGCCACCAGGGCCAGTAAGAAAAGAACTTCAGAGTTAGAGGATGAAGACTATGTGGCTGAGGAAGAAGAAACCACCTCAAAGAGGAAAGTCCTGAAGAAGGAATATGGCACAGCTGCTGCCACCAAGCCAGGCATGAAGCAAAAGGTTCCTGCCAAGAGAATTCCAATGTCTAAGGCCAGAGCATCTACTCAAGAGACTTTGGGATCTGCACCCAAAGAGCAGGTTGTGGCAGAGAAGAAGAGGAAAGAGAGGGTCAAAAAGACCACTGCCAGTGTGCTTGGGAGATCCTCAATCATGAGAGATTCTAAAGAGGAAGAGGAAGAAGATGCTGCACCAGCACCCAAAGCTCAAAAGCTTATGGGTGATGCCATCAGGGCAGGGGCTGTTCCATCTAAGCCTAAGACTGCTCCAAAGGCTGCTGCTCCAGCTCCAAAGCCAAAACCAAAGAGGAGCACCAGGAACATCCCTGCTGAGGAGAAGAACAAGGCCCTAGTGCCTAAAGCTGAAATGAAAGAAGAAGATGATGAGTCACATGTCTTGAGGAAGCTGAAGCCTAAAATCCCAGATCACAATGATGCTCATCTAGTTGCTGAGAACATGAAGATCAGGAAGGACTTAGGTCTGAGGCTATGGAGAGAGTCTGATCCATATGCCACCAGGAGAAGGACTGCTGTGGACAACAGGTTCCATACAAAGGAACATCAGGACTTCTATGAGACAGTTTTGCTTGACAAGAAGCCCATAGTGTGTGACATGAGATGGGTCGACTAGGACTACATCAAAGAGAATGATGAACATTATCCAGGTGTGGGGGAGATAGGATGACCCCCTTTCTCGTTTGCGTTGATTTCTGCAATCGTGGGGGGCATCCTATCTCCCCCCCCCCCTATCGAAAACCTCACGGGCGGGGGCTGGCAGTGCCACACACGCACTACGCACGCATCTTGCCATTACTGGTGCTTGCTTCTCGCGAGGCCCTCTCGGGTGGACCGGCGGACCCCTCAGGAATCCAAAACCTTGCGAGATCGTGAGGGGCTCCTCTCAGAAGGAATGCACATCCGCAGCTGCCAAATCAGTATGAAGCTCGACTAAACCAAAGTAAGTTATGGCAGCAAGCCCGCAAGGGGTGTCACGAGCACCCAAAAGCGCGCTTTAAGCATAAGCCCAAGGATTGAAGTGGTAGTCTATTTACATGAGGGGCTTCCCCACTTCAAAATGCTCTTACATTGTGGGGGGCCATACCCAAGCTTTTGCGTGCAGGTTCAAAATAAAGGAGCAAGGGCTCAGCCAAACATATCGCTTGCCTCGTCTCCCGAATCGCTCCCGGACAGGCTGCTGGCGCCGTCGCTGTCGCTGTCTTCACCGCCATCAGCCGCACCGGCATCAACCACGCCGCCATCAACCACGTCGCCCTCATCCGCCGCGACCACCACCACGTCGTCATCATAAGCAAAGGCCCTAACTAGAGCATCCACATTGTCGTCCACCCAGTGCACTAGGTTACCCCGGATGACCTCAGGCACTAGGGCAATGGCGGCGGCAAAATCAAAGTCAGGATTGGTGTTCAGGAGATGGCTGAAGACCCGGGAGAATGCGTGCCCGAGAAGGCCTCGGCTCTTTTCGTCCACAAGCTTGCGAGCCCTCTCAACACGTCTCTCCAGGCGCATCACAACATCAGTGAAGAAGCAAAAGTGGCTGGTGTAATCCTTGGCGTGGGGATGAGGGGCATGCTCATCGCAGATGGTACCGAGCGCCTGGTTGGCCTTCGCCCTGAGGTCCCGAAGCATGGGAGTGTGCTCGCGCAGTAGCATCTGCCGGCGAAGTGCCTCCTCCCTGCTTTGTTGCGCGAAGGACACGGCGCTAGCAACCCGCTGCTGAAGAGAGAGCAACTCGACACGGGCGGAGGTCAGCTTGGCCTGCACAGAGGTCAGAGCAGCCGAGGCGGCTTTCTCGCACTGTTCCGCTTTAGCCAGATCCGACTTGAGGGCAGTGGTCCTGCCCACAGCTTCGGCTTCCACGAGCGCCAGCTTCAGGTCGTACCTGCCAACAAGGACCATGCAAGCCTCGGCCACCCGGCGGTTGACCTCCTCCTGAGCCTTGGCCTCACGCGCACCGAAGACATTTTCTACTTGGGCAACCTGGTGCTCCCTCATGTCCAACCGCTCGAGCTCGAGGCTACGCTCTGTGGCCTCCAGCAGCAGTGCTTCTTCGCGCCTCAAGATTTCTTCGTCGGACGGTGCGCCCTTCAGTGATGCTAAGGCGGCTTTGCGCGCCTCCACCTGCTGCTCCAAGGAGGCAATCAAGGCCTGGAGTTCCCGCATGCGCTCCTCGGCAATCGCGCGGCGACAGTCTGCCTTCCTGGCCTCCTCCAAGGCTAGGGCGCTGGCCTTGCGCGAGGTTGCCAGGGATGCCTCAGCCTTCGCATTGGCGTGCTCATGTTGAAGGCGCCCGAGGTTGATAGCCACATTCAGTTGATGCCAGTCCTCCACCAGTCAGAGACCGCCGGCCTCAAGGCGCGCGTCAACATCCACGAGATCTCCGCCGAGCCGGCTCATCACACCCATTATTGCCTCCTGAAAGAGCTCGTGGCAGACGACACTCCGCTCGTGCGCAAACTTAAGTGCGCGACCGGGTCCATCCCCCGCAGCGGGGGTTGCCGACGGGATCCGAAGTGGCTCACCCCCTTTCAGTAGGGGGCTGGGGGCTAGTGCCTCCCGGGTTGCCGACCAGCCTTCGGCAGGGGCCCGGATGGATTGAGGCCCGTTGCTCGAAGAATAAGCCAGGATCAAAGTCATCCAGCTGCCGTTGATAACCAGAGGAGGAGCCCTTGGCACACTTGCCGCACCCCAGGCGAGGCCACGAAGGAGAGACGGCAAAGGCGCGGGCTCGAGGTGCCACGCTAGCGTGTTTGCCACTCTGGCCGACCTCGCGCCGGGTGCGGCATGCAGGCTTGGGGCACTCTAGGCCAGCGGGGGATTCGAGGCAGGAGGAGGTCGCTTTCCGGGAGACTTCGCTGCCTTAGCAGAAGGGTCCCTGAGGAGCCACAGTCAGGAGGCGAAGCAGCACTTGAGAAATTACAAAGATAAGCTACTCACTCATCTATGGCGATATACTTCCTCTACTTCAACGGCCGGAAGGCATCACTGCTGCAGCTTGGAGACCCTTTCCTCTTGCAAAGCGCATCAAAGTCCAGATGGAGCCGGCCGAAGCCTTGGACGCGGCAGGCAGCGTAGGGCGCGGCTGGTGAGGCGCCTGAGGAGACGACCTCGGGAGCGCTGGGCTGAGGGGAGCCCTTTGACTCCACCTCATGATGACCTGCCGAGACCTCGGGGGCTTTGGCCTCAGGAGTAGCAGATTGCATCACCCCCTCAGCTGTCACCCCGGGGCAAGAGTCACGGCCATTCCCGGGAGCCTCGAGCGGTGTCGACACCTCAGCTCCCGCGCCTCCGGCCTCCAGCGGTGCTCTCCCCCCTGCATCCACTCTAGGGGTAAGTTTGGTGCTGGCGGCAAGGAGGGGAACCACTGAGACAGGGTTCTCGCGGGGCCCTTCAAGGCCGATTGGACGCAACCCCCATTCATCGAAGGGGGCATCTGCTCTGCGAACTCCACCTTGTTTGAGCAGCAGCACAAGAGACAGCCCTCCTGTGGCATATTGGCTGGCGAGGGGTCGCCCGTCAGGACCTCGAGCATCGTTCTTCGCGCCTCTGGCGGAAGCCCCGACTCCTGAAGCCTCATGCGATCCTGGCCACCGGATAGGGCCCACATCGGTCGGGAATGGCACTGGAGTGGGGACACGCGGCGTCGGAGGAACTCCTTCATCATTGTGGGTGCAGTCACGCCGAGATCTTTCAGCCTCTTCAACTGGAGCCAGACGAAGGCAAGGCGGGGGTCCGCGAGCTTCTCGTGGCCCCAGATGGAGCTCGGAACGGTGGGCGCCAAAGGGGGCGAGAACAGGGGCTGAGCACACCGACGTCCACAAACACCCACCGTGTCCGAAACCCGCTCGTAGATGGTGGGAGCTCAATGTCAATCCCCGAGCCGGCTATTGCAGCCACGGCCTGGAAGCTCGGGCATCCCGAGCATTGTCGAGGATCTGTCAGGTGCAGCGAGAAGAAATGGCGCAGTAGGGCCACGGAAGGAGCAATGCCCACCATGGCCTCGCAGAAGAAGGTGAAAACGGCAAGAAGGGAGACGGATTGGGGATCTAGGTGCAGCATATGGATCTGATAGTGGGAAAGCACAGCATTGAAGAAGGTGGAAAAGGGAGGAACTAGGCCAGCCAACAGGGCGTCAATGAAGAATTGGACCTCAGATGCTGTCCTGTCAACAGAGGTGCGGGATGCAGGCCAGGCCACCATCTTCCCCCATTTGTTGAAGCCGGTGGCGAGAGCTGGGCGGACCTTGTCCATGGCTTCCTGGTTGAGCACCAACGACTGACCAATAGCGGGTTCAATGCCCAGAGGTGGCTCGGCTGAAGACTGGGACTTCTTCTTCCTCTTCTCTGTTCGTCTTGGTACCATGCGACGGGGAGGGCCGAGCTCAGGTCGAGTTGGGAGAGGAGGTTGTTGTTTTGGAAGGCGGAAGAATTAGAGAAGTGCGTCACCAGCAACGAGGGAATAACTATATAGGCTGCGGTGGCCGCCTAGCCAGGCGGGTATCAAGGCAGCATGGGAAAGCAGAGACGCCCACATCCCATCAATCGCCACATGTCAACCGAGGCCGCAGGCTGTTGGGGCCCGTTGCGCTCCACACTTGCCCCTTGGCTTTGCCTCGAAGCCAAGTCCGAGCGCGCCTTGGACCCAGGAGCTACTATCGAAGTCCTGGGAACGGGGGTCCCCAGACTTGCCTGCCTGCGGCCCACAGTGTGGCTCCGCCAGCGGCCCTGTACGGCCCATCTTCACCAGCAAACACTCAAGACCCTCGCGAGGGACCGAGCCTCGCGAGGTGGACAACGCAAGACCTCCTCGGGGTGGCCTCACCAGGCTAGCTCGCGAGGGGCGGAGAGATCAAGGCAGGGGGCACCTGGCGAGGTTCCTGTGATGCAAGCCATGACGACTGGGGCCAGGCGGGCGCCAGGTGGGCACCAGCGTGCACAGTGACCTCGTTTCCTCTTTGGTGCTAAAGAGGCAAGCACAGGCGAGGAGTCTCGAGGCATTAGGCAAATGTTTCCATATCAGTGCAACAAGACCAAGACCAGCAGGACCGCAAGATGGAGGTCACCATGGAGCCCAAGACGGCCTCACCGCTAGAGCCTTTGGCAGGCGAAGACCATCTTTTGACAGGATAGCTTGTACCAGCTGCCCCCCTTCAAATTGGCCGTTGTGGGATCCCTTCCCGCCTAATATTTGGGAAGAGGACCCGGGCCTCTATATATAGGACTAGCCACCACCGTAGGGAGGCATCTCATCCTAGAGAGATCCATTCCACCCTCATACACATAAGCTCATCGAGCACAAGAGCACCTCCCCTCAGGAGGTTGTTCTTCCCTTGTAACTGTTCATCCTCAGCCCAAGAGGCAATCCACCACACCACACTGGAGTAGGGTATTACACCACATCGGTGGCCCGAACAAGTATAAATCTTGTGTCCCTTTGTTCTGCGAGTTCGACGCGCTGAGCCTTGAGATCATGGTGAGTCCAAGGGGGAGGAGAGATCTTCGTGCGCACCCCAGTGTTTGAACCTCAAGGGTTTTGCCGGAACCCGAAATCCGACAACACCGTGCTCAAAAAAATATAAGTGAAGCACTAGAGAAAAAGACAAACTGATCCAAAAAGATATAAGTGAAGATCAAGCGAGTATTAAAATGGGAAAGCAAAAACAAAATAAAATGACATTGCAAGAATAGCACACATCATGCGAAGAAGCACAAACTTAGGTGGGATGCCTACCAGGGCATCCCCAAGCTTAGATGCTTGAGACTTCTTGAAATATTATCTTGGGGTGCCTTGGGCATCCCCAAGCTTGAGCTTTTGTGTCTCCTTAATTCCCTTCATATCACAGTTTCCCTAAATCTTAAAAACTTCATCCACACAAAACTCAACAAGAACTCGTGAGATAAGTTAGTATAAATCAATGCAAAACCTTATCATTCTCTACTCTAGCAAATCACCAAAATTATTATCCAACATTGCATACTAAATTCCTCTGCATATTTAATACTCCTATCCTCAAATAGAATCATTAAACAAGCAAACATATGCAAACAATGCAAACATAACAGCAATTTGCCAAAATAGTACAGTCTGTAAAGAATGCAAGAGTATCAATACTTCTTAAACTCCAAAAATTATGAATATTTACCACACCGTAGAAAATTTATAAGAGCTTATTCTGCAAAAAAGTTTCAACATTTTACCACATTCTGACTTTTCTAGGGAATTTTTGCAACAGCAACAATCTTTCTGTTTTGAAACAGCAACATATAGATTTGCAAAATAAGCATGGCAAAGGCTACCTGCCACTTTTATTGAAATAAAAGATGCAAAAAATTATTCTAAATAACAGCAAGCAAGTCCTAGTAAAATAAAATGACGCTCCAGGCAAAACACATATCATGTGACGAATAAAAATATAGCTCCAAATGAGGTTACCGATAATGTTGGAGACGAAAGAGGGGATGCCTCTCGGGGCATCCCCAAGCTTAGTTGCTTTGATATTCCTTTAATATTAACTTGGGGTGCCTTGGGCATCACCATGCTTAGGGTCTTGTCACTCCTTATTCTCCTCATATCGATGTCTCACCCAAAACTTGAAAACTTCAATCACACAAAACTTAACGGAACATCGTGAGATAGGTTAGTATGATAAAGAGCAAACCATTTCACTTTGGTACTGTCAAAGACAAGATTGATAATTGTTTCCGCACAATGCCTACTATACAATATCATTTACACAATTTATATTGAGCAATATAAGCCATAGAAACTAGAAAACAAGCAAACTATGCATTGAAAACAGAATCTATCAAAAACAGAACAGTCTGTAGTAATCTGTACTCCAACCATACTTATGCTACTCCAAAAATTCTGAAAAATAAGAATAACCTGGGAAATTTGTCTATTAATCTTATGAAAAAATAATCAGCATTTTATCATGCTTATGTTAAAAATGAGAATTATTTTCCTGAGTGCAACTATTTCTGTTTTTCAGCAAGATCAAATCAACTATCACCATAGACCATCCCAAAGGTCTTACTTGGCACTTTATTAAAACAAAAGCTATAGAACATGATTACTATAGTAGCATAATCATGTGAACACACCAAAACAGTAGGTAAAAGTGTTGGGTTGTCTCCCAACAAGCACTTTTCTTTCATGCCTTTTAGCTAGGCATGATGAGTTCAATGATGCTCGCATAAAAGATAAGGATTGAAACATAACAAAGGCATCATGAATCATAAGTTCCTCTCTCATAATAATTTTTAGTACCATCATGAATAGATTCATCAATATAACCATCACATAAAGCATTCTTTTCATGATCCAAAAGCATAGAAAATTTATTACTCTCCATGTAAGCAATTTTTTTCTCATTCACAATAGTGGGAGTATCATATGAAACTCGAATACTAAAAATTGTTTTCACATTAAAAGATTAATGTTCAGTAAAAGGATATTCAAAATTATGACAATAATTATCACTACTTTTTATAAAATAAGTATCATCACAATAATCATCATAAGTAGGAGGCATGCAATCATCATAGCAAATTTGATCATTCAAAGTAAGGGGACTAAAAAGATCATCTCCATTAAACATAGCATCCCCAAGCTTGGGGACAAACATTAATTGCAGAAAATAAATTCTCAAACATGTCATTGTCATAGAACATGGCATCCCCAAGCTTGTGGCTTGGCATATCATAAGCATAATCCCTCTCATCATTAATAGTATGAATAGCACCAACGGGTATAAAAATTGCTATCATCATAATTTCCCAAGTTGGTGCCAAAAAGATTTCCAAGATTGTCGTGGAATTGTCACGGCAGATGTCCTAGTGGAAGGACTTAGTTGTGGAGCCATCGCAACTAGGTTAGCTTAAAGGGGTTAATCGGGACAAAGGTCACATAGGGTTAATACTGGTTCGGCCCCTCGCGGTGGAGGTAACAAGGCCTACTCCAGTTTGGGATTGTATTGCTTGGGTTTTGATTACCAGGAAGCGAATACGCTTGACCTAGTTCTCGATCTCTTGTTTCTTGCCCTAAACCGCCGTCGGGTCGTCCCTTATACACAGGTTGACGCCTAGTGGCTCACGGAGTCCCAGCCGGCTCATAGACAACGTGTCCGGCTCGGTGACTAACTACGCTTGCCTTATAATACAAGTCATACATACATGACGGTTCATCCTCTTGGGCCTCAAGTATCCACTGGGTCTTGGGCCGCCAACGGGATCGTATGATCCGCCATCTTCATTGGTAAGCCGCCAGTGGTATGACCCGGCCCCTCCTGGGCGGTTCATACCCAGTAGTTATATCCCCAACATTAGGCCCCAGGTTGATTTGAACTTGTTCATGTCAATCTCCAATACTAGACTTGTCAAAATCTTGCATAGCTTGTTTGATGAACTTTTTTGTAACCCGCCATGACGTCAGCTCTTAAAATCTTCTTGAATCGCCATGACGTCATCTCATATTAATTTCGCACGAAGCCCATGATATCTTAACTGATCCTTATCTTAATAAACACCCCGAAAACCAAGGCGTCCATATAGCCACATGATGATTTTGGCCTCCTCGATTCTCGCACAAGCCTTGTAGTCACCCCCTTATAAATAGGGACATGGGTCTTTATCATTTTCCCCTCGCTTCCTCCTTCGCACAGTCGCACTCGCACGAGCTTCGCCACCGTGACCTTCGACCGCTGCGTCAACCCAGGCCGCTGCATCGCCCTGATCATACCAGAAAACTCCGGAGCGCCACCGCTGCTCCTCATCACCTGTAAGTGGACCTCCCCCTCTCATCTCAAATATGTATTAGGGTCCGGGTCGTTCATCAGTGTTCTTGCCATTCTTGCACTTTTTCCATCAATTCTTGATAGCTTTTAATCTGGACAGGCTATAAACTTTGCGTGGAAGTAGTTTGACATCATTTTCATGATTAGAATAGCATCTCTCCATATAATATCTCATTAGAGCATCCAACCTTTTCCGATGCCGCCACCTTAGGCTAGAATTTGACTTCTTTTCTGAACTGTGGTAGAACCAAAATTATTGCTCCTGCTTGGGAAATCTGTTTGTCCACCACTTAGAAAAATTTCCACTTGATAGATTTGAAGCACCAAAAACTGCCATGGCGGCTTATGACAGTAACCATGACCCATCATATAGCATTAGGACCCATTTAAGCCGCCATCATCCACCATAGTCAATAATACGGCAATATCCATTTGGTTTAACCGGATTTGCTTACTCACCTTCATAATCCTACATTCCGATTTAACAATCCGCATATTTTGAATTGTACCTCCATAACCATTAACCTTGTACAATGGTTTAAGCAATAACTTGTAACTCGCCAAACATTTGCCGGCTTAATAATATCTTGAATCGCCTTATGTAGGTCATGCACTCAATCATGACTAAGACCGTCACCTCATGCGACTGGGTCCCGTCCATAGTTAACGAGGCAATGCTCCAAGAGTTCGTCAAGATTGGCTTTTTACAAGCAAAGAACATCACTCACTGGCGTGCTCCGAACCCTAACGAAGTCAGACCTCAGCCACAGGATGATGAAGTCATCTTTTTCACTGATCACATGAACCGGGGCTTCTCACCGCCCGGGTCAAAATTCTTCCATGATGTTCTGCATTTTTTACAACTTCATCCCCAAGACAATGGGCCCAATTCTATTTCTAATATCTGCAATTCCCAAGTCTTTTGTGAAGCATACCTTCAAGAAGAATCTAGTGTTGATCTCTTTAGAGAATATTTTTACTTAAACCGCCAAAATGAATTTACTGACGGGCCCAGCCAAGAACTTGGAGGGATCTCAATTCAGCGATGCAGAGACACCATTTTTTTCTTATACTCAGCTTGCAAGCCATCCCAGGGACTGGAATCAAACTTGGTTCTACTGCAAAGATACCTCCCCTGCTGATGAGAACCTCTTGCCAGGCTTCCGTGATCAGCGGCTCAACCCGAAACACCCTCTTCCCGACCGGCTCACAACTGCTGAACAGGCCAAACTTGCCCCTACCTTCTCAAAGGTTAGGGCATTATTGGGTAATGGATTGACCGGTGTTGATCTGGTTTGGTGTTGGGTGGCTTGGAGGATCATACCTTTCAGCCGCTGGTCCGGTTTAATGTGTACATTTACTGGCGACACAAAAGATCTATTGAGTTACAATTCAACACGTTTGTCTGATAAAGCCATCAATGAGATGACCAATACTCTTCTCAACGAAAGCTTGAAGAGCTGCAGTAAAGTGGGTCTGAATCCATTCTGCACACTTAACCCGGTACCGGATGTAAGTCTCTTCGGTTTATATACTTTTCTTCATTGATCATAGAACCTGGAAATCTCTAACCTTTATTATAATTTTTCACAGGCTGGATCTGCTTTTTGGGACAAGAAATATGATTAGAAAGCCGCCAAGAAGGCTAGGGCTAAGACCAAAGCCGTGAAGAAGAACAGAAAGAAATCCACTGCTTTTGATATGTTTAACTTGGACGATGACGATGAGTCGGAGGTAGAACTTGACACCCTTGGCTCTTTTTTCATCCATCATATTGACACTGATTGCTATCAAGATGACGGGGAAACCAGCCAGGCAGGTGATGATGAGGTAACTATTATTTCCTCCGACTCAGAGCCCTTGCCAAGCCAGAAAATTCGATGAGTGATCCAGAAAGTAAGGTTTTCTAAACCTTTAGCTCACTTGGATCCCAACTTTATTTTGAAGCAACAATAGCATGAGAACCGATGCAGAACCTGGACCAGTGGAGGCGGAGAACTTTCCTCCGGCTTACGTAATACGCAGGCCCCACGCAAACGCCAGAGTGAGGTACTTAAAATTCCAACTTTATTTATTCTAAAGCAGGTCTTATTCATCAAGAATTTAATCCTTATGACTCAAATTACCAGGGGACCTCTCACTCTTCATCTCACGATTCATCTCAGACTCTACTTCTGGTTTTCAAGACTGCCCCTGGGTACCAACTTTATCTATGTTTTTCAACATCGCTAGACTCATACTGACTTTTTGAATCCTCTTGCAGTGGGAAAGCAAAGCCTAGTAAAAAGGACAAAATGAACAAGCCCGCAGAAGACCCCAAGCCTCAAGAACCGGAGAAACAAGCTCCAATATCTCAGGCCTCCGTGCAACAGCCGAAGGAACCTGCTGATAACCTGCCACCAGAAAATCGTGGTGCCTCTGCTGATCATCTAGTTGCCGATCCCTTGGGTGCTGAACCGCCAAACCCAACCAAGCCTTCCGAACCAAACACTAAGGAAGTTCTGATTACTGACACTGGTTTTCTAGAATCGGGGAATCCTATTACTGTTCCAAAGCACTCTGCCAAGGAAGAACTGATCGAGAGGCACAAGGTCAACTTTGACATGGACAATTATTCTCAACTGAGTATTAGTGAAACCCTCTCCGTTTATCTGAATCAAGTACACAACAGCCGTGATCTAGAGATTGACATGGTCAAACACGTGCATCAGAAACATGAGGTATCAATCCCTGCTCTCGTATGAGATATATTCCTTTAGCCCCCAAGTCTACTAAATATGATAGAACAAAATATACTGTAGACTTGTGTAGATAGACTTGCAGTTGTGCATCTGCATCAAAACCTGTAGCCCCCAAGGGCCGGCTTAAACTTATAAATATAAGTCGGGACTTTCAAAAAATCATCTTTTCGCCTTTAACCCCCAGGTCCAGCTTAAACTATTAAGTTGAGTCGGGTCTTTAGTTAATAGCGATCAACTTTGCAACTATAGTCCCCAAGGGCCAGTTGAATCCATCTAAATAAACTGGGACTTATCACTATTAAAAAATCTCATCTAGTCACCCTTTTCAAATAGGGCAACTGTAACACCCACGATGCGGCTATATCTCCCAACTGTCGGGGCACGACTTAGAGGCATAACCGCATGGTAGGCATGTCGCAAGAGGGGTAATCTTTACACATCCCATGTACTGAATAAGGAAGGGATAAAGAGTTGGCTTACAATCGCCACTTCACACAATACATTAATATAGCATACATCATCCAGAATACAATCAAGGTCCGACTATGGAACCAACATAAATAAAAGACAACCCCAAATGCTAGATCCCCGGTCGCCCCAACTGGGCTCCTCTACTGATCACCCGGAAACAAAACATAGTAATGGCCCGAATCCTCGTTGAACTCCCACTTGAGTTCGGTAGCGCTCCCTGCACTGGCATCATCGACACCTGCATCTACATTGGAAGTATCTGTTAGTCACGGGGACTCAGCAATCTCACACCCTCGCGATCAAGAATATTTAAGCTTAAGGGTAGGAAAAGGTAGTGAGGTGGAGCTGCAGCAAGCACTAGCATATATGGTGGCTAACTTACGCAAAAGAGAGTGAGAAGAGAAGCAAAGCATGGTCGAGAAACTAATAATGATCAAGAAATGATCCTAAAGATAACTATGTTCAAGCATAACACGAGACCGTGTTCTCTTCCCGGACTCCGTCGAAAAGAGACCATCACGGCTACACACGCGGTTGATTCATTTTAGTTAAGTTAAGTGTCAAGTTCTCTACAACCGGACATTAACAAATTCCCATCTGCCCATAACCACGGGCATGGCTTTCAAAAGTTCAAAACCCTACAGGGGTGTCCCAACTTAGCCCATCACAAGCTGTCACGGTCAATGAAGGATATTCCTTCTCCCGGGAAGACCCGATCAGTCTCGGAATCCCGGTTACAAGACATTTCAACAATGGTAAAACAAGACCAGCAAAGCCGCCCGATGTGCCGACAAATCCTGATAGGAGTCGCACGTATCTTGTTCTTAGGGCACACCAGATGAGCGCTCCGTACAACTAAAACCAAACCTCAAGTTTCCCCGAGGTGGCGCTGCAAAGGACCCTAGTTCAGACCAACACTCAGAGGAGCACTGGCCCGGGGGGCTTAAAATAAAGATGACCCTTGAGTCTGCAGAACCCAAGGGAAGGTATATGGTGGTAGGTAGGCAAATGGTAAAACCAAGGTTGGGCCTTGCTGGAGGATTTTTATTCAAAGCGAACTGTCAAGGGGTTCCCATAACACCCAACTGCGTAAGGAACGCAAAATCAAGGAACATAACACCGGTATGATGGAAACTAGGGCGGCAAGAGTTGAACAAAACACCAGGCAAAAGGCCGAGCCTTCCACCCTTTACCAAGTATATATATGCATTAAATTAAATAGGAGATAATAATGATATCCCAACAATATCCATGTTCCAACATGGAACAAACTTCATCTTCACCTGCAACTAGCAACGCTATAAGCGGGGCTGAGCAAAAGCGGTAACATAGCCAAACAACGGTTTGCTAGGAAAGGTGGGTTAGAGGCTTGACATGGAAATATGGGGGGCATGATTTAGCAGGTGGTAGGTATCGCGGCATAGCAATAGAGCTAACAACTAGCAAGCAAAGATATAAGTGATTTCGAGGGTATGGTCATCTTGCATGCAAAGTTCTCCAAGTTGACGAAAGCTTGATCCTCGCAAGCGTACTCAACGGGTTCCTCGATCATGTACTCGTCTCCCGGCTCTACCCAAGGCAAGAACACAAGCAAAGGAAACCACAATCAACCACGGTGCAATGCGCAAGCAACATGATGCAAAACATGACATGACATGCGGGATGTGATATGCAATGCATATGCATGCTTCGGAAGGGAAAGATTGGACCAGGCCTCAACTTGGCAAACCAAGTGTGCCACTGGAAAGATGAGTTGATTTCGGTCGAAATCGATATAAAGATAACCGGAATCGGATGCACGGTTTGCAAATGGCAAGCAAAACAAGAATGGCACAATTCTGCGATTAACAACACGATGCCAACTAGAATGCAACAAGAAACTAAGCTACTGCAATCCAACATAGCAAAAAAACATGGCAGTGATCTACTCAAGATGCTTGATAAAAGATGAACATTGAGCTACGGCTAAATCACATAATAGCAGGTTCAAATAAGCATGTCAAAAGTGCAAAAGATATCAACATCACAGACTTAGTGAAAATAACATGCCAGGAATTAACATCAGGAAGACATGTTTAGAGCAAGCAAACAACATGCTACAGGAACATATCATAGCAAAACAAGGCATGACATGAATCTACTCAAAGCATAGAACAAAATTCCCTTACTGACCATGAGCCAAAAGGGCACAGAAAATATGATGGAACCCATGTAAACATAGAAAGTTTCGTTAACAGATTCAGACTTAGCAGAAAACTGAGCATGGCAAAATAGAGTTATGAAGGCATCTTTGCGAGCTCGATTCACTCAACACAAGGCATTGCATGACAAGATAAGCATAGCATCAACAAGATGGCATGTTCAAGAAGCTAACAAATGCAATAGCAAGTTCATAGCATGCATGGATCAACTACAACAACCATGGCAAAATTGATTAACATGTAAACAATCTGCCAGGAACATTTTATAGCAAAAGTAGAGCAATATTAAGTCATGCTAGGGCACTCCATAATTGCAAAAAGGGGCATGGATGGATAGAGCACCACCATATGTCCAAATCATCCTTACTGAAGCAACTCAAATAAAGCATGTATCACACTGTAGCAACATGGTTACATGGCATCAAAATAACATCAGACAAAGACTTAGCCAAAATCCCGAGATCCTGAAATCAGCAATATCACGAAGGCTACTTTGCATGCTTGTGCTAGTCACCACATTGATCACAAAAATACATGGCATACACCCATGTAAATATGGCATGTCATAGATCAAAATACATGTAGAGCTCATGCCCATATGCAGCACACAACAAATGTAGCAAAAATGACAAATGCTCATACTCTGCTAAGAATCAGCACCTAACAATTTATAGCACTCTTGCATCAACGATTTGGACATTAAGATGGACTCAAACAAGCATGCCACAATGGAACAAAATGAAGAGAACATCATGTTGAACATTTTGATATATTGCATGCACAAAACGGAGCAACATGTAGGAAGTTATGGCATGATGAACAGGGCTAAAAATATAGCAGAGAAAGGACTTAGTGGTTTTCACCTTGCCCAGATCTAGGGTTTGCACGCGCGCAAAACGAGGACTCGCCAGAATGGCGCCGGAGGAGCCGCCGGAGAGGAGGGAGACGACGGGGCGGCGAGATCCAGGGCGGGGGCGCGTGGATTCGGCGCGGTTCACGGCGGCGGCGGCGACGTCGAGCGCGGGCGTCGGGGCGCGCCTGGCGGGCGGCGACGGGAGCCAAGGTCGACGAGGGGCGGCGGGAGCCGAGGCTGCGGCGCGGTGAGGTCATGGTCGGCGGGGCAGCGCGCGGCGGAGCTCTCGGCGGCGGGTAACACGCGGGGCGGCGCGGATGAGATGGGCCGCGGGGGCCGGCGGCGGCCCCGAGCGAGCGCGTCGGGGCGCGGGCGGCGCTGCCATGTGGCAGGCCCCCGTTGGCTGCGGATGGCGGCGGCGATCTGTCCAGTGAGGTCGGGCACGTCCGGCGGCGGCGGGGAGGAGATAGCTAGGGTTTGGACCCGAAATATTGGAGGGGATCACATATATATATATATATATATATATATATATATATATATATATATATATATATATATATATATATACATAGGAGGGTTTGGAGTGTCCAAATGGAGTGCGGTTTTCGGCCACGTGATCGTGATCCGACGACGGAGGACATGGGATAGGTTTGGATGGGTTATTGGGCCACTTTGGAGGGGTGTTGGGCTGCAACACGCACAAGGCCTTTACGGTTCCTCGGTTAACCGTTGGAGTATCAAACGGACTCCAAATGGCACTAAACTTACCAGGCGGTCTATCGGTTGTGTACCAAGGCCGCTTGGCAAATCTCGGTCCATTCCAAGAACGTTTAATACCCGGTCACGAAAAGAGACAAAAGGGGGCTATAACGCCCCCGATGCGGCTATATCTCCTACATGTCGAAGCACGACTTAGAGGCATAACCGCATTGAAAGCAATGTCGCAAGTGAGGTAATCTTCACACAACCCATGTAATACATATGGGAAAGAGATACATAGTTGGCTTACAATCGCCACTTCACACAATACATGAATAAAGCATTGCATTCATCCAAATACAATCAAGGTCCGACTACAGAACTAAAATAAAAGAAGACTACCCCAAATGCTACACAGATCCCCGATCGTCCCAACTGGGCTCCACTACTGATCAACTAAAAAACGGAACACCAAAACGAACACGATCTTCATCGAACTCCTCCTTGAGCTCAGGTTGCGTCGTCTGCACAGTATCATCGGCACTTGCAAACTGGTTTTGGAAGTATCTATGAGTCACGGGGACTCAGCAATCTCACACCCTCATGATCAAGACTATTTAAGCTCATAGGTAGGGTAAAAGGTATGAGGTGGAGTTGCAGAAAGCGACTAGCATATTTGGTGGCTAACATACACAAATGAGAGCGACAAGAGAAGGCAAAAGCACGATCGATGAACTATGATCAAGAAGTGATCCTAGAACAACCTACGTCAAACATAACTCCAACACCGTGTTCATTTCCCAGACCCCGCCAAGAAGAGACCATCACGGTTACACATGCGGTTGATGCATTTTAATTAAGATAAACTTCAGGTTTTCTACAACCGTAAAAAAAGGGCAGCCCCAGTGCATGTAGCTCCCGCTTGTGCAGGGTCTGGGGAAGGGTCCGACCACTTTGGGTCTATTGTACGCAGCCTTTCCCTACATTTCTGTAAGAGGCTGTTTCCAGGACTTGAACCCGTGACCTCATGGTCACAAGGCAGCAGCTTTACCACTGACCAAGGCTCCCCTTCAGGTTTTCTACAACCGTACATTAACAAATTCCCATCTGCCCATAACCGCGGGCACGGCTTTCGAAAGTTCAAATCCTTGTAGGGGTGTCCCAACTGAGCCCATCACAAGCTCTCACGATCAACGAAGGATATTCCTTCTCCCAAGACATTCCGATCAGGCTCGGCATCCCGGTTACAAGACATCCTCGACAAAGGTAAAACAAGTCCAGCAAAGCCGCCCGAATGTGCCGACAAATCCCGATAGGAGCTGCAGATATCTTGTTCTCAGGGCACACTCAGATTGTCCAAACTTCCGGTAGGCCAGCCCAGAGTTGCCCCTGGTGGCCACCGGCGGCTGACAGGTTGGACCAACACTCAGAGGAGCACTGGCCCGGGGGGGTTAAAATAATGATGACCCTCGGGAGCGCGACTCCCAAGGGAAAAGAAAAGGCTAGGTGGCAAATGGTAAAACCAAGGTTGGGCCTTGCTGGAGGACTTTTATTCAAAGCGAACTGTCAAGGGGTTCCCATTATAACTCAACAATGTAAGGAACGCAAAATCCGGGAACATAACACCGATATGACGGAAACTAGTGCGGAAAGAGTGGGACAAAACACCAGGCATAAGGCCGAGCCTTCCATCCTTTACCAAGTATATAGATGTATTAATTAAATAAGAGATATTGTGATATCCCAACAAACTATCCATGTTCCAACAAGGAACAAACTCCAATCTTCACCTGCAACAAACAACGCTATAAGAGGGGCTGAGCAAAGCGGTAACATAGCCAAACAACGGTTTGCTAGGACAAGGTGGGTTAGAGGCTTGGCTTAACAATATGGGAGGCATGATAAGCAAGTGGTAGGTATCACAGCATAGGCAAAGCAAAAGAGCAAGCAACTAGCAAGCAAATATAGAAGTGATTTCGAGGGTATGGTCATCTTGCCTGAAATCCCGCAAGGAAGAAGAACGAGTCCATGAAGAAGGCAAAAGGACGTAGTCGGACGAAAGCTCACAACTCCGGAACGACACCGAAGCTAACGAGAGAAACAACCCGGAAAGAAGCAAGCAACATAGTAAACAACCATCACATAACATGGCATGATGCACAATCAAGTATGATGCATGTTCGGTTTAAATAAGCATGGCATGGCAATATGCAACAAAAAATACTACAAATTAAGTGGAGCTCAATATGCAATGAGTTGCATTATGACGAAACACCACATGACTTATTTAGTTCTCTCTCGGTTATGTACTCAACAATATTAAATGTTGATTAACATGGAAAGAGATGAAGCATAAAGAAATTATCTATTTAGGCAAGTTTAATGAGGCCGGAACACCAAACAACAATTCCGGTAAAACCCATATGTTTTTAGCAAATTAATGCAAACAACAATTTAAACATTCTTGATGTTGTTATCATGATGCAGATGACATTGCAAGTTTATGCAGGTTTTATGAAAATGTTAACAAGAGCATATTATGAATCATTTGTCATCGTGGCGGAAATGAAAGGGGGCCACGGCGATGAATCTTAAAGTGATGCCACGGCAACATTCCGGTTCTCGGTAACTCGATTGAGATACTGATGCAAAAGGAAAAGTGACGGGAGCGTGTCATGCAAGAAGCTGGGGTGCTCCCGGATACCGGGTTCCCACATGTCGACGGCAAGGCAACGAGGAACTCGCAAAGAACAACTCGGACACGATGCAACCACGAGCATCTCAAACATCACACAACATTCGTTCACGGGCGTCGTCTCGGTGGTTATACCTTCCAAGGAAGCATTCTCGAGGGGTTCGAGTTCGTAGAGGAAGTAGTTGTTCTCGTGACGGTAGTGGAAGTAGGGGTACATGTCGACGGTAGAGGTACTCGCGACAGTAGTGGTACACGTTTCTCGTCAAAATTACAGCGGCGGTAGTTGTACACGGTCCGTAGATGTTCGAGTCGCCGGTAGAGGTACTTGGCATAGTGTTACAAGGTCGGTCTCGCCAGTCTCGATCTCGGTGGCATAGTTGTACAAGCGCGACATCGGACTTGTCGAACCCGAACTGTTTGGGGGGGCGTCGTGGTACTTGGTGAGTCCACATAGTCGTGCACGTTCCAACATCAAACTTGGAGGGGCATCGACGGCGTTGTACTTGGCGAATCCTGGACGGTCTTGGCGGCCTCCGGTGGAGGTGTTTTGTTTGTTTGACCTAGGAAAACAGCGGCAGCAGCAGCGAAGAAACCGACAGCGGCTGGATCAGATTGGGCGCCGTGGTGCTATGCTCCAAGGAGAGCACATGCGAGACAGAGGGAAACCAGGGGACATCGGTGTTGACCGATGCTCCGAGAAGGTCGAGGATGCAGGGCGCGTAGACGTGCTTGCTGGAGGTCGATCGACGATGAAGGTTGGCCGGGATGGTCGCCGGCGGCGTCGGCGCGGTGGCGAACTGGCGCAGCGGTGGAGGGGACAGCAGCAAGGCGCGCAGGAGAGTGAGCTGCTCGGCGGCGCTTGATTCCGGCGGGATCGAGGGAGGAGCGGGTGGCGGCCTCTGGGCACGCGGCTATGCAGGCTCCAGGCAGAGGAGATGGACGACAGCGGCCTGCTGGTCGTCGGCAGGGGCGGCTAGAGTCGAGGAAGAAGGAGGCCGAGGCGCGGGTGAGGGAGATGGCCATGGCCGATGCGTGCGACGGTGGTGCACGGCGGCGGGGTTGTGCGCGAGGTAGGTGGCGGCGCATGGGAGAGGGAGGAGGGCAGCAGAGGGAGGTGGCAGTGGAGGGTCGCACGGTGGTGGCGGCGCATAGGATTGACGAGCGAGAGATTGAGAGATGGGATTGGGGTTTGGGCGTGGGTCTCCTGGCGGCGCGAGGACGGGGACGAGGGAAGGGATTGAGGGAGAAGCGAGGGGTTTCGGTCGTGGGAGATCGAGAGAGAGAGAAAGGATCACGATGAGAGGAGGGGTCGAGCGTGGGTCTCCTGGTGACGGCGCTAGGAGGGAGAGAGGGTACGAGAGAGAGATGGTCTTGGTCAGCGCTAGGGTTAGGAGCGTTAGGTGGGCTTGGGGCCGGCCCAGTAGAGAGGAGGGGTCAGCTGGGCTTGCTGGATTGGGCTCTCCCTCTCCTCTCTTTCTTCTTTAAACGAAAAGAATATAGAGAGAGGAAAAAGAAGGGGGGTTAGGGAAAAGAGTTTGAGCAGGAGGACAATTTTCCTAGACTCATAAAAAATAAACATGACCACAGAAAAATAGAAGTGGCAAGATTGCAGGAATTAAATTCAAATTCATTTGAATATAATTCAAATGGTTTTGAATTGGGACTAGGTTCGGTGTGGCCAAAAATGTTCGGGTTTTTCGTGGAGCTCCGGTATATGATGAAAGAATATATGGGCAAAGTTTGGAGACCAAGAATTGAGATAACAAAGGCATGGGATATTTGCAAGTGTGTTTATGGGTGAATCCAAAATTATTGGAATATTTAATATAGCTCCATAAATATTAGGAGGATAATGTTATAAAGAGAAGTCACTCGTCCCTCGGTTTAAATGGATCGAAGATCCATACGATTTATTTAGTTGATTTAAGAAAAGAAATGACATGATGGCATGATGACATGATGCAATGAACACGATGCAAAGATGAATGCAAAAGACGAAACAAAACACATAATGAAACCCGGAAACCCTAGAAGGCATCTGCAGCTCCGGTCTTGGGGCGTCACAACACTCCACCACTACGAGAGGACCTCGTCCCGAGATCTAGGATGGCACCAGAGGGAAAAAGAAGAGGAAGAGAAGAGGTAAAACTAAGTTGTTTCTTTGACAAGCGAGTGAAACCAAAGAACCTTGAAAGGTTAAGCCATTTCAAGAAACAAATACAACTGAGACAAACGAAGTTGATAACTCTCCATTAGAAAAGAGGAACAAGGAAGAATAAATTCGGACAGCACTCCAGTTGAAAAGAGATAAGAAGAAAAGAACTTGAGCAGAGGGCACAACACTCCGGTTAAATGGATAAGTAAAGGAAAGAAAAATGATCTTGACAAAACAAGAAGATGGGTTGAAGAGAGCAACATCACAATGCCTCCGGGAGAAATGAAAGAGTGGAATGGAAAGAACGAAGGGAAACAAGTTCTTGGTAGAGCACGCTTACAACAAAAGCTAGAAGGAGTTGTTGGATTATCAACAACTAAAAGAATAATATTGTAGTGGGCTTATGGAGAACAACTCAAAACTATGAGGTGAGATTCTGCCACTCACGGGAAAAAGAATTGGATTGATATGAACAAGGAGACGAGAAAATATCTCCCCGGGAGGAAAGATGAACAACTTGGGTCATTTATGAGCACCATAAATAGCAAAATCCTTAGGGAAAGCTTTAGGTGAAATATAACCCAATATAACTCCAATGAAGAGATTGATGGATTTAAAATACCTCATTCTTAACAACATGTGAATCATGAAACATGAACTCAAATTATTAAGAATGACATAATACCACCTCAAATGATACTATAGAAAGAATTGCACTTTCGAATGCAAGAAGAGGAATACTTGAGCTCCTCTGAAGAGAATCTCAATGAACACTTCGAGAAGGAATGAAATCCTTGATGAACCATCATGTAGAGCCTCCATGAAGAACTTCGGTAATAAAAGAATTATCAAACAAAAGGAAAGAGAAGTTGAAAACACAAGGTGAATCCTTGCAATGATTAGATGGATCTTCACGATGAAATAATTGAGAGAACTTGGAACTCCGGGAAAAGAAAGATGAATCAAGTGAAACCGAGAATTTGATGAACCTCCGGAATAAGGAATTAAACATTTGGGTGAATCAAGAATAAGAATTACATTATGCTTATCCTTCACCAATTAAAATTGATGACAAGCAACAGATTTGGCATACTACTTATTCTTTTAGAAATAAATGGTTAAGATAGATATAGCATAAACTTGAGAAAGGTCTTCGACGATCCACCGATAGGATGAAAGAACGAATGAATTGATATGAAATGAAGGAAGAGAAATCTTGAACGAAAACTGACAGAATTGAAAAGTGATTGAAGAAAAGATAAAGAAACATCGGGTAGAATTATGACATGAACGAAGAAACTTGAGAGAATTTAGATGCAAGTGAACGAAAAGATCACGAGCTGATCAGAGGATATTTGAATGATGCATCGGTAAGATTTGGAGAAACGAGAGCTGGAAGCTGGAATGAATAATCCTAAGATGATGGGCTCTGGAGAATCAAACTGAAAAGACTCCTGAATTGCTCCGGAAGGATGAAAAGAAATCTCACAATTGAAAACAATTACGAGAGGATGGCATAACGCTAGAACCACGAATCTCTGAGAGAACGGATAAGATATGGAGGAAAGACTCTTCTTCGGTCTTCAAAATCCGTGAATGACGACGAGAAACACCACCAAGAATTGTTGAGGCACTCCGGAATTAAAATTGGAAAGGTTGAACCAACAATGAAAAGAATTTGAAAGATCTTGGTGAAAGACATTTGACTGATGATAATTCATTCTTACGCCAAACTTTAAAAGATTAGAGAATAGCTCCGGTAAAATTAAAAGAGTCAGGTAAGATCCTGGTAAAAGACCTGTGGGTTAGGGCCCACTCAAAAGAAATACCATTGAAGAGATTTAAAAGATAGATTGCACCGGTTGAATTAGATGGCTCAAAAGAGATAACATCCTCGAAGGAGCTTGAATGAAAGCAGAGTGGAAACACGAATCTTCTAGATATCTTGAGCACTCCAGAACAATTAATAGCGAGAGGAATGATTAAGAGGTGCACCAGCATGATAAAACATTAGAAACGAGGAATGGATATGATCGATAAAGCTTGAATTAAATCCACCGGAGAAGAAAAGATCGAAGAATACAACACTTGAAGCTCCGTTAGAATCTTCATGAGAATCACCGGATAAGAACATTGACGGAAAAGAATGGAGAGACTTCCCATCGATAAGATGGATACTTGATTAAGAAATCTTATTCCTCGAAGAAAAGGGGTGGGAGGGTGGGAAACAAAAGGAAACTTGGGACAGATGAAACAAATAATGTTGAGAAGACTTTGAGTTGATCTTACGGATGTTGAAAATGAACGGATCCACTTGAAGAGAGACACGCCGGTTGAAAAGAATTGACATGACAATCTCAATTATCATGAAGGATTGGTATTCACATTGGAGTATGAGAACACCGCTTAGGAATAGGTATGGAATCAACATTTGACTTCGAAGCAACTCGAATACCACAACTCAAAACAAAACAAAAGACTGGCTTCCAGAATAAGCCGGAACAAACATATGATAGAGATTTCGTCCGAAGTTTTCGTGGTGGGGCCTACACGAGCTCGATTGTACAACACCATCATGTACAAGGCAGTGCACATGACATACGAAGCGTCCCCGAGTCAGCATAGCCAAGGACTCTTTAAGACGCAACAAGACCACTGTAAAACCAACCATGAATAGGTGGACCACTAGACGTCGAACCCCAATTTCATATCATACATTTGTCGGAAAGATATCCTAAGAGCTACTTGAATTCCCACTTATAAACT
Source organism: Triticum aestivum (assembly GCF_018294505.1). Taxonomy (NCBI): domain Eukaryota; kingdom Viridiplantae; phylum Streptophyta; class Magnoliopsida; order Poales; family Poaceae; genus Triticum; species Triticum aestivum. The sequence goes on from NC_057803.1 coordinate 358,384,859, forward strand.
CCCGAAACTTTCCAGTTATGCAATCAGGTGTTGGGGATACAGAGGAAGCATAATAATCTTATCCAAAACTAACAAATCCTACATCCAGCTATATCCATCCTTCAACACATAACCAAGAAACCTTCGGCAATCATTTACCTCAACCTTCGAAAAGCTTCCGTTATACGAGTTATGGCAATACTCCCGAACTCCCGCCCCAGTGCTGGGTGGCGTCGAGGTTATCTCACCAACAACTGCATAAAAGAGATTTTCGATGTCGGCGAAACTTAGGTATTCCAGAACTGCAACAATAAAATTGTGACGACAACACCTCGGAGCTCAACTCCCCGTGACACTGCCACAACCCCTAAATGTCAGGAGGCACCAAGAACAATGTTCTCGTCACAAAACCATCGGAACGATTCCAAGATACCCGCGTGATCCTAATTTTTTTAATGAAATTTGAGAAGAGAAGAGTCCAAACTCTACGTTAGGATGCCTCACCAGAGCGACGAAGGGACTGAGGAGTAAAAAGAATCCTACTCTCCAATATATATAATCCTATAAGACTCAAAACATTTTTCTAGACTCAACAACGCCAGCGATTCGATCAAGCAGGGGGCTCCTAAGGTCGGGGAAGGCTCTGATACTGTCAGGACCGGTTTTTCGGGATATTAATTTCCTAAAAGCGGCCCTTGTGCTCACCAGCCCCAGGATTACTGTTAGCTGATGAGACACCAACTTGTTACAGAAACTCCAAGCAAACTACAAAATATGTAGTACAAGACCATTCTGGCCTATGGGTACAACAATTGGTTTCTAGTGGTTGATGGCGGAAGCGGTTTGCGGATCATCAGCGTCTATGGGACTCCATTTCCCACAGGAACAGCTGACCAGGATAACTCCTATCTTCACGAGGCTGCTATCTCCATTGCGTAGGTTCCGGGGCTGTCATTGCAACGTTCCTTTCCACGCAAGAAATCTGGCCAAGACAATAGCCAGGGACAAGCCAGTGAGTACTTTGAATGTACTCGCAAACATTAAGAACACAGGTATAATATAGCCATTGATAATCATGTTTTGAAATATTCCATGATCACTTCGTCCATTATGAAATAAGGTTCATGATGCACGCAAGCAGATCATTCAAATAAAACATGAGTAAACAATCAGGGAGTAGAAATGAAAAGCGCCGATCGGGTGTCTGAAGCGATGCCTCGAAAGGATAATAATATGAAGCGTGCCTCAGTCGGGCGTCTGTGCGACACCACATAAAGGGCTTATAAGTAAATAAAATGACAAGCATGCCACAGTCGGGCGTCTGTGCGACACCAGATAAAGGGCTTATAAGTAAATGAAATAACACGCATGCCACAGTCGGGCGTCTGGGCGACACCACATAAAGGGCTTATATAAGAATAATCACGGTGAAAATCCAGGAGGTAGAACCGTCCCAGGGATACTCATTAATTCAAATAACATAAATGATTAGTCCATAATAATAATAATCATAATCATCATACATCACAAGTTATGATGCATGTTCTAGTTTAGTAGTTTCTCCTCCGAAGACCGACACTAAGACCGACACTTGACCCATCCCAGACTGTAGTCCTTAACCATGGACACGGCTATTCGAATAGGTATAATATCTCTGCAGAGGGTGTACTCTTTACCCACTAGCAACGGATTCCTTTAGTCCATCGGGACTAATTCCGTCCACAGTCTTTTGATTGAAAACACACCTGACCGCACACACCAGCCTAACTCACCAGTGTCTGGAATCACCCTTGACACCTGTTAAGCAAAACTCTAAGTGGGGAGGCTACAACCTCGACTAGCATGGGATCACAAAATTTATACCGCGCGCAAACTGGGGGAGCTACCTCCTTCGGCTACAGCCGAAAACACCCATGTCCCCAGACCGGATGACTGGCTTTAATCCAGGGCCATGGAACCCTCATCGCGGTCTCTTTGTATGGTGCGTGCTAGACAGGGGTTGACAACTTACTGAACAGTACCCTACCTGCGGCAGGGACAAGTGGCAGCACGAAACAAGTATGGGGGTTACTAGAACAAGACTTGATCTACGGCCGACTCAGGAGGCTTAAGTATTTCCTGCATGGTTAGCTCAAGAATTATATTTTACAGTCATCAGACACAACCACCACTTATCACACCTCCCCCTGCCCTACCGGTCATAACCGTCTCGACGAGGGACAAGCTCGTGTCTACATAAGACAGAGGCTTTCCCGGGTCCTTCCCGGTAGGCATGAGAGGCATATGAGGGTGAGTGTTACCACAAGTATGTCCATTTCCAACAGCAAACATTTCCATTTTTTGCACTCAAAGCGTATGATCATATCGTCACATAAAAATAACTAATGCTTCATGTTGAGGTGGGGTTATAACCGTATCAAACAATCCCCAAAATATATTATGCCAGGGTTCAGAATGCTTGCCTTCAAGGTGTGGAGAGGTGAGGTGCCCTCCAAAACTTTTGAAAGTTATATCTCCCTTCCAAATTCCTATTTTCAAAAATATTCAAATACCACAGACTTCAAAAACAGTACAAAAAGTTGTCCTAATTATTTTTGAAATAAATCTTAAAATAAACTAGGTGAAATTTGAGAGAGGTAGGAAAAAGAATCAATTCATTTGGAGTTTTATTTAAAAAGATATAGCCAGTCAAAGTTTCAGTCAAACTCTGTTTTTAAAATAAAACAGAAAAAGAAAACATTTCGAATACGCATATGATTTCGGGTAGAGAAAATGTACTTTAGGTTTTGCGCTTCCACTTAAAACACGTGGAGGCGGGGCTGGGTCACCGACAGTGAGGGGCCTTTGTTCGGAGAAAGGAGAGGGAAGGCGGGGGACGACTGGTCAAACCTGACCAGTGGGCCTACCGGTGGTCGACTGGCCGGCGGGGACGGAGGGAGTCACCGGCTGCGAGCTCCGCGGCGGAGGAAGCTTCGGGCATGATTGGGGAATTGGGTTACGGTGGGTTTTGATCGCGTTTGAGGGGTCGGGCAGCTCCGCACGGTCGAGGGGAATCGCATGGTGGCACTGGTTGGACGGGAGGGGCTCGGGTTGCTATTGAATGGACCGGAGGGTGGCGGCGGCTGTATTGGCTGGAGATGGGGAAGAAGGCCTTCCCTGGTCGATTGACTACTACGGGGGTGCTAGGTGGGGTGGCTTGAGGTCGCCTGAGGTTTCGGAGAGGCTCGAGGCTCCTTAAATAGGCGGTCGGGGTCGGTTCCGACGTTGGCCGTGGATAAGAACACCGGCGACCGTCATTCTGTTGCAGCAGGGGGACGTGGCGGCGACGAGCGCTTGCGGACAAGCTTGTGGATGAGCTCGGGCTGCTCTAGAGGGCAGCTGGCATGCGGGGGTGGCTTGGGCAGCATCGTCCATGGCAGGGCGCTCTATGGCCGCCCGCTAGCCGCCGCTGCCGACCTGACGGCGGCGCTGTGGAGCTCTAGGGGCGGCCCTGCGGTGAGGGGAGGGGTCGGGGCGTCAACTGGGAGAGGGGAAGGGCCAGAGCGAGCGCAGGGTGTCGGCAGCGGGACGCGGCGGCTTGGTGCACGCACGTGCAAAACACACGCTCTGGGCGCGCCCAAAGCGTGCACGCCAAGCGTTTGGCGAAATGCCAGAGCATGCTAGGCGGCGAGGGTGAAGCTGGGGGTTAGCAGGTCTAGGCTAGGGTCCCTTAGGAGATTAGTGGACATGCCAGTATGTACAGAGGGGCAAGATCACAGTGCAAAACAAAAATCATGCCAAAACTGGACATGCACACCAGGTGTTTGACAGAATGCCTATGGCACCTAGGCAATTCTTGGGGTGGCCCAAATCTCCATATCTGAGTCTCTTTGAATGAATAAGAGAGTGGTGAGGTTAGTTTGCCAAAAGCTCCAACTTGTTAGAGTAAGTTTTGCCAAACTTCAGTTTTGGACAGAAAGAAAAAGGCATGGTTGCATGCACTAAAAATCCTCCAATGGGTCCACTCTTCTGGACTTAAGGGTTTTGTAAGATGGGCTATAAGCAGGAGAAAGCACATGGTCACTATAGCAAAAATAATTAGGGTTGCTGTAGAAATCACCAGGTTGGACCAGAATGAAAAAGAGGTTGTTTCACTCAAATTTTTCAAGGAACAATACTGGGTTTTTGCATAAAGTTGAATAATATACTTCTATTAACATCCCATAATTTTGGTGGAAGCTTTAAAGAAATATTTAAATAGGCTGCAGTTCAAAATTGCCCACTGGACCAGATTTGAAAACCTCGTGTAGAGCTCTAAATATCCAATGAATGAAATATGTTTTTGCATAAAAGTGACTTAAAAACATCACATGACACCTCCAAATTTTGGTGAAAAGTTTAAATAAATTTATCAAGTGGTTGTAGTTCAAAAGAGCTCCAAAACTAAAGGAAAAATCATTTTAGGGAATAAAGCTCAGAGAGAAATAATTATGCAAATCAATTCCACTAATAATGGAAATGTTTTCTTGAGAGGTTAGAAAAGTCCAATAATATTTTTGGAGTTTTTCACTTGAGGTAAAAACTCCATAATAAGGAAAAGGATGGCTCTGAAATCAAAAGAAAATCCAGAAAATTAAAAGTTTAAATTTCCTGGAAAAAATTTAATTAATAAAACAAGGTTAAAATTTTGGGGTGTCACAACACTACCCCCCTTAAGAAAAATCTCGTCCTTGAGATTTGCTAAAAGTTGCTTTAAGAAAATATAAGCAATAAAATGTGGCTACAGTGAGAGGGCAATAAGTGGTGTAAAACCACAGTGTGGAACACTGGCGCTGCGTGGGAAAATCTACGGTTAGGGGGAAAACGAGAGATTTCTACATTGGATACAGTCAATTTAGAATAAATCCTAAATTTAAAATACGCTGGTCGTACCCAAGAGCACAGTGCTCTCTCCGGCTGACAGGTGGACCCGGGGCCACTGTCATCCTCTTCTTCTTCCTCTGGCTCCCTCTTCTTCCTCTCTCCCGCGCGCTTTCCCGCGCTTTCTCCACCAGCGACGTCTAGCGCATAGGGCATCTAGGCCGTACCTGTGGTAGTGCACGGCGTGCTAGCTGCAGGTGCAGCGTGCACTCACCTTGCGGGCCAGCGTGCTGTCGGCACTGCTCGCAGATTCGCCTCCGAACTCCGGCGATCGGGTGACGAACGACGCTGGTGGACTTCGCCCACCATACACCGAGCTCGAGCTATAAAACGGCCGAGGTGCTTCTCTCTTCTTCCTCACACCTGGCCTCGCTTCTCCTTCTTCCTCCTCCATTTCCGTTTACAGAAACTAGAGACGAGGTTTTAATGGTGGAGGCGATGCCGGATTGGTACATGATCCTGATGTGCGGAGGGCTAGCGGCATTGCTGGGCTCTCCGTGCTCCTGTGTGCGATGATCCTCGATGATCGTCGTGATGCTGCCACTCGACTGTTGGCTCTCCGCGGTGGCGGTGATCACAAGGAGTAGGTGTGGTCTCGGGTGCTAACTGTTGTTGGTGTGCGGGAGGTAACTCGTATCCGGATGATTATCCACTAATCTCTCTTTCCGAGACTGTGGTGCGTTAGGGAGATGATTAGCCAGATGCAACACGGTTACGTGGTGTTGCAAGTAGTGTATGTGCTCGAGTGCTTGTGGTTGTGAGCCTGCTGCCGTGGTGCTGCGTGAATAAAAATCCATGTCGTGAGGAGACATATGCTGCAGCAACTCAGGGGAAAGAAATCTCACTCCAGGATTTCTCGTGAGGAAAACTTAGTTAATCAAAATTTACAGCAGCAAAAATTTCTCACTACAATTGAAACCAAAAGTTCATCTCATCGCACAAGAATTAAAATAACACGCATGAGTTACAACACTTAGCTAAATGCTGGAGTAAAAGAACAAGGCAGTGACGTCTAGAATGAAAATGGCAACTGGACGGGGTCCCGAGAAAACGTCTCTGGTACTGGAGCACACTCTTCTTCTATCGGGGGAAGCGGGTTGATCAGTCGATCAACGCGTCTCTCCTGGTCGGGTCTCAGTGGTCTACCGATGGCGATCTGAGGATTTAAATCAGCGAGGCTCTAGAAATAACCCATCACTCGCTGGGTCAAACGCTCTTGAGCGATGACATACTGGACAAGGTTGGCCAGTACTGGGTCTCTCTCAATTCATCCACCAGGAAAAGATGCCACTTCCCCCGGTGCTGCACGGCTCGGAAAGTAATAATACCCTCATTCGCTGGCATAGGGTACCGCGAATCGAAGGCGAACAATTGCTTCGTGTGCAGCCACTTCTATGGCCATCTGCGGAGTCGGCATAGATTTCCCTAGGAAGGAGACTTCCGTTGGGTCCTGATTTGAGTTTACAGGAGGGATGCGCACTACTGCCCAATATTTTGAGGTGGAAGAGGTGATCCTCGATTTGAGCAGCTCGTACTGGGGTGGCTGGGTAGAACCCATGGTACTGCAGGTAAAGTCCCACAATATTTTAACAAAACTACCCGGGGTTGCATCCGGGGTTCTCAGATAAATGCTAGGGCTCGGCATGGCAAGAAATGGTTGTGAGAGTTGCGCACAAGATGATGGGTACTCGGCAAGGTCACGAGGTGGCCTTTTATAAAGCAACTGGGCTAGCTTATTTACCGTGGTGAAGGGCGACTAGTTTGTTGGTTCTGCCCTATGGGGTCGGGGTCAAAGCCACATATACACACATCTCGCCAAAGCGACGCATTACTGTGGGTGCCGTCAGGGTTGGTTTTGGTAGCTATGCCCAGAATTAAAAATGCAACCATACATCAACACACTTATGCACAACTACTTTTTTAAAATAGGGGCGCACATGCAGACAACACTGCGGTAATACAAGATCACACAACTACAGGTTGTGGACATACTGAGACTTGGTACTACTCGAGTGACTTAGTCTACCTCGTTTATATCTAAGCGGGCGTGCCTTGTGGCTGTCGAGTTTTCTCCACGGGCTTCACCATTGGAGTTAGCTGCAGGGGGTTGCGGAACTACAGGGTCGGGGTAGTGATGATGACCATCGCGGGGATTGTTGGCCACAATCCCGTTGGAGTGTGTTCCCAAAAGGCGACAAAGCACTTCTGGGGTCATCAAAGCACCTTGGTTGATGGCTGGGGCTGACCTCAAGGTCTCGATCGGTTGTCCGAACAGCATGACTGGGTTGTCGGTGTCGGCCTCAGCCTCTCTTCTTGCTGGGGGTCGGCGGATCAGTTCTCCACGAGTTGCGATCAGATCTAAGGTGATTTGATCGAACAGTCGCTCTAGTGCACTTACATAGAGCACCAGATGCAATAATGCAGAATCCGTCTCGTGATCTCCGTTGGTAACTTGTGGTGGTCTACCATACCCGTCACGGCTGGGGTAGTAGTAGAAGGAGCGACAGTTAACTCTGGGCGACAAGTGCCGGAGTTGAACTATAGCTTCTCGGGCAGCTAGTTGCATGGCTTGTGGCTCAAAGGAGGTTGTCCTTCCAGTGAACCTGTAGGGGCGTTCTGGCGATAGACCCCTACCATAGACGTGCACAGTGGCCCAAAATTGACAGCTCTCACCGCTCATGGACCCTTGGTACACAACATACTCCGGGGGCTCTTCTAACGCGAAGGCACGGCGGGTGAGGTTTGCTAGCACGGTCATGAAACCACCAAGGTTGGTTGCTGTGGTCTCATTGTGAACAATGGGGCCAGGCATTATAACTCGGTTTGGGGTAGAGGCTGTGATGTGCTGGGTTGAGGCTAGCGTGCCCTTTTATAGAAAAAGGGGCGGAGGCTTCCTCCGCACGCTTGCGAAAAGGACTGTTTAGGGGCCGGTCACTGGCGCATGATCGACAGGCTAGACTGATAGGTTGGGCATTGACTGCCAAAAGGTGTCGGGTCACTGTGAGGCTATCTTACACGAGAAGCTTGGCTGGGGCTTGGTTAAGATCTGGTGGGTTGGTTTACCTAGGTTTTTCGACCTGGCTAAGATAGGATTAGCCAATGGTCAGCCTGGCTCTGATACCAAGTTTGTCAGGACCGGTTTTTCGGGATATTAATTTCCCAAAAGCGGCCCTTGTGCTCACCAGCCCCGGGATTACTGTTAGCTGATGAGACACCAACTTATTACAGAAACTCCAAGCAAACTGCAAAATATGTAGTAAAAGACCATTCTGGCCTATGGGTACAACAATTGGTTTCTAGTGGTTGATGGCGGAAGCGGTTTGTGGATCATCAGCGTCTATGGGACTCCATTTCCCACAGGAACAGCTAACCAGGATAACTTCTATCTTCGCAAGGCTGCTATCTCCATTGCGTAGGTTCCGGGGCTGTCATTGCAACGTTCCTTTCCACGCAAGAAATCTGGCCAAGACAATAGCCAGGGACAAGCCAGTGAGTACTTTGAATGTACTCGCAAACATTAAGAACACAGGTATAATATAGCCATTGATAATCATGTTTTGAAATATTCCATGATCATTTCGTCCGTTATGAAATAAGGTTCATGATGCACGCAAGCAGATCATTCAAATAAAACATGAGTAAACAATCAGGGAGTAGAAATGAAAAGCACCGATCGGGTGTCTGAAACGACGCCTCGAAAGGATAATAATATGAAGCGTGCCTCAGTCGGGCGTCTGTGCGACACCACATAAAGGGCTTATAAGTAAATGAAATGACAAGCATGCCACAGTCGGGCGTCTGTGCGACACCACATAAAGGGCTTATAAGTAAATGAAATAACACGCATGCAAGAGTCGGGCGTCTGGGCGACACCACATAAAGGGCTTATATAAGAATAATCACGGTGAATATCCAGGAGGTAGAACCGTTCCAGGGATACTCATTAATTCAAATAACATAAATGATTAGTCCATAATAATAATAATCATAATCGTCATACATCACAAGTTATGATCCATGTTCTGGTTTAGTAGTTTCTCCTCCGAAGACCGACACTAAGACCGACACTTGACCCATCCCAGACTGTAGTCCTTAACCATGGACACGGCTATTCGAATAGGTATAATATCTCTGCAGAGGGTGTACTCTTTACCCACTAGCAACGGATTCCTTTAGTCCATCGGGACTAATTCCGTCCACAGTCTTTTGATTGAAAACACGCCTAACCGCACACACCAGCCTAACTCACCAGTGTCTGGAATCACCCTTGACACCTGTTAAGCAAAACTCTAAGTGGGGAGGCTACAACCTCGACTAGCATGGGATCACAAAATTTATACCGCACGCAAACTGGGGGAGCTACCCCCTTCGGCTACGACCGAAAACACCCATGCCCCCGGACCGGATGACTGGCTTTAATCCAGGGCCATGGAACCCTCATTGCGGTCTCTCTGTACGATGCGTGCTAGACAGGGGTTGACAACTTACAGAACCGAACCCTACATGCGGCAGGGACAAGTGGTAGCACGAAACAAGTATGGGGGTTACTAGAACAAGACTCGATCTACGGCCAACTCAAGAGGCTTAAGTATTTCCTGCATGGTTAGCTCAAGAATTATACTTTACAGTCATCAGACACAACCACCACTTATCACACCTCCCCCTGCCCTACCGGTCTTAACCGTCTCGACGAGGGACAAGCTCGTGTCTACACAAGACAGAGGCTTTCCCAGGTCCTTCCCGGTAGGCATGAGAGGCATATGAGGGTGAGTGCTATCACAAGTATGTCCATTTCCAACAGCAAACATTTCCATTTTTTGCACTCAAAGCGTATGATCATATCGTCATATAAAAATAACTAATGCTTCATGTTGAGGTGGGATTATAACCGTATCAAACAATCCCCAAAATATATTATGCCAGGGTTCATAATGCTTGCCTTCAAGGTGTGGAGAGGTGAGGTGCCCTCCAAAACTTTTGAAAGTTATATCTCCCTTCCAAATTCCTATTTTCAAAAATATTCAAATACCACACACTTCAAAAACAGTACAAAAAGTTGTCCTAATTATTTTTGAAATAAATCTTAAAATAAACTAGGTGAAATTTGAGAGAGGTAGGAAAAAGAATCAATTCATTTGGAGTTTTATTAAAAAGATATAGCCAGTCAAAGTTTCAGTCAAACTCTGTTTTTAAAATAAAATAGAAAAAGAAAACGTTTCGAATACGCATACGATTTCGGGTAGAGAAAACGTACTTTAGGTTTTGCGCTTCCACTTAAAACACGTGGAGGCGGGGCTGGGTCACCGACAGTGGGTCCCTTGGGCCCACTGGTCAGGTTTGACCAGTCGTCCCCCGCCTTCCCTCTCCTTTCGCCGAACGAAGGCGGAGCTCTGGCGATCTTCGCCAGTGAACGACGGCCCCCCAAGGGCATCCGAGGGCAGGGATGGATCCGCCACTCCTAGGAGGTCCTACCGGTGGTCGACTGGCCGGCGGGGATGGAGGGAGTCGCCGGCGGCGAGCTCCACGGCGGAGGAAGCTTCGGGCATGATTGGGGAATTGGGTTACGGTGGGTTTTGATCGCGTTTGAGGGGTCGGGCAGCTCCGCACGGTCGAGGGGAATCGCATGATGGCACTGGTTGGACGGGAGGGGCTCGGGTTGCTACTGAATGGACCGGAGGGCGGCGGCGGCTGTACTAGTCGGAGATGAGGAAGAAGGCCTTCCCTGGTCGATTGACTACTACGGGGGTGCTAGGTGGGGTGGCTTGAGGTCGCCTGAGGTTTCGGAGAGGCTCGGGGCTCCTTAAATAGGCGGTCGGGGTCGGTTCCGACGTTGGCCGTGGATAAGAACACCAGCGACCGTCATTCTGTTGCAGCAGGGGGACGTGGCGGCGACGAGCGCTTGCGGACAAGCCTGTGGATGAGCTCGGGCTGCTCTAGAGGGCAGCTGGCATACGGGGGTGGCTTGGGCAGCATCGTCCATGGCAGGGCGCTCTATGGCCGCCCGCTAGCCGCCGCTGCCGACCTGACGGCGGCGCTGTGGAGCTCTAGGGGCGGCCCTGCGGTGAGGGGAGGGGTCGGGGCGTCAACTGGGAGAGGGGAAGGGCCAGAGCGAGCGCAGGGCGTCGGCAGCGGGACGCGGCGGCTTGGTGCACGCACGTGCAAAACGCATGCTCTGGGCGCGCCCAAAGCGTGCACGCCAAGCGTTTGGCGAAATGCCAGAGCATGCTAGGCGGCGAGGGTGAAGCTGGGGGTTAGCAGGTCTAGGCTAGGGTCCCTTAGGAGATTAGCGGACATGCCAGTATGTACAGAGGGGCAAGATCACAGTGCAAAACAAAAATCATGCCAAAACTGGACATGCACACCAGGTGTTTGACAAAATGCCTATGGCACCTAGGCAATTCTTGGGGTGGCCCAAATCTCCAGATCAGAGTCTCTTTGAATGAATAAGAGAGTTGTGAGGTTAGTTTGCTAAAAGCTCCAACTTGTTAGAGTAAGTTTTGCCAAACTTTAGTTTTGGACAGAAAGGAAAAGGCATGGTTGCATGCACTAAAAATCCTCCAATGGGTCCACTCTTCTGGACTTAAGGGTTTTGTAAGATGGGCTATAAGCAGGAGAAAGCACATGGTCACTAGAGCAAAAATAATTAGGGTTGCTGTAGAAATCACCAGGTTGGACCAGAATAAAAAAGAGGTTGTTTCACTCAAATTTTTCAAGGAACAATACTGGGTTTTTGCATAAAGTTGAATAATATACTTCTATTAACATCCCATAATTTTGGTGGAAGCTTTAAAGAGATATTTAAATAGGCTGCAGTTCAAAATTGCCCACTGGACCAGATTTGAAAACCTGGTGTAGAGCTCTAAATATCCAATGAATGAAATATGTTTTTTCATAAAAGTGACTTAAAAACATCACATGACACCTCCAAATTTTGGTGAAAAGTTTAAATAAATTCATCAAGTGGTTGTAGTTCAAAAGAGCTCCAAAACTAAAGGAAAAATCATTTTAGGGACTAAAGCTCAGAGAGAAATAATTGTGCAAATCAATTCCACTGATAATAGAAATGTTTTCTTGAGAGGTTAGACAAGTCCAATAATATTTTTGGAAAGTTTTTCACTTGAGGTAAAAACTCCATAATAAGGAAAAGGATGGCTATGAAATCAAAAGATAATACAGAAAATTAAAAGTTTAAATTTCCTTTAAAATTTTTAATTAATAAAACAAGGTTAAAATTTTGGGGTGTCACAACACTACCCCCCTTAAGAAAAATCTCGTCCTTGAGATTTGCTAAAAGTTGCTTTAAGAAAATATAAGCAATAAAATGTGGCTACAGTGAGAGGGCAATAAGTGGTGTAAAACCACAGTGTGGAACACTGGCGCTGCGTGGGAAAATCTACGGTTAGGGGGAAAACGAGAGATTTCTACATTGGATACAGTCAATTTAGAATAAATCCTAAATTTAAAATACGCTGGTCGTACCCAAGAGCACAGTGCTCTCTCCGGATGACAGGTGGACCCGGGGCCACTGTCATCCTCTTCTTCTTCCTCTGGCTCTCTCTTCTTCCTCTCTCCCGCGCGCTTTCCCGCGCTTTCTCCACCAGCGACGTCTAGCGCATAGGGCATCTAGGCCGTACCTGTGGTAGTGCACGGCGTGCTAGCTGCAGGTGCAGCGTGCACTCACCTCGCGGGCCAGCGTGCTGTCGGCACTGCTCGCAGATTCGCCTCCGAACTCCGGCGATCGGGTGACGAACGACGCTGGTGGACTTCGCCCACCATACACCGAGCTCGAGCTATAAAACGGCCGAGGTGCTTCTCTCTTCTTCCTCACACCTGGCCTCGCTTCTCCTTCTTCCTCCTCCATTTCCGTTTACAGAAGCTAGAGACGAGGTTTTAATGGCGGAGGCGATGCCGGATTGGTACATGATCCTGATGTGCGGAGGGCTAGCGGCATTGCTGGGCTCTCCGTGCTCCTGTGTGCGATGATCCTCGATGATCGTCGTGATGCTGCCGCTCGACTGTTGGCTCTCCGCGGTGGCGGTGATCACAAGGAGTAGGTGTGGTCTCGGGTGCTAACTGTTGTTGGTGTGCGGGAGGTAACTCGTATCCGGATGATTATCCACTAATCTCTCTTTCCGAGACTGTGGTGCGTTAGGGAGATGATTAGCCAGATGCAACACGGTTACGTGGTGTTGCAAGTAGTGTATGTGCTCGAGTGCTTGTGGTTGTGAGCCTGCTGCCGTGGTGCTGCGTGAATAAAAATCCATGTCGTGAGGAGACATATGCTGCAGCAACTCAGGGGAAAGAAATCTCACTCCAGGATTTCTCGTGAGGAAAACTTAGTTAATCAAAATTTACAGCAGCAAAAATTTCTCACTACAATTGAAACCAAAAGTTCATCTCATCGCACAAGAATTAAAATAACAAAGACCCAAAGTGACCTGGGGCCAAAAGGGTTCACAAAATATACTAACGGGCACACGAACATAGCTAAAACATAATCAGTTTTCAGACTTAGTGAAAACTGAGACATGCTGAAACATAACTCACGAAGGCATGTAAACGAGCTCGATGCACTCACCATGGTGCAAATCATGGCAAGTCAAGCATACATCCATTAAGAAGGCACAAAATGCTAGCTAGACATGGCAAGAACAATGGCATAGCATGCACGGATCAACTACAATAACAACGGCAAAATCGCAAATTAGTTGACGATCTGCCCAGATTCACAACGAAGCAAAAGTAGAGCTCTATTGACTCAAGCTAGGGTGCTCCATAATTGCATGCAAAGACATGGATGGATAGATCATAACATGATTAACAAAACTCCTTTACTGATCATCCTCAAAAGAGGCATGGATCACTAGGAAACAAGCTGAACATATGGCATCATGAACTTAATAATCCCAGACTTAGTGAAAACTACTAAGTCCCTGAAAACAGATTTACCGGGTGCCTCACTTTGCAAGCTTGCACAAGTCACCACACACATCCTAAAAATGCATGGGTTGCACCTCTGTAAAGAAGACAAAATCCTTAACAAAACATATGAAGGACTAACAGGCATATCATGCACACAACAATCATGGCAAAAATGACAAAAGTCTAAGATGAACTAGCAGATCTGACAAATAACTCACGAAGCCTCCTTCTAATAGCATTTCGGGCATCAAGATGAACTCAAATGCAAATGATGCAATGGAATGAAATGATGTACTCATCGAGACGAACATTTTGATATGCTGTATGCATGAATCGGGGCTATGGATGCAAAGTTACGGGGCCGCGAACATGGGCATATGGATCTGCAGATTTCAAGACTTAGACAAAATTTATACCCTGTGAAAAAAGTCAACGGGACGAGGGTATCCCGGGACGGCGGGATCCGGGCGGCAGGGCTGCGTTTGGATCGGGGAGTGGGTGGATCTGATCCCACTCCCGGATCGGATCTGGCCCGGGGCTGAGGAGGCCGGCGATGGCCGACGGCGGGTGGCGGTGCGGGACGGCGCCGGCGACCCGGCCGGCGAAGTCCGGCGAGAGGGCGCGGTCGCCGATGCGCCCAGGCGGCAGCGAGGAGCGCGGGTGGCGGCGGAGGAACCGAGGCGAGGCGCGGCGCGGGCGGCGGGCGGCGAGCGGCGACGGGCGGCGGGCTGCGAGCTCGCGGCGGCCGGCGCGGAGGGGCTGCCGGAGCGGGGCAGCTCTGGTGGCGGAGCCTCGCTGGCGTCGGAGGAGGAGGTCGGGCGCGGGGAAGAGGGAGCCGGGCGGCGGCATGGGCCTCGGGGGCCGGCCACGGGCCTCCCGGGCCTGGCGGCGGGGATGTGGGTGCACGCCCACGTGGCAGGCGGCGATTGGACGTGGGGGCGGCGACTGATGCGTCCGGCCGGGTCGGACAATGTCCGGCCGGGTCGGACAATGTCCGGCCGGCGGGAGGGGATTTTTAGGGTTTCAGAGAGGGAGAGAGATCCGAAAACGGGGGGGCTATTTATAGGCATAAGTGGAGCTAGGAGAGTCCAAATGAGGTGCGGTTTTCGGCCACGCGATCGTGATCGAACGCTCTAGGACATGGAGCAGAGTTTGGTGGGTTTTGGGCCAAATTGGAGGGGTGTTGGGCTGCAACACACACGAGGCCTTTTCGGTCCCTCGGTTAACCGTTGGAGTATCAAACGAAGTCCAAATGATACGAAACTTGACAGGCGGTCTACCGGTAGTAAACCAAGGCCGCTTGGCAAGTCCCGGTCCAATCCGGAAATGTTTAATACCCACACACGAAAGAAAGCTAGAAATGACCACCGGAGGAGAAAGAAGCGCCGGAATGCAAAATAGACAACGGGGAAAATGCTCGAATGCATGAGATGAACACGTATGCAAATGCAAAACACATGACGACATGATAAGAGATGCATGAAAACGAAAACAACACACGGAGACAAAGACCCGAACCCGAGAAAATAAATTAACTTAACGCCGGAAACGGCAAGAGTTGGAGTACAAATAGGGAAAGTTACATCCGGGGTGTTACAGGGTGTCCCAACTTAGCCCATCACAAGATCTCACGGTCAATGAAGGATATTCCTTCTCCCAAGACATTCCGATCAGGCTCGGCATCCCGGTTACAAGACATCCTCGATAAAGGTAAAACAAGTCCAGCAAAGCCGCCCGAATGTGCCGACAAATCCCGATAGGAGCTGCACATATCTCGTTCTCAGGGCACACTCAGATTGTCCAAACTTCCGGTAGGCCAGCCCAGAGTTGCCCCTGGTGTACACTGGCGGCTGACAGGTTGGACCAACACTCAGAGCAGCACTGGCCCGGGGGGTTAAAATAATGATGACCCTCGGGAGCGCGACTCCCAAGGGAAAAGAAAAGGCTTGGTGGCAAATGGTAAAACCAAGGTTGGGCCTTGCTGGAGGAGGTTTATTCAAAGCGAACTGTCAAGGGGTTCCCATTATAACCCAACCGTGTAAGGAACGCAAAATCCGGAAACATAACACCGATATGACGGAAACTAGTGCGGCAAGAGTGGAACAAAACACCAGGCAAAAGACCGAGCCTTCAACCCTTTACCAAGTATATAGATGCATTAATTAAATAAGAGATATTGTGATATCACAACAAACTATCCATGTTCCAACAAGGAACAAACTCCAATCTTCACCTGCAACTAACAACGCTATAAGAGGGGCTGAGCAAAGCAGTAACATAGTCAAACAACGGTTTTCTAGGACAAGGTGGGTTAGAGGCTTGGCTTAACAATATGGGAGGCATGATAAGAAAGTGGTAGTTATCGCAACATAGGCAAAGCAAAAGAGCGAGCAACTAGCAAGCAAAGATAGAAGTGATTTCAAGGGTATGGTCATCTTGCCTGAAATCTCGCAAGGAAGAAGAATGAGTCCATGAAGAAGGCAAAAGGACGTAGTCGGACGAAACCTCACAACTCCGGAACGACACCGAAGCTAACGAGAGAAACAACCCGGAAAGAAGCAAGCAACATAGTAAACAACCATCACATAACATGGCATGATGCACAATCAAGTATGATGCATGTCCGGTTTAAATAAGGATGGCATGGCAATATGCAACAAACAATACTACAAATTAAGTGGAGCTCAATATGCAATGAGTTGCATTATGACGAAACACCACATGACTTATTTAGTTCTCTCTCGGTTATGTACTCAACAATATTAAATGTTGATTAACATGGCAAGAGATGAAGCATAAAGAAATTATCTATTTAGGCAAGTTTAATGAGGCTGGAACGTCAAACAACAATTCCGATAAAACCCCATATGTTTTAAGCAAATTAATGCAAACAACAATTTAAACATTCTTGATGCTGTTATCATGATGCGGATGACATTGCAAGTTTATGCAGGTTTTATGAAAATGTTAACAAGAGCATATGAAAGGGGGCCACGGCGATGAATCCTAAAGTGATGCCACGGCAACATTTCGGTTCTCGGTAACTCGATTGAGATACTGATGCAAAAGGAAAAGTGACGGGAGCGTGTCATGCAAGAAGATGGGGTGCTCCCGGATACCGGGTTCCCACATGTCGACGGCAAGGCAATGAGGAACTCACAAAGAACAACTCGGACACGATGCAACCACGAGCATCTCAAACATCACACAACATTCGTTCACGGGCGTCATCTCGGTGGTTATACCTTCCAAGGAAGCATTCTCGAGGGGTTCGAGTTCGTAGAGGAAGTAGTTGTTCTCGTGACGGTACTGGAAGTAGGGGTACATGCCGACGGTAGAGGTACTCGCGACGGTAGTGGTACACATTTCTCGTCAAAATTACAGCGGCGGTAGTTGTACACGGTCCGTAGATGTTCAAGTCGCCGGTAGAGGTACTTGGCATAGTGTTACAAGGTCGGTCTCGTCGGTCTTGATCTCGGCGGCGTAGTTGTACAAGCGCGGCATCGGACTTGTCGAACCCGAACTCTTCGGGGTGGCGTCGTGGTACTTGGCGAGTCCGCATAGTCGTCCACGTTCGAACATCAAACTTGGAGGGGCACCGACGGTGTTGTACTTGGCGAATCCTGGACGGTCTTGGCGGCCTCCGGTGGAGGTGTTTTGTTTGTTTGACCTAGGAAAACAGCGGCAGCAGCAGCAGCAGTGAAGAAACCGACAGCGGCTGGATCAGATCGGGCACCGTGGTGCTATGCTCCAAGGAGAGCACAGGAGAGACAGAGGGAAACCAAGGAACATCGGCGTCGACCGGTGCTCCGGGAAGGTCGAGGATGCAGGGCGTATAGACGTGCTAGCTGGAGGACGACCGACGACGAAGCTTGGCCGGGATGGTCGCCGGCGGCGTCGGCGCGGTGGCGAACTGGCACAGCGGCGGAGGGGACGGCAGCGAGGCGTGCAGGAGAGGGAGCTGCTCGGCGGTGCTTGATTCCGGCGGGATCGAGGGAGGAGCGGGTGGCGGCCTCTGGGCGAGCGGCTATGCAGGCTCCAGGCGGAGGAGACGGATGGCAGCGGCCTGCTGGTCGCCGGCAGGGACGGCTGGAGTCGAGGAAGAAGGAGGCCGAGGCACGGGTGAGGGAGATGGACGCGGCCGGTGCGCGTGACGGTGGTGCATGGCGGCGGGGTTGTGCGGGAGGTAGGTGGCGACGCATGGGAGAGGGAGGAGGGAAGCAGAGGGAGGTGGCAGTGGAGGGTCGCACGGTGGTGGTGGCGCATAGGATTGACGAGGGAGAGATCGAGAGATGGGATTGGGGTTCGGGCGTGGGTCTCCTGGCAGCGTGAGGAGGGGGACGAGGGAAGGGATCGAGGGAGAAGCGAGGGGTTTCGGTCGTGGGAGATCGAGAGAGAGAAAGGATCACGATGAGAGGAGGGGGTCGAGCGTGGGTCTCCTGGTGACGGCGCTAGGAGGGAGAGAGGGATCGAGAGAGAGATGGTTTCGGTCAGCGTGAGGGTTAGGAGCGTTAGGTGGGCTTGGGGCCGGCCCAGTAGAGAGGAGGGGTCAGCTGGGCTTGCTGGATTGGGCTCTCCCTCTCCTCTCTTTCTTCTTTAAACGAAAAGAAAATAGAGAGAGAGCAAAAATAAGGGGGGTTAGGGAAAATAGTTTGAGCAGGAGGACAATTTTCCTAGACTCATAAAAAATAAACATGACCACAGAAAAATAGAAGTGGCAAGATTGCAGGAATTAAATTCAAATTCATTTGAATATAATTCAAATGGTTTTGAGTTGGGACTAGGTTCGGTGTGGCCAAAAATGTTCGGGTTTTTGGTGGAGCTCCAGAATATGATGAAAGAATATATGGGCAAAGTTTGGATACCAAGAATTGAGATAACAAAGGCATGGGATATTTGCAAGTGTGTTTATGGTTGAATCCAAAATTATTGGAATATTTAATATAGCTCCATAAATACTAGGAGGATAATGTTATAAAGAGAAGTCACTCTTCCCTCAGTTTAAATGGATCGAAGATCCATACGGTTTATTTAGTTGAGTTAAGAAAAGAAATGACATGATGGCATGATGACATGATGCAATGCACATGATGCAAAGATGAATGCAACAGACAAAACAAAATACACAACGAAACCCGGAAACCCTGGAAGGCATCTGCAGCTCTGGTCTTGGGGCGTCACAGGGGCGCCGGAGCACGCGGGAGTGTCGGATTGCAAAACGGACAACGGGGAAAATGCTCGGAAGCATGAGACGAACACGTATGCAAATGAGATGCACATGATGACATGATATGAAATGCATGACATGAACAAAAAGCAAAACGAAGACAAAACCCAACCACGAATCCCATAACTTAAAGCCGGAATTGGCAAGAGTCAGAGTACAAATATGGCAAATTACATCCAGGGTGTTACAACAACTCAAACAAATGATGAACCAGGGTCATCTTCCTTTACATTATAAAATAAACTTTGCATCCATTATCCCCCAATTGTCAATTGCTATTTCTTGCAAAGGGCTTGGGACTTATCAATATATACCACTTCATAAAGAAACTTTCTGCACCCATTAGCCCCCAAGTGCCAAGTGCTATTGCTTGCAAAGGGCATGGGACTTATCAATATATATATATATATATATATATATATATCGTTTCATAACTGTGCATATTTGTTTTGACCTTTTATTTCACGAAGCATCTAGTCAATTTCAATCTGAGCTGACTGATTTGAAAACCCAGCTTGAAGCACGAGAAGCTGAAACCCAGAAGGCTGACTCCAAGTTCAAGTTTAGCTTGAATGAAAATGAAAAACTCAAAACTGAGTTTAATACTAAGAAAGCCACCTGGGCTGAAGAAAAGGCTGCCCTGATCCAAAGGGCTGAAAAGGCTGAGACCTCATTGGAGGAGGTTACCTCTGAACTTACTGGCTCAAAGCATCATATCAACCAGATGACCTTTGCTCTTTTTGGTAAGAACTTCTATAGTGCAATAACTTTTTCCAACCTCCATGTGGTAAATTGTTAATTGACTTAAACATAATATGACATACAGGTTCAAGAAGCAGCAATCTTGGGAAGGAAATGTTGATTAAGCTCAAGGCAGTTTACACATTAGTCGAACAACTATACACTGGAGCTCAATGCACAATAGCCACCATCTCTACAAGCAAACAAGCACCATCACTGCTCAGCAATGTCCTAAGCCAACTTTCTATCTTGCCTGCCAGGATTGAAGAGAACAAACGATCCACTGCTAGAGCCGGTGCCATTACGGCTTTAAGTCGGGTAAAGGCATGGAAGTCAGAATTAGACCCGGCCGAGCTAGCCACCGGCTGCCCTAGTTTAAAAGAGGATAGGTCTCCTCTTGACAAGAAAGATTTTGCTGCTTGTGTGAAAGAAATGCGTCCATTGGCGAGCCTGCTTGCTGAAGAAACAGATCTGTCCAGATACCAGGCGGCTTATACAACCGAAAATCAGAAAATGCCTATGCCGGCTTACAAGATTGCAGATCTTATCCCTCCAATCCGTAAGCACACTTTTGCCCCTGAAATTGACCCATCTGAGCTTGTTGATGACGAAACTGTTTCAAGACTTGACTGGCATCAATTGGTCATCGCCTAACTTCCAGACAGTGGAGAGAAGAAGAACCGGCGCGTGATGATCCGGAAGCATCAAACCACCATGACCAGAGAACTAATCAGCTGGACTGTTCTCAATTTTCAGCAGCAAGCATTGCTTGTAAAAAACACTTAAGTCATTTGAGCTTGCGGAGCCATGTAATAGGATAGTTAATCTCTGATCTGCCGTGCCATCGTGCATGTTTTGTTTGCATAACACTGCTGATCCGTCATTTGAAGATCTGCCACTTATGCTCATGATATTATCAATATGTAGGTTAGTTTTATCATTTTTCCTGCACACAAAATAGATCACAAGTGCCCTGGTGGTTTACCCCAGGGCGGGTCACAATACCCCATATAACAACCACTAGTGACTATAATAATCCATAACCAGGGCCGGTATAATCACAACCTCATATAATCATAACAAAATATCATACCTGTGATATTTGCTCACACTGCCGGCTTATCATACCTATGTAGTAAAGGGTTACAACCCAAGGATTGAGGGAACAACGCCCTGTTCAATTGATCCATATTGCTGGCTCATAATGCCATATGAAGTAAGAGGTAATCAGCCCAAAACTTAGAGCCAGTACTCCAAGCAAAAAATCATCATACGCTGGCGACTTAAAGTCCAAAGCTAGGCCGGATTAATAAACTCCAGATAGATTCATATATGAACCATAAGGCAACATATCCCTCATCGGTTTTCAACCATGTATTAACATGTCCCAAGAGATCAATCTCAAAAAATGTTCAACTCAAATCAAAAACAAGGCTTTCATAGGCTGCCAAGCCTCACAATCAAGTGCTTTTCAAGGGCCGCACAGCCATTGAGTTAAACCTTCATTCAAACCTTGTAAGACGGGCCTCACATGACCAATCGCCGTTTTAACATTGACATGTTCAGGGTATTTGTAAGATTGACTGTCAAGAGTACGGCGAGTTATTCCAGGATTACCTGGGCGGAGTGGCAGACTTATAAAGGCAGGATAACCCAGATTTTTTGGTGAATACACCAGGCGTCCAAGCCTATTACAAGGGTCATCGAAGCTCTGTCCATTAACAAGAGCCGCCAAGTAATATTTCATTCTAGGCGTACAAGCCAGATCAGCAGGGTATTCATAGCTATGCTCAATGAGCAGGAAGCCCCCAAGTATTTGGTAACTATGGCGTACAAGCTGGATCAAGAGGGTAGTTATAGCTATGCTCAGTGAGCAGGAAGCCCCCAAGTGATCACATGAAGGGACAATAAAGACTCATTATTCTCATAAATGAAACGACAGAGGCCCTGAATTATCAGGGATGCTGGCTTTATTATATTCATCATAATATATACATTATCAAAATATGTACATCACAAGAGCCAGTAGCTCAGGTGTAATAAGGCCGAAGATGAGCAATATTCCACGACCGGTGGGTCTCCTCCTCCGACGTGCGTGAGTCCTTGTGGTCTCGAACATTGATAAGGTAGTATGGCCCATTATTCAGATTTTTGTTAACCACAAAGGGTCATGCATATCAGTTTGATCCTGGATAAGCCGGAGCACCAAATCGCCTCCTTGAAAGGTTCTGGTTTTGACCCGACGGCTATGATAACGGCGCAGATCTTGCTGGTAAATCGCCGAACAAGCTGCCACAAGGTCACGCTCCTCATCCCATAGGTCAATAGCATCCTGACGTGCCTTTTCATTATCAGCTTCAACATAAGCCGCCACACGAGGCGAATCGGGACGGATGTCACTAGGGAGAACCGCCTCTGCTCCGTAAACCATGAAGAAAGGCGTGTAACACGTAGATCTGTTGGGGGTGGTATTGATGCTCCATAACACTAAGGGTAATTCCTCCACCCAACAACCCGGCGTCCTCTGCAAAGGGACCATAAGCCGGGGCTTGATGCCTCTCAAAATTTCTTGATTGGCTCTCTCAGCTTGACCATTGGACTGGGGGTGAGCTACAGATGATACATCAAGTCAAATATGCTCTCGTTGACAAAACTCTTTCATAGCACCCTTGGACAGATTACTGCCATTATCAGTTATAATGTTGTGGGGAAAACCAAACGGAAAATCACCTTTTTGATGAATATAACCTCTGTCGCCGCGTCACATTTACAAACTGGCTCTGCTTCAACCCACTTTGTAAATTTGTCAACCGCCACCAAAAGGTGGGTCTTTTATCGTTGGACCTTTTGAAAGGTCCAACCATAGCAAGCCCCCAGACTGCAAACGACCAAGCAATTGGAATCATCCTCAATTCTTGAGCCGGAATATGAGCTCATCTTGAAAATTTCTGACAGCCATCACATCTACTCACCAAATCTTCTGCGTCAGCATGAGCCGTCAGCCAATAAAAACCATGACGAAAAGCCTTGAGACTTATAGCCGGCATGATGACCACAATCTCCTTCATGAATCTCTCGTAGCATCTCACGGCTCTCCTCATGAGAAACACAATGTTGAAACACCCCTGTGACACTGCAACGGTGCAACTCCCCGTTGACAATAGTCATTGACTTAGACCGCCGGGTTATCTGCCTGGCCAAAGTTTCATCCTCATGTAACTCGCCCTAGTTCATATAAGCCAAATATGGAATTGTCCTATCAGGAATAGTATGAAGAGCCGCCACCACCTATGCCTCATGGTCGGGAATAGCAAGATCTTCCTCTGTAGGCAATTTGCCTGAAGGGTTATGCAGAATATCAAGGAAAACATTGGGTGGCACCGGCTTACGCTTGGACCCCAACCGGCTTAAAGCATCAGCCGCCTTGTTTTTCCTCCGATCAACATGCTCTACTTGATAGACCTTGAAGTGACTAGCAATAGCATCCACCTCTCGGCGATAAGCCGCCATGAGTGGGTCCTTAGAATCCCAAGTGCCTGAAACTTGCTGAGCCACTAAGTCTGAGTCGCCAAAACACCCCACCCGGCTTAGATTCATCTCTTTAGCCATCCGAAGACCATGGAGTAAGGCTTCATACTCAGATGCATTGTTAGTACAAGGGAACATCAACCTTAAAACATAAAAAGAATTATCACCTCGTGGGGAAGTCAAAATAACTCCAGCCCCCGAGCCTTCCAACTGCCTGGATCCATCGAAGTGAATAGTCCAATATGTGCTATCCGGCTTCTCCTCGGGCATCTGCAACTCTGTCCAATCATTAATGAAATCCACGAGTGCTTGAGACTTGATAGCTCTTCGATGCATATACTTAATACCATGGGGTCCAAGTTCAATGGCCCACTTGGCTACTCGACCCGTGGCCTCTCTGTTTTGAATAATATCCCCTAAGGGAGTAGAAGTAACCATAGTGATGGGATGACCAAGGAAATATTGCTTGAGCTTTCGACTGGCCATGAACACCCCATATACCAGCTTCTGTCAATGTGGATACCTCTGCTTGGACTCAATGAGCACCTTAATGATATAATAAACTGGCCACTGAACTGGATATTCCTTGCCTGACTCCTTCCTTTCCACCACAATTGCCACGCTGACAGCTCGGCTATTGGCAGCCACATATAACAACAAAGGCTCTTTATCAATGGGAGCAGCAAGAACCGACGGCTCGGCTAACTGTTTCTTCAAGGCCTCAAACGCCTGATCAGCAGCATCACTCCAGACAAAGTGATTTGTCTTCTTCATCATCTGGTATAGAGGGATAGCCTTTTCACCCAATCGGCTTACGAACCGGCTTAAGGCTGCATTATGACCTGCCAGATGCTGAACATCATTGATACACGCCGGTTTAGCCAGGGAAGTGATAGCCTTTATTTTCTCCGGGTTAGCTTCAATACCCCGTTCAGAAACCAGATAGCCTAAGAGCTTGCCTGCTGGTACACCAAAGACACACTTGGCCGGGTTAAGCATCAAGTTGTAGACCCAGAGATTGTCAAAGGTCTCTTTCAAATCATCTATCAAGGTTTCCTTCTTCCTAGATTTCGCCACAATATCATCCACATAAGCATGAACATGCACCCAATCTGGTCATGAAGGCAATTTTGCACACACCGCTGGTAAGTCGCCTGGGCACTCTTGAGCCCAAAAGGCATAGACACATAACAGAAGGCTCCAAAAGGAGTGATGAAGGTTGTCTGCTCCTGGTCCTTAACTACCATCTTGATCTGATGATAACCAGAATAAGCATCCAAAAATGTCGAACGCTCACAACCCGCCGTAGCATAAATGACCTGATCAATACGGGGAGAGCAAAAGGATAAGCCTGGGAATCCTTGTTTAAGTCTGTGTAATCCACACACATACACCAAGTACCATTTTTCTTTAGTAGCAGCACCGGGTTAGCCAACCACTCAGGATGAAAAACTTCAACAATAAACCCAGCCGCCAAGAGCCGTGTCATTTCTTCACCAACAGCCTTGCGCCTTTCTTCATTGAAACGGCGAAGGAATTGCTTTACCTGTTTAAATTTCGGATCAATATTGAGAGTGTGCTCAGTGAGTTCCCTCGGTACACCTGGCATGTTCGAAGGTTTCCATGCAAAGATGTCCCAGTTCTCACGGATGAACTCAATGAGCGCGCTTTCCTATTTTTGATCCAAATTAGCACTGATACTGAACTGCTTGGATGAATCGCCAGGAATAAAATCAAATAGCTTAGTATCAGCAGCTGATTTAAATTTCAACAATGGGTCATGCTCTATGGTTGGCTTCTTCAAAGATGTCATATCGATCGGGTCAACATTATCCTTGTAAAATTTCAAATCTTCTGTTGCACAGACAGACTCTACATAAGCAGCATCACCTTCTTGACACTCCAAGGCTATCTTCTGGCTTCCATGCACTGTGTTGGTGCCCTTGTGACCCGACATCTTAAGCTGCAAATAAACATAACACGGCCTTGCCATGAACTTAGCATAAGACGGCCGCCCAAATAGAGCATGATAAGGGCTCTTGATTTTAACCACCTCAAAAGTTAACATCTCAGACCTGGAATCATGATCATCACCAAAATCCACTTGCAAAGATATTTTACCCACTAGATACGCTGACTTGCCAGGCACCACGCCATGAAAAACAGTATTCAACGGCTTAAGATCTTTGTCAGTCAAGCTCATGCGACGAAAAGTTTCATAATAAAGAATATTGATGCTGCCGCCTCCGTCCATGAGCACCTTGGAAAATTTGTACCCTCCAACCTGAGGTGCTACCACCAAAGCCAAGTGACCCGGATTATCAACCAGGGGCGGGTGATCCTCACGGCTCCAGAGAATAGGATGTTCAGACCATCGTAAGTAACAGGGAACCACCAGCTCAACTGCGTTCACTGCCCTCTTATGGAGCTCCTGATCCCGCTTGCATAAACTCGTGGTGAAAATGTTGTACTGTCCACTATTCAACTGCTTCGGGTTACTCTAATAACTAGACTGTTGTTGCTGATTCCCTTGACCAGACTGTTGGTTAAAACCACCTTGATTGCCTTGGCCCTTGAAACCGGAATTTGAACCACCACCGCCAAAACCAGGACCGTGAGAACCGGATCCAGAGCCGCAATTCGGTCCATGATTGTTCTGGAAAAAATTGAAATTTCTATACTCCTTCATAATGAAGCAATCCTTCCAGAGGTGAGTGGCCGGCTTTCGTGCGTACCATGCTTTGGACAAGGCTGGTTCATCATCGCCTCAAGGTTTAATTTAGGTCCTCCAAACTGAGGTGGGGGTTTTCCCCTGCGACACTGATTATTAGTTGGCGTATTGGTGTTAGCCACAAAATCCAAGCTGCCATCAGCCTTGCGCTTACCATTGCCGCCGTGACTTGCTGGGTTATGCTGCTGCCCTCTCGTATTGCTGCTCTTCTTTCCCTTACCCGACTTCTCATCATCAGACTCGGGGTCCTTGGTACTATCAGAGTCGACATATTTAACTAGAGACACCATTAGCTCCCCCATGTCGTTGCAGTGGCGTTTAAGCCGCCCCAGCTTCTGCTTCAACAGGAGGAAATGGCAATTCTTCTCCAACATCAGGACTGCTGAGCCGGCATTGACACTATCCAAAGAATGTATATCAGCCGAGATTCGGCGCACCCAATGGGTTGTTGACTCGCCCTCATCTTGGACACAAGAATCTAAATCCAGGATTGACATAGGCTGCTTGTATGTGTCCTTAAAATTCTAGATAAAACGGGCTTTTAACTCTACCCATGACCTAATGGAATTAGAGGGTAGCCCTTTCAACCATGTATGAGCCGGCCCATCCAACATCATGGTGAAGTACTTAGCACATGCAGCATCACTAACATCCAACATCTCCATGGCCATCTCATAACTTTCAATCCAAGCCTCAGGGGGCTGATCTGTTGTGTAATTAGGCACCTTACGAGGACCCTTAATATCCTTAGGTAAACGCTCATTACGTAGACCCGGCACTAAACACGGCACACCCAAGGTTCTAGAGGTTACCCCTGCCTCCACGGAAGCTGATGGATAAACCGGAGATTGTTATTGAGCCGCTAGCTGAGCCGCCTGTTCAGCCTCTCGACGCACCCTGCCCCGATCCACCAAAGCCTGGGCATCAACACCACCGCGCGCTCGGTCATTCCCACGAGGTTGGTTACAGCGTTGTTCACTGCTCGAAATGGCCAGTGAGTCAATGTGCCTGCTATAACTCTGACTTGGGCGAGGGGTTGAGTGAATCCTCTTGTGGCTACATGAATAAGCCACCTGTTGAGCCACAGCTGTCTAAAGAAGCTCTCTGGCCCTTCGTGTTTCTATTGCTGTTGGGGACTCACCTTCAACTGGTAGATCCGCCAATTGCGTCACTGCAGCAATCATATTATCCAAAGGGTTAGAATAATGACCCGACGGTGTCGGAATGTGCTGGGGCGGAGTATTATTCAAGCGGGGTGGATCCCTTGCATGCGGCTGAACCGGCGCTCCGGTCACAGGCGCCTCAACTGCCCAGTTCACCACCGGCGGGTTACTGGTCCCTGCTCCAGGCATGTTAAAGAGGTTCCTTGCGTCATAAACCATAGGTAGATGGCTCTGGTGCCTCCTCCTCATGATCTCGTTTGAAGCGTTCTGATCCAAAGTGAGCCAGAAAGATTCTGCTTGGATCCGTTGTGCCTGGGTATCCAAAGCAGCTCACTCCGTGGCCATCCTAGAGTTCTCAGCCGCCAGCTCTTCCTTGGCTTGAGCTATCTCATCTCGTAGCTTTGCCACATCTATCTTGTGTTGTTCCTGGTTGTCCGGGGTTACTTCCACCCCACTCAGAGTCGCCAAAGCCTCCAATAACTCTGTTAAAGCTTGAGCCGACGGGCGCGCAGTGCCACTAGCCCCAACTCACCATAGCGGTTGAACTAGAGGTCATAG
The DNA here is from genome assembly GCF_018294505.1 of Triticum aestivum. NCBI lineage: Eukaryota > Viridiplantae > Streptophyta > Magnoliopsida > Poales > Poaceae > Triticum > Triticum aestivum. Next base: position 358,412,607 of record NC_057803.1, read on the forward strand.
CTGTGGCAATCGTTGAACCGAGCGTCAGCTGTGTACCGGCCATGAAGATCGCAAGCCTGTTCGGCGGCTCATAGGGGTCCAGAATACTGCCACCATCGGAACAGCCCCCAAGCCGGCCATCTTGTAGTTGATACATTGAATTAGTCTCGCCTATGGGCGATTCACCATTAGAGTAGATGGCCATCTCACCACCAGACATAGATCCTTCTCCACCTTCCACCCCATGGATGAAACCAACAAAGGCATGCTTCACGGGGGGTTGAACTCGGGCGGGTCGTGCACGCTAAGTCGTCTCGATGATGTCGGTGCAGGTGTCCATCTCAGGGCCCGGTTCACCGATCTTGCCGATGAAAACGTGGATTCCGCCGAAGGGGACCCAGTACCCATACTCGATTGAGCCGGCCTCGGGGCCCCAGCCTGCATCGTGGATGTAGAGCTTGCCACGATGACTATTGGTGATCCAGTCCATAGTGTATGCCTTGATCCCTTCAAAGCTGCCCTTCAAGACCTCGAAACCACCGTGCGCTAGCCCCACGGTGGGTGCCAACTATCGTGGAATTGTCACGACAGATGTCCTAGCGGAAGGACTTAGTCGTGGAGCCATCGCAACTAGGTTAGCTTAAAGGGGTTAATCAGGACAAAGGACACAGACGGTTTATACTGGTTCGGCCCCTCGCGGTGGAGGTAACAAGGCCTACTCCAGTTTGGGATTGTATTGCTTGGGTTTTGATTACCAGGAAGCGAATACGCTTGACCTAGTTCTCGATCTCTTGTTTCTTGCCCTAAACTGCCGTCGGGTCGTCCCTTATACACAGGTTGACGCCTAGTGGCTCACGGAGTCCCAGACGGCTCATAGACAACGTCTCCGACTCGGTGACTAACTACACTTGCCTTATAATACAAGTCATACATACATGACGGTTCATCCTCTTGGGCCTCAAGTCTCCACTGGGTCTTGGCCGCCAACGGGATCGTATGATCCGCCATCTTCATTGGTAAGCCGCCAGTGGTACGACCCGGCCCCTCCTAGGCGGTCCATACCCAGTAGTTATATCCCCAACAAAGATTATAAGAAGTATCATTATCTTCCCAATCATAATCATCACAACAAGCAATGGGCATAACAACATAATCATCAATAGTGCTCTCGGGCATTGTGCCATAAGACATAGAAGCAATATCATCATCAAGTTCATCATCTTCCACAATTATTTTTTATTCATTTTCATGAGGTACAACAATAATAGGAGCAACACTATTTGGGAGAAATACATTTTACCTCTATTCTTTCTTCTTTTCTTCTTCTTCACCACATCACATGTGGGTTTAATTAATTTTTTCAAGCTTCTTATTGACGAGATTGGCTGAATAGGGAGCTCCTCCTCGTCACCTATTTCATCATGAGAGACAATAGGAGGGAAAGTGGAAATCTTTACCCTTTCATTAGTATTCCTTTTATATTCTATTGGTTTTCCCAACTTTCTATAGTTGGCAATATAAGCATTCTCATTGCAATTTACCATGCAAAACATATAGATATTGTTTAATTTAGTTTCAATGTCATCCGTGAGAATGAATACTTCAAACCAACTATTTTTATGTGTCAATTCTTCACTCCCAAAAAATAGACAAAGCTCCTTATAAAGTTCAAGGGTGATCAAATCATTACAATATTTGGCCATGATTCGACCATGAAAAAGTTTGTATTGAAAATTAAGATGACCAACCTTATTGCAAAGTTCACAAGTAATAGGACAAAGAGAACATAATTTTGTAGCAAATCCATCTATCACTTTGAGCAATAAATTTGTTCTATCATGTTTATGCTTCTTGCAAAATCTATCTTCCCTATAAGGCACGTCTTCACAAGTAATAGGACAAAGAGAACATAATTTTGTAGCAAATTTATCTATCACTTTGAGCAATGAATTTGTTCTATCATGTTTATGCTTCTTGCAAAATCTATCTTCCCTATAAGGCACGTCTTCACAAACTTTATGCACTCCACAAAAATTGACATGCTTATAAGAAACATTTTTGTCATGACTTGTGCAATCATCATTAGCATTTTGGATATTCAAAGAATTTATATTAACAACATTGGAATCATGCTCATCATTCAAATATTTTGTGCAAACATTTTATTGACTTCTTCTTCTAACAATTGAGCACAATTTTCCAATCCATCATTCTCAAGAAAGATATTATAAAGATGATCAATAATATGATGTAACCTCAATTCCATTTTTTGTAGTTTTCTTTTTTAACCAAACTAGTGATAAAACAAGAAACTAAAAGATCCAATTGCAAGATCTAAAGATATACCTTTAAGCACTCACCTCCCCGGCAACGGTGCTAGAAAAGAGCTTGATGTCTACTACGCAACTTTATTCTTGTAGACACTTGTTGGGCCTCAAAGCGCAGAGTTTTGTAGGACAGTAGCAATTTTCCCTCAAGTGGATGACCTAAGGTTTATCAATCCGTGGGAGGCGTAGGATGAAGATGGTCTCTCTGCAACAACCTTGCAATCAAATACAAAAAAATCTCTTGTGTCCCCAACACACCCAATACAATGGCATTTTGTATATGTGCACTAGTTCGGCGAAGAGATGGTGATAAAAGTGTAATACGGATGGTAGAAATATATTTTTATAATCTGAAAATAAAAAAACAGCAAGGTAGCAAATAGTAGACGGGCACAAAAACGGTATTGCAATGCTTGAAAATGAGGCCTAGGGTTCGTACTTTTGCTAGTACAATCTCTCAACAATGCTAACATAATTGGATCATATAACCATCCCTCAATGGGCGATGAAGAATCACTCCAAAGCCCCTATCTAGCGGAGAACATAAGAAGAAATTATTTGTAGGGTACGAAACCACCTCAAAGCTATTCTTTCCAGTTGATCTATCCAAGAGTACGTACTAAAATAACACCAAATAATTTTTGATTCATATTACTCGATCCAACACAAAGAACTTGAAGAAGAGCCCCAAGATTTCTACCATAGAAACAAAAGACGAGAACGTGCATCAACCCCTATGCATAGATTACCCCAATGTCACCGCGGGAATCTGCAAGTTGAGTGCCAAAACACATATCAAGTGAATCAATATGATACCCCATTGTCACCACGAGTATTCATATGCAAGACATATATCAAGTGCTCTCAAATCCATAAAAGTATTCAATCCGATAACAACGAAATCTCAAGGGGAAAAATCAATTCATCACAACAAGATAGAGAGGGAAAAACACCATATGATCCGACTATATTAACAAAGCCCGCGATACATCAAGATCGTGACATCTCAAGAACACGAGAGAGAGAGAGAGATTGAACACATAGCTACTGGTACAAACCCTCAGCCCCGAGGGTGGACTACTCCCTCCTCATCGTGGTGGCCGCCGGGATGATGGAGATGGCCACCGGTGATGATTCCCCCCTCCAGCAGGGTGCCGGAACAAGGTCTAGATTGATTTCTCATGGCTATAGAGCCTTGCGTCGGCGCAACTTCTGATCTAAGGTTACCCCCGAGGGTTTTGGAATAATTGGAAATTTATAGGTCAAAGAGGGGGTGAGAGAGGCCACCGAGGTGGGCACAACCTACCTGGGCACGCCTGGGGCCCCAGGTGCGCCCGAGTGGGTTGTGGCCCCCTCGGGGCACCCCCCAGGTGCTGCTCTGGCCCACTGGTGGTCTTCTGGTCCATAAAAAATACACTAAAAGTTTCGCGGTGTTTGGACTCCATTTGATATTGATTTCTTGCGATGTGAAAACATGCAAAAAAACAACAAGTGGCACTTGGCACTATGTCAATAGGTTAGTACCAAAAAATTATATAAAATGACTATAAAATGATTATAAAACATCCAAGAATGAAAATATAACAACATGGAACAGTCACAAATTATAGATACGTTGGAGACGTATCAGATACTACTACCTCTGTCCTCGTTCATTGGTCATCTTTGTACTTTCTGCCAAAATTTAACCATACTCGATGGCGTGCGTGCAGCTATTTGATTAGACGGGTCGAGAGTGAGAAGTCCACCGTGCAGGCTTGATGGGACGGGTGTGAGCAGTCCGCCATGCAGGCTTGACTGGACACGCGCATCCTGTCCACCTCGGAAGCTCGATGGGACACGTGCGAGCAGCGAGGCCGCCCATGCTCACCGGGAAGTGAGCTCTCTTTAACCTCCATCCACCAGCCGCCCGCCTCTCGCTCATAACTTCTCCATTAATGGTGGCCTAGCCACTGTTTAATACGTGGTTAATTAAAGCACCTGGACAGAGGGTGTTTGCTTATGATCCCATGGCCCCGCTCAACGTTAGCATTTTCTTTGTTCATATTTTCAACTCGTATTTCGGCCTAATTTATAATGCCACATAGGGAAACGGATAATATGATGACAAATAAAATGGCAATGGATAATACAATGATAAATTTACATTGGCGCGCATAATAATTGTCTTACATATTCTGGATAATTTAAAATGCCACATGCGGCAAAGCCCGGCAGACATGGGGGCAAGAGAAGAAGGAAATGGCAGACAATGATCTGGGTCTCTACTCTCTCTACTCCTCGATGGATCGCTGGACGACAACATCCTCTAGCTCCTTCTTCAATTCCTCGTGACCTTGCCTGAAAGCAACCACGAATTCCTCCACCTCCTGCTCGCGCTCGATCCGGAGCTTCCTCAAGTCACCCATCAGTTCCTCGATGACCGTTTTCAGTGTCATCCCCGAGGCACTGCTCTGCTCATGCAGCATCTTCCAGCCGGCAGCCTCCTCCTCCTTCTCGATGAGCACCTTGAGGAGCTTCGCATTATCACCCATGAATTGCTCGACGAGGGTGTCGCCTTCTCAACCGAGGCATCGCTGATCTCAAGCAGCATCATCAAGTCGTCGACCAGCTCTTGCTGCTTAATGAGGCCAGCGAGAATTTCGTCGTAGTTGGCCAAGGACTTCAGCAATGCGAGCTCGTCACGATCGCCGATGCGGCGAGTGCATTTGTGAGGATTGGCGTAATGTCGTGGATGTATTATTGAGCCTCGAGGGTGAGTATATATTGAGTACAACACTTGGAGGGGAAGACTTCTCCTAGAGATAGGATGGAAAAATCCTATCTAATCTCGGTCAATCTCTAAGTACCAAATATATCTCTAACATCCCCTCACAGTCGTAGCGGTATCGTTGCAAACAACGGGAGCATCGCAGACAGTCAGACTGGAGAGAATAGCAGCCAACGGGATGACATCCCCACCGTAGTAATGGCGGGAGTGGCATGGACGATGTCACGTCGCGGATGCATTGACTGTAGAGGAAGCCGGCGAGTTTCTCAAGCAAGGTGATAGCCCTTTGTGTCGTTGTCAACAGAGCCAAGATCTTAGGGTGGTGTAGCCGTGGTCGAGGTAGTTATGCGAAGAACGCGGTGGTCAATGTCGAGTTGGGGTACCTGGTGTCGAGTAGGTCGTTGTGGAGCCGTAGGCACAAGGATGCGCTGAGTTAGTCATGGGTGCATTGATGTCGAAGTAGTGGTGATCCAGGAAGAAGAAGGTCTTGACATGGCGTCATGCCGGGTTTCCCAAGTCTGGGGACACATCATGGACAAAGGCACGCATCGATGTTGCCAGCATCGGGCATGCGAAGACGGACGAAGTCGATGTTGACAAGGCACTGCAGCGAGCTTGGTAGGCCCAGGGACACGTCGCAGATGAATGCACGTGTTGATGTTGCCAGCACTGGGCATGCATAGACGGGAACCAACACGAGGTGTATGCCATGTCGATGGGGCTTGCAGAGAAGGACTCGGTGACGGTTGAGGTTCCAATCGGCATGAGGCCGATGTCGCCCATGATGGTCGGAGAAGATGAAGTGGTCGAGGAAGACAATGATGACGTTGGTGATGAGCCGGTGCTAGACAAAGACAAAGAGGTGGACGTCGGCTATGCCACCTATGGGGGTAGCAGCGCCGATGGCTGCCTGACAGTGGCAGCGGCTAGGTTAGGAGCGCGGTGGCGGTTCTCGAAGTAGGTGAGAAACTTGAAAGCATGACGAAGACCAGCACGGGCGGTGGCGTTCCCGCACCTAGGGAGGCGGCGCGATGCATGTGAAGTAGAGGTCGATGCGCGGGGATAGTGGAGTGTACCACGTGCCGCGGCGCTACAGCCTGAAGGGGCGACGTACCAGCAGCGTGTGGCTGGGTGCGACGACCGGGAGATCTCAAGGCAGTGGCGTTGACGTGTGCTGTGACACTATGGCCCAAAGGGGCAACACAGCGGCGACGTGAAGGTCGGTGCAGCCATGGGGACGGCCTTGGGGAAGTGGGGTGGACTGCATGTCGTTGTGCTATAGCCCAGAGGGGCAACGCCACGATGGCGAGTGGGTCAGTGAAAGCACGTGGAGAACCATGGGTCGGCGATGCTACGGCCTGATGGGGCGACGCAATAGCAACCCATTGCTTGACCAGTGGAGGAGCGCATTGTACTCGGGGACAGTCTTCACGGAACATGCGGAGGCGCGCACAATCGACAGGCCAGATCGATCGCACAATGCAGGAGAGGCGGATCGCAGGCAGGTGGGTGATCAATCTGATCGCACACGAGGTCAGGGACACCGCTCGGTGGAGGGAGGGTGGTAGCAGAGTCCAAGCTAAAGCCGATGGTACCTGCAGACCAAACACGGTAGTTTAGCACTTTTGCAGAAGTATCCCAATGAGTAATCGTCCCAACAAAGAGTAGAGGAGAGTATTTATGGAGGCGTTTCTGTCAGACACGAGGTGTCACAGATCTTGTGTGAAGTACCGCTTTAGCTTCTGCAAATACTATTACTGTCCTGGGAAACGATAAACTAAATATGCTAGTAAAAAGAGGATTTAAAGATGTCTACTAATTAACTAATAAAATTAAATAACAATAGCTTAAAATGTAAACGGTGTTTCCTGCAATGAAGAGATTAGTTGTAGAGAGATTTCAGTTCATGGTAAGAATATATGAGTTGTGCCAGTGTGATCGTAATACCAGTTACCTTGTATTATACTCATAGTATTTGATATAACCTTTCTGTAGGCAGTTCTCCCTAGAGTCATGAAACTCCTGACTAGGGGTTACATTTCATTCTATGGTCCAGCTTCTCCGTCGCCATAGAGTGGTCGTTTCCACAACTGAGGTCATAAGACCGGAACCAAGTATTAAGTTCAATGGATCACTGTTACCTCATATTATCTTCGGTTCTCATAGATATCTCCACCTGTCACGTTAGAGGTCATAGGGTTCCTAAACAATATGTGTCACCTTTCTAGTACTCGAGCTCATGTTTCCTGGGCCCTTAAATTGGAAAACACACATAGAGTTCACCACAATATAAGAACATACTAAATAGATCATACTACTACGAATTCAAATGACGGCATATAGGATAGGCACATTCAATCTTACCACTCACCTACATCTCCCAAACCTAGGTGAATTACTCACACATCATAAGAGGGGAATCAATCACAATAGAGAGGAAAACCATGAAAACCATATCAATAATATTGAGGGGATTCACAATGCAGTGAAATGGTGCTCAAATAGTCTTGATCTCAGTTGAGATGGATTAGAGATTACAAGTTCAAATCCCTCTTACAATAGTGAAGTACGTGATGATGATGGCGACGAAAGGACCAAAAACTATGATGATCTTCCTGAGCTCTTCAGGTCCTTTCCTCTCCAGTTTTGGATGGTGTGGTGGCGGCTAGGGTTCTCCTCTCCCTGTGGCCCCTTCATGAAAGTTGCTTGTATATACGAGGAGGGGTAGTGGGCACTCCAAACAACTGCTCAAACGACCGCGCGTGGTCATATGGAACGTTGTCTTTCACTCTGGTGTGCCTGTTGACAACACTCTCTTCTGGAAAGTTGCTCCAATTGGCTTGATTTGCAACAATCCCCTTTGGTTTCCTTCCAAATGTGATATTTCCAGCCATCCAAAGGACAAAGTAGATTTTCCTCTCTTTTGTTGGATTAGCATTAGAAATATCCGAAGAATAACAAAAATCCAATGAAACAAATGGAAATCACTACGAAAAACATCGCAAATTCTCAACCCATCAACTCCCCCAAACTTAAGCTTTGCTCGTCCACGAGCAAAGAAGAAATCAACAGAGTGAAAAGGAGCTTGGTTGAATAGAAAGAACTTTACCGGCTTGAGAAAATACATCATAGTCATCCTCTCTTATCCTGCAAGATCGTTCAAGAAAGCATTTGATATTGAATAGCTACACCTAAATTCGTTGCGTAACCATGTATGGTCTCATACATTAGTTATAATTTCTCAAAACATTTTTCTTCACTAACCAAGTGTTTAGGCAAATGAAGGTGTTCATCTATTAGATGGATATTCAACTTAAGCTCAATCATCAAAATGCATTTAGAAGGTTTTGAGATCAAAGATAGCAAAGTAATCAAGTTTTTAATTAACACTCACTAATGCCTCCTAGTTATGGCTCTCAAACACTTCTCTCAGATATTGTTCTTCGGGATTTCAACTCTCGGTGACGGGGTTATGCCAAAATTCACTATATGCAATTGGGTTTCGTCGTGTCTTAATTTCATGCACTATGGATCAAGAATGGTTGTCTCTTTCGATATCAACGATCAATGTTTTTATTTACCACTTACACACTCCCTTGGGAAAGGTTAGTCGCTTACCACACAATCCGTAAGTTCGTGACGGAGTTGAAGTTACACAAATTTCTCAACGTATAGCAACAAGACATAAAGCCAGCCTAGGGCTGGAGCTCCACGATTTAAGTACTGCGAATAAATTGTGGCATAACCTCAACCACTTCAAATATTCATCCCTCTAAACAACTCCATAAATAGGTGTCATCAAGTCAATCAAAATCAGCATGTGGAGTTGAATTTCTTAAGTACTCGTTCTCTTTGAAAGTTCCTGACCTCTAAAATTTTCAAATTTTCATTAGAACAAAAAACATGCTTTTCCACAAGGTTTGACTAGCAAAATCCGAATTTGGGAGTTATGACTAGATGATATCCAACTAATGGAGGGAGCTAATTCAAGTGCGGCTAGTCAACTGAAAATTCTTCCTTAAATAATATTGTGAGATAAGGGATTATGTATATGTTATACCTTCTCGCGCTGGCTAATTCTTCCCCTCCATCAAGTCCCAATTCACTTTCTTCATTTCCTCTTGCTAGGTGAGAACAAACCTATAGGCTCAAAGAAAACAAACGAAAAGAACTACAGCAAGGCAAGGCCAAAGTGTGCCCTCATTTTATTATGCAAACTAAAAATGAACATCCAAAATACAAAAACAAATAAAATAAAAATAAATATGCATGCATGGATAACTAGGGGATGAGCGCCCCCAAGCTTAGGCTCTTGGCCTACTCTCTAGTCCATGTCCTCATCATCATTGCCCCCTGGCCAAACTATGGCCACTTCATCTGAGATGGGCTGCTAGAGGATTGGCCGCTTGTACCAGGGTGTGGCTGCCAAAAAGAAAAAGAGGGACTGTATGTTCCCACTGAGCAGGCTAATGTTGTTGTTGGCATCATAGAGTTCCGAACGGATCCCTCCTACCTGTTGTTGCAGCTACCGGAACTCAACCCTAGGCACATAGTCATGTGGCTACCCAAAGTGAACCTACCGTGAACATTGCGGTGTAGGTTGTGGTGGCAAGTTGGGTGCATGCTGGGGGCATTGCCTCGTGCATCCCAACCGTGGGCCAGACATGCTGCTGCAACGTCCCAGTCCGGAGTGCATTCGGATCGAGCGAATCCTGAAACCAGCCTCGTGGCGGTACTCATTGATCTCGTCAATAGAGAGTACCCACATATCATGCATAGAAATAGTAAATGCTTGTGGCAAGGGCAAGCAACATCAATAGTGTGCATGTTAGCTAGGGGGCATTTGTAACAATGCTCCCCTTGCACGGGCTCAATGAAGTGAGTATTGATCATAATCCTATGGTAGAGTGATGTAGGACCTGGGACGTGCTACATAGCATCAATATGGAGGCCGAACTGCTCGGCAAGCTGAGTCACTATGCCTCCCACAAAAATAGTTCCCTTCAGCTGCTTGTGTTGTCTACCGAGGTGATGCATAAGAAAAGATTCCAAGTTAGGCTTAGGGGTGTACTCAGTGTGTAGTGCTACATGGATCACACACATGTCATAGCTGGACATAACCCCGAGGTTCTCCCTACCAAAACAGTGTTGGTAATGAAAATCATGAAGTCGCGAATGGCGGGGTTTTGGGTGCTCGATACCTTCTTCCCGGAGAGGTCATGTCCATACTTGAAGATGAGTTCCCATGAACCCAACACGTCAGCAATTGGCCCCTAGTGTCGAGAACTCCTTGGTTCTCGAAACCAAAGGCACTGCAAAATTGCTCCAACGTCATGGTGCACTATACTCCTCTGAGCGTGAATGAGCAACTCGCACTATAGAAAAACCACTTTCGTGATGATACGTGTTTGTCATAGTAGGTCACGTTTTCTGTCATGCATGTACATCCATGACAATTTTATGACAGAATCAAGATAGCCATACATGTGTTATCATAGAAGTGTTCCATGACAATACCAAAAATATCATCACGGAAGTGCCCACTTCCATGACAATAAATGGCGTGTCATGGAAGTGTTTTCGTCAAGGGTAACCGACACGTGGCATCCACCGTAACGGGTCGCCGTTAAGCTATCAGGTTCCAGTTTGGATCCGATAACCCGTTAACAACCCGGACCAATGGGGATTTTCCACGTGTAAAATTCTGATTCGCTGGAGCATGCACAAGTCAGCTCGGCGTTGGGATATATGTCATCCGTCCAATGGAGAAGACATGCCTATGATACTTTGACACGTGGCACGGCCCAACAGTAGCCCATTTAAGATAAAAAAGGCCGGCCCAGCTAAGGACCCACAAGATTTTTTCATACTCTACTGGGCTGGCTCGTTAACAGCCTGCCACGGTTTGGGCCAAATTACAGCCACATAAGATTCGGCCCGTTAGGTGTCTGTCATGTTTTGGGCCAAATGACTCCCACATCAGATCCAACCCGTTAATAGTCTGCCATGTTTTGGGCCAAATGACAGCCCATATTGGATCCAACCCATTAACTGCCCGACATATTTTGGGCCAAATTACGACCCATATATGATCTAACCCATTAACAGGCATGGCGCTTTCGGCCCCATTGGGGTCCATTTTAACTACGGCCTCTTAAAGGCCCATGTAATAGTTCAGCCCGATATTACTTTCGGCATGTTAATAGCCATTGGTAGATATTGGCCGTTGTTGGCCCGGCTTCACTTTTGGCCGTTTAACGGCTGGTACTGTGAGCCTATTTCTGGGCCGAAGTGACTTTCAGCCTCTTAAAGGCCCGTAGTCTTCGTGGATACACTTTAGCCCAACCTGACTATTGGCCCATTAAAGGCCCATGAGATAACTTGGCCTAATGATGGCCCACTTTGCAACCGGCCTGCTTACGACCCATAATGTTATTGGGTCAGCTGTGGCGCGACACATATTTTGGCCTGTTAACGGCTTGTTTTGTGGTTGGGCCAACCATGGGCCTCAGACATGTTCAGGCCCAATCTACTTTTCAGACTGTTTAAAGCCCATTCTATTATCTGGCCCAATTTGGGTAACTGTTTACTCGGCCTGTTAAAGGTCCGAAACTAATAGCTGGTGATTTTACATCTAGGCCTGCTATTAGCTGGACATGATTGCAGGCCCACTTTTCGGCCCATTCACAGCGATTGGCGGGCCGGCCAATTTTAGTACCGTAATTTTTTATATAATAAACCAAACATTTAGGCCCATTTCGCTCCCTCAAAGCTTACGACCTTTTTAGGGACGACGATGTCATATACAGAAATTAAATTACAACATCATGATGAAGAATATACCTAGACTATACAACAAAGAAATTACTACATATTACATGCACTTGGCATAGAAGTTCCCCGTTGGCGATAATAAAGCGCCACCAGACAGTAGATTACATACAATGGGCATCAAAGGTTGCCACCAGTGCAAATAAACATGCCGCCTAAAATAATATAAAGAACCAACAGCACTTCAACACAGTTCTAGAAAGACTAGCCCTGCCTGGGAGCTATTGGGCAAGCAGCTGAGCAACCTGATGACTGCATTTGTTTGATGCTTATATCCAACTCTAGCTGCATAGCATCAATATCAGTTCTTGGCATCAGTGATATGACCCTAAAAGAGAAAAAAGTAGACAGATAACATGCTTTGCACATATAAGCAACAGTGTTGTCGATTCATCCCATTTCTTCATGGAAAATAAAGAGACTTGGATTAAAATAGAATAAAAATTGTTCACAGTTAAGACATGGCAGAAAATGGCATTGTGCGGGAGTGGCCAGCTTCACCACACCATTGGATTACAGATGAAGAGCACAAGCATACATGTAGTGCTAAAGAATGTATAAGCATCGATGGTGAGTGTACTGTCAATTTATCCCATTTCAGATTGGTAAAAAAAGAGACACGATTTAAATAACATGAACATAATATGCATTGTTCATAGTTAAGACATAGCAGGATATGACATTCTCCTGGAGTTGGTAGTTTGACCACACCATTGGATTATAGATCAACAACACAAGCATACATGCAGTGCTAAGGAAGATCACTTGCTATGTTTAGTTTAATTTACAAGGTATGAATAAGGAAGTAGGTTGTACAACTAAAAACTGAAATTGAGAAGGAGAAACTTATGTTTATGAACTTCTTCATAATAAACTTTAAACATCCAATTTGATGCAAACGACAAAAATAAACAGCAGTTGCAGTCATTGCTATCCAAATATACACAATAAAGTTTGAAGGCTCGAGAAGGACAAACTGATGCAGCGTGAACTACATTGGTATTTCCCTAAAGAGAAAGGGATGATGCAGCACAGCTACACTAGGTATTTCCCTTAGTGATGAGACCAAGGTTATAGAACCACTAGGAGAACCACGCAACACCACGTAAACAGATCCTGCACACAAAGAACAAATACTTGCAACCCGACGTAAGAGAGGGGTTGTTAATCCCTCACAGGTAAAAAGATAGGTAAAATTGTAGTAGGTTGGATAAATAGATCTCGCGGGAATGCGAGATAAAATAAATAATAATAAATTGCAGCAAGGTAGTTTTGTATTTTTAGATTAATAGATCTGAAAATAAAAGCAAACAAAAATAGATTGCAAAGGCAAATATAATAAAGAAGAGACCCAGGGCCGTAGATTTTACTAGTGGCTTCTCTCGAGCAAAATAGCATAAGGTGGGTCAACAAATTACTGTTGGGAAATCGATAGAACTTCAAATAATCATGACGATATACATGCAATGATCATTATATAGGCATCACATCCAAGATTAGTAGACCGACTCCTGCCTGCATCTACTACTATTACTCCACACATCGACCGCTATACATCATGCATCTAGTGTATTAAGTTCATGGAGAAACGGAGTAATGCAATAAGAACGATGACATGATGTAGACAAGATCTATTTATGTAGAAATAGACCCCGTCTTGTTATCCTTAATAGTAATGATACATATGTGTCGGTTTCCCTTGTGTCACTGGGATCAAGCACCGTAAGATCGAACCCATCACAAAGCACCCCTTCCCATGGCAAGAAAAATCAATCTAGTCAGCCAAACTAAACAAAAGATTTGAAGAAGAAATATGAGGCTATAAGTAATCATGCATATAAGAGATCAAACGACTCACATAACTTTCATGGATAAAAACATAGATCTGATCGTAAACTCAAAGTTCATCGGATCCCAACAAACACACCGCAAAAAAGCGTTACATCAAATAGATCTCCAAGAGACCATTGTATTGAGAATCAAAAGAGAGAGAGGAAGCCATCTAGTTACTAACTACGGACCCGTAGGTCTACAATGAACTACTCACGCATCATCGGAGAGGCACCAATGAGGATGATGAACCCCTCTGTTATGGTGTCTAGATTGGATCTATGGTTTCTGGAACTTGCGGTGGTTGGAATTGACTTTCGTCAACTCCCCTAGGGTTTCTATAATATTGGGGTATGTATAGAGCAAAGAGGCAATGCGGGAGGCCACCGAGGTGGGCACAACCCAGGCACACCCTGGTGGGTTGTGCTCCCCTCGGAGCCCCCTCCGGTACTTCTTTGGCCCAACAGGTGTCTTCTGGTCTAGAAAAAATCTCTAAAAAGTTTCGCTGCATTTGGACTCCGTTTGGTGTTGATTTTCTGCGAAGTAAAAAACAAGGAAAAACAGCAACTAGCACTGGGCACTATGTCAATAGGTTAGTTCCAAAAACGATATAAAGTTGCTATAAAATGATTGTAAAACATCCAAGAATGATAATATAACAGCATGGAACAATCAAAATTATGGATAAGTTGGAGACATATCAGCATCCCCAAGCTTAATTCCTGCTCTCCCTCGAGTAGGTAAATGATAAAAACAGAATTTTTCATGTGGAATGATGCCTAACATGTTCATCACATATTATTTTCTTTGTAGCATGGACATTTGTACTTTTATATGATTCAAAGCAATAGTCTAGTTTTGACATGAAGATTTCAATACTCAATGATATCAACAAGCAACCATGTCTTTCAAATATCAATACTAAAGCAAGTTATCCCTAGCCCAATATGCTCAATCATTGATCCATTCATGAAACACACTCGCATATTAGCTACACCCAATGCTCAACTACGATCATAGTGCCCCTTAGTTGGTGCTTTATAGGAGAAGATGGAGACTTAAATAAAAATAAAAATTTCATAAAGTAAATAGAAAGGCCCTTCGCGGAGGGAAGTAGGGATTTGTAGAGGTGCCAGAGCTCAAAGTGAAAAAGGTAGAGATAAAACACTTTGGGTGGCATGCTTTTCCTGTCAACAAAAACGATCGAGTAATTCCCAATACTTTCCATGCTAGATATATCATAGGCGGTTCCCAAACAGAAAATAAAGTTTATTCCTTTTTCCACCATACTTTCACTTTTCATGGCTAACCGTATCCACGGGTGCCTTCCATACCAACACTTTCCAAGGAATTTATTATTTTACAACATAAAGTAAATTCATTTTTCATTTTGGGACTGGGCATCCCTAATACCTTTGTCTTACTCTCGTGCAATGACAAGTGAATAAACACTCATCTTGAGAATAACATGTCTAGCATGGAAATATATCTGCCACCCCCTACCGTTTCATGAGCGGTACGAGCACACAAAAGAGAAGTTTATTTTGAAAATTAGAGATGACACATACAAATTTGCTTAGAACAGCAAAAGAATACCGCATATATGTAGGTATAGTGGACTCCTATGGCAAAAATGGTTTAAGGATTTTGGATGCACAAGTAGTGATCATACTTACTGCAAATGAAGGCTAGCAAAATATTGAGAAGCATCCAACCAAGAAACGAAAAATCTCATAAGCGAGCATTAAGCATAACTAACACCGAATAATGCACCACAAGTTGGATGTAATTTCATTGCATAACTATTGACTTTCGTGCTTGCATAGGGAATCACAAACCTTAACACCAATATTCTTACTAAAGCATAATTACTCATCAACATGGCTCACATATTATATCATCATATCGCAATACTATTACAAGGAATCAAGTTTATTTTGTCCAATCATCTTCATGGAAGTTTTTATTATGTCCCTCTTGAATATCTATCACTTTGGGACTAATTTCATATGTTGCTTTTGATAGCTCAAACAAATCTAAGTGAAGAACATGAGCATAAAAATTTTCTTCTCTCAAAATAATTTAACTAAGGCATGAGAGAATTTCTTAAAAAATTACTAACTCTCAAATAACCATAAGTGAAGCATAAGAGTATTTCTTCAAAAATAACAAAGCACACCGTTCTCAAAAAGATATAAGTGGAGCACTAGAGCAATTCCATAGCTCACAAAGATTTAAGTGAAGCATAGAGAGCAATTCTAACAAGTCATAGCATAATTTTGGCTCTCTCAAATAGGCGTGTCCAGCAAGGATAGATGACTTAAAATAGAAAGCAAAACAAGAAAAGACTCAAATCATACAAGACGCTCCAAGCAAAACTCATGATATGTGACAAAAAAATATAGCTCCAAGTAAAATACAGATGGTCATTAGAAGAAAGAGGGGATGCCACTCGGGGCATCCCCAAGCTTAACTGCTTACTTCTCTTTTAGATAATATCTTGGGATGCCATGGGCATCCTCAAGTTTAGCCTCTTCTTACTCTTTATTCCTTCATCCATCATAATATCACCCAAAACATAAAACTTCAATCACACAAAACTCAACAAAACCTTCGTGAGATCCGTTAGTATAAGAAAGCAAATCACTACTATAAGTAGTGTTGCAAACCCATTCATATTTTATTTTTGCATTATAACTATTGTATTCCAACTTTTCTATATCTTATGCCCTCCAATACAAACCATAGATTCATCGAAATAAGCACACAACACGAAGAAAACAGAATCTGTCCAAAACGGAATAGTCTGTAGAAATCTGAATATTTCAAATACTTCTGTAACTCCAAACATTCTGAAAAATTAGGAAAACGCGGAAATTTGTATATTTATCTTCTACAAAAAGAATCAGTATTTTATCACGCTTCTATTAAAAATGAGAATTATTTTCATGAGCACAAAGGTTTCTATTTTTTAGCAAAATCAAATCAACTAATACCCAACATGATCCTAAAGGCTTTTCTTGGCACAAACACTAATTAAAACATAAAAAACACAATCATAACAGTAGCATAATTGTGCAAACACTCAATAATAGAAAGAAAAAAACAAAAAAATATTCATTGGGTTGCCTCCCAACAAGCGCTATCATTTTACGCCCCTAGCTAGGCATAATGCAAGGACTCAAGTATTGTCATCTTTATTTTCCAACTCTTCAATCAAACACTTGGAATTCTTCAAGGATTTAGCATACAAATTCTAAATGACAATACTCCTAGGAACAAGCTTAAGGAACTCATTCTTCCACAAAGTATCTCTTATAACTTCAACAAAATCCGGGTGAATACTAATCATCTTAAGATCTCCTCTGTTGCTATTGGAAGTTGCACCCTTGTTTTTAGTGGCTTGAGTAATCTTGTAATTTTTACTAGAGTTTTTTCGATAGTTTTGGAGGAAGCAAAAGTCGTATTTAGATCACTAAAGATTTCTTCCAGTTTATCAATCTGAGACGGGCTTTCTTCAATTCTTTCATGAATTACGGTCCCCTTTTCTTTTAACAACTAAAAACTTCTCCCATAGCATCTTTTGACCCAAATTTAGTAGAAAAATTATGCATCTTTTTATCCAAGTTTTCAAAATGTTCTTCGGTAAGCATTTTCTTTTCAATAGCATCTAGTCTTTCCATAACATGCTCGAGAGTCAAAGTTGTTTCATTAATCATAAGCGGTGGTGAACCCACTAAATTTCCCATAGCATTAAAAGCATCAAGAGAGGGACACATCAAGAACTTCCCACCGGTAATCGTATCATGGATGAACCTATACCAATTGGTGACGCCCACATAAAAACAGCGAAGAAGAATAATGGTAGATTTCTTACCGATAGATCTATTATGAGCATTGCAAATGCTATACCAAGCATCTTTTAAATTCTCCCCTCCCCTTTGTTTAAAGTTGAGAACCTCGTTCTCGGGAGTGCATGCAATAGAGGAAGAACTATCCATAACTACCAAAGGTGGTCCACGAGATCGCATACGAAAGCAGATCTGACGAGAAAAAATGGCGAACGGAAAAGAGGGCGAATAAAATGGCAAATTTTTTGTGAAGCGGGGGTGAGGAAAACAAGAGGCAAATGGAAAATAATTTAAATTGCAAGGAGATGAGATTTGTGATTAGGAACCTGGTAGATGTTGATGATGTCTCCTCGGCAATGGCACCAGAAATTCCTTTTGATGCGGCTTGAACTATGTTGGTATTTCCCCAAAGAGGAAGGGATGATGGAGCACAGCTACGGTAGGTATTTCCCTCAGTGATGAGACCAAGGTTCTCGAACCAGTAGGATAGCCACACAACACCACGTAAACAACTCCAGCACACAAAGAACAAATACTTGCAACCCGACATAAGAGATGGGTTGTCAATCCCTCATTGGTAAAAAGATAGGTAAGGCTATAGTAGATTGGATAAATAGATATCGCGGGAACACGAGATAAAATAAATAATAATAAATTGCATCAAATTATTTTTGCATTTTTAGATTAAGATCTGAAGATAAAAGCAAATAAAAATAGATTGCGAAGGCAAATATAATAAAGAAGAGACCCGGGGCCGTAGATTTCACTAGTGGCTTCTCTCGAGAAAAATAGCATACGGTGGGTAAACAAATTACTGTTGGGCAATTGATAGGACTTCAAATAATCATGATGATATCCAGGCAATGATCATTATATAGGCATCACATCCAAGATTAGTAGACCGACTCCTACCTACATCTACTACTATTACTCCACACATCGACTGCAATCGAGTGTGCATCTAGTGTATTAAGTTCATGGAGAAACAGAGTAATGCAATAAGAAGGATGACATGATGTAGAAAAGATATATTTATGTAGAAGTAGACCCCATCTTGTTATCATTAATAGCAACGATACTTACGTGTCGGTTCCCCTTCAGTCACTGGGATCAAGCACCGTAAGATCGAACCCATCACAAAGCACCTCTTCCCATGGCAAGAAAAATCGATCTAGTTAGCCTAACTAAACCCAACATTCGAAGTAGAAATGCGAGGCTATAAGTAATCATGCATATAAGACATCAAAAGACTCAAATAACTTTCATGGACAAAAACATAGATCTAATCATAAACTCAAAGTTCATCGGATCCGAACAAACACACCGCAAAAAAGAGTTACATCAAATAGATCTCCAAGAGACCATTGTATTGAGAATCAAAAGAGAGAGAGGAAGCCATATAGCTACTAACTACGGACCCGTAGGTCTACAATGAAATACTCATGCATCATCGGAGAGGCACCAATGAGGATGATGAACCCCTCTATGATGGTGTCTAGATTGGATCTGTGATTTCTGGAACTTGCGGCGGCTGGAATTAATTTTTGTCAACTCCCCTAGGGTTTCTAGAATATTGGAGTATTTATACAGCAAAGAGGCGGTGCGGGAGGCCATCGAGGTGGGAACAACCCACATGGGCGCACCTGGGCTCCCAGGCGCGCCCTGGTGGGTTGTGCTCCCGTCGGAGCCCCCTCTGGTACTTCTTTCGCCCAACAGATGTCTTCTTCTCCAGAAAAAATCTCCAAAAAATTTCGCTACGTTTGGACTCCATTTGGTATTGATTTTCTGTGAAGTAAAAAACAAGAAAAAACAACAGCTGGCATTGGGCACTATGTCAATAGGTTAGTCCCAAAAAATGATATAAAGTTGCTATAAAATGATTGTAAAACATCCAAGAATTATAATATAACAACATGGAACAATCAAAAATTATAGATATGTTGGAGACGTATCACAAACTTACGTTAGTAATTAAGACTAGCTCTATAAAGCCCTTTTCCATGTTGGTGGGGGGCAATTCAAGAAGTTTACCATAGAGTTTTCTTCATAAGCATTACCTTTATTCTACATTTTGTTAATAGTAAATATAGAAGTGATAATATAGGAACAAATGGATAATATTTAATCTAAGATGAAGAGTGATTCTACATAATCAACTAGCTATAAATGTAGGTACACCATACAGCCAAAAGGTACTGAAAAGAGTAATGCAGAGCTAAACATCTTGAGTGGCATTGGTTTTATTCAACATTTTGGTAAGAGTAAACATAGATCTGATGTGTACAAAATGGATACCAAGGGAAAATAAGCTACAAAGTGATGGTACATGAACAACTAGCTGACGGTATAAGTACAGTGATAAAGGACAACAGATACTTACAAGAACAATGTAGAGCCAAACTTCTTCATAAGCATTGGGTTTATTCTACATTAATGGTAAGCATTAATATAGATCTGGTAATTAGGAGAGAATGGTGCATATGTCGATTATCATGCACACTGATTTCACATAATCAACTAGGTATGAATGTAAGTACAACGATACAAGACAACAGGTACTAATAAGAGCAAAGCAGGGAGCAGCATAGTTGTGATATCCTAGGTTTTGTGGCACTATTTCTATCGCCAATATAAGTGGGGTGTTGTCTGATTTCTATGGTACCACCACCTTTTTCAAGGACTTTGCTACTACTCCTTCAGGTTATGCAATCACTCTCTTCCTTTTGGATGTCTGATACACAAGAACATCATTTGAATGGAAAAACATGGTATGATGACAAATGGAATGCGTATTTATAATGGGTGGGCATGGCAACTTCACATATATGATGAGTAAACTAAGAAGATGGCGGTGCAAAGAAGCAGAAGAAATGCAAGACAGCTTACACAAGTTATGTGCAACCAATAAAACCTTGCCAAATTAGAACAAGCACATTGTAGGGTGAACGGGATAGGCCATCTGCCTTTGAATCCTTGATCTCAGAATAGTCATTAGGATCATATTCTGAACACGAATCTGTAGGTACGGAGCGTGTGGGCTTCCTTCCATCCAGAATGGAACTCGATGCCTTGATGCCATGTTTGTTAGTCATTGCACTATTCCGTGATACTCTTCTGATGTGTGCATTCTCATATTCATTACGAATTTGTTCAATATCTGAGAAGCATGACAACATAAATACTAGTCAGACTATATTTGTAATGCAGAGGATATTCTAATATAATAGGGGCTCCTTGTAAACCCTTGTGTGCTATCACTAGATTTGGATGAGAGAGCCCTTGTGTGTTGTAATTTGGTGCGCACAATAATATAATCTGGCACACCTACACAAAAAAATAGGCTCCCTGTTGGGAGCTCTAGAAGTAAGGATAGTTGGTAGATGATAGGTTCATACTATACTATATTGAAATTTATTGCGAAACCATGACAATGAGAGTGCACAGAGAAATAGTATTCCAACATGTATCTATATGTGGCGCACATGCATTTCAAAACTAATGTAGTAACATTAGCTGACCAATTAAATGTAAGCTTTGGAAATATGGGTGGCATGTAGTTTCGCTTGAAGGATGGAGTGTTGCTATTACGACACAAAGCCACTACATAGATTGTAGTGTCTATAAAAGGGGGACACCATAAGCATCATAAATAAATCGAGGAAGTGGAACTTGCTGGAAAATATGGGGTTGTATTGCCGCTACTAATCAAAAGCCTATCGATCACCTACAGGCCGGCTCTATTCACCTGAAGGGACACTACTGTTACTATTAGTTTAGTCTCTCAAAGGCCACATAGCTCCCAGTATTTCCTAGATATTATGGCAGACCAACTCGAATTGCTGAAAGCAACTTGCAGAAGCGTCCAAATAGACCTATCGACTACAGATGTCCCTGCTTGCCTTCTTGATGAGGAACATATAGTACTTATTAAAGAAGAATAGAAGAGGAACATGTTAAAGAATACAAGAGGAAGCATATTACGGAGATTCCGTTTCTTTCTATACAATGTTGGTCTCCGACCCATGATGAGTCATAGCATCCAAAGAAATGCAATTCCATGATGTCTCTCTGTATGTGGCCACAAGCATTTGGAAACTCAAGTGGGAGCATGAGCTGACCAACTAAATGTAAGTCTGAACTAATATGAATATCATGCACATTCATATTGGAACAACTAAGCTTTGGAATTATGATTGGTAGCTTTCAAGGGTGGACTGCTGCTAGTAGGACACAAAGCACCTACACAGATCATAGTGTAGACATAATGGGAAAACCCTAAGCATCAGGAGTAAAACTAGGAAAGTGGAACTTGCTGGAATATATGTGCTAGTATTGCTGGTACGACTAGAAAGGCTTCAGATACTAGCTCTCTACAACTGAAGGTGCAGTATTGTTACTATCAGTCTAACTCTCAAAGGCGACACATACAACCGAATACGAAGAGTTGAATGCGTCCATGACAAGCAACATGAAGACCAACACGAAGAGTTGAAAGTGTCCATGACAAGCGATCGAATAGACTTGTACACTTCAAATGTCCCTGCTCCTCTCCACTACAAGGAATATACTATACTACTATTATACTCCCTATTCCTAAATACAAGTCTTTGTAGAGATTCCACTATGGATCAATATGGATGTATATATATACACACATTTTAGAGTGTAGATTCACTCATTTTGCTCCGTATGTAGTCCATGGAGGAATCTCTACAAAGACTTATATTTAGGAATGGAGAGAGTACTTATAAAAAAATAGAAGAAGAGCACGCTAAAGAAGAGTAGGCGGATTTTGGATAATAAAATGTTGGTTGCCCACACATGATGAACCAGAGCACATAAAGAACACAAGTCCCTACTGTCCCTCGATATGTGGCGCATGTGCTTTTTCGAAAGTAAAGTAGGAACATTAGCTCACCAATTAAACATTCTCTATTTCAGTACATGCCAGCATCATATCAGATTCATATTTGAGCAACTAAGTTTGAAATTATGATTGCATGTTGTTTAGCTTGATGTGTTGAGGAGCACTGCTTGCACGTACGTCTCGAAGCACCTACGATGATGGCATTGAATATATGGTAATGTCTACATGCAAGTCGCATGACTTTTCATTTGGGTCAGTCGACCATTTTAGGTAGTTGGATGAAGATCCTACGTCTCCTAACCCTTCTTCTTCCTCACCTCTTATTCTTCCCCTACAGACCACTACATGGGCCGCCAGCCGAACCGCCGGCCCCGCCCTCCCTAGAACCGCCCACCACCTCCGGTCTTCCGCCGCCCTCGGCCATCCCTCTAGCTAACCCCACCCCCCACCCGCATCGAGTTTTGCCTCCAACGAGGCCCCACCATAGCCAGACGATAGCCCCCCACAACCACTGACCCTACCCGAAACCCTAAGATAGATAATGGGGAAGCCCTCCAGCGATCCCCTTCCTTCCCTCCGATGAACTCTCAAAAATGGACTGACCCCAATTTGAAATTCAGTCGACTCTCATTTAAGCTAATGTGGAATATAAAATGGGAAAACCATAAGCATTGCTGGTATAGTGGTGAGCATGCCATGGCAGATCTGAAGGTGCAAACCGGACAAAGGCAACTTCGCAACCAATGTTTGGTTTCAACTAACAAGTAAGATTCTAAGTGATGGATAAGAAATCACAGTAAAGCAGTGGCGATCTATTTTCTTTTTGAGATAAATAACTTGAGAAGATATGAAAGAGTACCCCCTCTAGTGTGGCGTCGTGTAAGCATCTGCTGAGGCATTGAGGGTGTTGCAGTAGCAATGCCTATCGGTGGCGTGGAAGCACATCTAGGAGGGCAGACGGTGGCGGCGAGGGAAATATCTCGGTGATCGACATACGAGCGGCCTCGGCAAGGTGGACGACTGCGCGGATGAAGCGACGGGACGCGATGCAAGGATCCTGGTCCAAATCCGTGGATGAGAGAGGTCGATCTCTTGTGATGGACGATGGCGTCGGGGTATCAGCTCTGGCATGGTGGAGGAGAACGACACTGGATGGGGTGGCGGACGGAGCAGACTAGGGTGGAGAGGGTGTTTTGGTGCCCACAGAGTACGAATTGGGAAATGGAGGGAGAGGGGTAGGGAAAACCATGTCTTCAGGGCGCGCTTGTCTCAAATGCGAGGAAATTTACAATCTTGGCCCCAGTTTAAAATTTCCTACATCAAAGCAATATTAATCAGTTGGGGATAGGACGGTAATCTCGCATACACCGAATATTTGCCGAGTCGAGGAGAGTTTGTTTTGGCGCCCATCGTGTATGAATCGGGGAGGTGAAAGGAGATTTCGGCCGAGGAGAAACTATGTTTTGGCGCCCATCATGTATGAATCTGGGGAGGTGAGAGGTGGAAGCGGTTATGTCACGTTTGAGTGAAATTATAAGCCTACCCATATCGGAATCTATAGAAATTGAGCCAATAGGCTTTGCGTGTCAGGGATAGACAGTAATTTCCATCTCACAGATTTTTGGTTTCGGGCGGTTACTACGAGTTTCCCCGCTTCGTTCAATTTTTGTAGAAAAAGAGTGCATGTTTATCGTGCCAACTCAATTCGAATCCATTTTGTATTCATTTCGTATTCAAATACAAATCTTTATACATCATTTTTTAAATATACTTTCAAAAGCACAACAAAGAATTCTACTCCTTTTTATATAAAGTATGATTAACAAATGCAATTATCTCAAAATCATAAGGTTGAATTCAAACTTTTTAAACCAAATTATGTTCAACTTTGAATTCAAAATTTTGAAACCAAATTATGTTCAGCTCAAATGTATGGATCGGTAATATCAATATATTAAATAACATAATCGTGCGCAAATTCAAATTAGTATGCATGTTTGATAGATCAATTTTGGTTCGAGTATGAATTACATGTACCATCATCTGGAATTCAAAATTTTGACTCCCTTTTATGTTGACATATTCAATACGCACAACTAAATATTTGAATCTCGTTTCATGCCAATCTCTCTCTAGATCTCTGTCGCGTGCTCCTTCATGTAGCTATCACTCTCTTTTCTCCATCTCACTTGCACGCTCACTACATGCTTCTCCCTTTTTTGCAAACATGGTCTCTTGATGTCTCCTCGAGAAGTGTCACACTCTCTCTATCTTCATAGATTACATGGTTTTCATTATCTCTCACATCTCTATCATTCTCTGGTATCACTATAGCTACCTAAGCTTTGTTTTTCACCACCACACACACACTCTCACTCGTCTTTCACTTTGCCTTTCTCTCCAGGGTTCTCTCACGCACCCTATATCTTTCTAGATATGACTCCTACCACTAAAATTACCTCCCCCGCACACAAACCGTTTGTTGGGGACTCCTTTTCGTCTTCATCTCTGTTCCAAAACTAACATTATTCATTTGTTTACCAATCAGACAAACTCTCTCACCCCTCTCTCTCTCTATCACTCACTCACACACACAACTCCCTCTTTGGACCCCCCTACTGACTATCGTCTCTCTCTCACACACAAAACTCTCGCTTTCGCACCCCGGAGTCGTATCTCTCTCACAAACATTGATCGACCAGCCTCTAGATAGGTTTATCCATCTACTGCACATTTTTGCTCCTTGTATCTATGTAGATATTTCATCCCTTCTTGAGACACGCCCTCTCGATCATGCACACGCACACTATCGCCTCATTTTATGCCAATACCTCTCGCACTTCGTGTCTTTTTCACACACACACTCTTTCCTCCTCCTCTCCCCCTCTTTCTCTCTCACACACATGGGCTTTTTGCAACAATCTCTCACTTCTCGAATCTTGAAACCTACCACATTCCTCCCTTATTTCATCAAAACAGCCAAAGTAATATATTTTAAGTGAAACGTAAGATACTTTTAGTGATATATGTATATCAAAAAAATATCTACTTCTATCTTCTACTCTTATAAAAAACCGAGTTGGTGATGATGGTGTGCCTGCCATCCTGCAATATAGACTGTCCGATCTATATCTGGCGGATAGAAAGCAAACTATGACTATTTTGCAAAAAGATACACGCACCCCTCTCCACATTTGCAGACAAGGCCTTCCCTCGTTCATATTTGTCCCCCACAAGATAAACAACTCGTATAAATGCATCTTGATGTTCCGTGCAACACATGGGCCTCTTGCTAGTACTCTCATAACTAGCAAGATGCCCGTGCGTAGCACGAAACATCAAGATGCATTTGTATGAGTAGTTTACCTTTTGGGAGAAAAGGATGAATGAGGGAAGGCCTTATTTGCAAATGTGGAGAGGGGTGTGGGTATGTTTGTGCCAAATTGCCATAGTTTCCTTCCTATCCATCAGATATAAATCAGACGGCCTATATTGCAGGATGGCAGGCACACCATCATCACCAACTCTGTTTTCCATAGTTTCCTTCCTGTCCATCAGATATAAATCAGACGGCCTATATTGCAGGATGGCAGGCACACCATTATCACCAACTCTGTTTTTCGTCAGATATAAATCGGACGACCTATATTGTAGGATGGCAGGCACACCATCATCACCAACTCTGTTTATACGACCTATATTGCAGGATGGCAGGCACACCATCATCACCGACTCTGTTTATTATAAATATAATTGGTAATGATGGTGTGCCTGCCATCTTGCAATATACATCGTCCGATTTATATGTGACGGATAGGAAGGAAACTATGGCAATTTTGCAAAAACATACCCATACCTCTCTCCACATTTGCAAATAAGGCCTTCCCTCATTCATCCTTTTCTACCACAAGACAAACTACTCATACAAATGCATCTTGATGTTTCATGCAACGCACGTGTATCTTTATAGTAGTACGAAGAGAAGAGGCGCACACACACAGTCCGTCTCTCGCTGTCTCGCACACATGAGAGTTATGTGAGGCAATGTAAAACAAATAAACCCATAGGTGCACGATTGCTGCACGTGCGGGTACCGGGTAAGTGGTGGAGCACACCTTTGTAGGAATAGTCAGCTCGCATGATAATTTGATCCGTAGGACTTGACGGTCGGGGAACACAGGTGAACGACTTGGAGGCGGTGGCTCGCCAGTCGCCACTGATCGAGTTGCCACATTTAAAATATCATTTTTTAGCGGGGTAAGAGTTCCAATTTTCAATGGTGCGTTATACTATTTTTTAGAACGATTGGTATGGAGCGAAAATGGAATTCATCACTACTACTACCTCCACCCTGGTTTACTAGTTCCCATCGTATTTTGGGTCAAAGTATGTCCACGAATTTTACTTGTAAAATGTTAATGCAAAATGAGATTTTCTTATATATATACTCTTATAAAAAGTAGAGTTGGTGATGATGGTGTGCCTACCATCCTACAATATAGGTCGTCATGTTTATATCTGACGGATAGGAAGAAAACTATGGCGATTTTGCAAAAAGATACCCACACCCCTCTCCACATTTGCAAATAAGGCCTTCCCTCGTTCATCCTTTTCTCCCATGAGATAAAATACTCATACAAATGCATCTTGATGTTCCGTGCAACGCATGGGCATCTTAGTAGTACCCAAACAAAAAAGGACAGGAGGGAGTGATTGCTCTCACACGAACGCGACCTTCACTAGCGGTGGCATTGAACCGGTGCACCGGTCAAGAGGGCCCCACTCGCTGCACGCCAGGCTGAACACGCCTCCTCGCTGCATTCAACCGGCTTCAGACTGCCCCACCTACCTCCATTGAATCCGTGCATGTGTCGGGCTGCTGGCAACACGTCCTTCCGTGAGCCGGCTGGCATTTTAGAACACAACACCGATTGGTTCCTCTCGTCTGCCCGCTATTTAAATGAGGCCAGACGCCTGGCAAGAACCGCACCACACCGCCGCTTCCCAACTTGTAACACCCACGATGCAGCTATATCTCCCATGTGTCAGAGCACGACTTAGAGGCATAACCGCATAGTAGGCATGTCGCAAGAGGGGTAATCTTTACACATCCCATGTACTGAATAAGAAAGGGATAAAGAGTTGGCTTACAATCGTCACTTCACACAATACATAAATATAGCATTATATTATCCAGAATACAATCAAGGTCCGACTACGGAACCAACATAAATAAAGACAACCCCAAATGCATAGATCCCCGATCGCCCTAACTGGGCTCCTCTACTAATCGTCCGGAAACGACACATAGTAACATCCTGAATCCTCATCGAACTCCCACTTGAGTTTGGTTGCGTCCCCTGCACTGGCATTGTCGGCACCTGCATTTGGCTTTGGAAGTAATCTGTGAGCCATGGGGACTCAGCAATCTCACACCCTCGCGATCAAGACTATTTAAGCTTATGGGTAGGAAAAGGTAGTGAGGTGGAGCTGCAGCAAGCACTAGCATAGATGGTGGCTAACTTACGCAAATGAGAGCGAGAAGAGAAGCAAAGCTCGGTCGAGAAGCTATAAAGATGAAGAAGTGATCCTAAAACTACTTACGGTCAAGCATAAACACGAGACCGTGTTCTCATCCCGGACTCCGCCGAAAAGAGACCATCACGGCTACACACGCGGTTGATTCATTTTAATTAAGTTAAGTGTCAAGTTCTCTACAACTGGATATTAAGAAATTCCCATCTGCCCATAACCGCGGGCACGGCTTTTGAAAGTTCAAAACCCTACAGGGGTGTCCCAACTTAGCCCATCACAAGCTCTCACGGTCAACGAAGGATATTCCTTCTCCCAGGAAGACCCGATCAGACTCGGAGTCCCGGTTACAAGACATTTCGACAATGGTAAAACAAGACTAGCAAAGCCGCCCGATGTGCCGACAAATCCCGATAGGAGTCGCAGGTATCTCGTTCTCAGGGCACACCGGATGAGCGCTCCGTACAACTAAAACCAAACCTTGAGTTTCCCCGAGGTGGCGCTGCAAAGGACTCTAGTTTGGACCAACACTCGGAGGAGCACTGGCCCGGGAGTTTAAAATAAAGATGACCCTTGAGTCCACGGAACCCAAGGGAAAAAGGCTTAGGTGGCAAATGGTAAAACCAAGGTTGGGCCTTGCTGGAGGAGTTTATTCAAGGCGAACTGTCAAGGGGTTCCCATTATAATCCAACTGCGTAAGGAACGCAAAATCAAGGAACATAACACTGGTATGACGGAAACTAGGGCGGCAAGAGTGGAACAAAACACAAGGCATAAGGCCGAGCCTTCCACCCTTTACCAAGTATATAGGTGCATTAAAGTAAACAAGATATAATAATGATATCCCAACAATATCTATGTTCCAACATGGAACAAACTCCATCTTCACCTACAACTAGCAACGCTATAAGAGGGGCTGAGCAAAGCGGTAACATAGCCAAACAACGGTTTGCTAGGAAAGTTGGGTTAGAGGCTTGACATGGCAATATGGGAGGCATGATATAGCAAGTGGTAGGTATCGCGACATAGCAATAGAGCGAGCAACTAGCAAGCAAAGATAGAAGTGATTTCGAGGGTATGGTCATCTTGCCTGCAAAGTTCTCCGAGTCGACGAAAGCTTGATCCTCGTAAGCATACTCAATGGGTTCCTCGATCACGTAATCGTCTCCCGGCTCTACCCAAAGCAAGAACACAAGCAAAGGAAATAACAATCAACGATGGTGCAATGCGCAAGCAACATGATGCAAAACATGTCATGATATGCGGGATGTCATATGCAATGCATATGCGTGCTCCGGAAGGAAAAGATTGATCAAGGCATCAACTTGGCAAACCAAGTGTGCCGCTGTAAATATGAGTTGATTTCGATCGAAATCGATATAAAGATCACCGAAATCAGATGCACGGTTTGCAAATGGCAAGCAAAACAATATTGGCACAATTCTGCGATTAACAGCACGATGTCATCTAGAATGCAACAAGAAACTAAGCTACTGCACTCCAACATAGCAACAAAGCATACGGAAGTGATCTACTAAAGATGCTTGACAAAATATGAACATTGAGCTAAGGCTAAATCACACAATAGCAGGATCAAACAAGCATGGCAAAAGTGCAAAAGATATCAGCATCACAGACTTAGTGAAAATAACAACATGCCAGGAATTAACATTAAGAAGCAATGTTTAGATCAAGTAAACAACATGCTACAGGAACATAACATAGCAAGCCAAGGCATGGCATGAATCTACTCAAAGCATAGAACAAAAGTCCCTTACTGACCATAAGCCAAAAAGGATCATAACATATGATGGCGCCCATGTAAACATAGCAAGTTTCATTAACAGATTCAGACTTAGCAAAAAACTGGACATGGCATAAACAGAGTTATGAAGGCCTCTTTGCGAGCTCGATTCACTCATCACAAATCCTTGCATGACAAACTAAGCATACTACCAGCAAGAAGACATGATCATGAAGCTAATCAAAGCAAGAACAAGCTCATAGCATGCATGGATCAACTACAACAACCTTGGCAAAATTGATTAACACGTAAACAATCTGCCAGGAACATTTTATAGCAAAAGTAGAGCAAGATTAAGTCATGCTAGGGCACTCCATAATTGCAAACAGGGGCATGGATGGATAAAGCACAACCATATACCCAAATCATCCTTACTGAACATACTCAAAAGAATCATGGATCTCACTGTAGCAACATGAATACATGGCATAAAAATAACAGCAGAGCAAATACTTAGTGAAATTCTAAGTCTCTGAAATCAGCAATATTACGAGAGCTACTTTGCATGCTTGTGCTAGTCACCACATTGATCACAAAAATAGATGGCATACACCCCTGTAAAGATGGCATGGCACAACCCAAAACACATGTAGAGCTCATGCCCATATGCAGCACACAACAATCGTAGCAAAAATGACAAATGCTCATAATCTGCTAAGTAACAGGAACTAACATTTTATAGCACTCTTGCATCAACAATTTGGGCATCAAGATGGACTCAAACAAGCATGACACAATGGGACAAAATGAAGATCACATCATGGTGAACATTTTGATATATCATGCATGCAAAACAGATCTATGTATGAGGAGTTATGGCATGTTGAACCGGGCTTCATAATGCAAAAATAAAAGGACTTAGGAATATCTCAGGGTCAACCTTGTCTTCCAGATCCAGATCCGGGCAGTGGGAGTTCGCCGAAGACGCGGTGGGACCGTGGCCGGAGTTGGAGTGGGGAGCTGAAGAAGGGTTGGGGAGGCGCGGCGGAGGAGCTAGCGGGGTGCTCGGGCGGCCGGGTCGCCGGAGCGGCGTGGCGGCGCACGGCGCGGCGCAACGGAGCAGAACACGCGGCCGGGCGACGGAGGACGCGGCAGTGAAGGTCGGCACCGATGAGGTGGCGGGCGGCGCGGCAGAGGCGATCGGCGGAGCTGCGGCGGCCGGTGCGCGCAGGCGGCGGGGCCGGCGCGGGGACGCGGGCGGCGGTGATGGCCGGGCGGGCCCGATTTGGGCTCGCCGGGCCGGCAGTGGAGGCGTATGGCGGTGGACACGTGGCAGCTGCGGGTTGGACGGGCGTGGCGGCGGACGCGTCCGGCCGGATCCGGACATGTCCGGCGGCGCGAGGAGAGGGAACGCTAGGGTTTGGACCCGAATTTTGGAGAGGGGATCACCTAACATAGAAGGAGGTGGGAGTGTCCAAATGGAGAGCGATTTTTGGCCAAGCGATTGTGATCGAACAGCCGAGAGGATGTAGGGGTTTTGGATGGGTTATTGGGCCACTTTGGGGGGTATTGGGCTGCAACACACACAAGGCCTTTACGGTTCCTCGGTTAACCATTGGAGCATCAAATGGACTCCAAATGGCACGAAATTTGACAGGCGGTCTACCGGTGGTGTACCAAGGCCACTTGGCAAATCTCGGTCCATTCCGAGAAAGTTTAACACCCGCACATGAAAAGAGGCAAAAGGGGGCGCCGGAGGACGAAGGAGTGTCGGATTGCAAAACGGACAACGGGGAAAATGCTCGGATGCATGAGACAAACATATATGAAAATGGGATGCACATGATGACATGATATGATATGCATGACATGGACAAAAATCAAAACAAAGACAAGAACCCAACCACGAATCTCATAACTTAAAGCCGAAAATGGCAAGAGTTGGAGTACAAATATGGCAGGTTACATCCGGGGTGTTACACATATCCTCCTTGCAACATTTTCTCCACACTCTCCATATCATCCGGTGAGTAGGAAGATGAGTTCTCTGGCATAAAAGCCAACTAGGTGCCCCCACGAGCCAGGCAACTTGCTGCCCCACCTCCTTCCCCGCCGCAGGCAATCAGTTCCATGGGCGAGGCTGTAGGCGGACAAGCAGACGAGCAAGCCGCCGCTCCAAGCTAGCCCCTGGTGCATCAACTCGACGCTCCAAGCCTGCTTGCAGAGGAGTGGCCAGTTGTTGTACACCAGCACACGGGGGACTACAGCATCCAGTGCACAGAGGTTGGCCGCGCCATTCGACGCAAATGTTGGTGGAACCGCGGCATGCTGGCGAAAGTGTCCAACGCGTTTGCGGCCATCGCCGACATCGAGGAGTAGTAGACCACGGGAGCTGCCGCCGCTCGGAACCGACGAATGGTATGACCACCGTGTCGTCGGCATAGACACCTGGTGTGTTTCCTGGTTTGGCTCAAAACATCGTGGATCCCAGCCACAGCTGGCATTAGAAATTATACCTACTTCCAGAAGTTATTTGCGTTTAGTCAAAAAATGTCCAAAATATAATTAATTATCTATGTCTTGACTTGTTGTGCTCTCACTGGTAGTACGAACTAGAGATTTTTCTTTATTTATAACTCTCCTCATATTTTTTTGGCTTTGAAGTGAATCATGGTTGTGGACGTTATCTACAAATGTGTAGATATCTGTGAACATGAGTTTGATGTGGAAGTTGAACTTGGAATGTTGGGCTTGCGTGCGAACTATACCATGCCCAATGGTTCGTCTGTTATTGTTCGGAAAGTAACGGATGTTATTACATGACCCAGAAAAAATATATTTTGTGCCACATGTCGGCATCACAGACTTACATACATCTCAGTAGATGCATGGACATCACAACATGCATGTTGACTGGATAAACATTTGAACCTAGCTATTATGAATGAAAATTTGTATTGACAACACTTCTGGATAGCAAGAGATGCTTAGCCTGCTCTACCTCTGCTAGCTTCTTTCTGGCTTCGTCCATCTCTTCTTTGGCGAAAAGAGCATCTAATTGCTCTTTTTGCTTCTTCAGGAACTCGACTACATTCTCAAGGGTTGCCGCATGTTTTCTTTCAGCCTTTACTAGAGCAATGAGGACACAAATAGTTGACAACTCCACCTGGCTTGTGAGTAATCCGGCATCATCTGGGAATTTGCACCTCGTGTCCAATCCGACATCATCTGCGAATTTGCACCTTGTGTATAATCCAGCCTCATTTTTGGAAACGTGGTCTCGATGTTGACCATGCTTCCCTCCTCGTAGGAACTGGTTCCTTACATGAAGAAGTTACTTATTTTTTAGATCAATAGTTAGAGCTCCCCAGATCCATTAAGTAGAAGCCTGATAAACATGACTAGGATAAGTGAATTCAAAAGGATCAATATAAAAACAGACTGCAAGGTGAGAATAGCCACTTCCTACATCAAGCTAAAAAGGAAAGCATCAGGACGATTAAGACTGTGCTTATTACATATCAAGCAGAGTCAGCATATAGAAACTATGACATATACATCGAAGAACACAAGGATAAGAGAAATGAAAAACTAGCAAAGGGGTGCACTAAGCCAAGGGTTGCTACAGCAAAACAACCGGTAACCAGATGATCTCCAGGGCATCTGTAGGAGCGTTTGACTGACTAGCTTCAACACCAAATTACAAAAGATTCATCCTAAGGCATGGTGGGTCCACTGAGTAATTGAGGTCCTACAAATGATTGAGAGCATAATCAAGTGTACAGGAAATTGTTTGTCTCACCTATTATTTTTTAATAATCTACCACACGGCTGGATTGCATGGCAAGAACCCTAGCCAAGCAGACAACATGGTTAGACACTGTTTTGGGCTCGGGGCCCTGACCTGGTCCTGTGTTCACTACTGCTGCCAGACACATACCATGTCAAAGTTTTAAAAAATGATCAAAAGAGGGGACTCCCTCTGATTTCATTAATGAGACCATCAAGTACACACAAAACATCCACCACTACTAGTCATGTTCTCAATGTCAAAGTAATTGAAAGGTTGTTACTACTTACCAAAGCTCACTCTACAGGTTTGGTGCAGCTCCTCTTTAACTTGCGATGCTTCGTGAAGATGTCCCCAACAACCTGTATCTAGTCTTCATTGCTCCTCTGCATGTTCACATTCGTAGTTTTAAAATATCTACATGGCAAGAAAAATATTACTAATGCATCTTGTGGGCAACATTAAAGCATTCATCTGCCATGTTAGCATGAGTGATTTCTAATATCCTACTATGTGGCTCTTCAACTTTGCTAGAACTATGTTCTGGTTTCATTTTGAGTGAATAGAACAGGGGATCACCTCCCTGCTACTCTAAAAAACTATCCATCATTTGCGACACTACTGGTTACAGATGAAGAACCTACACAAGCACAGTGCAATACAGGAGCGACGCACAATTACAAGATGATATTCTATTGGACAATGCAAGCTATAACCATTTACTTTTACTGGAACAATAGTAGCCAGGAAATTTGAAGGGTAGGTATGAACATAATCGGAACTTCACATACACTGCTAAGAAAATCAATATACACATTACCAATCAAGGAGGAGTACAAAGGTCGCAGCGGTGTCTGTGAATCATGGTCGGCAACGGGAGTCAGTCCACTATCGATGATGGTGGTGCTGCTGCACTTGGCATCGACTTTCGAAATTAGATCCAAGACCGTGGAATACGGCATCGGGGAAGCGGCTTCATGTATGATGGTGACGGCGGACTGGCTCCAGTGCGGCATACGACGTCGTCGATGAGGCAGATGCGCTACGATGGATGAGTTCGCAGATGAAGAAGGGGAGGGGCACGAAGGTGCTGCGGTGCCGTGGAGAAGTCTATTTTGCAGTGGGGATAGAAAATGGGGAGTAATGAGGAGTACTCTTGGTGCTGCGGTGGGGTTGGATAGGTGGGGTGAACGTGAAGTTACCAAAATAGCCCCCAACCAACCAGGATCTGTCAACCTGTTTATGAAAGTGCTAGTTATCGACTAGAGGGGGTGAATGGGCGATTTTTATTAAAGTCTTCAAAACATGAGGTCTTTGAAGACAAACAGATGAAATGAACCTATTGATATGCAGCGGAAGATAGACTACACTAGACAAGCCATAGGCAGGTAAGCATTGAAGTGAAAGTACGAAGACTATCAGCAGCTATGTAGTATGGATCGGAATGGAAGACAGTATGAAGCCAAACAGGTAATAGTCTTCACACAGCGAAGTCAATCAGATCAGACAGGCAAGCAATGACTTCATGAAGACAAATTGAAAAGTAAAGGGAAGCAGGGGATAGAACCAATTGCTTTGTGAAGACAGAGATTTGGTAGACCAGTTCCAGTTGGTGTGACAATTGTACGTCTGGTTAGGGAGGCTGAGATTGAACTCAGAAGACCACGTCTTCACCTTATTCCCCTTTAGCTAAGGACACCCAGTCCTCGCCCAATCACTCTGATAAGTCTTCAAGGTAGACTTCCAAACCTTCACAGACTTCGTTCACTGGCGATCCACAATGGCTCTTGGATGCTCAGAACGCGACGCCTAACCAGCTGGAGGATTCACAGTCCTCAAGTGTAACAAGTCTTCAGGCCACGCGGACAGAAAGACTTCAGTGATGCTGTAACACCCCGGATGTAACTCTCCCCATTTGTACTCCAACTCTTGCCGTTTCCGGTGTTAAGTTATTTTATTTCCTCGGGTTTGGGTTTTTGTCTCCGTGTGTTGTTGTCGTTGTCATGCATCTCATATCATGTCATCATGTGCATTGCTTTTGCATACGTGTT
Source organism: Triticum aestivum (assembly GCF_018294505.1). NCBI lineage: Eukaryota > Viridiplantae > Streptophyta > Magnoliopsida > Poales > Poaceae > Triticum > Triticum aestivum. The sequence goes on from NC_057803.1 coordinate 358,448,179, forward strand.
TGTCTCATGCATTCGAGCATTTTCCCCGTTGTCCGTTTTGCATTTCGGTGCTTCGTTCTCCTCCGGTGGTCATTTCTAGCTTTCTTTCGTGTGTGGGGATTAAACATTTCCGGATTGGATCGAGACTTGTCAAGCGGCCTTGGTTTACTACCGGTAGACCGCCTGTCATGTTTCGTACCATTTGGACTTCGTTTGATACTCCAACGGTTAACCGAGGGACCGAAAAGGCCTCGTGTGTGTTGCAGCCCAACACCACTCCAATTTGGCCCAAAACCCACCAAACTCTGCTCCATGTCCTAGAGCGTTCGATCACGATCGCGTGGCCGAAAACCGCACCTCATTTGGAATCTCCTAGCTCCCTCTATGCCTATATAAAGGCCCCTCCATTTTCGGATCTCCTTCCTCCCTTCGAAACCCTAAAATCCGTCTCCGCCGCCGCCGGACGTGTCCGGACGGAGCCAGACAACGCCCGCCGCCACCGCCGCCCAACCGCGTAGCGCCACCTGTCCCACGGGGGACCGCTTCACCGCCGACCGCGCCAGGCCCACGAGGCCCACGCGCGGCCCTCCCCGCCGCCGAGCCGGGCCTGAGGCGCCCGCCTACGCCGCCTCTTCCCCTCCCCGCCGCCTCGCCGGCCGGAGTTCGCCGCCGGCCGGACCCCGCCGTGCCCCGCCGCCGCACCAACGCCCGCCGCCCGGAGCTCGCCGCCCCGCCGCGGGACTCCGGCGACCGGAGCCGGGCCCGGCGACGCCAGCCGCCGCCCCCACCGACCGGACCCGCGCCTCCCCGCTGCTTCTTCGCTCGTCGGAGCCGGCAAGGCTCGCCGGTGATCCTCGGGCTCCGCGCGCCCGATCCAGATCGGATCCGAGACGGCTACAGTAAACCCTAATTTTCGCGAGGTTTTTTTTTTGCTAAGTCCTGAGATTCTTGATCCATGTGCCCCTGTTAGAGGCTCCGTAACTTTGCATCCATAGCCCCTATTTGGGCATATAGCATATCAAAATGTTCATCTCAGAGAGTACATCATTTCATTCCATTGCATCATTTTCATTTGAGCTCATCTTGATGCCCGAAATGCTGTTAGAAGAGGGCTACTTGAGTTAATTGTCATATCTGTTACTCCGTTTAGCACTTTTGTCATTTTTGCCATGATTAATGTGTGTATGATATGCCCGTGAGTTCTACATATGTTTTGTTAAGGGTTTCGTCATCTTTCCAGAGGTGCAACCCATGTATTTTTAGGATGTGCGTGGTGACTTGTGCAAGCTTGCAAAGTTGTGCACTTGCTAATTCTGTTTTCAGGGACTTAGTGATTTCACAGTCCTGGGATTGTTTATCTCACGATGCCATATGTTCATGTTGATTCCTAATGATCCGTGCCTCTGTTGAGGATGATCAGTAAGGGAGTTTTGTTAATATTGTAGTGCTCTATCCATCGATGTCTTTGTTTGCAATTATGGAGCACCATAGCTTGAGTCAATCGAGCTCTACTTTTGCTTCGTTGCGAATCTGGGCAGATCGTCAACTTGTTTGCGATTTTGCCGATGTTATTGTAGTTGATCTGTGCATGCTATGCCATTGTTCTTGCCATGTCTAGCTTGTATTTTGTGCCTTCTTATGGATGTATGCTTGTCTTGCCATGACTTGCACTGTGGTGAGTGCATCGAGCTCGTAAACATGCCTTCGTGAGTTACGTTTCAGCATGTCCCAGTTTTCACTAAGTCTGAAAACTGATTATGTTTTTGCTATGTTCGTGTGCTTGTTAGTATATTTTGTGATCCCTTTTGGCTCAAGGTCACTAAGGGACTTTTGTTAAGCTTGTTGAGTAGCTCCATGCCATGTCTTTCTTTGTCATGTTCAGGTCCTGTAGCATGTTGTTTTGTTGCTCCGAAGAGGGCTATATGATCTGAAATTCCAGACAAGTGTTAATTTCACTAAGTCTGAGATCTGTTTTACCATTTGCGTTTTTGCCATGCTTGTTTGAACCTCCTAATGGATGAATTGGCCGTAGCTCAGTGCTAGACTTTTTGTTAAGCATCTTGTATGCTTCCCTGCCATGTATTTTGTTGTCATGTTTGGGTGCTGTAGCATGTTCATCTCATTGCATTTAGATGCCTACTTGCTGTAAATCGCAGACCGGTGTCATTTTTGAATCGCTTGCCATTTCCAAACCGTAACTCCGATTCCGGCGTTCTTTATATCGTTTTCAAGCGATTTCATCTCATCTTTCCAGTGGCACCCTTGGAATTCCAAGTTGAGGCCAGGTTCATGCATTTCCTGTCATATCTTGCATTTGGCATCCCGCATCGCATCCCGCATAGCATATCATCTTTGCATCGTGTTGATTGAGTTTGCACGTGGTTGATTGTATCCTTGTTGCTTGTTTGTCTTGTTTGGGTAGAGCCGGGAGACGAGTTCGCTAACGAGGAGCCCGTTGAGTTTGCTTTCGAGGATCCAGTCAACTCTGACAACTGTGCAGGCAAGATGATCATACCCTCGAAATCACTACTATCTTTGCTATGCTAGTTTGCTCGCTCTTTTGCTATGCCATTGCTACGATGCCTACCACTTGCTTGCAAGCCTCCCAAATTGCCATGTCAAACCTCTAACCCACCATTGTCCTAGCAAACCGTTGATTGGCTATGTTACCGCTTTGCTCAGCCCCTCTTATAGCGTTGCTAGTTGCAGGTGAAGATTGGAGGCCGTTCCTTATTGGAACATCTTTATTTACTTGTTGGGATATCATTATATTGCCATGTTATCTTAATGCATCTATATACTTGGTAAAGGGTGGAAGGCTCGGCCTCTCGCCTAGTGTTTTGTTCCACTCTTGCCGCCCTAGTTTCCGTCATATCGGTGTTATGTTCCCGGATTTTGCGTTCCTTACGCGGTTGGGTTATAATGGGAACCCCTTGATATTTCGCCTTGATTAATGCTTTTCCAGCAATGCCCAACATTGGTCTTACCATTTGTCACCTAGCCTTTTCTTTCCCTTGGGTTCTACAGACTCAAGGGTCATCTTACTTTACCCCCCCCCCCCGGGCCAGTGCTCCTCTGAGTGTTGGTCCCACCGAGCAATGTCCGGGGCTACCAGGGGCAACTCTGGGCTAGCCTACCCGACGTCTGGCTCATCTGAGTGTGCCCTGAGAAAGAGATATGTGCAGCTTCTATCGGGATTTGTCGGCACATTCGGGCGGTGTTGCTGGTCTTGTTTTAAGCTGTCGAAGTATCTTGAATTACCGAGATACCGAGTCTGATCGGAACGTCTTGGGAGGAGGTCTATTCCTTCGTTGACTGTGAGAGCTTGTCATGGGCTAAGTTGGGACTCCCCTGCAGGGATTTGAACTTTCGAAAGCCATGCCCGCGGTTATGGGCAGATGGGAATTTGTTAATGTCCGGTTGTAGATAACTTGAACCTTAATTTAATTAAAATGAATCAACTGAGTGTGTTACCGTGATGGCCTCTTCTCGGCGGAGTCCGGGAGTGGACACGGTGTTGGAGTAATGTTTGCGCAGGTTGCTCTCTAGTTTCTCGCTCGTGCTTTGCCTCCTCTTCTCGCTCTCTTCTGCGAATAAGTTAGCCACCATACTTGCTAGTCGCTTGCTGCAGCTCCACTCATATTTTACCTTGCCTTACCTATAAGCTTGAATAGTCTTGATCGCGAGGGTGCGAGATTGCTGAGTCCCCGTGGCTCACAGATTACTATTACACCAGATGCAGGGCCTGATGATTCCGCTCCAGGAGACGCGTATGAGCTCAAGTGGGAGTTCGACGAAGACTCTCAATGATACTACGTTTCCTTTCCCGATGATCAGTAGTGGTGCCCAGTTGGGGGTGATTGGGACCGTTGTCGCATGTTGGGTTCTCTTTATTTTGGCGCCGTAGTCGGGCCATGAGTGTTTTGGATGATGTAATGTTATTTATGTACTTGATTGACGTGGCGAGTGTAAGCCAACTATGTTATCTCCCTTTTATTATCATATTACATGGGATGTTGTGAAGATTGCCTAACTTGTGACATATGCCTTCAATGCGATTATATCTCTAAGTCGTGCCTCGACACGTGGGAGCTATAGTCGCATCGAGGGTGTTACAAGTTGGTATTAGAGCCTTCCCCGACCTTAGGAGCCCCATTGCTTGATCGTTTTAGCGGCCGAGTTGTGTCTAGAAAAATGTTTTGAGTCTTTTAGGAATTATATATTGGAGAGATTAGGAATTCTTTTTACTTCCCAGTCTCCTCATCACTCTGGTAAGGCTTCCTGACGTAGAGTTTTGACTCTTCTCTTCTTAAATTTCACTAAAAAAAATTTAGGATCACGCGGGTAGTTTGGAATCGTTCCGATGGTTTTATGATGAGAACATTGTCTTGGTGCCTCCTGTCAGGGGTTTAGTGGAAGTGTCCTGGGGAGTTGAGCTATGAGGTGTTGTCATCAGAATTTTATCGTTGCAGTTCTGGAATACCTGAGTTTAGTACGCCGACATCGAAAATCTCTTTTATGCAGTTCGTTGGTGAGATAACCTCGACGCCACCCAGTACTGGGGCGGGAGTTCGGGAGTATCGCCATAACTTGTATAACGGATGCTTTTTGAAGGTTGAGGTAGATGGTTTCCGAAGGTTTCTTGGTTATGTGTTGAAGGATGGATACAACTGGATGTAGGATTTGCTAGTTTGGGTGAGATATTATGCTTCCCCTGTATCCCCAACACCTGATTGCATAACCGGAAAGGTTCGGGAGTTTCATAGGTGGGAATTCCAGTAGCTCTAGTTTTTCTTCCACGGATATTGGTTTGAGATTGGGATTTCTTACCGATTATTCGTTCTTGATCCGTACCTTGTTGATTTATTTCTCTACCTTAATTCTACGTGGCTTCTCAATTTATGGATATGTGACCATTTCAAGAGGAATGCATTCGTACATTTTGTTCGGATGTGAAGACTATATGTTGCAATTTTTATTCCGTTGGATTCAGCTTCAATATTTATCTGTCAATGTGCTAATGGTGGTCAACCTCTTCAGGATGGCTCCTCCAACGCGCACGATACCGAATCCTGATCCGCCGCCACCCCCACCTCCTCTGGAGGCATGGCAAGCTGTGATGGCCGCAACCAATGCAAACACACAGTTGATCATGCAAATTTTTCAAGAGCGCAATCAAGGCAGTCAAGGGAATCAAGGCAGCAATCAGAGTCACTTTGCTACACTCAACCAGTTCCTTGCTAACGGGCCAAAGACTTTCAGCAATTGTGTTGAGGCAACCGATGCTGACGATTGGCTTGTGGATCTGTGCAAGCATTTTGAGTGCAGTAACGTCAGGCCTGAGGACTTTGTTAAGTTCGCTTCCTTCCAACTCAAAGATCAAGCTGCAGAATGGTTCCAGCAGTACAAGGATTCTAGAGGTGGACGTGTTTTCACTTGGGACGATTTCTGTCGAGATTTCCGAGCTCATCATATTCCGCAGAGCGTGGTTGAAAGCAAGCGTGAGGAATTCCGCAATCTGAAGCAAGGCTCTTTGTCTGTCTATGACTACAACAAGTTGTTCCAGAAGCTCGCCCGCTTTGCCAAGCAGGACGTCCCTGATGAGAAGAGCATGATATATCAGTTCAGGGGTGGTCTCAGAGAATAAATTCAGCTCGCTCTTGTCCTCTTTGAGCCCTTGAGATACGATGAGTTCTACAACATGGCATTGAAGCAAGAGGCTGCTCAGTTGAGGTGTGATGCTTCCAAGAAGCGAGTCAGAGATGTTACTCCTTCTTCCTCTACTCAAGTGGCCAAGCAGCAGAAGTTTTGGCTTCCTCCTCCTCCGTTCCGTCAGCCGTATCAGCAGAAGAGCAAAGGTGGCAGTGGTTCTTCCCACCCACCCAACCCTGGCTTTCAGAACAAGACTTCGTCTCAAGCTCCAAGATTGAGTGCTCCGTATCACCGTCCGCTTTCAGAGGTCACGCGCAACAAGTGCCAACAGAAGGGTCACTATGCCAACAAGTGTTTCAACCAGAGGCGTCTGCCTCCTCCTCCTCCTGCCAGATCGACAAGTACAGCTGTGGTCAAGCATAACCCCAAGTCCACCAAGGTCAACTTTGATGAATGTAGCTCAGGCAGAGGACTTGTCAGATGTGATCATGGGTAACCTTCCTGTTAATGATATTCCTGCAGAAGTTCTTTTTGACACGGGTGCTTCGCATTGTTTCATCTCGAGGCCATTTGTTTCTAAGCATGAGTTGCCTTTGCAAGATTTGCCTAGACAGTTATCTGTTGTTTCTCCGGGTAAATTCATGAATGCAAGCGCTTTTGCCCCAGATGTTTCTATCACATTGGGCGATTACAAGTTTCTCTCTTCTCCGGTGGTTCTTGGTAACTCGGATATTGATCTTATTCTCGGAATGGATTGGCTTTCTAAGAACAAGGCACATCTTGATTGTGCAGCCAGGCAGATTCAATTGACTAATTCGTCTGAGGATGTAATTGTCTTTGCCGCTCGTGATGATACCATTCGTCTGTTTTCTCTCAATGAGAAGGGTGAATTGAATGCCATCTCTCAAATTCCAGTCGTTTGTGAATATCAAGACGTCTTTCCAGAAGAGCTCCCAGGAATGCCTCCGCACCGGCCAGTTGAATTCGTTATTGATCTTGAGCCTGGCACGGAACCTGTGTGCAAACATCCTTACAAGCTCGGACCTGAAGATTTGAAGGAGCTGAAGAAGCAACTCAATATGCAAGAGAAAATGGGTCTTATCCGGCCTAGTTCTTCTCCGTGGGGTTGTGGTGTTCTTTTTGTGAAGAAGAAGGATGGAACGGACCGACTTTGTGTTGATTACCGTCCAGTGAACAAGAAGACCATCAAGAACAAATACCCACTTCCCAACATCAATGAGCTGTTCGAACAACTCAAAGGTGCCCAAGTATTCTCCAAGCTTGATCTCCGTATGGGTTATCACCAGATTCGCATTCGTGAAGAAGATATTCCCAAGACAGCATTCAGAACAAGCTTTGGTTCATATGAATGCACTTTCATGTCTTTTGGCCTCGCCAACGCTCCTCCGACGTTCTCTCGCATGATGAACTTCATCTTCAATGCCTACACCAATGACTTCGTTTTGGTCTATCTCGACGACATTCTGGTTTTCTCCAAGAACAAGGAAGATCATGCCAAGCATTTGCGTTTGGTTCTTGATAAGCTCAGGGAACATCAGTTCTACGCCAAGTTCTCCAAGTGTGAATTTTGGCTTGATGAGGTTCTTTATCTTGGTCATATCATCTCTGCCAAGGGCATTGCCGTGAATCCTGAGAAGGTGTCTGCAATTGTGAATTGGGAACCTCCTCAGAACGTGAAGCAACTCCGCAGTTTTCTTGGTCTCGCAAGCTATTGCCGAAGATTCGTTGAAAACTTTTCTAAGATCGCAAAGCCTCTCTCAAATCTTCTCCAGAAGCACGTCAAGTACATTTGGTCTCTGGAGTGTGATATTGCTTTCAACACTTTGAAAGATAAATTGATCACTGCTCCAGTTCTGACTCCACCTGATGAATCCAAGCCGTACGAGGTCTTTTGTGATGCCTCTCTCCAAGGTCTTGGCGCAGTTTTGATGCAAGAGAAGAAAGTTGTTGCTTATACATCTCGCCAGTTGAAGCCCAATGAGAAGAACTACCCCACTCATGATCTCGAGTTGGCGGCAGTTGTGCATGCTCTTTTGACTTGGAGACATCTTCTATTGGGAAGAAAAGTGGACATTTTCACTGATCACAAGAGTCTCAAGTACATCTTCACTCAGCCTAATCTCAACCTCAGGCAAACTCGATGGGTCGAAATGATTCAAGAGTATAATCCGAGTATCGAGTACACTCCAGGCAAGGCCAATGTGATTGCTGACGCTTTGAGCAGGAAAGCTTACTGCAATAGTCTGATTCTCAAGCCTTACCAACCCGAGCTTTGTGAAGCTTTCCGCAAACTTAATCTGCAAGTTGTTCCTCAAGGTTTCCTCGCCAACCTTCAAGACTCTCCTACCTTAGAAGACCAGATTCGCCAAGCCCAGCTTCTTGATGCTATGGTAAAAAAGGTGAAGATTGGGATTGCCAAGAGTCAGTCCAAGTACAAGTGCTACCGCCTTGATGACAAGGACACTCTTTTCTTCGAGGATCGTATTGTTGTGCCCAAAGGTGACCTCCGTAAAGTGATCATGAACAAGGCTCACAATTCTCTCCTCTCCATCCACCCTGGGAGCACGAAGATGTATCAGGACCTTAAGCAAGCTTATTGGTGGACTCGAATGAAGCGCGAGATCGCTCAATTCATGAATGAATGTGATGTCTGCAGAAGAGTGAAGGCAGAACACCAAAGGCCAGCAGGTCTCCTCCAACCTCTTGCCATTCCAGAATGGAAGTTTGACCACATTGAGATGGACTTCGTGACTGGGTTTCCAAAGTCCAAGCGTGGAAATGATGCTATATTTGTTGTCATCGACAAACTCACCAAAGTGGCTCATTTTCTGCCTATCAAAGAGTCGATCACTGCAGCTCAATTGGCGGAACTCTATACCTCTCGCGTTGTCTCTCTGCACGGTATTCCTCAAGTGATCTCTTCAGACCGTGGCAGCATCTTTACCTCGAAGTTTTGGGATTCTTTCCAGAAGGCCATGGGCACCAACATCCGTTTCAGTACAGCTTTCCATCCTCAAACAAGCGGTCAAGTCGAGCGTGTCAACCAGATTCTTGAAGATATGCTCAGGGCTTGTGTGATCTCCTTCGGCATGAAGTGGGAGGATTGTCTTCCTTATGCTGAATTCTCCTACAACAACAGTTTTCAAGCAAGTTCGGGCAAGGCCCCATTTGAAATTCTGTATGGCAGGAAGTGTCGTACCCCTCTCAACTGGTCTAAAACCGGTGAACGTTAGCTTTTGGGTAATGACTTAATCACAGAGGCAGAAGAAATGTGCAAAGTCATTCGAGATAACCTCAGAGCAGCCCAATCCCGCCAGAAGAGCTACTATGATAGTAAGCACCGTGATTTGGCGTTCGAGATCGGAGATCATGTTTACCTCCGTGTCTCTCCTATGAAAGGCACTCGTCGCTTCGGTATCAAAGGGAAGCTTGCCCCTAGATATGTGGGACCTTTCAAGATTGTCAGCAAGAGAGGCGACCTCGCCTATCAACTCGAGCTTCCTTCAGACTTTGCAAATGTTCATGACATGTTCCATGTCTCTCAGCTTCGAAAGCGCTTCAAGACTCCTGGTCGCACCGTCAACTTCGAGGACATTGAGCTCCAAGAAGATCTGTCTTATCGTGAGCACCCAGTTGCTATTCTTGAAGAGACTGAACGCAAGACTCGCAACAAGTCAATCAAATTTCTCAAAGTCAAGTGGTCACACCATTCCCACCGAGAAGCTACCTGGGAACGCGAGGATCACCTCTGTTCTGAGTACCCGGCGTTCTTTCAGTCCTAGATCTCGGGACGAGATCCTTTCGTAGTGGTGGAGTGTTGTAACACCCCGGATGTAACTTTCCCCATTTGTACTCCAACTCTTGCCGTTTCCGGCGTTAAGTTATTTTATTTCCTCGGGTTCGGGTTTTTTCTCCATGTGTTGTTGTCGTTGTCATGCATCTCATATCATGTCATCATGTGCATTGCATTGCATACGTGTTCGTCTCATGCATTCGAGCATTTTCCCCGTTGTCCGTTTTGCATTCCGGTGCTTCGTTCTCCTCCGGTGGTCATTTCTAGCTTTCTTTCATGTGTGGGGATTAAACATTTCCGGATTGGACCAAGACTTGCCAAGCGGCCTTGGTTTACTACCGGTAGACCGCCTGTCAAGTTTCATACCATTTGGACTTCGTTTGATTCTCCAACGGTTAACCGAGGGACCGAAAAGGCCTCGTGTGTGTTGCAGACCAACACCCCTCCAATTTGGCCCAAAACCCACCAAACTATGCTCCATGTCCTAGAGCGTTCGATCACGATCGCGTGGCCGAAAACCGCACCTCATTTGGACTCTCCTAGCTCCCTCTATGCCTATATAAAGGCCCCTCCATTTTTGGATCTCCTTCCTCCCTTCGAAACCCTAAAATCCGTCTCCGCTGCCGCCGGACGTGTCCGGACGGAGCCAGACAACGTCCGCCGCCACCGCCACCCAACCGCGTCGCGCCACCTGTCCCGCGGGGGACCGCTTCGCCGCCGACCGCGCCAGGCCCGCGAGGCCCACGCGCGGCCCTCCCCGCCGCCGAGCCGGGCCTGAGGCGCCCGCCCGCGCCGCCTCTTCCCCTCCCCACCGCCTCGCCGACCAGAGTTCGCCGCCGGCCGGACCCCGCCGTGCCCCGCCGCCGCACCAACGCCCGCCGCCCGGAGCCGCCTCCGCCCGGAGCTCGCCGCCTCGCCGCGGGACTCCGGCGACCGGAGCCGGGCCCGGGGCCGCCAGCCGCCGCCCCCACCGACCGGACCCGCGCCTCCTCGCTGCTTCTTCGCTCGCCGGAGCCGGCGAGGCTCGCCGGCGATCCTCGGGCTCCGCGCGCCCTGATCCAGATCGGATCCGAGACGGCTACAGTAAACCCTAATTTTCGCGAGGTTGTTTTTTTTGCTAAGTCCTGAGATTCTTGATCCATATGCCCCTGTTCGAGGCTCTGTAACTTTGCATCCGTAGCCCCGATTTGGGCATATAGCATATCAAAATGTTCATCTCAGAGAGTACATCATTTCAATCCACTGCATCATTTTCATTTGAGCTCATCTTGATGCCCGAAATGCTGTTAGAAGAGGGCTACTTGAGTTAATTGTCAGATCTGTTACTCCGTTTAGCACTTTTGTCATTTTTGCCATGATTAATGTGTGCATGATATGCCCGTGAGTTCTACATATGTTTTGTTAAGGGTTTTGTCATCTTTCCATAGGTGCAACCCATGTATTTTTAGGATGTGTGTGGTGACTTGTGCAACCTTGCAAAGTGGTGCACTTGCTAATTCTGTTTTCAGGGACTTGGTGATTTCACCAAGTCCTGGGATTGTTTATCTCACGATGCGATATGTTCATGTTGATTCCTAGTGATCCGTGCCTCTTTTGAGGATGATCAGTAAGGGAGTTTCGTTAATATTGTAGTTCTCTATCCATCCATGTATTTGTTTGCAATTATGGAGCACTCTAGCTTGAGTCAATCGAGCTCTACTTTTGCTTCGTTGCGAATCTGGGCAGACCGTCAACTTGTTTGCGATTTTGCCAATGTTATTGTAGTTGATCCGTGCATGTTATGCCATTGTTCTTGCCATGTATAGCTTTTATTTTGTGCCTTCTTGATGGATGTATGCTTTTCTTGCCATGACTTGCACCGTGGTGAGTGCATCGAGCTCGTAAACATGCCTTCGTGAGTTACGTTTCAGCATGTCCCAGTTTTCACTAAGTCTGAAAACTGATTATGTTTTTGCTATGTTTGTGTGCTTGTTAGTATATTTTGTGATCCCTTTTGGCTCAAGGTCACTAAGGGACTTTTGTTAAGCTTGTTGAGTATCTCCATGCCATGTGTTTCTTTGTCATGTTTAGGTCCTGTAGCATGTTGTTTTGTTGCTCCGAAGAGGGCTATATGATCTGAAATTCCAGACAAGTGTTGACTTCACTAAGTCTGAGATCTGTTTTACCATTTGCGTTTTTGCCATGCTTGTTTGAACCTCCTAATCGATGAATTGGCCATACCTCAGTGCTAGATTTTTGTTAAGCATCTTGTATGCTTCCCTGCCATGTATTTTGTTGCCCTGATTGGGTGCTGTAGCATGTTCATCTCATTGCATTTAGATGCCCACTTGCTGTAAATCGCAGACCGATGTCAATTTTGAATCGCTTGCCATTTCCAAACCGTAACTCCGATTCCGACGTTCTTTATATCATTTTCAAGCGATTTCATCTCACTTTCCAGTGGCACCCTTGGAATTCCAAGTTGTGGCCAAGTTCATGCATTTCATGTCATATCTTGCATTTGGCATCCCGCATCGCATCCCGCATAGCATATCATCTTTGCATCGTGTTGATTGAGTTTGCACGTGGTTGATTGTACCCTTGTTGCTGTTTGTCTTGTTTGGGTAGAGCCGAGAGACGAGTTCGCTAACGAGGAGCCCGTTGAGTTTGCGCTTGAGGATCCAGTCAACTCTGACAACTGTGCAGGCAAGATGATCATACCCTCGAAATCACTACTATCTTTGCTATGCTAGTTTGCTCGCTCTTTTGCTATGCCAATGCTACGATGCCTACCACTTGTTTGAAAGCCTCCCAAATTGCCATGTCAAACCTCTAACCCACCATTGTCCTAGGAAACCGTTGATTGGCTATGTTACCGCTTTGCTCAACCCCTCTCATAGCGTTGCTAGTTGCAGCTGAAGATTGGAGGCCGTTCCTTATTGGAACATTTATTTACTTGTTGGGATATCATTATATTGCTATGTTATCTTAATGCATCTATATACTTGGTAAAGGGTGGAAGGCTCGGCTTCTCGCCTAGTGTTTTGTTCCACTCTTGCCGCCCTAGTTTCCGTCATATCGGTGTTATGTTTTCGGATTTTTGTGTTCCTTATGCGGTTGGGTTATAATGGGAACCCCTTGATATTTCGCCTTGATTAAAGCTTTTCCAGCAATTCCCAACATTGGTCTTACCATTTGTCACCTAGCCTTTTCTTTCCCTTGGGTTCTGCAGACTCAAGGGTCATCTTACTTTACCCCCCCCCCCCCCGGGGCCAGTGCTCCTCTGAGTGTTGGTCCCACCGAGCGATGTCCGGGGCTACCAGGGGCAACTCTGGGCTGGCCTACCCGACGTTTGGCTCATCTGAATGTGCCCTAAGAAAGAGATATGTGCAGCTCCTATCGGGATTTGTCGGCACATTCGGGCGGTGTTGCTGGTCTTGTTTTAAGGTGTCGAAGTATCTTGAATTACCGAGATACCGAGTCTGATTGGAATGTCTTGGGAGGAGGTCTATTCCTTCGTTGACCGTGAGAGCTTGTCATGGGCTAAGTTGGGACTCCCCTGCAGGGATTTGAACTTTCGAAAGCCGTGCCCGCGGTTATGGGTAGATGGGAATTTGTTAATGTCCGGTTGTAGATAACTTGAACCTTAATTTAATTAAAATGAATCAACTGAGTGTGTTACCGTGATGGCCTCTTCTCGGCGGAGTCCGGGAGGTGGACACGGTGTTGGAGTAATGTTTGCGCAGGTTGCTCTTTAGTTTCTCGCTCGTGCTTTGCCTCCTCTTCTCGCTCTCTTCTGTGAATAAGTTAGCCACCATACTTGCTAGTCGCTTGCTGCAGCTCCACTCATATTTTACCTTGCCTTACCTATAAGCTTGAATAGTCTTGATCGCGAGGGTGCGAGATTGCTGAGTCCCCGTGGCTCATAGATTACTATTACACCAGGTGCAGGGCCTGATGATTCCGCTCCAGGAGACGCGTATGAGCTCAAGTGGGAGTTCGACGAAGACTCTCAACGATACTACGTTTCCTTTCCCGATGGTCAGTAGTGGTGCCCAGTTGGGGGTGATTGGGACCATTGTCGCATGTTGGGTTCTCTTTATTTTGGCGCCGTAGTCGGGCCATGAGTGTTTTGGATGATGTAATGTTATTTATGTACTTGATTGACGTGGCGAGTGTAAGCCAACTATGTTATCTCCCTTTTTGTTATCACATTACATGGGATGTTGTGAAGACTGCCTAACTTGCGACATATGCCTTCAATGCGATTATATCTCTAAGTCGTGCCTCGACACGTGGGAGCTATAGTCGCATCGAGGGTGTTACAGATGCCTAACACTCTTTGGCTCTGGGTGTTTAGGGCTTTGTCCTCGCAAGGATCTCTCTCTCAAAGGCTTCGGAGGTGGGTTTCTCTCAAACGACAAAAGCCGTGCACTAACTCTGAGCTGCCACCAATTTATGGTGTAGGGGGCGAGCTATTTATAGCCAGGATGCAACCCGACCTGATATGTCCGAAATAACCCTGGTTCACTAAGGAACCGACACGTTTCCAACGGTCGGATTTCAAACACACGCGACAGCTTGACCTGGGCTACAAGCAAAGCTGACTCATCCCACTCTACATAAGATTTGCTCTCATTATCTTCGCTCGAAGACATAGGATTTTGGTTGAGCATCACATCAGTCAGTTTGACTTTGTTCACTTGGACCCCACTTAACAGTATGGTGGTTCCTATGACTCAATAAAGAAGAAAAGGAAACTATGAAACAACTATGTCTTCACACTCCATAGTCTTCAAGTGAATGTCTTCACATGTCATAATCTTCATCGTGAATGTCTTCACAAACCACCATTGTATTCAATGTCTTCACACATTTTTAGGGGTCATATCTGGTAGGTAAACTGAATCAATAAGGGACTACTACATGTGTTATCATGCAATTCTCACAAACACATTAGTCCCCCAACCAAGTTTGTCGTCAATACTCCAAAACCAACTAGGGGTGGCACTAGATGCACTTACAATCTCCCCCTTATTGGTGATTTATGACAATTTGGTTGAAATTTTCAACGGGGATAAAAGTATGTGAAAGTTAAAGATCAAAGTCATTGTCTTCATAAGTTGCAAAAGGATCCCCCTGAAGATGTGCATGTAAGTAGTTTGCTTTTGAATGCAAATGCACATGGCAGGTTTTACTTTGTGGAGATCCTATTCTACTTACGAAGACCATTCATCATGCATATATAAGAATAGTGAAGATAATGACATGCATAATGAGAAATGGGAGTCTGCAGAATGACTTCATGCGGAATTTATCATCGCATCACAAAGTAGCAGCAAGAGTAGTAGACGACCATCAAGTTTAAGTGTTACAACTCAAGAGCCAAATAGTTTCAAAACGAGAGTTGTAAGAACTTAGAAAAAAATAATGCAACCACCCCATATGGACCCGGTTGAAGACTATCAACCGCATATGCTTCTCCCCCTTTTTGTCAGTAAGGACCAAAAAGGTTTGAAGACATAGAGGATCTACTAATTCCTAGTTAGGGGCGATGTTGGAGCAGGGTCGACATTGGAGTTGGGCGGTGCAGATGGGCCTAAAGCAGAATCGTGGTGCAGTGAAGCCAGAGTTGGGGAAGTGGCGTCATCTTCTTCATCACCGACTCTCGCAACAATAGTTGCAGCCGAAGATGAATGTTTAGAATCTTCAATTGAAGGTGTGCGACGCCAACTTGCAGATTGCGGAGGCCTGGAGTCAAACTTGAAGCTCTCGGTGAAGCAATCTTCGTGAAGATCATCTTCAGAGCAGAGCAATGTGAGGCTCTTCTAGGACCGCCGACAGGCTTCATGCGCGACGAATGAGTTCTTGGTGGCCAAGTTGCGGATGCGATTTACATCAACCAAGAGACTCTGCATTTGATGCTTCAGCCAGTCATGATGCCTATCCTGCTTTTGATGCAAAGAAACCAGAAGCTCATGGTCGTTGAGGACACGGGGACGCTTCTGAGGCCTTTGAGCAATGGTGCTAGCAGTGGCTTCAGTATTGGCACGATGCGGCAGACGCAAGTTGCCAGACATAAGCAGGAGTAGCTGAGTTTGGCACAAGAATGCCTTCAATTGGCTGCGAGAAGCTTTGATGTTCTGCATTTTGAAGACAGAGAGGCTTCTTTGCTGGCTCAGGGTAGATGGCTTCAAAGGACATATCAACATCAGGCAGAAATAGAACATGATTGCGTGCTGAAGGCTGATAGTTGATGGTTGAATGAAGCTTGATCAAACGCATCTCCCTTGGAGCATAAACCTTCAGTCCAAAGAGATCAATCCCAGAGGTTGCCAGTTGTCGGACGAAGAAATCCTGATTATTGAATCTGATGCCATTGATGATATAGAAAACCAATGTCTTCATGGCGCCTTCGAGTTTGGCTTTAGAAGAGTTGCCTTTGATTGGCCAGAGAGTGCGCCTCAGAATGTGATAAACTATGTGGGGTAAGTACTCAAGGTCCTAAACAAAGAACTCCTTCGGGTATTCAGTGTCATGGGGCAATGGCTTCATCATGCTCAACATCTGGCTCATGTTTGGCTCTGGCTTCTGGAATATGCTCTGCAGTTCGTTCTGATGAAGCTGACAACCAAGTTCAAACAACTCACCTGGAGTGGACAGGGAAGTAAGCTCAATGATGTCTTGAGCTTTGGCTTCATGATGAACATCACCTGTCATCCACTCAAGGATCCAAGTCTTCATATTCCTGTTGTAGCCTCGAATGTGCAGTGTGGCATAAAACTGTAGCAGAAGCTCTTCGTTCCAGTGCTCTTTGTCTGTTACAAACGGCAGCAGCCCAACATATGTGAAGCAGTCCAGAGCCTCGTCAAGGCATGGCAGCCCAGCAATAGCATCACAATCCAGACGCTTATGAGGAAAAATGTGGTCCTGGTTGTATAGAATACACGAGTAATAGTTGCGTTGCTGATGGCTCCAGAACCTACCAGAGGTGATCTTGGGGTTCTTGTAGGGGTTCTTGGCGCTATCAAAGAAGGTGTTGTGCATCCTAAAGCTTTGCACATCAAAAGAGCCTAGGGTTGTAGCAGCACCGGGAAGCCTTGGCGGTTTTGGCTTCAGCTTCTGGGTTTGAGGCCTTTGCTCCACATGGTAATCATACTGAGGTCCAGGAGCAGTGGGTGGAACCATGATACCATGATAGGACATCTCACGGTGCCAAGCTCACCACTACAATTGAATGCACGTTCCATTGTATGAGGCCTTGGTGGAGGAACGACGTCATCAGAAGTGATTGGCTGCACAATTGTGTCAGTTGCAGCATTTTTTTCGGGCTCCACATTGTCTTCAGCCATGATAGTGTCATTGGCTTTAGTGGTGTTGGCGGTGGCAGCCTTAGTGTTTTCAACCTCCATCGCTTCAACGACTGGAGGGTCTGGCACAAGCACATTCTCTTCTTGTAGGACTGGATCACGGGCAGGTGGAGTGGCTTCTCTCTCTTCTTCTTTCTCTTCTTCGGCTGATGCAGCTAGAATGTCTTCAGTAGCTTTAGCTTCAGACTCAGAAGCAGACACAGAAGGGATGGCTTTAGGGAACACTTGTCGTGCTACTGAGCTTGTGTGTTGCACATCCTCTTCTGGAATGCTTGTCATGGAGACCTGAGGCCTGAGGCCTTTGCGAAGCCTGTGAAATGCTAGAGATGCCTTTGAAGAGGGAGTGGTCTGTTACATGTAGTCATCATCAAGCACCGGAGTGGTGACTTGAGCTAGTGGAGTACGGGGGGTCTCATCTTGCAGGGGGGGTCTTGTTGTTGCTCTACCCATGAGTCATCTTGAGAAACTAGCGTCAAGGGACAGCCAATGCTAATGAGTTCACTGCTCGTGGGAGCAGGCGATGATACCGTATTGGGTTCAAGATGAGGAAGGACTTCATCAGCATTAACATTGTCTTCATGACCAGTGTCTTCAGCTGTGTTGGGGTCAATAGCTGGAATCTCTTCACTTTCTGGAGCCTATGTGGAAGCAGGCCCATAAATCACAAGGTGGGGCTCGCGGTTGGCAGGAGGAGCAATAGCGATTGGTTCAATGTTGAGGGGCTCTGGGGCAGCAGCACGCTCTTTTCGTGAAGACTTTGAAGCCTTTGCCTTCAACTTCTTCTTGGAAGGAGCATGATCAAAGGTGTCTTTGTGATTCCTCTTCCTGGCTTCAGACTCATCTTGCCTTGTCTTCTTTTGCTCAGAAGCTGCTGAGTGGACCTTTGGCTTCGAGCCAGTCATGCTGGCAGGGAAGATAATGCTTGGTTGGCCCTTCCTTGAAGCATTTAGTTTAGCTTCAGCAGACTTCTTGCTCTTCTTGGCAGCCATCTTGGGGTCAATGCCAAGACGCCCAAGTGATTTTCTCTTCTCCGCCTCATTGTGCGCTTACACACACTTCTGTGCATAGTACTTCATGCGCTCGCATGAGCCTTTGGCTTCTTCATGCTTCTTGTTGAACTCGGCCTTGATGTCATTCATAATTTGCTTGAATATTTGCACATCAGCAACACTGAGCTTGGCCATGTGTTTCTTGAAATGTGCCTTCTCATAGTCTATCTTGCTCTTTATCTCAACTATTTTCTGAGATAAGGCACGTTCGCTGGCAATGGCTCCATGAAATGTGACGCTGATGTCCATAGGCAGCTGCAGATCATCAATGTTGATGCTTTGGTCCTCAAACCATACATCAATGAAGTTGTTCAGTATATCAGCATCAAATAGAGGTACATCTTCGGAGATCTCAACCTCTTGCTTGCTCTTGATCAACATTTCCAGAGCTTCATCTCCAAGATCTTCATTACTTGACAGATCGATGGTATTGTCTTCATTACGCAGAACGGCGGCAGGGGTGGTCATGCCCAGAAATCTTCTTGGGCTTCTTGCTCTTCTTGGAGACACGATATAAGTCTTCAGACTGCAGACTGAGTTTAGGAGGTGTAGTTTTCAATGGTTTCATAGTCGAATTTTCTGGTGCAGCAGAGGGCTTTGAAGCTTTTGTCTTCTTCTTTTGCTTCAATAGTGCAGGAGCATCCTCAGAGTCTGCATCATTAGCAGACAGATCGACTGTGGCCCTCTGAGCAGCAATATGGGAGAGGAGCCCATCGAAGCCATTAAAGGGGCCGATGACATTAGGATTGGCGTCATGTGTGTCATCCGGCCTTGGAGCAGATAAACCAGGGTTGAAGTTGAGTCTGAATGCCTTCTTGTTCTTGGCGGCAGAATCCTTTGCAAACTGGAAGTTGCGCTTGAAGAGATCATCATCACGACACCATCGAAGAAATGATGGGTCGGCATTTTCTGGTTGAGGTCCTCCGACCATGCATGGATAGAAGCCTTGAGCAATAGCTTCAGGCTTCGTCTACGGGGGCAAATTCCTGTAAAGAATATGGCCCCACGGGTCAGGAGTGACGAAGTGATACTTGAACCATTGCTCAGCACAATATCTTTGGATCCACTGGATTCTGGTCTTGCGCTGATTGTAGTTCTCCTCAGGATCAGACTTGTAGAGTTCATACAGATCTGGCGGCAGGTCCAGAGCAGTATTGCCACGGTGTTGCCTGCCACCTTTCCTTGCAGATTTCTCAGTAGCCATAATATTCAGACAGAGAGGCTTCAAAATAGTGAAAGGCTTCCGACGACTTGTCAAACACGAACTGGCTTCAGGAGAGTCAATGTGATGCTGTAAGTATTCTACCAATGAATGTAGACTATGAGAACCAAGGGATTCTCCCACGGACATGTACCTGTGACAACATTAGAGATGCGAGGGAAGGGGAAGAGGTCATATGCATTCTTAGAAGATTTTGAAGATAAATCAGTTTGAATACATTAACCTCATAGTGCGAAGACATTCACTTATTTGAAGTGAGTTGGTTCCAGATTTGTACGAATCCAAGAATAAGTACATGTGAGGAATCTAACTAGTTATGAACCATAAGTGAATATACTTTGCAATGTATGAGATTCAGAAACAGAAAGATCCAGATTTGGAAGTGTAGAAACCACTTTTGGGGGAAGTGGACGGATTTGACAGATTGAAAAGGCGGTAAAAAGTGAGTTTATTTACCACTTGAAGAACTTCTAGACGGGGCAGAACAGATGTCGAGCAGTCCAATCTCCCACGCCCTAACTTGGCGGCAGAAGACACCTACGGCAGCGGCAGAGAAGACGAGGTCCGCGGCCAGCGTGAGGATGGCGTTGAAGAGGTCGCGACAGCTAAGTGCTTCGTCTCCGGCATCGGCATGAGCTAGCGGTGGCGCTAGGGTTTGAGCGAGATGGCAAGGTGAAAGAGGAGATAATGACCGCACAGGTGTGTATTTATAAGGTGAAGGGCTGCGCGGCGCAATTACGCAGGTGCCCCTGGCGGTTCACATCTAATGGACACATGGCATGCATGCAACTCATTGAGAGTTGTTCCATGTTCCCACGCGAGCCTGGTTTGTCGGGTGGTCATTCCGGCTTCTCCGGTATTCAGGCCAAAGAGATATAGCATTAAAAACAGCTTTAAATGTGTGTCTCTGTATCTTAAGCTGACAAGGACGCAGTGAAGACATTCGACACGTGTCAACAGAATGCATATGACTAGACAAACAGAATTTGAGGAAGAGGCATAGAAGGGGTTAGGGTCCGATCACATTCCCTTAGTTCAGAAAATGGCAAGTTCGAAGACATAGCTATAAGTGAATGATGTAGAGGAAGGAACACATGCACACACACACACACACACATATCAGAAAAGACCAAGTCAACATTGCAAAGATAAACTTTGAAGACAAACCAAATATGAAGATAATGCAATCATGATGCCAAATGAAAATTTTCGAGAAAGTTTGGAGGTGGAGTTACCCACCGAATAGGAAGTATTAGACCCAGACACGGCGCACAATTATCGCGGCACTCCGTAGTCAAATTTTGCATTAATGTATTCACACTTAGAGGGTAAGTCTTTATTAATTGAAGATATATGTCACTTCGTGTGTTGCACATCTAAGTCATCAACATGCATAAGTGTTAGGATGTGTGTCCTTTTACAGGACATTCGAGGATTCTAAGATATTTAGCTCACACTGCAGCTTGCAAAACCTTTTCTCATCCAAGGGCTTTGTGAAGATATCTGCCAATTGCTCTTCAGTGTTAACGTGAATGATATCAATGTCTTCCTTCATGACATGATCTCTGAGAAAGTGATGACGGATCTGAATGTGCTTTGTCTTCGAGTGTTGAACTGGATTGTTGGCAATCTTGATGGTGCTTTCATTGTCGCAGTAGAGTGGCACATGCTTCAGGTGGATGTCGTAGTCCTTGAGAGTTTGCTTCATCCATAGAAGCTGAGTGCAGCAAGATCCAGCAGCAATGTATTCAGATTCAGCAGTGGGGAGTGATACATAGTTCTGCTTCTTTGAAGACCAACAAACAAGAGATCGTCCAAGAAAGTGACATGTGCCTGATGTGGACTTGCGATCGACCTTGTCACCAGCATAATCAGCATCTGAGAATCCAACTAGATCAAACTCTGAGCCCTTTGGATACCATAATCCTAGTGTTGGGGTGTAAGCCAAATATCGAAGAATTCGCTTCACAGCTAAGTGATGTGATTCCTTTGGTGCCGCTTGGAATCGGGCACACATGCAAATGCTAAGCATTATATCAGGCCTAGATGCACATAAGTAGAGTAAAGAACCAATCATGGAGCGGTATACCTTTTGATCGAACTCTTTACCATTGTCGTCGGGGCCCAATTGGCCTTTGCTTGGCATTGGTGTCGTGTACCCTTTGCAGTCTTGCATTCCAAACTTCTTCAGGCAATCCTTGAGGTATTTCTCTTGAGATATGAAGATGTCATTTATCTGCTGACGGATTTGAAGACCAAGGAAGAACTTCGGCTCGCCCATCATGGACATCTGATATTTCTCTTCCATGATATGCTCAAACTCATCACTGTATCTCTTGTCAGCGCAGCCGAATATAATGTCATCGACATAGATTTGGCATACAAACAGTTCACCATCATATGCCTTCATGAAGAGTGTGGGATCTAGAGAACCAGGTTTGAAGACTTTGCTCTTCAGGAAGTCTCTGAGTGTGTCATACCAAGCGCGAGGTGCTTGTTTGAGGCCATACAGTGCCTTGTTGAGCTTGTATACCATGTCAGGACGCTTCGGGTCTTCAAAACCAGGTGGTTGTGCAACATACACATCTTCTTCAATTTTGCCGTTGAGGAAGGCACTCTTAACATTCATTTGGTACATAAGAAAGTTGTTGTAGTTGGCATATGCTAGCAGTATGCGAATGGCTTCAAGCCTATCCATAGGAGCAAAGGTTTCATCGAAGTCAATCCCTTCAACTTGTGGGTAACCTTGAGCAACGGGACGAGCTTTGTTTCTAACAAATTGATCATGCTCATCTTGTTTGTTGAGATAGATCCATTTGGTGCCAATGATATTGTGCTTGCGAGGATCAGGATGCTTTACTAGGTCGCATACATTATTCAGCTCAAACTGTTGAAGCTCTTCTTGCATAGCATGAATCCATTCAGGTTCCATGAAGGCTTCATCAACTTTCTTGGGTTCAGATATAGAAACAAATGCAAAGTGCCCACAAAAATTTGCTAGCTGTGTTGCTCTTGAACGCGTGAGTAGACCAGGTGCATTGATGCTATCAATTATCTTCTCAATCTGGACTTCATTTGCATCACGAGGATGAACTGGACGAAGATTTTGCCCTTGCTGATCATTGTCTTCATCTTCAGCATTGGTTTCACGCTGAGCAGTGTCTTCATGCTGATGAGGTGCAGAAATGATGATTTCCTCTGCAGCATGTTCCTCTGTAGGTATGATTTCTCCAGTACCCATAAGCTTGATAGACTCACTTGGTGTGGCTTCATCTAGCACATTTGGCAGGTGCTCTCTTTGCGAGCCGTTAGTCTCATCGAACCGCACATCCATAGTTTCAACCACTTTGTAGTGAAAGAGGTTGAAGACTCTGTAGGAGTGCGAATCTTTTCCATAACCAAGCATAAAACCTTCATGTGCTTTTGGTGCATATTTTGAAGTGTGATGCGGATCCTTGATCTACCACCTAGCACCAAAGACTCTGAAATAGCTGACATTTGGCTTCTTACCAGTCAGGAGCTCATATGATGTCTTCTTTAGTCACTAGTGAAGATAAACACGGTTGATGATGTGGCAAGCAGTATCAATGTCTTCATGCCAGAATTTCCTTGGAGTCTTGTACTCATCAAGCATTGTACGTGCTATCTCAATGCGGGTTCTGTTCTTGCGCTCCATGATGCCATTCTACTGAGTTGTTGTTGGTGAGAACGACACCTATGGGATCACTAGGGTCCCTTCTACGGTCGGCGGCGTGGGGTCGTGAGAAGAGCATGCTTAGGAGCAAGCACACGGGTCGTTTACCCAGGTTCAGGCCGCGAGGACGCATAAAACCCTAGTCCTGCTTTGGTGGATGTATTGAGTGTTCTTGAGCTTTTCGAACTAGCTACGGTGGCCGTGCCGTCCCAAAAAGACGAATCCCTCCCTTGGTCGCCTCGGGCCTCCTTCTGTAGGAAAAAGGGGCTGCCACAGTGGCACACGGGAGGTGGAAAGGCCTATAGTGTGCGAGCTTATTGCACGGCATTATGGGACAAAGTGCATTAAATGCACTACGTAGGTGTCCCATAGCTTTACCGGGGACGGGAACGAGCACATCCCGTCCGTCGCCACTTCGCCTCACTTCAACACGGGCCCAGGCTGGCGATGCATGCAGCGCCATGTAGGTAGGCAGGCAGCTGAGGTGTGGCGGTGGTAGGGCCTTCATGAAGATCTGCATGCCGCCACGCAGGTGCTTGCTGATTTGGCCTAGAAGCTGCATGTTGCCACGCAGGTGCCTACCCAGCTGGTTGGGATGGCAGCTGCATGCGAATGGCAGCGGAGTCTTGGCTGATGCAGGCCTGGCAGTGGCCTTGCTGACGCCCTCGGCAAGGGTCTTGCCGGGGTGTTACTATCATCCCCGGCAAGGGTCTTGCCGGGGGTCTTGTGGATTTCCTCGGCTAGGATCTTGCCGAGGGTCGCCGTCTTCTAGTCCTCATCTGAACTCATATGTGTATGAGCTTGACGAAGATTTGCATGCCACCACAGAGGCGCCTCCCGATCCCTGGTTCCGACATGGTTGCTTGGGTCGGAGCCAGTGGGCTCAAGGGTGGCTCCCTCTGCTGGTGTTGGGCAATTTGCCCTGGCAAGGCTCTTGACAGGGCTGCGGGGGCCGCCTCGTCAAGGATCTTGCCGAGGGAGTCCACCTCGCCCTCTTGCCCTCCTGCGCTTTCGGTCTTGGCATAGCCTTGGTTGTCTTGTGCTTTGGCTTTTCTCCGGCTTGCCTCCTCTGCCCTGCTAAGTGTGGCCACGGCGCGTGGCTCTGACTACCCGTGCACAAGTAGAGGGGTCAAAAGGAGAACCCCTACTTTTGTACACCAACAGGAGCCCCCGTGCCAGGGCCACACATAAGCGCGGCGCATTGTTGGGCTAGGCCCACAACGGTGCGCTGGCAGGTGGGGCGGATTTTACTGTAGTAACTTCCCGTCCGCTGCGCTTCCCCATGACCCGCGTTGTACGCGCGAAGTGGAGGGTCGTGCGTGAAGTGGTGGTCATGCGTGGGGCAGTTCCCGCACGCATGTGTCACATTGTGGTAAAGAGGCGTCCCGCGCCTTCCTCGTAAAAAAGGAAACGGCCGCGGGCATGTTGCTCATACCCGTGTGTCTTCTCCAATCTCAGAGCCGTCGTTCCTACCTTCTTCCACAAGCCCCTGCTCGCCGCCGCTGCACTTTCACTACCCTTTCCCTTCCACCGGTCGCAGCCGCCATGGCACCCAAGACTGGCAAGGGCAAGGGAGTGGCCAAGAACGCCGGAGGGGCGGAGCCGCCGGAGAAGGAGTTGGCGGCGCGGCGGATGGAGATCACCTACTTTCCTTCGACGGTCGACGCGGCCCACCTTCAGGACAACTTCAGGCCGTTGTGGGGGGTCAAGACGGGGGGAGAGATGATACGTCTCCGTCATATCTAATTTTCCAAACACTTTTGCCCTTGTTTTGGACTCTAACTTGCATGATTTGAATGGAACTAACCCGGATTGACGTTGTTTTCAGCAGAATTACCATGGTGTTATTTATGTGCAGGAACAAACGTTCTCGGAATGACCTGAAACTTCATGGAGCGACTTTTCAGAAAATATGAAAAATATCTGCAAAAGATGAAGGCCAGGGAGCCCACCACCTCTCCACGAGGGTGGGGGGCGCGCCTGCCCCCCCCCCCCCTAGGGCGCGCCCCCTACCTCGTGGGCCCCCTGTTGCCTCTCCAACTCCAACTCCAACTCCATATATTGTGTTTCGGGGAGAAAAAAAATCTGAGAGAAGAAATCATCATGTTTTACGATACGGAGACGCCGCCAAGTCCTAAAACCTCTCGGGAGGGCTGATCTGGAGTCCGTTCGGGGCTCCGGAGAGGGGAACCCGTCGCCATCGTCATCATCAACCATCCTCCATCACCAATTTCATGATGCTCACCTCCGCGCGTGAGTAATTCCATCGTAGGCTTGCTGGACGATGATGGGTTGGATGGGATCTATCATGTAATCGAGTTAGTTTTGTTAGGGTTTGATCCCTAGTGTCCACTATGTTCTGAGATTGATGTTGCTATGACTTTGCTATGCTTAATGCTTGTCACTAGGGCCCGAGTGCCATGATTTCAGATCTGAACCTATTATGTTTTCATCAATATATGAGTGTTGTTGATCCTATCTTGCAAGTCTATAGTCACCTATTATGTGTTATGATCCGTTAACCCCGAAGTGACAATAATCAGGATACTTACCGGTGATGACCGTAGTTTGAGGAGTTCATGTATTCACTATGTATTAATGCTTTGTTCCGGTTCTCTATTAAAAGGAGGCCTTAATATCCCTTAGTTTCCGTAAGGACCCCGCTGCCACGGGAGGGTAGGAAAAAAGATGTTATGCAAGTTCTTTTCCATAAGCACATATGACTATATTTGGAATACATGCATACATTACATTGACGAAGTGGAGCTAGTTCTGTGTCACCCTAGGTTATGACTGTTACGTGATGAACCGCATCCGGCATAATTCTCCATCACCGATCCATTGCCTACGAGCATTCCATATATTGTTCTTCGCTTATTTACTTTTCCGTTGCTATTGCTACCATCACTACAAAATACCAAAAACATTACTTTTACTACAATTACCTTTTGTTACCGTTATCACTACTATCATATTACTTTGCTACTAAACACTTTGCTGTAGATATTAAGTTTGCAAGTGTGGTTGAATTGACAACTCAGCTGCTAATACTTGAGAATATTCTTTGGCTCCCCTTGTGTCAAATCAATAAATTTGGGTTGAATACTCTACCCTCGAAAAATGTTGTGATCCCCTATACTTGTGGGTTATCAAGACTATTTTCTGGCACCGTTGCCGGGGACCATAGCTCTATTCTTTGAGTCACTTGGGATATATATCTGCTTATCATTATGAAGAACTTCAGAGATCCAAAAACCAAGATCTATCCCTCAACTACGAGGGGGGGTAAGGAACTACCATCTATCTCTACACTTGATTCACCTTCTGTTTTGAGTAAGCTTGCGACACCTACACCTGCTTCTGCTATTCATTCTGATATGTCGCATGTTATTGATGATGCCACTTTTGCTATGCATGGTACTTATGATGAAACTACTTCTATGCCTGATACTACTATGCCACTTAGTGAATTTCTT
Organism: Triticum aestivum; assembly: GCF_018294505.1. Taxonomy (NCBI): domain Eukaryota; kingdom Viridiplantae; phylum Streptophyta; class Magnoliopsida; order Poales; family Poaceae; genus Triticum; species Triticum aestivum. The sequence goes on from NC_057803.1 coordinate 358,474,414, forward strand.
GATGAACAACTTGCTAGAGCTAGAGAAATTGAAAATATTGAATCTGATGATACTGATGAAAGTGATGATGAAGAATCACTTGTTATTCCTAAGGGTTATGTTTTTGATCAAGAAGCCTCTTTAGCTATTTTAGCTTGCAAAAATAGAAATGAACTTAAAAGGTTATTAGCTAAATGGAGTAAGCAATCTCTAAATGCTAGAATGAAACCTGACCCTGCTTTTGCTACTTCACCTATCTTTCTTACTGATAAGGATTATGAATTCTCTGTTGATCCTGATATAATTACTTTAGTTGAATCTGATCCTTTTCATGGTTATGAACTTGAAACTGTTGTGGCACATCTTACTAAATTGAATGATATAGCCACCCTGTTCACTAAAGATGAGAGAACTCGTTACTTTTACATCCTTAAAATATTTCTATTCTCATTAAAGGGTGATGCTAAGATATGGTTTAATTCTCTCGATCCTGGTTGTGTACGTAGTCCCCAGGATATGATTTATTACTTCTCTGCTAAATATTTCCCTGCTCATAAGAAACAAGCTGCTTTAAGGGATATATATAATTTTGTGCAAATTGAAGAAGAGAGTCTCCCACAAGCTTGGGGGAGGCTTCTCCAATTACTTAATGCTTTGCCTGATCATCCTCTTAAGAAAAATGAAATACTTGATATCTGTTATAATGGACTAACCGATGCCTCCAGAGATTACCTGGATAGTTGTGTTGGTTCTGTTTTCAGGGAAAGAACACCAAATGAAGCTGAAATTCTATTGAATAATATGTTGACAAATGAAAATAATTGGACACCTCCGGAGCCAATTCCTGAGCCTATTCCTAAACCAACTCCGAAGAAGAGGGATATTCTATTTCTCAGTCCTGATGATATGCAAGAGGCAAAGAAATCTAGGAAAGAAAAAGGTATTAAAGATGAAGATGTTAAGAATTTACCTCCTATTGAAGAAACATATAATCTTAATCCATTATCTATTGAAGAAACTCATGGTCTTGATAACCCGACACAGGTAGTAAAGGTAAATTCTCTCTATAGATATGATAAAGCTGAAATCCCATTTACTAAATTTGCTAGCCCATGCTTAGATGAGTTTGATAAATTTATGGCTAAGCAAGAAGACTTTAATGCTTATTTTGGTAGATAATTGAAATACAATTCAAATATGCTTGAACACTTGGGTGATTATATGGCTAATGTTGAATGTGAACTTAAACTTATTAGCAAACATGCTTCTATGGTTACCACTCAAGTAGAACAAGTACTTAAAGCTCAAAATGATTTGCTCAATGAATTGAATAGTAAAGATAATTATAATGTTGTTAGAGTGGCTACTAGAACTGGTAGAATGACTCAGGAACCTTTGTATCCTGAAGGCCACCCTAAGAGAATTGAGCAAGATTCTCAGAGAAATAATATGGATGTACCTAGTTCTTCTAAAAAGAAGAAAAAGAAAAATGATAGGACTTTGCATGCTTCTAGTGAACCTATTACTGAATCATCTGAGAATTCAAATGATATTTCTATTTCTGGTGCTGAAACTCAATCTGGTAATGAACCTGAAACTAGTGATAATGTTCATGATGATGCTCAACCTAGTAATGATAATGATATAGAAATTGAACCTGCTATTGATCTTGATAACCCACAATCAAAGAGTCAACATTATGATAAAAAAAGACTTTGTTGCTAGGAAACATGGTAAAGAAAGAGAACTATGGGTTTAGAAACCCATGTCTTTTCCTCCCAAACCATCCAAGAAAAAGGATGATGAGGATTTTGAGTGCTTTGCTAAAATGATTAGACCTATCTTTATGCGTATGCGATTAACTGATATGCTCAAAACCAATCTGTCGTGGAAACGTCACGGCAGATGTCCTAGTGTTAGGACTTAGTCGTGAGGCCAACGCATCTTTGTAGTAGCTTGAGAGTGGTTGAGCGGAATTGAGAGACGCAGCGCAAGACAAGGATTTAGACAGCTTCGGGCCCCGGGAAACATCATCCGCTAATAGCCCTACATGATGTTTGTGGCTAGATCTCATTATGCTCATGAGAGAGTCGCCGTAAACCGGCTCTCCTTTTGTGTCTAGCCCTAGAGATTGTTTCTTGCTTCTCCCTCTTTGGGGAGCCCTGCCCCTCCTTATATAAGTTGAAGGGGCGGGTTACATGACTAGTCCTAGTAGGATTAGGATTACTCTATTACAAGTGGAGTCCAAGTCTTGCTTCCTTTGTAGGAGAATATTCCTTATGTATTCCTCTTAAGCCAGCCCACCATAACATGAGCCGGCCTTCTGGGCCTTGGGCCTTGTCCATCTAAAACACCCGTCGGGTCACCAATGAGTCTTCAAGCTTGTGAGTCGTCACACTAGTGAACCACCAGACACATGAGTCGCCAATCTTCTGGCGGTTTGCCAATGAAACGCCAAGTCTGGCCGGGTCATATATCCGGCCGGGTCATACCGCGGGGTATATCCCCGACATTAGCCCCCAGTTTAATTTGGATTTATCCATGTTAAACTAATCTGCAATATAAACACAAGAACAAATTTGACAGGTTGTGCTCCAGGTTAAATATTCTTGTAAGCCGGCACCTAATCATCCTTAAGTCCTTGACATTTTCTCCTGGGAAATCCGGGTCAATAGGCCAACTTCATAATCCATTTGCTGACATTGGCTCTTGTAAAGAAATATTATAAGAGATAATCCATTTGAGTCGGCCTTCAATGCTCTGATTTGAAAAAATATTGGTCTTGAAATATTCAACTGATATTCAGCCGTCTTAAAGATGTAGATCTTGCCGATTTATGATTGCCAAAATTGTCGGGTTATAAACAAATGATGCCGGGTCATGTAATTGTTGTTGATGCCGGGTTAATCTTATGATGACGCCAGGTCATAAACTTTGCAGATCTCTCTGATAATAATATAATACCTGATTTGCTCAAAACTGAGAATTTGAAGTTATTCCTCCCTTATATGCATATCTCCTATAGCCCCCAAGTGTCGGGTTGTCATGATTGCAGCAACTTGGGACTTGTAATTGCCTTATGCTCATAAAAATTTCAACCAGTGTAGCCCCCAAGGGCCGGGTCATTTTGCAATAATGAGCAAGGACTTTGTAAATATGATCATGTAATCTTGAGCAGCAACATGTAGCCCCCAAGGGCCGGCTCAGTAAGATATTATTGAGCTAGGACTTTGTATATTCTTCACTGATAATAACATCATATGATGTAACCTCCAACATGGGGCTTGAACCCACGTCCACAAGGTTAAGAGATTTGTACTCTACCAACTGAGTAGTGGATCTTTCAATATAATGGATTAAGGCTTGTGTACCTTGAATCTTCAACATGAGCAATTGGTAGCCCCCAAGGGCCAGCTCATTACAATGTGATGAGTTGGGTCTTCAATAAGTTGAGCAAAAAAATGACTTTGCATTAGCCTCCAAGTGCCATGGTGCATGCTGGTAGTGACATGGGACTTGCATATTTGATGTAATCTCAATTTAAATAATGTAGCCCCCAAGTGCTGGGTTGTAAGCCTGCAGCGACTCGGGACTATTCCTTCTATTGTAGAATAAATCATATCCATTGATAAAATAATAGCCATTGCGCCAAAGAGACTTTGAACACCTCATATGTTGATAAGTAATTCCGGAGTTTAAATACCCGGCGGCTCTTGGTCGATGACGATTTAATACGCCTCCATTGTAAACCAGAATTTTTATAACCCGGCGGCTTATAGCCTTTGAGAAAATCAAGAATTGATAACCCTTTTGAGACACCAATTTCAATCTTTGATGATGGGCTAGAAATTAATCATTTATGTAAGTTATAGCTCTGTAAATCCTGCATTGAGTTTAAACAACATATGCCCTGGCGACTTAACGTCAAAAGTCAGGGCGGGTAACCACCCAAATGTAGTCTTATCCTGCACACAAGTAGATCACAAGATCCCTTGGTAGTTTACCGCGGGGCGGGTCATAATATCCCACATATAACCATTGTGATATTGATTTTGTACTGCCAGTTTACATGACATGTGCAGTAAGGGTGATAACCCAATCCTTAGAAGCCAATACTTCCAAATATATGATGATTGTCACATGCTGGCGACTTATCGTCCAAAGCCAAGCCGGGTTTAAACGAATCCACACTTATACTTAGATCTGAACAAAAAAGTCTCAAGACAAAACCAAAGATTGTTTGCAAAAACTTAAACCAAATAAAAATCGAGGTTTCTGATTCGAATATGATCAGTAAACCGTTCCAAAGTGGTTAATCTAGGATTCGAATATGATCATGTAGCCCCCAGTGACTTTGGCGTTACGCCGATCAAGAGGGTACCGACAACTAATACGACCTATGTTTGAACAGGAAGCCCCCAAATGACCTTGAGAGGTTTTTAACGACCCTGATTCAAATATGATCCAAATCGGACCCAAAAGGGGTTAAGCTATGATTCGAATACGATCAAAAATCCCCGTAGTGAGTTTGGCAGTGTGCCGATCAAGAGGGTACCGATAGCTATGTTCTCTTTGGTTCGAATATGACCTATGTTTGAACAGGAAGCCCCCAAGTGACCATATAAATTTTGGCATCGCGCCGATCAAGAGGGTACCGACAGCTATGCTCGATGAGCAGGAAGCCCCCATGTATTTTGTGACAAGGCGTATAAGCCGGATCGGATACCCATGTTTGAACTATGCATCATGGCAACAGGTCCTCTTCGGCTACCTTTAACTTTATGCAAGAGATAAATTCTTCTTGAACCGGGATTTTGAACCGGATATTGAGAGTTTCAAAGCTTTGTGGGAGACAAATTTACCTTGAGCCGGATTTTAAACCGGATATTGATAGCTATCCTTCTTTTTAAACCAGAAATTTTCTGACAGCCTTTAAATATTCACCAATAAAGCAGTAGCCTCCGGGGTCGGGTTATTCTTCCCTCCAATGATCCGGAGTTCTTTGAACCTGATTTAAACTGGCAATTATTTACTGAGTCATGTCATCATAGCCCCCGAGTCTCAAGGCGACTCGAGGAGTTGTCTTGAGATTCTCCATATTTGACCGTGATATAAACCAGTATGAGTGAGTCAACAGCTCAGTGATATAACTTGTCCTGCATTTGGAGAACTTGCAAGCCAAAGTAATTGCTCTTTAAAGAAAAGCAATATATAATATAAAAATATATACTGGATGGATTTCACCTGATATGTTAAACCAGAAATTATCCACTACGTAGTTGATGATCACCATGGTGAAGCTGAAATCAATCATGAGCGAGTCGGCCACGGGAAACAGACAGATGAGTCGGCCGCAGCGTTGTAAGCCGGTACGGACGAGCAAGCTATCCTCCTCGTTGTAAGCCGGCGTGTATGCGTGAACCGACCACAAGAGCGGACGGGCGAGTCATCCATGGTGTTGTAAGCCGGTGCGGTCAAGCGAGTCAATCGCAGGCGCGGTAAGCCGTGCAGACGGTGAATCAATCATGATATTTGGAAACGGCACGGACGCGGGCGAGTCGACCGCGGGCGCGGACAACGAGTTGGTCTCGTGTGTTGATGTAGCAGGGGCGGCAACTTGTGCAGGACGAGCGCTCGTGTAAAAATAATATTTGCTCACGCCCTTTTTGCGACACCTTTTTATAAAGAATAATGGTCCTGCGAAAAAAATATCATAGACCAAGTAATTGTTCTTTGATGAAAACAATATGTGTTAATAAAATAAACTTAAATATATATCACCTGATTTGTTCGGACGCTATGGTAGGGACCCGTGAGTAGGGGCAGCTCAACAAAATTGACCGGTGACTCAATACAGCCACGGCGGCTTACCGCGGCAGGGGCGGCTCATCGTGGCCCTGGTAGATCAACGCACGGCCGGCGCTTTGGAAGTACGGCGGTTCAGGAGCAACGGCAGAGATCAGTGAACAGGGGTGGTTTTAACAAAGCTGACAGGTGACTCAACACAGCGCCGGTGGCTCAACATGGGAGGGGCGGCTCAGCGCAGCGCGGATGCAGGTGTCGGGCAGCTCACAGCAATGGAGTAAGCGGCGCTCGGTGAAGTAAAAATGGAGGAGACCGCAAAGACAAAGCGGCTTGGCACGGCAGCCTGGTGGCAGCAGAATAGGCGCGACGATGGGTCAATTTGGTCACGAGCACAAGCAAACTCAGTCTCTGATACTGCGAATGCAAGTCGTCTAAGCTCTTCCATTATCAACTGTGGCATGTCATATAACGCGTCAGGCGGAGCACCTTGCATAGATGCAAATAATTCGTGCATCACTGAAAGTGCTAGTGATCGACTAGAGGGGGGGTGAATAGGCGATTTTTAAGAAAGTCTTCAAAACATGGGAGTTTCGAAGACAAACGATAGAAATAAACCTATTACCAGGCAGCGGAAGGTAGACTACACTAAGCAAACCATAGTCAAGTATTCAATGAAGTGAAAGCACAACAACTAATGCCAGCTAGGCAGTATGGATCAGGTAGGAAGATAGTACGAAACCAATCAGAACAAGCAGTCACTCAGTGAAGACAAAAGATAATGCAAACAAACAATGACTTCACAAGGACCAGCTGTAAATAAAGAGATGGGAAGTATAGAACCAGTGACTCGTTGAAGACAATGATTTGTTGGACCAGTTCCACTTGTTGTGACAACTGTACGTCTGGTTAGGGAGGCTGAGATTCAACTCAGAAGACCGTGTCTTCACCTTATTCCCCTTGAGCTAAGGACACCCAGTCCTCGCCCAATCACTCTGGTAAGTCTTCAAGGCAGACTTCCAAACCTTCATAGACTTCGCTCACCGGCGATCCACAATGACTTTTGGATGCTCAGAACGCGACGCCTGACCGGCTGGAGGATTCACAGTCCTCAAGTGTAATAAGTCTTCAGATCACACAGACAGGAAGACTTAAGTGATGCCTAACACTCTTTGGCTCTGGGTGTTTAGGGCTTTATCCTCGCAAGGAATTCTCTCTCAAAGGCTTCGAGGTGGGTTGCTCTCAAACGACAAAAGACGTACACTAACTCTGAGCAGCCAACCGTTTATGGTTGTAGGGTGTAACACCCCGGATGTGATTTACCCAATATGTAATCCAACTCTTGCCGTTTCCGACGTTAAGTTATTTTATTTTCTCGGGTTCGGGTTTTTGTCTCCGTGTGTTATTGTCGTTGTCATGCATCTCATATCATGTCATCATGTGCATTGCATTTGCACATGTGTTCATCTCATGCATCCGAGCATTTTCCCCGTTGTCCGTTTTGCATTCCGGCGCTCCGTTCTCCTCCGGTGGTCATTTCTACCTTTCTTTCGTGTGTGGGGATTAAACATTTCCGGATTGGACCGAGACTTGCCAAGCGGCCTTGGTTTACTACCGGTAGGCCTCCTGTGAAGTTTCGTACCATTTGGACTTCGTTTGATGCTCCAACGGTTAACCAAGGGACCGAAAAGGCCTCGTGTGTGTTGCAGCCCAACACCCCTCCAATTTGGCCCAAAACCCACCTAAACCATCTCCATCATCTAGAGTGTTCAATCACGATCGCGTGGCCGAAAACCGCACCTCATTTGGACTCTCCTAGCTCCTCCTATGCCTATATATAGGTCTCTCCCCGAAAATCCTGGATCCCCTCCATCCCTAACCATAGATCCACCCCTCGCGCCGCGCCGGACATTGTCCGTCCGCGCCGGACACCCCGCTGCCAACGCCCGCGACCAACCAGGCGCCAACACGTGGCGCCCGCGTGCCCACATCGCCGCCGGCTCGTTCGGCCCGCAGCGGGCCCTCCCCGGCCCGAGAGTCGCGCCGCCCGCGCTCGCTTCTCCTCCTCCCGAGCCGGCGCCCACCTCGCCGGACTTCGCCTCGCGCCACCGCGTCCACCATCGCCAGCCACCGTGCTGCCATTCACCGGTCGCCGCGGCCACGTCGCCACCTCGCCGCCCCTGCCTCGCCGACGTCGCGCCGCCGTCCCGACGCTCCGCAGAGCCGCGACGGCGACCCCTCTCGCCGGATCCGCCGGTCCCCTCGCCGGGCTGCTTCTCTCCGGCGACCACCACACTCGCCGGCGACCTCGAGCCCGTCTGCTGTAGTGTCGACCCCGAAAAACCCTAGATCTCAGATCCACTCTCGGGTTGACTTTTCCCCTCCCTCCTTATTCATTTTTAGCATACTTTGACCAGCTATATCTCCGCATCCGTGGATCCGTTTTGGGAATATAGCATATCAAAATGTTCGTCTCAGAGAGTACATCATTTCATCTCATTGCATCATTTTCATTTGAGTGCATCTTGATGCCCGAAATGCTGTTAGAAGAATGCTATTTGAGTTATTTGTCAGATCTGCTGCTCCATTTAGATATTTGTCATTTTTGCCATGATTATCGTGTGCATGATATGCCCCTGAGCTCTTCATGAGTTTTGTTATATGTTTTGCCATCTATCCAGAGGTGCAACCCATGTATTTTTGTGATGTGTGTGGTGCCTAGCACAAGCTTGCAAAGTGGAGCATTCGTTAATGCTGATTTCAGGGACTTAGCATTTCCACTAAGTCCTTGAGCTGTTTATCTCAATATGCCATATGTTCATGTTGTTTCCTAGTGATCCGTGCCTCTTTTGAGGATGATCAGTAATGATGTTTTGTTAATATTGTAGTGCTCTATCCATCCATGTCTTTGTTTGAAATTATGGAGCACCCTAGCTCGAGTCAATCGAGCTCTACTTTTGTCATTTCGTGAATCTGGGCAGATTGTCTACTTGTTAGCAATTTTGCCGAGGATGTTGTAGTTGATCCGTGCATGCTATGTTATTGTTCTTGCCATGTCTAGCTTGCATTTTGTGTATTCTTGATGGGTGAATGATTAGATTGTCATGACTTGCTCTGTAGTGAGTGCATCGAGCTCATAAGCATGCCTACTTGATATCTGTTTCAGCATGCTCCAGTTTTCAGTAAGTCTGAGAACTGATTATGTTTTTGCCATGTTCACATGCTTGCAAATGTATTTGCTGATCCCTTTTGGCTCAAGGTCACTAAGGGACTTTTGTTAAGATCTTTGAGTAGCTCCATGCCATGCTTTTCCTTGCCATGTTCAGGTCCTGTAGCATATTGTTTTCATGCTCCAAAGTGTGCTATCTGATCTGAAATTCCAGACAAGTGTTAATTTCACTAAGTCTGAAATCTGTTTACCAAATGCATTTTTGCCATGCTTGTTTGAACCTGTTAATGGATGATTTGGCTGTAGCTCAGTGCTAGACTTTTGTTAAGCTTCATGAATTGATCCCTGCCATGTATTTTGATGCCATGTTTGGGTGCTGTAGCATGTTCATCTTGTTGCATTTAGATGGCTACTTGCTGTAAATCGTAGAACGTGGCCATATTTGAATTGCTTGCCATTTCCAAACCGTAACTCCGATTCCGGTGATCTTCATATCGTTTTCAAGCGATTTCATCTCATCTTTCCAGTGGCACACTTGGATTTCCATATTGAGGCTAGGGTTCTTTCATTCTTTGTCAAATCTTGCATATGCATCACATATTGCACCCCGCATAGCATACCATCTTTGCATCATATTGTTTGAGCTTTGCACGTGGTTGATTATGTCCTTGTTACTTGTTTGTCTTGTTTGGGTTGAGCCGGGAGACGAGTTCTCTAACGAGGAGCCAGTTGAGTTTGCTTTCGAGGATCCAGTCAACTCTAACAACTCTGCAGGCAAGATGATCATACCCTCGAAATCACTACTATCTTTGCTTTGCTAGATGCTCGCTCTTTTGCTATGCCTATGCTATGATGCCTACCACTTGCTTATCATGCCTCCCAAATTGCCATGTCAAACCTCTAACCCACCATGTCCTAGCAAACCGTTGATTGGCTATGTTACCGCTTTGCTCAGCCCCTCTTATAGCGTTGCTAGTTGCGGGTGAAGATTGGAGACCGTTCCTTGTTGGAACATTATTTACTTTGGGATATCATTATATTGCCAAGTTATCTTAATGCATCTATATACTTGGTAAAGGGTGGAAGGCTCAGCCTCTCGCATAGTGTTTTGTTCCACTCTTGCCTCCCTAGTTTCCGTCATATCAGTGTTATGTTCCCGGATTTTGCGTTCCTTACACGGTTGGGTGATAATGGGAACCCCTTGATAGTTCGCCTTGATTAAAGCTTTTCCAGCAATGCCCAACCTTGGTTTTACCATTCGCCACCTAGTCTCTTTTTTCCTTGGGTTTCCGGAGCCCGAGGGTCATCTTATTTTAGCCCCCCCGGGCCAGTGCTCCTCTGAGTGTTGGTCCCACCGAGCGATGTCCGGGGCTACCAGGGGCAACTCTGGGATGGCCTACCCGACATCTTGCTCATCCAGTGTGCCCTGAGAATGAGATATGTGCAGCTCCTATCGGGATTTGTCGGCACATCTGGGTGGTGTTGCTGGAATTGTTTTAACTTGTCGAAGTGTCTTGTAGAACCGGGATACCGAGTCTGATCGGAATGCCTCGGGAGAAGGTCTATTCCTTCGTTGACCGTGAGAGCTTGTCATGGGCTAAGTTGGGACTCCCCTGCAGGGATTTGAACTTTCGAAAGCCGTGCCCGCGGTTATGGGTAGATGCGAATTTGTTAATGTCCGGTTGTAGATAACTTGAACCTTAACTTAATTAAAAAGAATCAACAGTGTGAGTTGCCGTGATGGTCTCTTCTTGGTGGAGTCCGGGAAGTGAACACAGTGTTAGAGTAATGCTTGCGCAGTTTGCTCTCTAGTTTCTCGTTCGCGCTTTGCCTTCTCTTCTCGCTCTCTTTTGCGAACAGGATAGCCACCATAAATGCTAGTCGCTTGTTGCAGCTCCACATAATTACCTTGCCTTACCTTTAAGCTTAAATAGTCTTGATCGCGAGGGTGCGAGATTGCTGAGTCCCTGTGGCTCACAGATTACTTCCAAACCAGATGCAGGGCCTGATGATTCCGCTCCAGATGGCGCGCTTGAGCTCAAGTGGGAGTTCGACGAGGACTCTCAACGATACTACGTGTCTTTCCCTGATGATCAGTAGTGGTGCCCAGTTGGGGTGATCGGGACCGTGTCGCATGTTGGGTTATCTTTTATTTTGGCGTCTTAGTCGGGCCATGAGTGTTTGATTGTTGTAATGCTATTTATGTTCTTGATTGACGTGGCGAGTGTAAGCCAACTATGTATCTTCCCTTTTATATTCTATATTGCATGGGATGTTGTGATGATTGCCTAACTTGCGACATTGCTTTCAATGCGGTTATGTCTCTAAGTCGTGCCTCGACACGTGGGAGCTATAGCCGCATCGAGGACGTTACATAGGGGGTGGGCTATTTATAGCCACTAGGCAACCCGACCTGATTTGTCTGAAATGACCCTGGGTCACTAAGGAACTGACACATGTTCCAACTGTCAGATTTCAAACACACACGGCAACTTTACTTGGGCTACAAGCAAAGCTGACTTATCCAATTCTGGACAAGATTTGCTCTCATAGACTTCGCTCGAAGATATAGGATTTTGGTTAAGCATCACTTCAGTCATTCTGACTGGTTCTCTTGGACCCCACTTAACAGTACGGTGGTTCCTATGACTCAACGAAGAAGAAAAAGAACGACGAAACAACTAAGTCTTCGCGCTCCATAGTCTTCACACGATGTTTTCTCTTGTCATAGTCTTCAATGTGAATGTCTTCACATCCCACCGTTGACTTCAATGTCTTCATACATTTTTAGGGGTCATCTCTGGTAGGAAAACCGAATCAATGAGGGACTTCTACCTGTGTTATCCTGCAATTCTCACAAACACATTAGTCCCTCAACCAGGTTTGTTGTCAATACTCCAAAACCAACTAGGGGTGGCACTAGATGCACTTACAATCTCCCCCTTTTTGGTGATTGATGACAAACTGGTTGAAGTTTTCAACGGGGAATAAAATATGTGAAATTGTAAAGGATAGGGTATTGTCTTCATAAGTTGCACAGGCTCCCCCTGAAGATGTGCATATAAGTACTTTTCTCTTGGAATGCAAATGCACATGGCAGGTTGTACTTGTGGAGATCCTCTTCAACCTATGATGACAATTCATCATGCATGATATGATGTAACGAAGATAATGACATGCATAATGAAAAATGGACGTCTGCAAAATGACCTAAGTGCGGAATTTATCATCGCACATGCGGAATTTATCATCGCATCACAGAATAGCAAATAAGTAGCAGACGACCATCGAGTTTAAGTGTTACAACTCAAAGAACCAAATGTATCGAAAAGCAAGAGTTGTAACCACTTGGCAAAAGTAGCAAAAGGTAAAGCAACCACCCATATGGACCCGCTTGAAGACTATCAACTCATATGCTTCTCCCCCTTTTGTCAGTAAGGATCAAAAAGGTTTGAAGACATAGAGTGCCTACTCGTTCCCATGAGGTGCAGGCGAGGCAGCAGGGTCGTCATTGAGGTCCGGTGGTGCAGAAGAACTTGGTGCAATGTCGACACACGCTGAAGCTGGAGGAGGGGAAGTTGCATCATCTTGGTCATCAATGACTCTGGCATTCACTGTCGTAGCTGAGGACGAATAGTCAGAGTCTTCAAGTGAGGGAGTCCAACGCAAGTGAGCATTCCTAGGAAGAGTTGAGTCAAACTTGAATCGTTCGGTGAAGCCATCGTCTTGCAGATCAGCTTTAGCACTAAGCAATGTCAAACTCTTCCACGACCTCCGACAGGTTTCATGAGTGACAAAGGCATTCTTGGTGGCAAGATTGCGAATGCGGTTGACATCCACCAAGAGGCTTTGCATCTGACGCTTAAGCCAGTCGTGATGTTTGTCCTGTTTCTGGTGTAGCGCGATGAGAAGCTCTCGGTCATTGAGAAGACGAGAACGCCTTTGAGGCCTTTACGCAATAGTGCTACCAGTGGCGTCAGTTTGAGCACGAGGGGCACGTGTGTTGCCAGCAAGGGGATAAACACGCGAGACTACTTGAACTCCTTCAATAGGCTGGGTGAAGCTTTGGTGATCAACATTGTGAAGATAAATGGGATCCTTAGCAGGCCCTGGGTAAATGGCTTCAACAGACAGATCAACCTCTGGCAAGAAGACAAGATGATTGCGCGTAGACGACTGATAGTTGATTGTAGAGTGAAGCTTCATAAGATGCATTACCCATGGAGCGTAAAACTTTAGACCAAAAATGTCAGAGCCAGATGCAGCCAGCTGTCTGATGAAGAAGTCTTGAGCATTGAAGCTGATGCCTTTGAAGATATAGAAAACCAAAGTCTTCATCGCTCCTTCAAGCTTCGCTGTAGATGAATGTCCTTTGACAGGCCATAGAGTCTTTCTGATGATATGGTAAATGGTGCAAGGCAGATACTCTAGGTCTTCAACAAAGAATTCAGACGGGTATTCAGCGCCGTGAGGCAAAGGCTTCATCATGCTCAGCATTTGATTCATGTTGGGTTGTGGCTTCTGAAAAATGCTTTCCAAGGTATTCTGGTGTTGTTGACAACCTGGTCCATAGTATTCACCGGGAGTGGGCAGGCCTGTGAGCTCAATCATATCAAGAGCTTTGGCTTCATGATGGACATTTCCTGTCATCCACTCAAGGACCCAAGTCTTTGGATCCCTGTTGTAGCCTTGAATGTGAAGAGTTGCATAGAACTGTAGCAGAAGCTCTTCATTCCAGTGTTCGTTATCTGTGACAAACTATAGCAGTCCAGCATCTCTGAAGCAATCCAACGCTTCTTTAAGGCAGGGCAGGCCAGCTATAGCTTCAGTGTCGAGGCGCATATGTGGAAATATGCTCCCTTGATTGTATAAGACGCAGGAATAGTAGCTGCGCTACTGATAGCTCCAGAACCGATCTGATGAAATGCGAGGTTTGGTATAAGGGTTCTTGGTGCTGTTGAAGAAGGTGTTATGTGCCACAAAGCCATTCACATTGAAGACCCCAGGTGAAGTTGCATTGCCTGGGAATCGTGGAAGTCTTGGCTTGGGCTTCTAGACAGAAGGTCTGTGCTTGACATGATAGTCAAATTGGGGACCCGCAGCAGGTGGAGGAACCAGAATGGGCCATTGAACCATAACAGGCTGACCACGATCAAATGCCAGCTCAATGGTGTGAGGTATTGGAGGGGGAACAGGAGCATTGGCATTGTCTTGACATGGGCTTTAGGGGCCACATTGGCTTCAGGTGCTTGCACCTCAGGTGCTTCAGCAGTGGCTTCAGGCGCTTGTACTTCTGGAACCGTAGTAGCTTCAGGCGCCACATTAGCTTCAGCCATGACAACGTCATTGGCTTCAGTGGTGATGTTGGTGGCCGCCTCAGGATTGGTAACCTCCACTTCAGAAGCTGGAGGGTCGGACACGTTCTCCTCGAGAACAACATCTTGGTGGGACGGGGTGTAGCAACTCTTTCTGCTTCAACTCTTGGTTCTTCTTCTTCATCGGCTGATGCAGCCGGAATATCTTCAGCCATTTTGGCTTCAGACTCAGACACGTGCATAGTGGGAGTGACTTGGGGCCTTGGTCCTTTGCGAAGCCTGCGTAATGCTGGCAACGCTTGCGGAGATGGAGTGTGCTGGGCCTCAAAGTCATTGTCATCTTGCACTGGTGAGGTGGCTTGCGGTTGGGGAGAACTTGGGGTGTCTTGTCGTTGTGGGTGATCAGCCCACAATGCATCCTGAGCAGTTGGTGTCAGAGGACGACCAATGCTGATGAGTTCGACGTGCGTGAGCACAGGCGATGATACCAATTGGTGCTCGATCTGAGGAAGGACTTCATCATCTTCAACATTGTCGTGAGAACCAATGTCTTCAGCTACGGTGGGGTCAACGGCTGGATTGTCTTCAGCTTCAGGAGCCTCTGGGAAGCAGGCTCATGAACTATTACTTGGCGTTCTTGATTTTCAGACGCAGGACGAGCCACTGAGAATGGCTCGACCTCAAGGGGCTTTGTGGGAGCAGCCCGATCTCTTTTCTTGGTTTTGCGTTTCTTAGTTGGAAGAGCATCATCAGTGGTGCCCTTGGTTTTGTGCTTTCTGGCTTCAGCTTCAGCTTCCCTTGTTTTCTTCAGTTCTGAAGCCACTGTGGGGACCTTAGGCTTCGAGCCTGTCATCCTGGCTGGGAAGACAATTGGATGTACTTCCTGCCTTGGTGCTTCGGGTTCTGCCATAGCTAGCTTCTTCTTCTTCTTTGCTGCCATTCTGGGGTCGATGCCTGGTCGCCCCAAGGCATTGCGCTTTTCAGCTTCATTGTATCCCTTAACACATTTAGCAGCAAGATCCTTCATGCGCTCACGAGAACCTTTGGCTTCTTCGTGTTTGGTTCAGAATGCTTCCTTAAGCTCATGCATCATGGTCTGGAAGTTCTGAATGTCTTCAACATTGAGCTTGGCCATATGCTTCTTGAACTGAGCCTTTTCATAATCTATCTTATGCTTCAGCTCAACAACCTTCTAAGCTAGAGCCTGCTCAGCAGCAATGGCTCCGTGGAAGGCGACGCTGAGGCCAATGGGAAGCTGAAGATCATCAAAGCTAGCATTTGGGCTGTCAAACCACTCACCAATGAATGTGTTGAAGATTTCAACATCAAAGAGAGGAAGGTCATTGAAGATTTCAACATCAACTGCTCAAGAGCGTCATCGCCAAGATCGTCGTCGCTGTACAGATCAATGGCGTCATTCTCATTTCGCAGAACAGCAGCATGGGTCAGTGCTTGGCTGGTGGGTTGCATGGGCATC
Organism: Triticum aestivum; assembly: GCF_018294505.1. Taxonomy (NCBI): domain Eukaryota; kingdom Viridiplantae; phylum Streptophyta; class Magnoliopsida; order Poales; family Poaceae; genus Triticum; species Triticum aestivum. Next base: position 358,490,156 of record NC_057803.1, read on the forward strand.
TTCAATTTGGAGGGCTTGGAGATGCGTGACAGATCTTCAGACTGCACACTGTGTTCAGGAGGTGCAGTGGCTAGATGCTTCACCCGTGAAACCTTTGGTGCAGGGGCAGTCTTCGAAGCTTTAGGCTTCTTCAACTTCTTTGGCTTCGGTGGTGCGGGCGCTTCGTCAGATTCAGCGTCGTCTGCAGGTTGATCCACGACTGCCCCTTGAACCATAATATGAGTGATGAGACCTTCCAGGTTGTAGAAGGGCCCAACAAGATTGGGTTCAGCTTCGCGTGAGCCATCGGCACGAGGAGCAGAGGGACCTAGATTGAAGTCTAATCCTCGCGACTTCTTGTTTTCTTTGGCCGAGTTCCTGGCAAACTGAAGGTTGCGCTTGAACAGATTGTCGTCACGACACCATAGCAATGACGATGGGTCTGCATCTGTAGGCTGTGGTCCACGGACCATGCAGGGATAGAAGCCTTGTTCAATGGCTTCAGCTCTGGACCTGGGTTGAAGATTTTTGTATAGGATGTCTCCCCACGGTCGCTTGATGGCATTCTTCTCAGCATACTCCTGGGTCACGAACCTGTACTTGAACCATTGTTCTGCCCAATATCTTCGAATCCATTGGATTCGAGTTTTCCGCTGATTGTAGTCCTCCTCCGGATCTGTCTTGTACAGCTCATAGAGGTCAGGAGGCAAATCTCTTGAGGTGTTGCCACGACGCTGTCTGCCACCCTTCCTTGCAGATTTTTCTGGTGCCATGAAGTTTAGACTGAAAGGCTTCAAAACTGTCAAAGTCTTCCGTCTACTGGTCAGACAAGAACTGGCTTCAGGGGAATTTATATGATGCTGTAAGAATTCTGCAAATGAATGCAGACTATGAGAACCAAGGGATTCTCCCACGGACATGTACCTGTGACAGCATTAAGGTGCGAGGGAAGGGGAAGAGGTCATATGCATTCTCAGAAGATTTTGAAGATAAATCAGTTTAGAAGACATTGACCTCATAGTGCGAAGACATTCACTCATAGATAGAGAGTTGGTTCCAGATTTGTACGAATCCACGAATAAGTACAAGTGAGGAATCTAACTACTTTGTGAAGCATAAGTGAACATACTAGGCATATTATGAGATGCAGTATGAAATAGATCCAACTTGTGTGAACAGAAACTGCTTGTGGTAGAAAAGGATGAATCTATCGGATCAAAGAGACTATAAAAAGGAGGTTTTATTTACCACACGAGGAACTGGTAGACGGAGTGGAAGAGGAGGCCGAGCAGTTCAATCTTTCGTGCCCTAACTAGGCGACGAAGGACACCTACGGCGACGGCGGAGAAGACGATGTATGCGGCCGGCGTGAGGACGGCGTCAGTGAGGTCGCGACAGCTAAGCGCTTCGTCGTCGGCGTCGTCGAGGGCTAGCGGTGGCGCTAGGGTTTGTGCGAGAGTGGAAGAAAGGATAATGACTGTGGTGAGGCGTGTATTTATAGGGACAGGGACGGCAGAATGTTATTACACAGGTGCCCCTGGCGGTTCACATCTGAAGGACACGTGGCTATCATGCAACACATCGGAGGTTGTTCCATGTTCCCACGCACGCCTGGATTGTCGGGTGGTCATTCCCACTTCTCCGGGTTTCAGGTGGAAGGATTTAGCATTGAAAACAGATTAATGTTTGTCTCTGTGTCTTCTGCTGACAAGGACGCAGAGAAGACATTTTGACAGTGTCAATAGAATGCATATGATTTGGATAGATAGACTTGGGAAATAAGCATAGAGGGGTTAGGGTCCGATCACATTCACTTAGTTCAAAAGATTCGGCAAGAAGCCATAGCTATAAGTGAATGCTGTAGAGGACAGAAACCAAATCAGTACGTTGAAGATAAACATGAGGTCATGTTAACATTGAAGACAAACAGAAAGCGAAGACTTTGCAAATGTAACGCCATGTGAGAAACACTTCTTAGGGAAGAATTTTGTGGTGGCGTTACCCACCGTATAGGAAGTATTAGACCCAGACACGGCGCACAACTTTCGTGGCGCTCTGAAGTCAAATTCCACGTTAATGTATTCACACTCAGAATGCAAGTCTTCATTGATTGAAGACATACGTTACTTCGTGTGTTGCACATCTAAGTCATCAACATGCACAAGTGTTAGGAAGTGTGCCTGATCACAGGACATTTGAGGATTCCAAGATATTTAGCTCACACCGTAACTTGCAAAACCTCTTCTCATCCAAGGGCTTTGTGAAGATATCTGCCAATTGCTCTTCAGTGTTGACGTGTATGATATCAATATCTTCCTTCATAACATGATCTCTGAGAAAGTGATGACGAATTTCAATGTGCTTTGTCTTCGAGTGCTGAACTGGGTTGTTGGCAATCTTGATGGCGCTCTCGTTGTCGCAGTAGAGTGGCACTTGCTTCAGATGAATGCCATAGTCTTTGAGTGTTTGCTTCATCCATAGAAGCTGAGCGCAGCAAGATCCAGCAGCAATGTATTCAGATTCAGCAGTGGAGAGAGATACACAGTTCTGCTTCTTTGAAGACCAACATACAAGTGATCGTCCCAGAAAATGACATGTGCCTGATGTAGACTTGCGATCCACCTTGTCACCAGCATAATCAGCATCCGAGAATCCAACTAGATCAAACTCTGAGCCCTTTGGATACCATAATCCTAGTGTTGGGGTGTGAGCCAAATATCTAAGAATTCGCTTCACAGCTAAGTGATGCGATTCCTTTGGTGCCGCTTGGAACCGGGCACACATGCAAACACTAAGCATGATATCTGGCCTAGATGCACATAAATAAAGCAAAGAACCAATCATGGAGCGGTATACCTTTTGATCGAACTCTTTACCATTGTCGTCGGGACCCAGATGGTGTTTGGCTGGCATTGGCGTCGTGTAGCCTTTGCAGTCTTGCATTCCAAATTTCTTCAGGCAATCTTTGAGGTATTTCTCTTGAGATATGAAGATGTCGTTGCGTTGCTGACGTATTTTGAATACCAAGGAAGAACTTTAGCTCACCCATCACGGACATCTGATATTGCTCTTGCATCATATATCCAAACTCTTCACTGTATTTCTGGTTAGTGCAGCCGAAGATAATGTCATCCACATATATTTGGCACACAAACAGTTCACCATCATATGTCTTCGTGAAGAGAGTGGGATCCAGGGAACCAGGTTTGAAGCCTTTGCTCTTCAGGAAGTCTTTGAGTGTGTCATACCAAGCTCGAGGGGCTTGTTTAAGGCCATGCAGTGCCTTGTTGAGCTTGTAAACCATGTCAGGATGTTTTGGATCTTCAAAGCCAGGCGGTTATGCAACATACACTTCTTCTTCAATCTTGCCATTGAGAAAAGCGCTCTTCACATCCATTTGATACAGAAGAATGTTATGATGATTTGCATAGGCCAGCAGTATGCGTATAGCTTCAAGCCTAGCCACAGGAGCAAATGTTTCATCGAAGTCAATTCCTTCAACTTGAGTGTATCCTTGAGCAACGAGACGAGCTTTGTTTCTGACAACTTGACCATGATCATCTTGCTTGTTGCGATATATCCATTTAGTGCCTATTATATTGTGCTTACGAGGATCAGGACGCTTAACCAGTTCCCATACATTATTCAACTCAAACTGTTGAAGCTCTTCTTGCATAGCTTGAATCCATTCAGGTTCCATGAAGGCTTCATCAACTTTCTTGGGTTCAGATATTTAGACGAATGCGAAATGCCCACAGAAATTTGCTAGCTGTGTTGCCCTTGAACGAGTGAGTGGACCTGGTGCATTGATGCTATCAATTATTCTCTCAATCTGTACTTCATTTGCAACACGAGGATGAACAGGACGAAGATTTTGCTCTTGCTGATCATTGTCATTGTTAGAAGGATTGTCGTCAGGCTGAGCATTGTCTTCAGGTTGATCTGGTGCAGAGATGATGAGTTCCTCTTCAGGCTGAGCTTCAGACGGTATGATTTCTCCAGTTCCCATGAGTTTGATGGTTTCACTGGATGGAGCTTCATCTAGCACATTTGGCAGGTGCTCTCTTTGCGAGCCGTTAGTCTCATCGAACCGCACATCCACAGTTTCAACCACTTTATAGTGAAAGAGGTTGAAGACTCTGTAGGAGTGTGAATCCTTTCCATATCCAAGCATAAAACCTTCATGTGCTTTCGGTGCAAATTTTGAAGTGTGATGTGGATCCTTGATCCAGCACCTGGCACCAAATACTCTGAAGTAACTGACATTTGGCTTCTTGCCAGTAAGGAGCTCATAGGATGTCTTGTTCAGAAGCTTGTGAAGATAAACACGGTTGATGATATGGCATGCAGTATCAATGGCTTCAGGCCAGAACTTTCTTGGAGTCTTGTATTCATCGAGCATCGTCCGGGCCATCTCAATAAGTGTTCTGTTCTTGCGTTCCACGACGCCATTCTGCTGCGGCGTGTACGGAGCTGAGAATTCATGAGTGATGCCCAAAGTATCAAGATAAGTGTCTAGGCCAGTGTTCTTGAATTCAGTGCCATTGTCACTTCTGATGTGCTTGATCTTGACGCCATAGTTGTTCATGGCTCGATTGGCGAAGCGTCTGAAGACATCCTGCACTTCAGTCTTGTAGAGGATTATATGCACCCAAGTATATCTTGAATAATCATCAACAATGACAAAGCCATAGAGACAAGTAGTAGTAGTAAGAGTTGAGTAGTGAGTGGGACCGAAGAGGTCCATGTGGAGCAGTTCGAAGGGTTGAGTCATTGTCATGATTGTCTTCGAGGGATGCTTGGCCCTCGTCATCTTTCCTGCTTCACAGGCACCGCATAAGTGATCCTTCTTGAACTTGATGCCCTCAATGCCTATGACATGCTTCTTGTTTGCAAGAGTGTGCAAGTTCCTCATGCCAGCATGCCCTAGCCTCCGATGCCAGAGCCAGCATTCTGAAGCTTTTGCTAGAAGACATACGGCAAGCTGTGGTCCTGCTGAGAAATCTACCACGTACAAATCATCTTTCCGATACCCTTCAAAGACTAGAGACTTGTCAGATTCCATTAGAACAAGGCAACGATATTTTCCAAATATCACAATCATGTTTAAATCGCAAAGCATTGAGACAGACATTAAGTTGAAACCAAGGGATTCAACAAGCATTACTTTATCCATGTGTTGATCCCTCGAGATTGCAACTCTACCTAGACCCAATACCTTGCTTTTACCAGTATCAGCAAATGTGATGTGACTCTTGTCAGATGGACGTAAAGTTGAGTCCATGAGAAGACTTCGCTTGCCAGTCATGTGATTAGTACACCCACTATCAATAATCCATTCTGAAGCAGCTGGTGTCATACCCTACAGTGCAGTTAGGGGGATAGGCTTCACGAAGAGAATTGTGAAGCATAAACATTTGACGAGCAAGTGGATTATGAAAGCTTAGATCGAGGTTAGGACTGATAGGGCAAGTAGCAAGCGACTCAGGAACAAAATACATAATAAGACCATTTGGGCATTTGATCTTGCGCCCTACAAGATGTTTAAGGTCCCCAGCAATAGCTTCAGACGAATTTGATTTTCGGCTGGAGACCCTTCCCTGCAAAAGAGAGTTAAGCTTTCTTAGCCACCCACATCTTCAAGGGTGGCTTCGAAGCAATGAGTCTAAGTGCAGCATCTGAGAACTTTGGCTTTGGAGCCCTAGCAAAAAGTCTTGCAGGTGGACAATAGTACTCATAAGAATAAGCAGAGTAGTTCTTGGTCTTATGAACATGGCGGTTTGATGAAACGCGCTCATATTCATAGGCCTGAGTATGGTTTCCCTGCAAAACATTTGCATTAGTGCGACTCAGGTGAGTCCTTTGTCTGTATGAAGCCTTTGGACCATATGAAGCCTGTGGTCTGGGGTTTGTCTTCTTCACTTGTGGTGTCATGACGACATTCACAGGAAGATTCTCCAACACTTTTTCGGCACCCAGACTTTCTTCATAGGTGGCCCATTCCTGCAGTTAGTACCAATATACCTGGCAAACACTTCACCATTCTGATTCTTAAACAGTTTATAGTTTGCATCAAAGGATTCATCAATAACAATGGGATTAGCACAAGTGAAGCCAGACAGGGTGGATGGATCCACTGAAGGTTCCTTTGCAGCAACCCATGTGGTTTTGGGGTACTGCTCAGGTTTCCAGTAAGAGCCATCAGCATTCATTTTCCTTTCGAACCCAAGACCCTCTTTCCTAGGGTTTCGGTTCAGGATCTGCCTTTTGAGGACATCACATAGTGTCTGATGCCCTTTGAGACTTTTGTACATCCCTGTTTCAAGCAATGTCTTCAACCTAGCATTTTCATCAGCAATAGCAGTGGTATCCTCAGCAGAGGGGTTAGTTACCACATCAACAGTTGAAGATATTGCAATAGTAGCAGCAGTAGAACATCCAGCAACAGAAGTAGCGTTGTCACGCTCAATGCATTTAAGACATGGTGGTTCAAATCCTTCCTGAGCGGAACTGATCTGTTTGGCGCGAAGTGACTCGTTTTCCTTTTGAAGATCTTCATGAGCCGCTCTCAATTTCTCAAGATCTTGCTTCCTTTGAAGATAATCATAGGAAAGCTTTTCATGAGTTGTTGAGAGCGTTTCATGACGACTTTCAAGTTCCTCATACTTAACATGAAGATTTTTTATGTCTTCAATTAAGGACTGAGATCGAGTCATTTCAGTGTCTAACAGGTCATCGCTTTTGTCTAACAGTTTTTGAATATGTTCCATAGCTTTCTGTTGTTCAGTTGCAATTTTAGCAAGTGTTTTGTAGCTGGGTTTGGAACCACAATTAGAGTCATCTTCACTGGATGTTTGATAGTGAGTAGTGTGTGTGTTTACCTTGGCACCACGTGCCATGAAGCAGTAGGTGGGAGCGGAGTAGTCCTTGTCATTTGCATCGGTGTCGGTGATGAAGCCATTGTCTTCGGTGTTGAAGATGGACTTGGCAACGTATGTTGTAGCCAGACTTGCAACGCCAGAATCGGACTCCTCCTCAGACTCCACCTCCGCCTCCTCAGAAGCGGACTCCTCCTTTGAATCCATTTCCTTGCCAACGAATGCACGAGCCTTGCCAGATGAGCTCTTCTTGTGTGATGAAGACTTTGAGGAAGACTTGGAAGAAGACTTTGAGTATTTCTTCTTCTTCTTGTCATCAGAATCATACTCCTTGCTCTTCTTCTTCTTGTTGTTCTCATTGTCCCACTGTGGACACTCGAAGATGTAGTGGCCAGGTTTCTTGCACTTGTGGCATGTTCTCTTCTTATAGTCATGAGAAGAAGCTTCATCATTCCTTGAGCTTGATCGTGAAGACTTTCTGAAGCCTTTATTCTTGGTGAATTTTTGGAACATTTTCACAAGCATGGCAAGCTCCTTTCCAATGTCTTCAGGATCATCAGAACTGCTGTCGGATTCTTCTTAAGATGAGGAGACAGGTTTTGCCTTCAGGGCACGAGTTCGCCCATAGTTGGGACCGTAGATGTCTCTTTTCTCAGAAAGCTGAAACTCATGTGTGTTGAGCCTTTCAAGTATGTCAGACGGATCGAGTGTCTTGAAGTCAGGACGTTCTTGAATCATCAGGGCTAGGGTGTCAAACGAGTTGTCAAGTGATCTTAGGAGTGTCTTGACGACTTCATGCTTGGTGATCTCAGTAGCGCCAAGGGCTTGAAGTTCATTTGTGATGTCAGTGAGTCGATCAAACGTGAGCTGAACATTCTCATTGTCGTTTCTCTTGAAGCGGTTGAAGAGGTTGCGAAGGACACTGATTCTTTGATCTCTCTGGGTTGAGACGCTTTCATTGACCTTGGAGAGCCAGTCCCAGACTAGCTTAGATGTTTCCAATTTACTCACACGGCCATACTGTCCTTTGGTTAGATGACCACAGATGATGTTCTTGGCAGTGGAGTCCAGTTGAACGAACTTCTTCACATCAGTAGCGGTGACACCTTCACCAGCCTTGGGAACGCCATTCTTGATGACATACCATAGGTCGACATCAATGGCTTCAAGATGCATGCGCATCTTATTCTTCCAGTAGGGATATTCAGTTCCATCGAAGACTGGGCACGCAATGGAGACTTTGATTATCCCTGCAGTCGACACAGCTAAAACTCCAGGTGGTTAAACCGAATCACGCAGAACAAGGGAGTACCTTGCTCTGATACCAATTGACAGTGCTAGTGATCGACTAGAGGGGGGTGAATAGGCGATTTTTAAGAAAGTCTTCAAACATGGGAGTTTCGAAGACAAACGATAGAAATAAACCTATTACCAGGCAGCGGAAGGTAGACTACACTAAGCAAACCGTAGTCAAGTATTCAATGAAGTGAAAGCACAACAACTAATGGCAGCTAGGCAGTATGGATCAGGTAGGAAGATAGTACAAAGCCAATCAGAACAAGCAGTCACTCAGTGAAGACAAAATATAATGCAAACAAACAATGACTTCACAAGGACCAGCTGTAAATAAAGAGAATGGAAGTATAGAACCAGTGACTCGTTAAAGACAATGATTTGTTGGACCAGTTCCAGTTGTTGTGACAACTGTACGTCTGGTTAGGGAGGCTGAGATTCAACTCAAAAGACCGTGTCTTCACCTTATTCCCCTTGAGCTAAGGACACCCAGTCCTCGCCCAATCACTCTGGTAAGTCTTCAAGGCAGACTTCCAAACCTTCACAGACTTCGTTCACCGGCGATCCACAATGACTCTTGGATGCTCAGAACGCGATGCCTAACCGGCTGGAGGATTCACAGTCCTCAAGTGTAATAAGTCTTCAGATCACACAGATAGGAAGACTTAAGTAATGCCTAACACTCTTTGGCTCTGGGTGTTTAGGGCTTTATCCTCGCAAGGAATTCTCTCTCAAAGGCTTCGAGGTGGGTTGCTCTCAAACGGCAAAACCCGTACACTAACTCTGAGCAGCCAACCGTTTATGGTTGTAGGGGTGGGCTATTTATAGCCACTAGGCAACCCGACCTGATTTGTCCGAAATGACCCTAGGTCACTAGGGAACTGACACGTGTCCCAACGGTCAAATTTGAAACACACACGGCAACTTTACTTGGGCTACAAGCAAAGCTGACTTATCCAATTCTGGACAAGATTTGCTCTCATAGTCTTCACTCGAAGACATAGGATTTTGGTTAAGCATCACTTCAGTCATTCTGACTGGTTCTCTTGGACCCCACTTAATAGTACGATGGTTCCTATGACTCAACGAAGAAGAAAAAGAACGACGAAACAACTAAGTCTTCGCGCTCCATAGTCTTCACACGATGTCTACTCTTGTCATAGTCTTCAATGTGAATGTCTTCACATCCCACCTTTGACTTCAATGTCTTCATACATTTTTAGGGGTCATCTCTGGTAGGAAAACCGAATCAATGAGTGACTTCTACCTGTGTTATCCTGCAATTCTCACAAACACATTAGTCCCTCAACCAGGTTTGTCGTCAATACTCCAAAACCAACTAGGGGTGGCACTAGATGCACTTACAATCTCCCCCTTTTTGGTGATTGATGACAAACTGATTGAAGATTTCAACGGGGAATAAAATATGTGAAATTGTAAAGGATAGGGTATTGTCTGATGCACTTACAATCATGATAGCTGGTGTTGAACGCCATCAAATTCTTAACTAGATCACCATTGCCTAGTCACAAGCGACAGCAGACCCTGAGTAGCTCCCTACACTGATGCTCATATTCCAAGATCCAAATATCCTCTGAGCAGGTAAAAATAGCCGATTTTGCCATAACAAGCTGCTCTGCAGCAGTCGGATCAGTAGAGAATCATGTAAACAATATCTTGACTTGACCAAACAACCTCATCGTGATTGACAGCTCCAGCAGCAGATACAACCGTCACATCTGGCCGGCAGTAACTCTCATCTTATCATTACTTTTTAACTTTCAACGAGAGAAACACACATTAGTTCTTAGTTTCAGAGTCGTTACTGTCTCCATGTCCCCAAAAACGAGACGCCATGGCTGCTGTTTGCAAATTTCCTTCAATGGTCTTCAAGCTTGAGTCGCAGTTGTGGAGTGGATGAGGTTCAGATCCAGCAGAAAACGGAGGCTTGAAGCGGCATTGACTCGGCTGCGGCCGCTTCGTCTAATTTGTGTCATTCGATCTGATGGATCAAGAACAGGCGGCTTGAACAGGTGACTCGTTGGCGGCGGCTCAAGGTCACAGCGGAAATGGCTGCGAGGCAGGGATGACTTGAGGCGCGGGCGCAGGTGAGGCCACGGAGGCGTGGGCCGCGAGGGCGGCTTGCAAGCAGAGGGGAGCCACAGTGGCAGGTCACCGAGGCCACTGACATGGAAGTGTGGCCGGTTTGAGGTCGTGGTGACGGAAACAACAACCCAGAGGCAGCGGCGCCCAGCAAAGCGGCAGCTCACAAGCGGTGATTGTGGTCGGGGCAGCTCACCAACGAGCGGCTCAACAAGCAGCTCGATGACAGCGACTTAGCACAACAGCGACTGCGGCAGCCCACAGTAGCAGAGGCGGACAATGAATTTCGGCGTCGGCTTAAGATGGGGGTGGCACGGAGTGGATGTTACAGCTCGGAGCGGTGATTTGAAGCCAACCATGGCAGAAGTGGCTGATGCCTGCCATGATGCAACGACTCGAGGCAGGGCGGCCAGAAGCGATGAGGTGAGGCCGCGCGGCCACGGCGGCTCAACACGGCAGGCCCTGACGGAGATCGGTCAAGCGAGACCGGCTCGATCGCGGAGAACGAGTTCCCTGTCCCAATCCACTTGCGGGTCGCGTGATGTTTCCTTTTCTCCTCCTTTTTTTACGCCGCTGATTGGACCCTTTCCTTGACTTTGATTTTGATTTCAATCGCTGCAACACGCCCGGCCTTTAGATTTGGCTTAGTTCCTTCTGATCAAAACAAAACAGAGGATAGGACTCATAGAAATTTCGGCGGCGGCGGGTGAAGCACTTGTAACAGAAAAGCCAACATCTATCTTGTCTTCAGTTCGGTTTCGCCGGATCATCTAGACGCAGCAGCGCGTACCGCTGTATAACTCCAAAGTTTAACCATGATTTTGACCATCAAGCCATCTTTTCCTCGTCGGACCAATCACAAGCTTCTCGTTCCCTAAAAAGAAATCCCTCCAAGAACTCACCACCACCGTGCGCAAGCCCCACGGTGGGCGCCAACTATCATGGAAACGTCACGGCAGATGTCCTAGTGTGAGGACTTAGTCGTGAGGCCAACACATCTTTGTAGTAGCTTGAGAGGGGTTGAGCGGAATCAAGAGACGCAACACAAGACAAGGATTTAGACAGCTTCGGGCCCCGGGAAACATCATCCGATAATAGCCCTACATGTTGTTTGTGGCTAGATCTCATTATGCTCATGAGAGAGTCGTCATAAACCGGCTCTCCTTTTGTGTCTAGCCCTAGAGATTGTTTCTTGCTTCTCCCTCTTTGGGGAGCCCTGCCCCTCCTTATATAAGTTGAAGGGGCGGGTTACATGACTAGTCCTAGTAGGATTAGGATTACTCTATTAGAAGTGGAGTCCTAGTCTTGCTTCCTTTGTAGGAGAATATTCCTTATGTCTTCCTCTTAAGCCGGCCCACCATAACATGAGTCGGCCTTCTGGGCCTTGGGCCTTGTCATCCATCTGAAACACCCGCTGGGTCACCAATGAGTCTTCAGGCTCGTGAGTCATCACACCAGTGAACCGCCAGACACATGAGTCACCAATCTTCTGGCCGGTAGCCAACGAAACGCCAAGTCCGTCCGGGTCATATATCCGGCCGGGTCATACCACGGGGTATATCCCTGACACAATCCTTATGCTAAGTACATGAAAGATATAATTACAAATAAAATAAAGATACCGAAAGCTGGAATTTCCACCATGCTTGCTAATTATACTTTTAAAGGTGGAATACCAAAGAAACTTGGAGATCCGGGAGTACCCACTATACCATGCTCTATTAAAACAAACTATGTTAAAACTTCTTTATGTGATCTTGGAGCTGGTGTTAGTGTTATGCCTCTCTCTTTATATCATAGACTTGATTTGAATACGTTGACACCTAATGAAATATCTTTGCAAATGGCTGATAAATCAACTGCTATACATGTCGGTATTTGTGAGGATGTGCTTGTTGTAGTTGCAAAAGTTACTATTTTAACGGACTTTGTTATTCTTGATATTCCCGAGGACGATAGTATGTCTATTATTCTTGGAAGACCCTTTTTGAATACTGTAGGGGCTGTTATTGATTGTACTAAAGGCAATGTCACTTTTCATGTTAATGGTAATGAGCATACGGTACACTTTCCGAGGAAACAACCTCAAGTTCATAGTATCAACTCTATTGGGAAAATGCCATCGATTATATTTGGAGGTTTTGAATTTCCTCTTCCTACTGTCAAGAAGAAATATGATATTCTTATTATCGGGGATGTGCATATCCCCATTGAGGTAACATAGTGTTATTTGAAATTTCTCCGGTTCCATGTTATTCGAAATGAGTTCGTTAACAAGACTTGATCAACCTTGTTAGTGGGTTCCTTTTGATGATCATGAGATGGATGAAACTAGAAGGCACAACCTTCTGTACCCCAATTTTACTTTCTGTTATTTATATTAAATAAAATAAAAATAAATATTTTTGGTCTGTTATCTGATTATCCGTGCAATATAAAAATACCTCGAAAATAAAAGTTCTCCAAATGCCCTGAAATTTAAATATGATTTTTTTCTAGAATATTTGAGAATATTTGGCACTGAGAACACAGCAGGGGGGCCAACCACCTACCCACGAGGGTGGAGGGCGCGCCCTACCCCCTAGGCATGCCCCCTGCCTCGTGGGCCCATGGTGGCCCTCCTCCACTTATCCTTTCACCCATACACTTCTACTTCCTCCCACAAACACAAATATCCAGCTCAAGCACGATTTCTAGCTCACTTTGCTACCATTTTCGATCTCCTTGCTCAAAGCACCTCTCACAAAACTGCTTGGGGAGATTGTTCCTTGGTATGTGACTCCTCCATTGGTCCAATTAGTTTTTGTTCTAGTGCTTTATTCATTGCAATTTTTGCTACTTAGGTGACCCTGTTCTTGAGCTTGCATGTCAAATTTATATGGTCAAAAGTAGTTTTGACGCATGATATAGGCCCTGGGCACTTGTAGGAGTAGTTGCTATCAATATTGTTGAGTTTGGTTTACTTTTATTATGAAGTTCCTAAAATTTCAGAATTTTTCAGAAAATGATGAGGAGACTTTTGAGGGGCTCATCGAGCCAAAGCTCGAAGGAAAAGGCACCAAAGCCTAAGTATAATCTGCCTCGCACCGCGGAGGTTCGGGCGTGTGAATGGCCTTCCGATGATTTCTTGAGAGCAGCCGGGATTTATGAAGATTTTCATGAATTGGCTAAAAATGCAGGCCTCACCGCTTTCCTCCACGACCAATGCGATCAGTATCTCTTACTCACAAATACCTTTGTGCAAAACTTTCATCTCCATTCTAGGAGCTCACCACCTACGGTAGAGTTCCATTTATATGATGAGCATAAGGAGATGTCACTTTATGATTTTTGTCAGGTTTGTTTAGTCCCTTTTGAGGGCAAGACATAAGAACCACATCGCGATGATGTGGAGGGGTTTATTGATACTATCACTGTAGGGGAAACAAGGAAGGTTTCCGATGCACAAATCACTAGCATACATTTTCCTGTTTTACGTTATTTTGCATTATTTGCTAGTGGTTGCTTAATTGGTCGCGGAAAATGTGGAAACCTTAGTATCCCTGATATTATTATTTTGCTCCATGGTTTATATGGTGATAACTCTGTTAGCATAGGCGGCATTATTGCCAAACGGTTAAGTCTGAACCATACAAAGGGCCCCATCTTTGGAGACATCTATGCTTCACGCCTAGCTGCACATTTTAACATACCTATTAGGCATTATGAGAAGGAAGAAAAAGTGCTGCCTCGTGTTTATCTAGATTATAAAAGTATGGTGGCACATGATTTTATTATTAAGAATAGGGAAGGAGAGCTTAAATATCAATTGTTCTTTAACAAACATCATCCTGAGACTATTACCCTGCCTGCTCCTTCTTTGTTTGATTTATCTTCAGGCACGTACCTTGTTCCGTTGAAGGCTATTCATGCCTACCGGAACCCTGCACCAGCCGTGGAGCCAGAGCCGGAACGACAAGTTGATCCTTCACGACAGTCTAATTACCAGTGGGATCCGGAGATGATTGTCAGCCAGTGGCAATCAGAGTCTTCCTCTTCTTCTTCTCAGTACGACCCCAACTATTATTATGCATATCCGCCAGTCCAGCTGTGGCCATAGACCAACTTAGGCCAAAAGCCTAAGCTTGGGGGAGTACGTATTTCCCACCAACATTACATTTATGTTCACACACTCATTGCTAGATGTTGGTGCTCATACTTTTTCATTGTATCATCCATGCTAGTTTATTTTCCTTTTTTATGCTTTCTTCTTGTGTGTTTAATAAACCTTAAGAAAAAAACCAAAAAAATTAGTTGTAGCTTTTAGTTAGTTTAATTTCCATGCTTGTAGTAGTCATTAAAAAGAAAACCCAAAAATATTTCTTGTTCTTCTTTTGCTCGTTGGGAGCTTTCCCGTGTAAATAGTTTTATTTCTTTTCTTTTCTTTGGGGGTCGATAGGAGAAGACCATAATTAAATTGTTGAAGTGGCTCTTATATGCATTATTGTTTATCTGACAAAAGAGCCCATATTGCCTTGTCTTCTCCTGTTTATTGAATGCCTGCTGATTCCAGCTTAGTCCAATGCACGTGCACTATTATTAGTATTCACATCGTTCGGTCGTGCAAGTGAAAGGCAATTATGATGATATATGATGAACTGGCTGAGATGAGAAAGCCAGTATGAACTCGACCTCTTTTGTTTTTGTAAATATGATTAGTTCATCGTTCCTGATTCAGCCTATTATGAATAAACATGTTTGCAATGACAATTAGAGATCATAGTTTCTTGTGCCATGCTTGATTTGTTATGAGTTATAATGGTTTACCTTGCGTGCCAACATGCTATTGAGATAGTTATGATGTGGTATGATAGGGTGGTATCCTCCTCTGAATGATTTAAGTGACTTGACTTGGCGCATGTTCACGCATGTAGTTGAAACAAAATCAACATAGCCTTCACGATATTTATGTTCATGGTGGATTATATCCTACTCATGCTTGCATTCGGTGTTGATTAATTTTAATGCATGTTCATGATTGTTGTCGCTCTCTAGCTGGTAGCTTCCCAGTCTTTTGCTAGCCTTCACCTATACTAAGCGGGAATACTGTTTGTGCATCCAATACCTTAAACCCCAAAGTTATTCCACATGAGTACATCCACGAGGAGCCGCGGCTCGTCCAGGACACCACACAGGTGGAGCTGGACTACATCGCCGCCAGGGCGGTAGAGGCGGAGCTCACCAGGGAAGCCGGCGGCACCGGCGGCGTGGAGGACAAAGCTGCGGTGGCCGCAGAAGAGAAGGAGCTTGCCCAGTGGGTGGAGTCTGCTGGGGAGGCCAGCAGCGCTGGCACCGGGGCTCCTCTTATTGGAGACGACGACGACAAGCCGTACGAGGAGGAGGCTGAAGCTGCCGAGCCCCCAGCCGCGGGGAAAGGGCGAGTCCTGCGACGGGCCACCTCCGGCGAGCCAGTTCGGCCAGGCAGGGCCATGACACCCCAGCAAACCCAGGAGACGTCCGCGCGCCGGGTGAGGGCCGCGGCGGCGAAGAAGTTGGTGAAGGCCACGGTGGCGAATAAGAAAGCATCTTCTTCTTCTTCGCCCAAGCGTTCCCCAACTCCGCCTGCCTCCCCTCCTCCACCTGCTTCCCCTCCTCTCGCAGGCGACGACATGGAGGTCTTCTTTGACCTTGGGTCTCTCAGCCCGAGGAGGAAGAGGAACACAGCAGAAGAGGAAACAGAGGATGAGTAAGTGCTTCAACTCTTGTCATCTCCATCCCTCCTGGTCATATCTCTTTTCTTGACTTGGCTTCATCTTGGCAGGGATACGGAGACACTGGCCCAGAGGGTGAAGAGGGCTAGGTCCTCGGCAGGCAGCCAGCCCCCGGCGGGCAACTCTAAGGCGCCACTGGTGGTGGTGAGTAGTTCGGACAGCAGCCCCCGGCGCAGCCCCCAGCATAAGTTCACCACTCACTCCTCGTCGACGTGTGACAAGGGCATGATCCTTGGTGCTGACCTTGTCGTGATTGCAGGAGGAGGACAGCAGCAGGAGGAGCCACTGAGGGCTACCCCCAACGCGCCACCTCCGTCAACCACGCCGCCCCGAGGGTCGTCCCCGGCAAGGGTGCCAAGCTCCGAGCCCATGCACACGGAGGAGGAGGAGGCAAGCTTGGGCACCGGCGGCCGTACCTCGGCACCTGATGCTGGCGGAGAGGGGGCCTCTGCTTCCCAGCCCGGCATGGGTAAGCCACTCGCCTTCCATCCCTTCTCTTTTTCTTGAATCTTGGTCTTGGCTTCACTCCACCCCCCTTCCAATATCCAGATCCTCTCCTGGCGAACCGGGAGGACCCGGACACCGTCGTCGAGGATGTCGCCAAGAACGCCATGGAGGAGGCCGAGAAGATCGTCGCTGAGGAGGCCGCCAAGGGCACTGCCGAGGACACCGCCAATGGGCCTGCTGGGGATCCCGGCAAGGCCACTGCCGAGGAGGCCGGCAAGGGACCTGTCGGGGAGGCCGGCAAGGCCGCCACCAAGGAGGAGGTTGTGGATGACCAACCTTCCTCCTCTGCTGCCTCTGCCTCCGGCAGGTACCTGAGGGTGAGCGACGACCTCTTCTTCCACCTCCCAAGGTCGTCGAGCTCCAGGGCGCCCATTGAGGGAGAGGTGTTCGATGAAGAGGTGCTTGCCGTCACCGGGCTAGAGCTTGTTGACGAGCCAAGCACCAGTGGCGATGGTTCTCAGGAGGAGTGGCTTCTCCAGACCATGGGTGCCAACTTCTGGAAGCTCCAGGCGCTCCACCGCGCCCGCCTGGACAAGGCAAGTCCAGGGCGGCAACGGTGGACAAGGCGGAGGCGGGCCTCAAGGTACACATCACCGAGACGCAGACTTGGTTCCGCCAAGCTTGTGAGGAGCTGAAGGTCGCCCAGGGCGAGCTGGCCAAGCGCGAGGTGGAGCTCACCATGAAGCAAGCCGACATTGAGAAGGCCCAGGAGACGACGGAGAGCTTGGCCGCTGCAGCCGAGGCCGCTCGAGCCCAGCATCAGGCTGTGCTGAACTCCCAGGAGGAGGACCTCGCTGCGCGTGAGGAGAAGCTTGCTGCAACGCTCCGCGGCAAGGATGAGGAGGTGGAGAAGCTCGTCGTGGAGCGGACCCAGGGGCTGGAGCAGATGCACAGGGAGGCACTCAATGCCCAGGCCCAGGTTCACGCCGACAAGATGAAGGGGCTGGAGGTGGAGCGGGACAGGCTAAAAAACCAGGTCTTGGCGCTGTCCAAGGAGAAGGACACGCTCAACAGCGCTCTGACGGAGGCGCAGGGCATGGTCCTCAGCAGGGCTGGGGAGCTCTCCGAGGCCAACAAGTCCATCAAAGACCTCAGGCTGAAGCTGGAGGGTCTCGAGGTGTGATAGCCTGGCTTATTAGGGATGATAGACTACTCATATCAATAAGGAATTCCTTCTTTTCCGGGAGCCCATTTGGATAGAACTCCAAAGTTAAGCATGCTCAGCTTGGAGTAGTTTCAGGATGGGTGACCGACCGGGAAGTTGCTCCCGGGTGCGCATGAGTGAGGACAAAGTGCGCAGAAAAGACTAGTATTGATCTGTGAGGCCAGTCTAGATCCCGCCAGGAGTAATGACCACCGGCGGGTGTGTCCGGGGCGTTACTTGAGGGGATGTTGTCGGAGAGCAAGGCCCATGAGGAGACCCTGACCAAGAACCTGGAGATCGAGAAGCAGCTGCGGAAGGACGACGCCCTCGCCCACAAGGAGCACATGCAGGGCAAGAACCGCTGGCTCAATCGCCTCGCCGCTGTTGCCGACAAGGCCACCATGTAGCTGGCTACCATGGGGATACCGGATGTGAGGTATGCCCCGGAGCCGAACTTGAGTGCCAACTGCAGCCTGACCCTGTTCTTTGAGAGGGTTGTCGGTGCCTTGGAGCGGCTTCATGCCAACCGGGCAGCCTCGCTGGCCAATGAGGCCTGGAGGCTTTGACAGGGAGCCATGACCAAGGTTCTCACCAAGATGGCATACTGGAACCCCAACCTCGACTTCAACGCCGCGCTGGATAGCTTGCCGGCGGGTGTGGACCTCGCGGCACTCAAGGAGCGTATCAAGCCCATCATCAGCCGCATTAGTGAAATCGAGAGGGTGGAGGGCCAGCACCAGGATTAGGCAACCCGTCTTCCACTGTCGCTGCAGGTTCATGACCAAGACAGCTTTATCTTTAGTTAGAACCGCAGCAACAATTGATGTAATATAATTCTGCAGCACTTTTGGTACGATGCATGTTATCTTCCTGTTCGATCTTCCCTTTGTATGTTTACCCTACGTTAAACGGGTAGGCTTGCCGGTGTGTAAACCCAGGGCGGCACCTTGAGGATGGATCCCCAATGGCCTGCGGGTGTGCTTGCTGCCGAGCGTGCCACCTTACCGTTCTCAACGCGGCTGCTCGAACTGTCGAGCTTGACTCGAGTTAGAATCGAGAGCATTGCCAATTGCGGAAGGCTACCCTGCCACTCTTGACGTGGCCGCTTGAGCTGTTGAGCAGACTCAAAACAGAACAAGGGCGTTGCCAATTGCGGAAGGGCCCCTTTGCGTGCAGGCTATCATACATAGGGCAGGACCTTCGAGGACAATAACCTCATATATAAAAAGGAAATTGCTTAAGGTTTCGTATGACTTAGCTTTCCTGTCGCTGCACCGGCGTCCTCCGCGCTTGCAGGCGGCGTCGTTCTCTTGGTCGTCTGTTTCTCCGGAAGCCGTGGCCACGAGAAACTGCTAAGCCGGCCGCTAAACCAGATTCTCACAACTGCGCCCCCTACCTGGTGCGCCAAAGATGTTGGTGGGAACGACAACTATGGGATCACTAGGATCCCTTCTACGGTCGGCAGCGCGGGGTCGTGAGAAGAGCAGGTTTAGGAGCAAGCAGACGGGTCGTTTACCCAGGTTTGGGCCGCGAGGACGCGTAAAACCCTAGTCCTTCTTTGGTGGATGTATTGAGTGTTCTTGAGCTTTTTAACTAGCTACGGTGGTTGTGCCATCCCAAAAAGGCGAATCCCTCCCCCGGTCGCCTCCGGCCTCCTTTTATAGGAAAAAGGGGCTGCCACAATGCCACACAAGAGGTGGAAAGGCCAATAGTGCATGAGCTTATCGCACGGCATTACGGGACAAAGTGCATTAAATGCACTACGTAGGTGTCCCATAGTTTATCGGGGACGGGAATGAGGCCCGTCCTGTCTGTCGCCGCTTCGCCTCGCTTCGACACACTCCTAGGCTGGCGATGCATGCAGCGCCATGTAGGCAGGCAGGCAGCTGAGGTGGCACGGTGGTAGGGCCTTCATGAAGATCTGCATGCTGCCACGCAGGTGCTTGTTGATTTGGCATGGAAGCTGCATGTTGCCACGCAAGTGCCTGCCCAGCTGGTTGGGCTGGCAGCTGCATGTGAACGGCGGCGGAGTCTTGGCTGATGTGGGCCTGGTAGTGTCCCTACTGACGCCCTCGGCAAGGGTCTTGCCGGGGCATTACTGTCATCCCCGGCAAGGGTCTTGCCGGGGGTCTTGTGGATTTCCTCGGCTAGGATCCTGCCGAGGGTCGTCGTCTTCTAGTCCTCATCTGAACTCATATGTGTATGAGCTTGACGAAGATTTGCATGCCACCACAGAGGCGCCTCCCGAGCCCTGGTTCCGACGCAGTTGCTTGGGTCGGAGCTAGTGGGCTCAAGGGTGGCTCGCTCTGCTGGTGTTGGGCAAGTTGCCCCGACAAGGCTCTTGCCGGGGCTACGGGGGGGGGGGCGCCTCGGCAAGGATCTTGCCGAGGGATTCCACCTGGCCCTCTTGCCCTCTTGCGCTTCCTGTCTTGGCGTCGCCTTGGTTGTCTTGTGCTTTGGCTTCTCTCCGGCTTCCCTCCTCTACCCTGCTAAGTGTGGTCGTGGCGTGTGGCTCTGACTGCCCGTGCACAAGTAAAGGGGTCAAAAGGAGAACCCCTACTTTTGTACACCGACAGATGTGTATGGAGCAGAGAACTCATGTGTGATGCCCAATGTATCAAGATACGTGTCGAGGCTGGTGTTCTTGAATTTTGTGCAATTATCTCTTCTGATGTGCTTGATCTTGATGCCATAGTTGGTCATGGAACGATTGGCGAATCTTCTGAAGACATCCTGCACTTCAGTCTTGTAGAGAATTATGTGCACCCATGTATATCTTGAGTAATCATCAACAATGACGAAGCTATGGAGGCATGCAGTGGTAGTAAGGGTAGAGTAGTGAGTAGGGCCAAATAAGTCCATGTGAAGCAGCTCAAAGGGACGTGTTGTCGTCATTATTGTCTTCGAGGGATGCTTGGCCCTAGTCATCTTTCCAGCTTCACAGGCAGCACACAGATGATCCTTCTTGAACTTGACGCCCTCGATGCCAATGGCATGCTTCTTCTTCGCGAGAGTGTGCAAATTCCTCATGCCCACATGCCCTAGCCTCCAATGCCAGAGCCAGCACTCTGAAGCTTTTGCTAGAAAACATATGGCTAGTTGTGGTCATGCGGAGAAATCTACCATATATAGATCGTCTCTTCGATACCCTTCA